>NW_022631069.1:4622993-5222993 GCF_010015895.1 Lontra canadensis
GTGTGTGTGTATATATATATATATATATATATATATATATATATGCTATTGGTTCTGATTCTCTTGTCAGGTCTCTTGCTCGGGGCGGCTGCCACCCTTACTCTGTGCTAATTTGCTCCACACACAAGCATTACTAAACTTCACTAATCCAAGGCAGAGAGTGTTACTAACTTGAACAGAAGTTTTGGTGATAATCTTTCTCTAGGAAATACAACAGAGCTGGAAGCTGAAGATTATTGTTCTTAACAGCCATCTGTGAGCAGCACAAAAGTACTTCTTACTGCTCAGGATTTTCTTGATCCCAACCTGCTGCTGTATTGGAGCCCATCCTCTCCCCAAATCTGTTTTCCTCCACTCTTTTCTTGGATATCAGGGTTCTAATTTCAATCTCCTCCAATGCCAAAAGAAAACCCCAAATTTCCAACATTCTTTTCTATGAAGACTATAAATTCCAAGGAGGCAGGAATGTTGGTCCCTTTTATTTTCTGATAGATGGCAAGCGCTGAGAAGAAACCAGTGCCGTAAGGCATTCAATAACTTCTTACTGGACGAATGAATGAATTGAATGAATTAAATAAATGCAAATCTTCTCCCAGTGACTCCCATTCTCGCTTAGCACCAAATGCCCTACTTTGAATAACTGAAAAAGCCCATGAACAATCTTTGCAACATAAAATGTCCCGTCTTCTGCTAAATGGTTGGCAGTAGCTATGAGTTTATGTTGGCTATAATCCCCAGTTATTCAAACACTAATGTAGGAGTCTTTGTGAAGGTGTTTTGTAGATGTGATTAAAGTCCATCATCAGCTGATATTGTAGGGGAGATAATCCGAGGGCTAATCTGGAAGGCTATGATTCAATCAGTTGAAAGGTTTAAGAGCAGAACTGAAGCTTGTCTGAAGAGGAAATCCCGCCCATGTATGGCAGTTTTGGCTCTTGTGAGAGAGTTCCGGGCTGCCCTTCTCAACGGCCTGCCTTCAGGATTTTAAACTTGCCTTGCCAGCCCCGAGAACTGTGTAAGCCAATTTCTTGTAATAAACCTCTTAGTGTATATCCCTTGCTGGTTCTCTTTCTCGGGCTAAGTCCTGAATATTACAAGAAGGTGTAAGGTTGGTGGCCACAGTAATATTTTTTAAGGCAATTTTTCTTTCCTTCTTCTGTATAAAGACCCTGGCATGGCATCTAAAACATAATGAACATTAATTAAGTGGTAGTTATCATTATTAATCTAGAATTCAGAGAAAACCACCTAAATCCAGGATTTACTTGGATTTTGCCAGTCTTTGAGATCTGGTAATTTCTGTCAGAAAAGCCTCCCACACTTAATTGATAGATGACCCACTAAGGGATAGTCCGGTTCACTGCTATCATTCATTTTCAATCTGACACAGCCCAATTTTAGAATAAGTTTTTCTCTGATAAAATATGTTTGATTGAGCAGGATCCCAGTGGAGGTAATCTATAGAAGGGTGTTGTAGATATATGGCATCTACAACTGTCCCTGTCTTTTATTTATTTTTTCAACAAGGCTCCATGCCCAACATGGAGCCCATCATGGGGCCCTATGCCCAGTGTGGAGCTTGAACCCATGACCCTGAGAACAAGACCTGAGCTGACATCAAGAATCAGACACTTAACTGACTGATCCACCCAGGTGCCTGGTCCCTATCTTTTAAATAACCTCCCCACATTCTGGTATTTCCCATGTTGTGAATTCTGTCTCCCCAGGAAAGAATCTTTGTTAACTTCTTATATTTCTTAGCTGCTTTGCTGCTGGAGGATGGACATGTGACTTAGAGCCCAGAGGTCAGTTACTGACTTGGAGCAAGACTTGGTTTGGAATGAGTTCCCTGAGACTAGGCCTGGTGCCTGATACTAGAGCTGGAACGGTGGTGGCCGTGGCTCCCTCATGAAGTTCTGTGGCACCAGGTGTCATTCCTGGAAGTCTGGTCTAGAATGCAATACTGCAGCCCTCTCAACAATTCTGAGAGTTGTATCTAGGGCCTCATGATAAATCCAAGTGTGGTTTGACTGTCAGTAACTGAGCACCCTGCCTGATACAAATGAGTTAGGGTATGGGAGATGCTTTACACAACTTTGCAGAATTAATTATACATTCTGTACTTACATTTATATTCAAATTATACATGTAAATTATGCCTATGGGGGTGGAGACTTTCTAATAGTAAAATGAGTAAAGTTGAAAAATAAGTCTCTATCCCGTTATCCCCAACCCTACAGTCTGATTCCCAAGGCAACAACTATTAACAATTCTTCTTGAGTTCTTAAAAAAATGTTGGTATACACACACACACACACACACACACACCCCTAATCTTTTTAAACTCAAAAGGAATATACTATGATTTCCTGTAACTTGATTTTTTAAAAAAGTCTCAATACATCATTATCTTTCTAAATCAGTATAGATTTACCTCCTTATTTTTATGGTTATATAGTAATCTAATATTCGAATGTGTTTTAATTTATTTAAACAAACCCTATTGATGGGCATTTAGATTGTTACTAAATTGCTGCTGTTCCCATACTGCCTTCCACATCTTTTGTAAGTTGGTACAATGATATGCCTTTGTACACACACATACCCATTTGTGCAAGTTTATCTACAGAATAAATTCCCAAAGTGGAATTGTGACATCAAAGGGTGTTTGAATTTTAAATGTTGATAGATATTGCCAAATTCCCCTCCAAAAATGTTACCAAAATGTATTTTACACTCAGCAATTTTCCCCTCAAGCATTAATGAGCTTTAAACTGCAGCAGCTGGAGTTTTGTTTGTTTGGTTGTTTTTAGAATTTTGCTTCTTAAACATTGCTTTCTGGGCTTACTTGCTTACTCCAACAAAAGAGCAGAAGCAAGGAGATGAAAATGAGATAGGACAGAGGAAGCCGAGAAGGACAGGCTCAGACCCAAGGACTGAGAGTGGCACAGACCAAGGAGCAGGGCTCAGGCAAGGATGCTTGGGTTGGCAGTATGTTGACCAGGGAACACGGTCCTCAGACAAGATGGAAGTTTGCAGGGCTTCCTTTGAATCATCAGACATGGGGCTGCAGACACAATAGACTTACGTAGGTGAAGCATGTCAGTGCAGATGACGCAGGAGCTACAGGAAAGCAGCCCACACTTACATGGCCTGTCCCAGGATGTAGTCCAGCATTCTGTACGTTATACAAAAGAAGCTTTGTGTGCTTCCCAGCCTTGAAGAGACACCTGGAATCTGAACTATATGAAGTGCTACAGCCCTTCTCATATCATTCACATATTCAGGTCCACTAGTTAAGGTATAACATCAACACTGACCATGAGTGTTTCTCTGGCTCCGTTGCCTCCTGTTTTTCAGGAAGACTAGCTTTGCTCACACTCTTCCCAAGTAGTTCTGACTTGCTAATTATTGTCTGCATGTGCTCAGGAGATCAATTCTCTTGTCTGTGAAAGTGGGATCATCTTAGAGCCTCCTCTACTTCTCTGAGTGATTATGATGGCATCTTCTCTGTCAGTGTTCAAAGAAGCAATTATGCTTTTCGCAGTGAAAGAAACCAGAATATGTTATCCCAAAATATGCCACTTTGTCCTAAGGATTATTTTGAACTGAAGGTAATTGAGAAGTAGATACAAGAGAAGCTCTCTGCCCTTCCTCTATTTGTCTAAAAGCAGGACATGAAATTTCAAAGGTGTCCCTTCTCCCCTCTCTACCAGGAAGAACAAAAGTTATTCACTGAGGACAATTTATCAGGTTAGAGAAGGCACCATAGGAATCTACATAACAAATTTTACTAACTAGCCTTTATATACCCTTGAATACCCAGCTAGTTATCTTCCCACAGTTTGCTGCCCTTGCAAAGGCACAGACCTCTTTCCTTGTCCTGTCATTTCTCTAAACGTTTTTGTTCTTTTTTGAGGATAGTCTATAAACCTGAATTCTAAGCTACCTCTTTGAGTTACCATCTCTGGTTATCCCCATATGTTACATGTATAATACACATGTTAATAAATTTGATTTTCTTTTGCTAATCTACCTTTTATACAGAGCCCAGCCAAGGAACCAAGATAGGTGGAGGGAAAGTTTTTCCTTCCATGCTCTTATTGTATCATTGTCTATTTCTCTCTTTGGATCGATTAGTACTTGCTTAATAAGTTGAGGTGCTCTGATACTGGTTGCATATATATTTATAACTGTTACATGTTCTGGACAAATTGTCTCCTTAATCATTATATAATGACCATCTTTATCTCTTTTTACTGCTTTCATCTTAAAGTCTATTTTGTCTGATATAAGTATCGCTGTCTCTGCTCTCTTTTGGTACCCACTTGCCTGGCATGTCTTATTCCATCCCTCACTTTGAGTCTGTGTGTGTCTTTAAAGCTGAAGTCAGTCTTGGGTAGACAGCATATAATTGCGTCTTGTTCTTTTAAATCATCCAGCTACTCTGTGCCTTTTGAGTGAGAATTCAATTTACATTTAGTGTAGTTATTGATACTAAGGCCTTACTAATTAATGGTCTTTTATTAAATATTTTCTGACTGTTTCATAGTTCTCTTGTTCCTTTCTTCCTTTTTGCTGCCTTCCTGTGTGAACTGAAGATTTCCTGTAGTAGTATGTGTTGATTCCCTTCTTTTTATTTTTTGTGAATCTTCAGTGGTTTTTGCTTTGAGGTTACCATGAAGCTGACATAAAACATCTTACAGATGTAACACTCTATTTTATCCTGATATGAACTGAACTTTGACCACATATATAAAAACTGCCCTTTTACACATTCCCCTTTTATGTTTGTGATATCACAATTTACCTCCTTTTATATTGTGCATTAGTTAACAATTATTGTAGCTGTAATTATTTTTAATACTCTAGTCCTTAACTTTTGTATCAGAATTAAATGGTTAATACTCCTCTATATCATGTTCTAGAATTTTTTTGAATTTGACTATATATTTAATTTTACTAGCATCTTGTATATTTTCATATGTTTTCATGTTAGTAATTAGTGTCCTTTCATTTTAATTTGAAAAAAATCCTTTCAGTATTTTTCGTAAGGCAGTTCTAGTGTTGATTCTCTCAGCTTTTGTTTGTCTGGAAAGCCTTTCTTGCCCTGCATTTCTGAAGCACAGCTTTACCAAGTAAAGTGGTCTTGGTTGCCAGATTTTTTCTTTTGGCACTCTGAATGTATCATCCCACTATCTCCTGCACTGCCAGGATTCTGCTGAGAAATCCACTGATAGCCGAATGGGAGTTCCCTTGAAGGTTACAAACTTTCTCTTTCTTTCTTTCTTTCTTTCTTTCTTTCTTTCTTTCTTTCTTTCTTTCTTCCTTCCTTCCTTCCTTCCTTCCTTCCTTCCTTCCTTTTTTTTTCTTTTTCTCTTGCTGCTTTTAAGAATCTGTTTTTGATTTTTGAGGTTTTAAAATAATGTGTCTTTGAGGAACACTTTAAGTTGATTCTGTTTGTTGGCCTATGAATTTCATGAACTTGAACATCCAAATCTCTTCAGGTTTGGAAAATTTTCAACCAGTCCTTTAAAGAAGCTTTCTTTCCCCTTCTCCTGGAATAGTAAAATAGGTTTTCTTGATGATGCTTCATAGATCTCATAGGCTTTCTTCATTCTTTTTCATTATGTTTTCTTTATTCTACTCTGACTGGATAATTCCAAGGTTCCTGTTTTCTATCTCACATATTCTTTCATCTGCTTGACCCATTCTTGCTAGTGAAGCTTGACTGATTTTGTTTGTTTCATTCATTGTATTCTTTGGCTCCAGGATTTCTGTGTGGTACTTTTTAAAATTATTATTTCTGTCTCATTTTAATTTTCTCATTTTGTTTATAGATTGTTTTCCTGATTCAATGT
Source organism: Lontra canadensis (assembly GCF_010015895.1). NCBI lineage: Eukaryota > Metazoa > Chordata > Mammalia > Carnivora > Mustelidae > Lontra > Lontra canadensis. The sequence goes on from NW_022631069.1 coordinate 4,628,855, forward strand.
ACTGTCTTTCTGTGTTTCCTTGTAGCTCATTGAATTTCCTTAAAGCAGATATTTTGAGTTCTTTTTCAGGTAAATTGTAGCTTTCCATGTCTACAGGTTCAGTTAATGGAAGATTGTTGTGATCTTTTGGTGGTGTCATTTTACTTTGATTTCTCATGTGCCTTGGAGTTTTGCCTTGCTGTCTCCAGAGTTGAAGTAGCATCACCTCCTCCAGTCTTTACTAACTGCTTCTGGGAGAGAGATATCTTTCTTCAGCCCTGCTAGGGATTCTGAGGCTATCTCAGAACTTCTGTTGATATACCTGCTCACTGCTTCTCGCTCCCCATTGATTTTTAGGCTTGTATACCTTCTCTAGGTTCTGCAACACACCAGGCTGAGGGCTAACTGTCCATCTTTTGTCTTCCCAAAGGTGGCAGTGAAGCTCAAGTTTGTGGTTTCTCCCTGGCTGGCAGATTTGGGCAAGCTTTCTGTGTGTGCTCACTCTATGTCTTCCAAAGCCTGCTTGCACTGCAGGTGGGAGCACACATGGGGAGCCTGTTACAGGGCGATGGGTGTGGCATGCCAAGAGCTGGGGTGCCAGTGGGCAGGCTGGAGAGATTGCAGGTGGGACATTCCCAGCAGCTGGTGGTGGGCCTGTTGATGGAGTCCTTTTTCAGCTAGCAGGATTTTTGTCCCTTTAGTGTCCCAGAGAGGCCCATCTGCTGATTTCTCTGCCTCATTCTGTTTCCTATTCATGTAGCTCATGATTCAATACTTGGGTGGGGTGAGAGAGAAATGAACCCCTTTAGCAAAGCACTGCACAGCAGGGGAAACTGGGTGCCCATGTGCTCTCCTTTTCCTTGCAGGATTGATCACAGGCATACAGGGTCTCTCTTGGTCCTAAGCTGTTCCACCATGGGGGAAGATTAAAAAGGTAAAGTCACATTCTTTCTCTTGCCCATTCCAATGTGTCCAAATCTTTCTCTCTATTTTTTGCTCCAAAAGAGTACCAGAACTTTTCCCCTAGAAACCAGAACCTCCATATAGGCTCTCATCCATGGGAGTGCTTTCCAGGGACTTCAGGACTACAGCCAAGAGAGGTAGAGGTACATTCATGGGCCACTGCAGCAGCCACAGCTGGAGTAAAATTCTATTACCTTATAAACGGGTGGCAAAGATATAAGATGAAACCTGTAGCAACCTTGCTAGGGTTCCACGGATCCCCTTTTGAGAAACGCTATGCTAAAGGCTAAATGAATTTATAATACATGCAAAGGTCTCAGGAGACTGGTGCAGAGTGGTAGCTATTACTGCACTGGGAACAAAGGAACTTGTCATTGGGGAGACGCCTGGCATTAATCCCCCAAACTGTAATATAATAAGGTTATTGCCCTTTTTTTTAAAGATTTTATTTATTTATTTGACAGAGATCACAAGTAGGCAGAGAGGCAGGCAGAGAGAGAGAGAGAGGAGGAAGCAGGCTCCCTGCGGAGCAGAGAGCCTGACGCGGGGCTCGATCCCAGGACCCTGGGACATGACCAGAGCTGAAGGAGAGGCTTTAACCCACTGAGCCACCCAGGTGCCCCAGGTTATTGCTTTAATGAAACTAAGTATACTTAAGTTCTCTGGGCACACCAAGGAGGAGCTCCACAAGTTTGCTCTACAGAATTAAGAGGTGGTTTTTACCTAGTTGTGGTAGTTGGCTGAGATTTGAAAAAAATGATTAGATGTTTCCTAGTCAGACATTGGAAGGAGAGGGTACTTAGGATAGAGAAATCACAGGGGTAAGTATCATTACCTATATACGAGATGATCACCAGCAAGAGAAAAATGTGAAGGAAAGGTATGCATTATATTTCTACTTAGTTTCAGTCCACACAGATGATCATTTCCTAGTACACTTTTGCCTTGATCAGAACTGTTGGAATTGAAAAGTATTTGCTAAATCTAACTTCCTTATATGAACCAGACAATTTGTAAAATCCAAACAAATTTTAGTTTACTAATGACCACAACAGAGAAGTGCGCACTTTTTTTTTTTAAACGTTTTATTTATTTATTTGACACATATACACACACACAGAGCAAGCACCAACAGGGGGAGCAGCAGGCAGATGGAAAGGGCAGGCTGCGAGGTCCAATCTCCGACCCCTGGGATCAGAACTGAGCCAAAGGCAGACACTTAACTGGCTGAGCCACCCAGGTGCCCCAGAAGTATGCACTTAATAACATTTGGTTCTAGAAAAATAAACAGGAACACAATTAGTTCATATTCTATATTCTTTCCTGCTCCAAGCTTTAATTGTTATTCAGTAATTAGCTGAGAAATATAGGAACAGGTACGTTTGTGGCACTAATGCACTCTGACAATGTTTCAGGAAAATCATGATCGTATTACCATGTTCCTAATGAGCTTTCCAAAACACTTTACCCTGAACAAATCTGGTGTTATTTCCAGCACAACTTGTTGGGATTTGAAAGCAAATCTTAGCTCTTGAGAAGAATGAGAGATTTAAGGAGGTGTGGAGAGAATGCTGAACTGAATCCAAAATCTCTTTATAAATGTATTTTGAAAAAAAATAATTCAGCATTGTTTTTAAGTCAGAACTTCTAGAATGAGAAATAGAAATTGGCACGTCTTATAATATGCAGACTTGGCCAAAATTGTCTTTCACTTTTTGAAGGTTTTTTTCTTTTCTTTTTCTTTTTTTCATTGTTAGTGAAAGCTCTGTTGCTGCCTTGAGCTTGCGAGCTCTTTGGGCAGAATCCTTGCTCTGTGTAGAGAACAAGAAAAGAGTCATAGTGGGATTCTCACTGGAGAAAGCAGGTCCAAGGGACATATGAGTGTCTCTCTCTTTGTTACTCTTATGGCTGCAGTGATAGGAGCCAAGAGTCAGCGGCCCAGGCCACCACCATGGGTTCCCATCAGAGCCTCAGGGACAGCATGGCAGTCAGGAGCTTCCAGTGCCATCCAAAGGGGTCAACAACATAGAGCACAAGAGGAGGGACGATAGAAATTTGGGAATCGTCATTATCTGACTTCCCACGATTACTCATTTTTTTCAAAGCCCTGAGGACCCCACTGTGAAAAACACTGTACCAGGAAGAGGAGATAGAGGAAAGAAGAGTAACAAGGGTGGGATGGGAAAGGACATGGGGTAGGACAGAAGGGAGAGGCAGAGAGAGGCAGTCTGAGGGGAAAGGGCAGAAAGGGACCCTGGAATTCTGTTGGGTGGGAGGACCTTGCCAGGACCATCATTTGCTCAGAGCATGGTTGGCCCCTAGATGGCGCTGTGTAGTCAGCAAGTTCAGAAAACAACCCTTGTCAAGCACAGAATCCCAGCTTTCCCTCTGGTGCCTTTATATATGTGGCACTGGTTTGGATCCTTTCCTCCATACGGGCCCCAAATTAACTCCTAGATGCTGCCCTTTGTCCTCTTCTCCCCTCCCTCCAGTCTCTTTGCTCTTTCTCACCTACCTTGTGTAATACTAAGTCCTTTACACATATGTATTATCTCATGGATGCACGCACAGGAAGCCTGTGCAAAGAGGCTGCTTTATGTGTTTGATGAATGGAAACACTGAGAGTCAGACATATGAAGCAAGAAGCACAAGCTCTCCCAATCATTATTGCCTCCAATCAACAGCTGGGAGGCAGGGTTTGAATCCAGATCTGTGGGATTGCGAGGCCTGACAGTGGGCGTGGTCGGTGTCTTCTTTCCTGTGCATTTGCTCAGGGCCAGGCTGTCCTCTCAGTCAATTGACAATCTTTATTGGATTGCTGTAAATGAAGCCCTGCCCTGAGCCCTGTCAGGGAATGTCACAGGTGACTTCTGCTTTCACGGGCAGGGGAGGGGGAGGGGTTGAGTCATTAGTTAACCCAGGAGGAACCCAAGGTGAGTGTCTTGCTTGTTGTTCACCAGAGTGACATAGCTGAGTGTGAGTAACCAGAAAAAGGGAGAGAGGGAAGAAAAAAGGGGAAGAAACAAAATAACCTAAGTCATCATTGCTTTCTTCTATTCTGACCATGAAGACCTTTTATTTTCCACTTAGAATTATACCTCTTAGGTTCACAGAAGCAATAGACTAACAATCCAAGAAATAGATCCTGTTCTCAAATAAGTATCTCAAATACTTATTTTTTATTAATTAAATGGTACAAAACTCAAGATAAAGATCACAAGTCGATGTTATTCCAGTGCTTATAATAATCTTTGAAAAAGAAATCATAACCATTCCATTCCACTTTCTAATTTGTTTGAAACTGGGGGATAGTGGAAAGAATGAGAGAGAGAGATAGAGGGAACAGAAGCAAAGGAGGGACCAAAGAGAAAGAGAAAGAAAATGCACCAAGAAGATTGTTGCCTGCAACAGGGTGCTCTTGGCCACCTGTGTCTTTCCTCAGGATCCTTTCTTGCCTGTTCTTGCCTATTTCTCCTTTGTATCTGCATGTTTTTTTCTCTCTACACACATCTGAAGGTGAGGAGGGGAAAAAAACAGAATTTAAAGGTGATTCATCCCCACTGCACATCTTACTGTCAGCCTCTTAACTACATGGTCATTTTCCCCATGTTAAAAACAATGACTGCTCAGTCAATTATCAAGTCAGACAAGAAAATAAAATTAAGATAATTCTAGCCCCGACTAACCACTTTCTCAAAATTTACAAAACCGTTGAATGAGCTCAGTGTAGTTGTGTAGCTATAGAAGAAAAGATGCATTGGCGACAAGCAGTGATGACAAGCAGACAGCTTTAAAAACGGTCCCCTTTATCCCTGAGACTGTACTGAGCAACTGGCAGGTTGCAGAAGAGAGTAAAGAGGAGAGAATTAAGAGGAAAAGCAAATATGAGATGATATAGTATTAATACTTTCTTTGTATAAAAGTTCGTCAGGGCTCATCAAAACAAAGGGTAATCTTGTCCACGAGAGAAAGAAGAACCGCTTCTGTTCCATCTGGTAAAGTCATCTTTTGTTAGAGAAGGTGCAGCCAAGTGTCCAGAATAATGACCTTCTTTAAGCCCCTCTGTAAACTGTCTGGATTTTATCAGTGGTCCTGACTTCACAGAAAAGAGCAGTGCGAGAGGCAGGCATCCAAGTGGGTTGGCTTCCAACTTTCAAGACACATATAGGCAAAAACTCTTAAGTTGAGCAGCTGTGAACCGTGAATAGGAAGGACTCGAAATCCATGGAGTTGGTTGGAGTGTTAAGATGGAGCAAGAAAACAGTTACCGTTGAGTGTTAGTGCCATTGCGACCTCAATGAGATTTTATCTACAGAGTGAAAGATTAGGGGAGACCTAATTTATTGTCGTTCAGAGGAAGTATTTATAAACTTGGCAGAGCCTCATGTGAGAGCGGAACAAAGGCTGCCAAAGGGGTTCATAAATTGAGATGGATGATCTGAGCGTGTTCTGCACGTCCACTGCACGCAAGGGCTTATGCAGACAGAGCATGGCCCGAGCTCAGTCCCGAATAGCCCTGCACGAAGTGGTGCTATTTCTTCCTTGGGCACGGGGTCTGGGGGGCAGCTGGAGTCAGGTTCTGTTAGAACTGGGATGGAGAATAAAAGGTCTTCTGAGGATGAGCCTGCAGAGTGGGGAAGGGACAGAAGGAAGCGGAAGGCTGCACTGAAAGGCAGGGCAGGTTGCAGTGAAGGCAGAAGACTCTTCCTGAACAGGGCATGAAGGAGAAGAAAAACCCTGAGGGTTAAGCTGGGGGTGGGGGAAGGGGGAGGGGCATGACATTACATGGAGAATGACACAAAGCAATAGCAGCATAAAGGCAAAGGGTTCATGGGGGGTGGGGGGGAGTGGACAGTGGTGGATGACAATGGTCTTGACCAGTAAGGCTCATGGACCAAATCTGGCCTGCTCTCTGGTTTTGCAAGTATAGTTCTATTGCAAGTTTTTATTTATTTACAAATTATTTATGGTTGCTGCAATAGTGGAGTTGAGTCATTGTAACAGATATCATTATAACCTACACAGCCTAAAATATTTACTATCTTGCTCTTCGCAGAAAACATTTGCTGAGCCCTGGCCCTGACTGTGGTGTCGACGCCCCTGCCTGCCCCTCAGGGAGTGAGGTAACTGGTCCGTCGGGGCCGATGTGTCTTGATGGCAAAGCCTGATTCTACTCTACATTTATGATCTACTATTTATATTTATGTTGTATATGCTTAAAGCTTTGCCAGATTGTTCTTGGGAAAGTAAAGGTATGTCATATCTCATTAAAAAGTAGATAGCAGGGATGCCTGGGTGGCTCAGTCGTTTGAGCCACTGCCTTCACCTCGGGTCATGATCCTGGGGTTCTGGGATTGAGTCCCACCCTGGGCTCCTTGCTCGGCAGGGTGCTTGCTTCTCTCTCCGCCTCTGCCTGCCACTCTGCCTGCTTGTGCACACGCTCTCTCTCTCCCTCTCTCTCTGACAAATAAATAAATAAATAATCTTAAAAAAAAAAAAAGAGAGAGATAGCAGGTGCTGCTAAGAGACGGGAGTGAATGCCCAAGAGACCTCTAATATAGCATTTCAGAGGACTCTCTTTCCTTAAAGCAGCAGCACACTGTTATGGGTTTAATTGCATACCCCCAAAATTCCCGAGTTGAAGCTCTAACCCCTAGTACCTAGAATGTGACTTTATTTGAAAGTAGAGTTGTTGCAGATGTAATTAGGTAAGGAGAAGTCATTCTGATGGGCCTCAAATTCAATATGATTTAGTGTCCTTGTAAAAAGAGAAAATTGGGTAAAGACACAGAGAAAACACCATGTGAAGATGAAGGCAGTGAGCTTGGCAACGCAGCAGCGGCCAAGGAATAGTGAAGATTGCTGTAAACCCTCAGAGGCGAGAGGGAGGGGTCTGCAACAAATTCTCCCTCTTCCCCCCAACCAGAAGCAACTGCCCCTGACCATACCTTGATCTTGTGCTTTTCAGCTTCCTGAACTCTGAGACAGGACATTTTTGGGGTTTAAGCCGTTCAGTTTGTAGCAAACTAACCATACCCACACATATAAGGTTTCCCATGTAGACGTTTTCTGCTGGCAATGACCATCTCCCGAGGGGCCACTTTCATTCCCAGGGGACACTTACTTCAGCTCCAAGCTCCCAGGAGTCCAAGGGTTTTGCTTTCTTTCTCCCAGAAAATCCCAGCTTGAGAGATAAGCCACCTAACCCCTGACCTTCAGCTCTGGGATTGCCTGATTCCAACCATTTTTCCTTCCAGAGACTCTGGCACTGTCTTGGGCTTCCTTTGCATGCCCGCGCTTAAGATAAACCAGAAGTGCTTTATCATACTTCTGATTCAGACTTAGCTTCAGGGTTTAATCATAAGCTCTAAAAGTCATCAATCCTCTCTGAAAATGCCATGTCTTTTGGAGGTGTGATTGCCAACATGAGTGTCCCAGTTTCCCCCATAGGTCAGGAGCTCCTGCCACTGACTTACAGATCTGTATGTGCCCCAAACTTTGTGAGTCCCCTCCAGTTAGTTTTAAAGGTACTTATTTATAGGACTGTATTTTATCAGGTCATGATAAAATATTAATCCTCAGGTATTAAAAATTTATCTAGTAGTTTAGAGGCACCTGAGTGGCTTAGTCAGTTAAGCGTCTGACTCTTGGTTTCGGCTCAGGTCATGATCTCAGGGTCATGAGATCAAGTCCCAGGTGGGGTTCCACACTCAGCATGGAGACTGCTTGAGATTCTCTCTCCCTCTTCCTCTGCCCCTCCCACTCATGCGATCTTTCTTTCTCCATAAAATAGGTAAATAAATCTTCTTTTTTTTTTAATGTGACTAGTGGTTCATAAATGAATCCATGAGATAATTTGATTTCAAAACAGAAGTCTTCATACTTAAGTAAGGCCTCTTTTTTAAAGGAATGGACAGCAATTGTCCCTTTAAAAATGATCAATTCTTCCCAATTCTTGTTTATAGGAATGATAAACAAGTACCAGGACAAGAAAGGAACAGCACACACTGTCCTCAAGGAGCTCTGAGTCTAGAGGGGAAAGTAGATAAAGAAATCAAGGATGAACTACAGAGAAGCTAGTGTTGTGTGATGCACATGTATTGGAGAAAAGAGGTGGACACTAACTCAGCAGGAAATGGCACAGTCAGTATAAGTTGAAACAGGCTCTAAAAGTCATGGATGTTTGAACTTGAGTGAGAGTTATTCTGATAGTAGTACAAGAGCTTTCCAGAAAGAAGACAGAAGAGTTAACATTTTGTGAGCACCTGTTAGGCTAACATCATGCTAAATCTATTCTGTACATTTATGTCTTTATTGTGACTTTCTGAGAAGGGTACTATAATTAAAATTTTTTATTGTAGTAAAACAGATATAACAAAATGTATAGTTTTAAGCACTTGAAGTGCACAGTTGAGGCGTTAACTACACATTGTTGTATAACTGGTCCTAACATCTAGTTCCAGAACTTACTCTTTTTCCCAAAATAAAACTCTGCACCCATTTTAAACAGTAACTCCCCATACCCAGTCTCTCCAGCCCTGGGCAACCACCCTTCTACTTCCTGTCTCTGTGAATTTGCCTACACTAGGTACCTCATATTGTTGTAACCATGCAATATTTGCCCTTTGGTAACCAGCTTATTCCACTCTGTAGATGGTCTTCAAGGTCTATGTTGGCTCGTATTAGGATTTCCATCCTTTTTAAGGTGAATAATATCCCACTGTGTGTCTATGCCACATTTTGTTTGCACCTTTATCCAAAGATGGTTGCTTGGGTTGCTTCTATGACTTGGTAAATTGGGAATAATGTTGCTGTGAACATGAGTGTACAAATATCTATTCAAATCTGTGCTTTCTTTTTGCTTATACCCAGGTGTGAAATTGCTGGATCATATGGCAATTTGGGGATTACCTGAAAACATCTGGACACCAATTTTTAATTTTTTTGGAGACACACTGTACTGTTCTCTGCAGAGGCTGTATTATTTTACATTCCCACTAGCAATGCGCAAGAGTTGCAAGTTCTCCACATCCTTGCCAACCCTTGCTGTTTTCCAGGGTTTTCTTTTTTCTTTTTTCTTTTCTTTTTTTTTGCTCATATCCATCCTCATTGGTGCAAAGTGATACCACACTATGATGAAGAAGGAAGGAGTATGCTGATATCTGTCTTTTTTCATATGAGGAACCAAAAGCTTACAAACTTGCCCAAGGTCACCTGGCCAGTACATGGCAGAATCAAGATTTAAACCTGAGTCCCTCCTACTGTGGTTCTGGGTTCTCAAACATGATACCGCCTGGCACCCTGGGGAGCTGGAAGGGAGCACAGGAGACTTGCAGAATGTAAATAGAGAAACGAGTTGGAGTGGGGTAGCTGAGAATGAGGATGAGGTCGTAAAGTATGCAGGGGCCAAATCATAAAGACCTTTGTGTTTTTTCCTAGAAAAAGCTTTAGTTCTTATAAACAACTCGGAAATCTAAAATGTATATAGCAGCCATATTAGTCTAAGGATAAAGAGAAGGAAACATGAGATGAGCCCATGGGGAAAAAACAAAAACAAAACCCCATTTCTCAGAAATGTAATCAGAATAGCTGTAGGTTAAGACCTAATATAAGGAATAACTTATTTTTTCCATGAAAGCACAACTGAAAATAACCAGCACAGCGTTGGTTCCACATATTTCCATTTGTACTGAGAAAGGATATTTTGGGGCATCTTATGGAAAATATAACCTCAAGGGTTAAGGGAGCATTCATAAGACATCTCAGTGAATTCTATAAGGAATTTGTACTTATATGAGGCAAAACCTCTAGCACATAGTCCTAGACAAGGGGCCCACAAGGAAGGAAGGATCCCACTGTCCTTTTTTAGGGTTTAGTCTGTCTAGGCCTGCCCAGACAGCCTGCACTCAGGATTGGGGAAGGAGAGAGGGATCCCTGTTTAGGAGAGACTCAGGAACCTATGGATACACCTAGCATCAAGGGTGCCAATGGCCAGAGCTTTCCCCCTTGGGAACTTCCCCTCTTATGAATGCTCAGGTGAGATCAAGCCAAAGATCAAGAAGAAAGGTACAGTGCCTATGGGGTGGGTCCGATCAGGGAAGGGAGGGCCCCGCAGAGAGGGATGCTGTCTGTGCCCCAGCAGGCTGAAGGTCCACAGTGCTGAAGCCCCCCCAGCACACAGGGCCTCCTAAAGAAAAGCCTAGAGGCCCTCGGACCTCTGAGACCCATTAATGAGGGCTCATCGGGCCCGGGTGCAGCGGGGCAGAGACGCGCAGGACAGATGGCCAGGCTGGGAAGCTCCCATCACCAAGCAGGCAGAATGTACCACTTCTCCACCTTTCTTGCTCCTCCCCAAGCCCAACTGTCCTCCAGGATAGTCTGACTGAGCCCAATAAAGCATCCCCAGCGACATCTCAGAAAAGGGACATGCATAAGGACAGGGAGCCGAATAAGGCAAAGCACGTGCACCCGCCCTCCCATGGCCTTGGGTTGCTGCAGGTTGGGCAGGTGCGTGGCAGGTGACTCGGGAGCTGTTGGGTGGGGCTGATCCTGGGCCCGCTGAGGTGGCTTTGGGGCAGGGCTTGGGAGTCCTGGCGGGACAGGGCCACATGAGGCTCAGCTCCTTCCTTGCTGAGGAAAGCCAGCAGAAAGAAAGCTTCTGTTCCCGGTGAGCCTCCGCGGCCTGTTGTTGGGCATGATTCACTCTCATTTGCCCTATAGGCAAGGGAGTCACTGAGAGGTGAGGTCACTTCCTGACATCAAGCAGGCCCTAGCGGGGCAACTGGGGACTGGAGCCAGGGCTCCCAGTGCCCAGTCCCAAGCTGGTCCCTTTGCCTTCCTCCTCTCCACCCCACATGCCTCCCGTGGCCCAGGGGCCACCTTAAGCCTGATTTCAGGAGTGCGCACACTCGTGTGATGTGGCTTTCCGCATTCCCCATAGGAGGCCTGTGTGTATGCACACGTGGGCGTGCGGTGTGAAGGCGTGCTCCTTACTTTGTGCAGGTGTAATTGCATGCTTGCAAATTCAATACACACGTGCACGAGCTAGCACAAGTCTCTCCTGCCTGCCCCTCCCTGAGTAACCTCAGGACCCACCGGATATTCCCTCCTCTTCTGCCCCGAGTAAAGGAAGAGGCCCTCTCTCCCCTCCAAGGCCCCCCTTCTCCCTGTTTGCTGAATCCTCATCCCTCCCAGGGCCTTCAGGCCAGGAACCTTCTCTTTTCTCCATGTACTCCGTCTCTCTCTTTCCCTTGGGTTTTCCCTCTACCTTCAGGCATTCTCAGGCATCCCTTAGCATTTAAAAACACCCACCCTTCCTGGCTCTGGATCTCTTCTCCTCTCCAGATGTCTCCTCCCCCTCAACCTCCACATCCCCCCCACCTGTCGAGTTTCTCCAGAGGGCCTACATTTGCAACCTCCACTTCCCAACACCAGCATCTACCCTTTTAGCTGCTTGCTGCCTGCCTTCCCCTAACATCCTCCTTTAAAAGGGCCCTTCTTCCCAAGACTGCCCTCGGCTACAGAGCTCCCAACTGGTGGGGCCTTTTCTCATTGCCTTCCTTTCTCTCACCGGTCCAGAGGCTCCTCTCCACTGTACTTTGAAGATTTCCCTAGAATCTGACCTTTGTCTCCATCCTCGGCACCCCTGGACTGGTGGTGGTCTCCTGGAAAACTCATGTCTCCAGCTCATACCATTTCTCTAAACCCAGCAGTTTGTGGCAGAGCACATTGGGCTCAAGAGCTGATGGTAGTTCCCCCAGGGCTGGCTGAACTGCTCAGAAGCTCAGCCCAGACCTGAAAAGCTTCTGGTTTTCAGCCTTGTCCTCCCTGTGTGCCCGTGACACTCAGCACAGCATAACGATTTTGCCTTCCCTGTTGGACTGCAAGCTGGGAGAGGGCAGGGACTCTGTCTTCCCCCAGAGCCTAGCCCAGTGCTTGGCACAAACATACCCAATATCTATTGAATCAGTGAGTGAGCAGATGAATGAATGAAGTTGGCTGTCTCTGTGTGAGAGGAGCCATGGGAGGGTCCCAACGTCACTTACCCTACACACAAGCAAGCTGCAAGGTCCTTCCTAGTCACCAGCTCTGCTCCACCACGCACTTGGCCTCCTTGCTTCGTGAGCTAGTATTAGCACAACACGGGGTTCCGCCACTCCCCAGGTACCAGAGTGGGCTCCAACCCACCTCCCTTAAGGTGATCCCCGCAGGGACGGGGGGCAGATGACCTGGGGTGACCCACTGACAGTCCCCATGTCCTGGCTCAGGAAGCCTTTGCCCTTCTCTGAGCTCTAGTGGATGGTGGATTCTGTTCCATCTTCCACGTAGCTGGAGGATCGCAGTGGTTGTTCCTCTGGCAGGGGAAAGAGGCTCAGGTCTGTGAAGAGCCAGGTAGGGGTCTCAGAGTCATGTTGCTTTGTCGGTATGGCTGGTGCGGCTGAGTACCCGGGGGTAGGAAATGGGTGGTCCTGGGGTGAGGCACTCGAGAAAAGGCTTTCATCAATTAGGGACTGTGTTTCCTAAGCCCCTGTTGTGCCTACACCTCTGAGAATTTTACCTCTAATGGTTCATTTTAATGGCTAGCGCTAGGATGGAGAGAAGATTCTGGGCACAGAGTAGTCAGTGTGAAGTTCTGACTGAGAAGAAGGATGGGGTGATAGTTTTTGGGTGGGTCTGAGAATTCAGTTCTGGCTTAGCCTCAGGGGAACGGGGACATGGCCTTCTGGGTGGGCCAAGTGCTTCTGGAGATAACTTCTTTTCCCCTCTCAGGGCCAGGGGAGCAGAGGCAGAGAGGAAGCCATTCAAACAGCAGGATGGGTTTAGCTGGGCGAGAGGTGGGACCACCCAAGAGTGACAGGGCCGGGTTCCAGCCAGAGGTCCAGAGGGCCTGGGTCTCTCTACAAGCCGTGTAGACAGAGCTGCACCTGCTGGGGTACCCAGAGGTTAGCTGAACCTGTTTCAAAGGCAACTTGAAGGTCAGGGGTAGGGAGTTGTCTTGGTCCATTTGGGCTGCTGTGGTAAAGTACCATAAGCCAGGTGGCTTATCAGCCACAGAAATTTCTTTCTCACAGCTCTGGAAGCCAGAAGCCCAAGATCAGGATGACAGCCTGGTTAGTTCTGATGAAGGCCCTCTCCTGGACTGCAGATTGCCCGACTCCCCCTTCTCCCTCAAGTGGCAGAAAGAGGGCAAGGTATCTCTCTGGGGCCTCTGTTCTAAGGGCACTTTATGAGTCCTCCACCCTCATGACCTAGTCACCTCTCAAAGGCCCTACCTCCTAGGCCCAACACACTGGGATTAGGATTTATCATATGGATTTGAGAGGACACAAGCTTTCAGTCTATAACAGGTGTTGATGCCGATCTTGCCATAGTACTGGGTTTGTGGAGATAAAAGAAAAGAGGCTGCTTGAGGGTTTGGGGAAGCCTTGGGTGGTGGGATCCTGCTTGAACCCTCCTGCCCTTGATCCCTAGGGTAAGATTAGGCAAGTCATACAGGCTCTCTGGGTTTCTGTTTTCCGACAGGGACTGGAGAGGATGCTTGGCCATGTCTTATGATTTCCCAGGAAGTGGGAGATTCAGTGAGTTAAAAGGCAAAACAAAAACATTGAAAAATGAAACAGGAAAGTGCCCAAACTCTTGAGAAACCATTGTTGTATCAGAGGTCAAGCTGTGCTTGGCTGGTCACAGAAACCCCCACAGGAGGCCACACACCTGTTCCACCTACCTGTGACACCTGGGCTTGAGGCCACGATCCTGGACACCTGGGTTCTCAACCTAACCCTGCCTCTGGTTCCTGTGCTCTTGTCTGAACCTCCGTGCCTCAGGATTTCCAGCTATAAAATGGGAATTTTCTGTGGTCCAAGAGTGTGCCTCAGTTTATCACACTGTGAGGAAGAGCGGACCTTACAGGAAGACAGCCTTGGGTCTGAGAGGGGAAGGGGACGGGGAGGAAGTGAGAGGCTGAGCCAGGTCCTCATGTCCAGGTGGTGGGGGAGGACCACGGAGCAGGTGCTATTGCCATGGAGAGAATCTTGGCCAGCAGCATCCACTCTGCACTGAGCCTGGCAGCCATCACGCGTTTCTCTCTCAGCCTTAGCTGAACGGAGACTGTGTTCTTAAGGGAGATCCTGCCCCAGGGTGAGGAAGAAAAAAACAGAGGACTTTTTCCTGGCAGAGTCCAGGAAGCCCCTGTTTCTCTCACAGCCTAGGCACCCAAGGATCACTCTGTTCCTGGAGGCCCTTGGAAGGACAATTTACAAGCCTGTTGGAGATGACTACACTGGTATTTAAAGAACCCTCAGCACAGTTCCTCTTGTTGTCTCTGACCTCCCGTCACTGCCAAGCCTGCTGTTCCTTCGTCCCTCCCTCCCTCCCTCCTTCCCTTCCTACCTTCCTTCCTTCCTCCTTCCCATAATCTCCTGTTGACCAGCTCTTCTCTGCTTGCACTGATCTGGATGCCAGAGACACAGATGGAGAAGACTGCTGCTGCCTTCAGGGGACACCAAGGCCTGGAGACAGACAAGGGAACACTCAGTGACCTCTCTGGGGAGGTGAAGGCTGGGATTGTGCCCCTCGGAGCTGGACGAGGAGGCAATGCCACATGGGGCCGATAGGTGGCAGCAGACGCCCACCAAGGCCGGCAGGGGCTCCTGGATACCTGAGGGCCCGTACCCACCCAGGTGCCTGGGTCTGAAGTGGACCTCTGCCTGTGGGTTGGCTGTGGGGGGAGACCGGCATCTTGAGTCTCTGTTCACCCCGTCCTTAGAAAGACTTCTGGTTCCTCCGCTTCTTGTCCTGATGCCTTCCCCTCACGTTTGGGAAGCAGCATCAGAGGGACCTGGCTGTTCCTGGGAGGGGCCAGACATTCTCCATGCACCTGGGAGCCCTCATAATAACTCTGCCAACCAGCCGTCCTCAGCCCCATTCTACAGATGCAGAAATCAAGGCTCTCAGCAATGAAGGCGACTCCCAAGTGAAGGAACAGCTGTGTCTGATTCTAACCCATAAGGGTTAGAGGCTATGTGGACGCACCTGTTGTTAGCAGCTGGGGGGAGGGGCAGGACCCCAGCTCCACTGAACTTTGCAGCAGGCTTTCCCAGTCCACGTGGGGAGTCCCTCTTTCTGCTTGGCTGCTAGTCTTCTTTACTTCTGCTATCCTTCCTTCCCACACCCCGGTGTGCTTACTCTAGTGCTCACTATCTCACATCATGTCCAAGAACATGAACACCGTCTTCATGCCTGTCTATGCAATATTATAACGGAAATGACTTGTCACACTCTTGTCATGGCTAACTGCTTACAAAGCCTTCTGCTCCGGGACTTTACTTTTGCCAATACCCTTTCAGCAAGTATCTTGCTTCTCCCTTTCTTTTTCCCCCAGGTCTTTGATCCTTCAAAGCCCAGCATGTGCCCCTCCTCCAGGCAACTAATCCGGAGACTTGCAGTGCACCCTGGCCTTGCCTCTCCTTGGGCTCCTGCTCCTTTCTCTGCTGGGCTCCCACAGCCAGCTAGGCCCGGCCTGACGTTAGGGAGGCAGGGCCGGATGACAAGAGGCCAGAGTGCTTGTGCGACGTGCCCTATGGCAGGTGCCTTCCCTTACTACTTGTGTGACTCTGAGAAACCTACTTAACTTCTCTGAGCCTCTTCTGAGCCCCTCCGTAAAGATAGGCTCAATCATACTGCCTACCTCGGAGGGTGTCTGTGCCGGTTCAATGGGCTGCTCACCGTTCAATAATGTAGAGTATATACGGCAGTGAAAGCACCTGAGAATGGGGGTCATGTACATGGAGCTCCCAAAGCGCCTTGTATGATGTTTTGCACATACTGGTTGGTAAGTACACACAACTGTGTCGCAAAAGCCTGACCCCCCTTTCCACCACGGCCCAATTCCTAGACCTGGCTCTTGTCTCCCTCGGAGAACAAGGGAGGATGGTTTTACTCTTCCCTACCTTGCTGCGGGGGGTGAGGCTGCCCTCGCCCTATCCCTATCCTCTGAACCAGGCAGTTTCTGTCTGGGAAACTTGGAGCAGGGGAAATAGGCTTTGGAAACAATAGGTCAGGCATGTGTCCAACTCTACCCGTGGCTCATGGAACCTCATATCCTAGTCTGTACAATGGGCCTGTTGGGTCGTCGGTGCATGATTTGGGATGAGACACGAGAAGAGGTTCTGTGAAATCCTCTGCATTTCACAGGCTTAGCCGCTGTTACTGTCATTCAGCCTGCCTCTCCTTGGGTCTTCTGGTCTCGTGTGCACTCCCCAGACTAAAACCCCTTTTCTCCTGGAGGCCCCTCCCAACCCGTGTCTTCCCTAATGAATGACTTATTCCCACAGGGCTTGGCACAAAATGGATGTTAAGCCTGTCTCCTCCCTCTTTGGGCTGCCTTAAGCCTTTCTTTTGCCTCTTTGCTGCCTTTTAAATCTTAAATCTTCCCAACAATCCACCCCATGGTAGGAACAACAGCTGAGTTCTTACCGCGTTTCCTGCCCTGTACTAAAGGGCTTTCCATGCATTGTCTGAGTAAATCTTCAGAACAGTAGGCACTGGCCTCATCCATTTTTAAAAATGAGTAAACTGAGACTTCAGAGGTTTCTTGACAAGAGGTAACTTGTCCACAGTTCCGCAGCTGGTTAGGTCTGCTCATGGAGCAGCATGTAAACCAAGAAAATCCGACTCTTATAGCCTGTGCTCTTCCCCGGTGGGGAAGCCCCGGTGAGGCTTGCTGTGCCCATAGCCTTCTGGATGCTTCAGCTGTGAGCCTGAGGGCGAGGGGCATGACTTCATCACAGTTCCCCACTGTACCTGGTGTGAGGCGCCTAAGTGGGAGCTCTGGGCAGGAATCAAAGGATATGGCTTCTGGGCCTTACGACGTACTACTTATCTGTTGTCTGTGTGACTTGGGGCAAGTCAACAGGACCTATCTGAAAGCTTAGTACCCTCTGCCAGAGTCACTGAGGCATGGGGGTCTACTTGGAGACCCCTGGCGCAGGAGCCCCAGACCACCAGCAGGAGTCCCCAGAGAGGCATTCTGCTTCCCCAGGCCCACACCTCCTCTCAGCATGAGGCTCTCTCTCTCTCAATCTCTCAATCTCTCTCGGATCCACCAAAGCCTGTGGCCCCAGAGCCCGTCTCTTTTTGTCCACTTTGTATGAGGAAGTTATGATTTTCCTGTGTACTGATTTACTATCCTGGGGCAGATGCCAGGACACTCAGTAATAAGTTTATCCACGGAACCTAGCTGGGTGGGTGCAGAGTAACCACTGGGGCCGTGAGAGAGGATGCTGTCCCCAGTGACACCAGCTGCCCCTGTCCCATTTTGGCCCAGGTCCCTCCTCGGAGAGAGGCTGATAGGAAACAGCACTGCATAGAGACAGGATCAGGGCTGAGACAGGCAGAGAACCTGGGTTTCTAAACTATAGCCCAGACCCCACCCCACCGCAACCCTTGCCCTTGGAGCTGCATTCTCTGTAATAACCTTGACGGTGCCCCTGACCGGTTTCCCCAGGCTAGGTCTCAGTTTTCCCATCTGTAAGGTGGGTGAATCTTCTTGACTTGCTCCCTGATGGAAGAGACTCAGGGGCCTCAGTGCTGCCTCCCGTCAAGTGTCTGTCACTGTTTATGGGCAAGAGCCCCAGAGCCTGGCAGGAGAGGAAGCAGCTAGCATGGCTGTCTGGAAGCAGGGGCATGGAGGGGGACTGTCCATCCTCAGCTGAACTAGTAACAGGGAACAGAAGACAGTCAGGGTTTGGGGAGCTCTGGCAGATGTTCTGGCGGGGGGCACAGGTCTTCCAACTCGTCCTTACCTTTCTGCTTGGCCCTAACTCCTTGTGGGCCCCATCTCTCTGCCTTCTTCCCTTTCCCTGTAGCCTTTTGACCCATCTGAGGCAGCTCCCAGACACACATCTGCTCCCTGTATCTCAGGATGGGCTCATTATTCAGCCTGCCATGCCCCCACCCAGCTTCACCCTGCTCACTCTTCAGGACCCACTTTAAATATCAGCACCTTCTCCAGAAGCAGGCCCTGACTCAGCCTGGACTTGAGTGCTCTCTCCCGTGGGCTGCACAGTGCAGAGATGAGTCTTCTGTGAGACCACTGACCTCAGTTCTCCTTGTATCAGTTACTGGTGTGTGTGTGTGTGTGTGTGTGTGTGTGTGTGTTCACCTCTTGGAGTGAACTAGGGGACAGTGACAGTACAAAGAATCCCACACTGGGCCCTGCCATGAACTTGCTGTGTGATGTTGGACTGGCCCCTTGCCCTCTCTGGGCCTGAGTTTCTAAATAAGTACAATAAGGCAGACTGCTGGATGTCCCCTAAGGTGTTCTCCAGCTCAGACCCTCTAGGATTCTACATTCTGTGCCTTCAGGGTGGTGCTCTCTGCCAGGGGAGGAAGAGCGCCCTGCAAGGAGCAGTGCTTGCAAACAGCCTGTGGAGAGAGGGGGAAAGAGGGTACAAGAGTCTGCATGACTAAAGCAGAGTGATGAGAGCAGGTGGGATGAGAGCTGGAGGCCGAGGAGGCCGGGGATGAGGACAACAGACACTGAGTCCTAACTGTGTGCCAGGCACCATTCCAGCACTCAACACATCAATTCTCATGGCAGTCCCATGAGGGAATGCCATAATGATCCTGTTTTAAGGACGAGGGGACTGTGATATGGGGGGGGGGGGGTGGTTCGGAAGGTAACCTGCCCACGGTCACACTGACAGGGAGTAGTGGGTCAGGTTACATATTTAGGCAGTAAGATCCAGAACTCCTTGCATCGCTGAGTTGAGTGTTGAACCATAAAGTTTCTTGAACTTGGCACTGCAAAGTTTTATGTCTTCCCTAGAAGGGATGGCAGCTGTGGATGAGTTATGCATTATATCCTCACAGAATTCGATGTGTTTTGCAAAGGTCACTCTGGCTGCCATAGTGACTAGCAAGGAGCTAGGATGGGTCTGGGGTAGTGTAGCACGGATGCATTAGGAAGCATGGCAGTCGACCTGGAGAGTTATGATGGAAGCTTGAACTAGGGTGGGTGGGCATAGTGGGGATGGAGAAGACTGGATCAAACCGAGAGAAATTTAGGAAAGAAAATTCCCATGGTATTGGTGGTGAATTAGATATAGGCAGTGAGGAAAAGGGAGGGTGCTGTGGAAGAGAACCCAGAGTCCAGAAGGGGAGGAGGCTTGGGGAGATCATGAATTTGAAGACCTGTTGAATGTGGCGCTACCCGTGAGAGATCCCAGGGGAAACAGCCAACAGCAGGCGGCTATACGAGTCTAGCGAAAGACCTATGCTCTCTTTGCCATAGGTAATTAATGCCATGGGAGTGAATGAAATTTGCCATGGAGAAAGTACAGAGAAAGGTGCAGGGCTCCAAGTTTTAATGGACCAATATTGGGGAAAAGTCTATACCGGAGACCCAAAATGAGTGGCCAGAGAAAACCACTAGGTATCCCTGAAGCCACAGGAGGACAATGACAAGCAAAGTCAGGTAAGACTCCAGTTAAAAAGCGGACCATGGACATGCAGCTGTGGGTGCTGCCAGCCACTTTTCTTGGGGAGCAGATGGGCAGGAATCTAGGGATAGCGGAGAA
Organism: Lontra canadensis; assembly: GCF_010015895.1. Classification (NCBI taxonomy): domain Eukaryota; kingdom Metazoa; phylum Chordata; class Mammalia; order Carnivora; family Mustelidae; genus Lontra; species Lontra canadensis. The sequence continues at coordinate 4,648,375 of NW_022631069.1, forward strand.
ATGATGGGAGGAGGTCAGGAGAAGAAGACAGCATAGTATAGGAGCTATCTGGAGAAGCTGGGTTGTAAAGAAGAAAGATGGTGATAGCTGGAGGGGAAGGAGGACCAAGTGAGCCGCTTTCTGTCTCTCACGCCCTCTTCCCCCATCTCCCTCCCTCCCTCTCTTCCTCTCTTCCTCCCTCCCTTCCTTCCTCATAATAGGAGGGTGCTGAACATATTTAAAGGCATAGAAAGCACTCACCTCTGGGGAAGAGATCATCACTTCAATAAGACTCCTGAGATAAGTTTGGGCCGCAGCCTCTGCGCTGGAACAGAAGAAAGGGAGGCAGGATGTGTGCTATGTTGGTAATTTATTTGTTTGGTATGGAAGCTGAGGGACTCTCTGTCTGGCAGCTGTTTTCTTCTCTGACAAACAGAAAGCAGGGACTTCTGCAAAGACTTGGGGATGGGAAGGGGTCTGGAGGCATGAGGAAAATAGAGCAGGTGTGTGCTAGGGCCAATTTAATGTTAAAACCTGTTTAACTATTAGGGCCTGCTTAGCCAGAGCAACTCCATATTGCCCGGGTAGCCATATTGTTGTTTACATCCACGGACTTCATTCGGGAATAAATGCCCCAGTAGTTCCTTGTATGGTTCCGGGTATCAATTCCGGGAGTAAACGCCTTAACAATAGAAGCCACGTACCTTGGATCTGTGGTTATGCCCTATAAAACCAGGGAGGGGGTCACTTTCTTCCGAGGTGGCCCTGGCTGGTCAGTCTGACTTCTAATGCTTGGCATAGAATAAAGCTCTACATAACTTTCACTTTGTCTCAGTCTCGTTCTTCTGGCTGGTCAGTCTGACTTCTAATGCTTGGTATAGAATAAGGCTTTGCATAACTTTCACTTTGTCTCAGTCTCGTTCCTTTGATAACGGACCCCAACAGTGTGAAACAATCATGGAAAGAGGAAAGGAGTTAACCAGGGAAACCAAGAGGATTTCTGAGAGGCATTAAGAAGACACTTCAAGGCTGGGGATTGTGGATTTGTAGGGAGCCAGACTGCCCTGCCCCCTGACTCCCCTACCAACACCCCAGTGCATGGCTGTTGGGTACAAATGTGGAGAAAGTGAGTGGCTGGCTTCATCCAGGGCTGGGGCTTTGCCACATGTGCTGATTAAGGATGAGGGACAAAGGAATGTAGAGTCTTGGCAAAAACACATAATTGGATGAAAGACTGTGGGATATAATAAGCCGGATAGAGGAGAGAAGTCCATACAGGACAAGCTGGATGAACTGGAAGAAAGCAGAGGACTGTGGACAGGTGAGAAGGAAGAGCAGTTTGGTGGAAATCGTTGAGCCATAAAACTGGAATCTGAGGAGCTGGTAGAGAGGGGGATGCTTGATGTGGTCTTCTTGGAAGTGGAACAGTCACAAATAATGACAAAGTCCAAGATAGGACATGGGAGTGGATGGCTGAGGTTGAGTGAGGGGGAAGGTCAGTGGCAGGAGGGCACTCAAGGAGCTGAGTGGCCAGCGTGCCGGCCGGGTCACTCTCTGTGTGGATGGTGGTCCATCCAGGATGATCATGGGCAGCTTGTGGTGGAGGAATTCAGTAAATCATGAGCCAAAGTCTTCGATTAGTGACATGGCAGGGTGGGGAGTGGTTGGAAGGCAAATAGTGACAGTAGTGAGTGGGCAGAGAGGGTCAGAGGTAAAAAATAATGAGTTTGAAAGGAGAGGATCCTCTCCCAATATCATGTCAGCCCTGGTTGTGAGGGCAGTGGACCAACATCCTTATAGCATAAGAAGAAACCAAGACCTAAGAGGTTAAGTAATATGTCCTAATTAGCAGCTGGTAAGTGGGGTAAGAGTGGGGACTTGAATCTTCCCTCCCCCATCTCCCGTGTTACCCTCTTCCTACCCACATGGGTCATCAGAGAGAGGAGAGGTCCAGGTGACAGCAAAATGGCTCGCTTTACAGAATAAATAGGAGTTGGGTTTGTGATTTTTTACCCAGAGATACAGAGATACCACCGCCCCTCCCCAGGATGGTTAGGGATGAAATGTTCTCTCTAGAATCAGTAGCATCACTCCTGTTTTGACATGCTATGACATGACCTCACAGCACTATTGATCATTTGAGAGCCTCTTGAGGACAGCGTCAAGAGCAGAGATGAGGTGGGAGCAGATTGTCACATTCCTGTGGTAGCCAATGTCATTGGCATAGCAACACAACTCTGCCTCCATCCCATCGAGTCCTGGCTTCTGTCACGGGGGGAAAGCAGTGGCACTTTATGGTATGGTACTGAGCCCCATAGTCCCTCTGGGAAAGAACATTTCCATCCTAGATCAAGCAGGATGGGCATAGCATGAGGCTGTCAAATAGGGTATTGGATTTTCTTATTTGGCAGGATATGGATTTCCTGAGGTTTCCCTACTGATAAGCTCTACTCTTTCCAATAGCAATTTCAAGTCAACAGTTGTTTGGGTCTTCCAAGGTCAATTGCCCTTTCTTGATCCCCACCCCAGCTGACTCCAGTGGAAACCCTCTATTTAAGAGAAGTGTCACAGTGCAGTGGGAGAGCCAGCCTCCCCTGGCAAGCCAGGATCAGGCTTGCCATTCACTGGCTGTGAGCTTTATGTTATTTTTCTTTCTGAAGCTCAGGTTTCTCACCTATAAAAATGGCGACACCTCCCTGGGGGATTACGAGGATGAAATGAAGGGACACATATATCATCTTCATCCTGGGCTTCACTGCAAGGGGATGGATGGCCAGTCCGCTGTAGGTTTCTCTTGCATGGAGAGTGGGGCTTCAGTGCCTTGGGCTGAGCCCCCCAGCAGAAGTCTGACTGGGAGGGTAGGATGATACACAAGCTTCAGAGGGCAGGGCAGCATCTGGGGATGGCAGGCATCGTCTTCCAAAGCCAACTTCCAAATGGCTAAGTACCCTGGCAAAGGGACAGTGTGGGCCGTGACCCATGTCCCTTTACAAAATATTTGTTAGCCCATGGCAGTGAGGAAATTTCAGGCGTTAAAGAGAAGTTTTCAGAAGATGCTTTAGAAATTTGGCATTGTTGAGACATCCAAGCGGCATCTCTTTGGGCTTCTTTTTAGTTATTTTTTTTCTAATTTCAGTTTTCTATTGATTCATTTTTGTTGTATTAAAACAACAGCAACAACAATAGCAACAGCAACAAAAACACTGATCTGGAACAGACCCTGAAGAAAAAACACTGTTCCTTCACCCCATGTAGTCTGAGAAGCACTGATCTTGATAAAACAAAAGCCATCTTAAAACCAACTAAGTACAATGAAGAGCTGATTACAAAAACTAGCTGTCCCACATTGGTAAGATGGCAGTTTCTTTATTGCCTCAAGGCAGAAACTCCGATTCTCCATTGCACTTACCCAGGCCCCAGCCCACAGGCTCTGTGAGCCCTGGTCCCTGGTTTGAAGTTCATTGCCTGGAATCTCAGCCCATCCCAGTGCCTCCATCTTGGTTTCCAGCAACATGGCCTGAATCCAGATGTAGGTCCTGTCTTGTTGTATCAGCATCCGCCTGAGTTTGGAGACCAGACAGCTGGGATGGAGGAGCCCACAGGCCTGGCCTTTCAGGCGCTACTGAGTTTGGGGGGATGAGAGGCAGGCACAGTGAGACCCCTTGAGGGGTCAGGTGAGATTCCTTTCCATATACCATGGGTTCTGCTCCTGGAGGGCCAGGGTTCCAGAAGTCCCAGCTGCTGGCCTAGGACAGAAAGCCATAAGGAGAGGCTGTAAGGAGGCTAGGGCGTCTGGAAAGGCTGGGGGACAGCTACAGAACCCCTATTCTATCCCCCATCCTGCGATCCCCTTCTGCTCCTTGGAATGTAGGGTGCTTAAAGCTAAAAGCCACACAGAACCAGCAGGACCATCCGCACACCTGTTGCCCCCTCCTTCGGCATGGCTTTCAGTGAAAATATTTACCAGAAGAGTCTAAATGTGTTTTATATAAAACAACTTCCTTTTAGGAAGGGTCTTGCTTTGAAATAAGGAAAAGTAAAGTATTTGTGGGACATTTCCTTTGCTGCTCTGCCTGGCTCACCTGTCGTGGCTCGGTATCAGGTTGTCCCCAATCTGTGAGCTCCTGGGGACAGCACAGCCATGTTCATCCATCTGCGTGCCTCAAGGTGCTTGATGTGGGTACTTGCACATAGTAGGACCTCAGCAAATGCTTGTGACATATATAAAAGCTAACGAATAGCTTGTGGAAACAGAAATCAAGAAAGTGGAGCAAAGACTGTGCCTCCACCTACCTGGGACCCAAGTCTGGCCTCTGAGAATAAAACCTGTGACACCATTGTAAGCTGTGTGAAGACCTGACAAAGAGCCAGAGTATCTAGGTCACTTGAAGCCCTTCAGGTACACAGCCCTGGCGGGCTTCCCTGGTATTCTGGTATGATTGGTGCTCAGACCACACTGCGCAGCACGGAGTGACCCCCAGTGGGTGGCCATTCCCCAGGAAACCCCATAGACCTCACTGATCCTGACCTCGTGGTTCCTCTGTCCTGTTCTGCCGAGCAGCATCCTCCTGAACGGTAGAATTCTGCCCACATCACCTCCTCGGGAACCTTGCATGCCTCGCGTGGCTCCAGGGGTAAGCAGCTGGTGAGACCCACCCAGCAGGGGGCGGCCCGGCTCCTGCTCAGAGCCCGCCAGGGCTGTCTGTGTACCTGAGAAGTGCCTGTGACTGCACAGAGCGGGGCTACTCATTATCACCCCCGCCTCCTGCTACACCCATAAATCTCATAACATGGATGTCCAGGCTCCAAGAGGTCAGGCTGTGGCTCTGACACTCCTGTCTTAGCTCATCGGGCTGGGCACAGAGAGGAACTGAAATCCTCTTAGCTGGGACTTCACCCAAACAGGCTTGATCACCTGAACATCTGTGGTTCACAAGGGACTGACCAGTCACCTCGGGGCTCCTTCTTGGGAAATCTGACACATTAATCTAGAATATCTCGAGCTGTGCTGTCCAGGATGGTGGCCACCAGCTTACATGGGGCTCCTTTAGTAGAACACTTGCATCATCACAGAAAGTTCTGCTCATGACTGCTGAAGAGAAAACAGTTTCTGTTACTCAGAGATTTGACACTGGGTCTCTTGTGTGTGCTGGGACGGGTGTCTGCCCTGAATGACATTGCCCAAAGTCTGTGTCAGGTACCTGGACAGCCTATCTATCTGGTTGGTCGGTTTGGTGGGGAAAAGAAAGGCAGCGGCTCAGTAAACACCGTCTGCAGCAGGGGTGACATGGCTGACTTATGACAAGATTCCCCTTTCAGCTACTCAGTCATTTTCCAGACGTTCATGGGGTACCGGTTATGTCTCTGCATCATGTCTAGACGCTGGGGGTTCACCAGGGACAGGACCGTTGTGGTTCCTGTCCTTGTTGAAGCTGAAGTCCTGTGTGGTTGGACACTAGTGTCACAGATGGAATGTGGAGCCTTGAATGGCTGTAGATTTCTCTCCGCATCTATTTTAACCAACCGCCTGGGATTTTCAGTGAAAAGACACAGTAAAATTCTAAAGGTTGCAAATTGTGTTTCAAGTGAGCAGTGTACAACCCTCCCCATAACTGCCTCAGGCTTTCTCTCTGGGGCTCGGAAACGCAGCCTGTCCGCCGGTACCATCTGGACACACTTAGAACAATGGAGGTGACACAAGCGTCCTCAAAGCAGCTTGGGAGGCCCCAAAGGGAGTTCCTGGGGGGCAGCAGGAGTAAACACAGGCCGAGTGGCTGCTGAAATGGTTTGGCTGTCAAGGCTAATGCACCGAGGTTCAAAGCTTTGAAGAAAGTCTGCAGGGCAGTAACAACAAACGACTTTGATTTAATTACGGACCACAGACTTTCTAACTGACTTTTGAGGGGAGACAGCACTTCTAAGATCCAAGTCTGGCAAGAATTTGCCATAGGTGCTTTTTTTCAGGTTATTTTACAGACTGACATTTTTGTGAGACTCAGGAAATAAACAAACCCTTTGAAATCCTGTGTGTGTGTGTGTGTGTGTGTGTGTGTGTGTGTGTGAGAGAGAGAGAGAGAGAGAGAGACAGACAGAGAGAGACAGAGAGACAAAGAGACACCACAATTTTCTAACTTTAAAATAGCATAGTTTGTGCTCCATTATAATGTGTTTCCCAAATTATAACTAGAAGTCTTTTTGAGTTCTCGGAACAGTGTGTATAGAGGTATGTTGCAAAATGTTTTATGGAAAAATACTTTTTGGGGATGTGTGTATCAGGGGTTCTTCTTTTTTTTTTTTAAGATTTTATTTATTTATTTGACAGAGAGAGATCACAAGTAGGCAGAGAGGCAGGCGGTGGGGTCGGAAACAGGCTCCCCCCTAGCAGAGAGCCCGATGCGGGGTTTGATGCGGGGCTTGTTGAGGGGCTTGATACCGGGCTCAATCCCAGGACCCTGGGATCATGACCTGAGCCGAAGGCAGAGGCTTTAACCCACTGAGCCACCCAGGTGCCCCAGGGGATCTTTTAATTTATATTTCAGGCAACTGTTTAAAGCGTTGAGTGATGCAATTATTCGTATTGAGAAGGGGCCCATACTCTCATGAGCATTTCTTGGGGACTTACTGTGTGCTTAGCACCCACCTGGCTACGGGGGGAGATATGAAGAGAAGTGAGAAAAACTTTGTTTTATAAAGCTGGCAGATTCTCAGGAGAGACAAGCATAGGTCAGGCTGCCCAGGAAGGAGAGATTTACCCTCATGGAGGGGATCCAGGAAGGCTTCTTGAAAGAGGAGGCCATGGACGTGGGCCTGGTATGTTCAACTGTCAGCGGGCTCAGTGCACCAAGAAAAGGACTTCTCCAGACTCCACTAGCATGTTCAGGCCTCTGGCCTCCATCCTGCATGTTGGCAATTGTCCCCAAATTGAACTTCATATTTTTTTTTCTGCAACTTTAAGAATCCAGTTGGGACAGATGGAGATTTACAACAAAACTCTAAAATTTGGATTTGTTTTTATAATGGATTTGTGAAGTCTTTCTTGGGGTGATATTCTTATCATGAAATATATGCCATGTGCCTGAGCTTGGGAAGCTCGAGGTAGTGATTCCACGGGTAGTTGAGTCAGAGAGACCGGGACTTGGATCCTGGCTCCGCTCTAGTGAAATCCTGGGGAAGTTCCTAGGTCCTCTTGGAGCCTCAGCTTACTCACCTGGGAAATGGTATTCAAAATGACTCTTCTATGGACGCGGTCTGTGGTTAGAATTTAATAAGGTACTTTGGTGAATTTCTTAGCGCACTCGCAGGCATGTAGTAGGTGTTTGGTTATCGTTGGTTAAAATACAACTGGCCCCTTGACTTCTTGGCTACATCTCATCTTAACTCACCTATGCTATGCTGTGGTCACTTACAACTCAGTACCAACAATGGGGAAGCCAAGTCCTTTGGGTGAAGGGTAGTTGAGGCAAAAGGCTTTTCATGGAGTTGTTTTAAGTAAAAGTCTGGAGGGAGCTCTTTTGTATGAGGAAAGTTCTGGCCTATCTTGTCAAAAACACCCTCTCTAAGTGGTCCAACTCAAGGTAATGGGGCCAAGTTCACGTCCTTCCCTCCTTTCCCCAGTAGCCTGTACTCATTTCACTTTGGCTTTTGTAACACCATGTTGAAATACCCTCTATTCAGGTTGGTCTCCCAGAGTTGACCATGAGTTCCTTTCAGATTGTGATTCTTCTTAATAACTCAGCAGCCTACTCAGTGCCAGGTACGAAGTTGGTGCTCAGTACTTGATGAACCACTAGCTGGATATATGGGTTTAATTCTGAACCAGAGCTATGGTCAGACACCAATATCTGGATTCTCTTTTCGTTCACTTCAGTGACAGACTGGAGATAAACTCAAAATGTTTATTCAGTATGTTATTTACTATCCTAGAAGAACTAGTAGCAGCATTTCCTTATGTGGGCAAACTCAGGAAACCCAGAGGAAATTTAAGGTTGAATGTTAGCTTCATTCTCTCCAGCTTATTGCCCTGATTCATCAAGATCCTATGTTTGGGTGATCAAGAGAAGTTATGATATTCTCTAAGCTGGTGGGGATTGATTCATCCCATCTGCCTCTCCTCAACTGTTAGATCTGGAACAGGGAGGAGAAGAAGATGTCTGGGAAAGTTAGCTCAGGTTGGGTATTGAACTAGGGATCCCAAAGAAGGAGAACTTCTAAGACCTAGGAAAGTCATTAATTGATGAGTCTGCCAAGGAAGAAATGCTTTCATGGCCTCATGTTTATGTCAGTCCATGTCAACATTTCCTGCTTCCCCTTCAGTGTGAACCCAACAGTGGCCAGTCACTCCCTGATTCACCCTGTGTAGTAACCAGTATCATTATTCATTCATTAATTCAATAATGTAGGGGAATTTAGGTATGTTGTATAGAGCACAAAAAGTACCATATAAGGCACATAAAAGTATATCCTAATAAAAATCTGTTCTCCAGGAACTTATGGTTTAATAACACAGATTATTGGTGTACACATACTAGGTATAGCAAAAGGTAGAAAATGAAACATTAAAAAGAGTCAAAGGGCCATGGGAAGCCAAGAAAGTAGAATATCATTGCCAATGGCAGGCAGAATTACCAAAGAGGTTGAGAGGCTTTAGAAGTAAATAGGTTCAAATCCCAGAATTACCATTTACCAACTTGGGCCTGGGATGTTCAACTGTCAGCTGGCTCAGTGCCATATGAGCTATGGTAAGGTACTAAACCTCTGTGGGCCTCAGTTTCTTTACTTGTCAGATTTTTGCGAGGGTTAAATGAGAAAATGGGTGTGGAACATTAGCACACAGCCTGACACACTGATGACCAGGATTTCCGAGCTCACTCTGCAGGCCAGTGCTGCTTTAGCAATCACAGATGTCCAGGTATGGCAGTCAGGGCCATTCAGTTATAAACATGAAACGTACCTTCACTAACATTAAGCAAGCAAGAAATTTACTGGGAAGACCTAGATGCTCACAGAATTGAAGAAAAGCAGAAAAGCAGGCCTTGGAAAGGATAAGACCAGGTGGTTCTGGGGTCTCTGTGGGAGCATGATAAGCAGTTAACTTCAGGGGGCTTTGCTGGAGGAAGCAGCTTCCAGTCAATTTTTATTCCTCTTTTTCCAGCCCAGGATTGGGACCCTGGGATAGTCTGCATATCAGGCTGTGTGCTAAGGTTCCTCTCTATATCTGCATAGTAGACATTGATGTTGGGCATGAAGCATAGGCAAGTCTATTCTAAAAAGACCCACAAATAATTCAGAGATGCATCAAAAGTTGAGAATCACTGAAAAGTCACTATAAAAGAGAGGAGTCTCATTGGTTCTTGAGGTAGGGAAGGGAGGGAGGTACAGAGCTGAATATCTCTTTAGAACTTGAACTCCATTGTGATGGCTGGCATAGTAGGATAATGCTAGGTGTGATTCAGCCTTCTTGCCTTCTAGTGGAGGAGATAAACACTATTCCCATAGCTACAAGGATTTGTACAAGGCTTTGAGGGAGCTTTGGCCTTTCCTCCAGATGATTATTTTGATCTCCGTGATACCAGTCACACCAAGGTCAGTCCAAGGCCCTTAGCAAGTGAGTGGTCTGAGAAGAAAGTGGGCTAGCACTGACCCAGGAGAGGTGGTCACCCCTGCATTTGGTGTTATCATGCCCTCAGATTGCAAAGAGAAGACCTGTAAATCATTCTAGGGAATATTCTACTCCCTGGTCCAGCCTCTTCCACAGAGGGTTTGGGTATCTGCCAGGTGACCCGTGGGAGTAACCTGCACTTGCTGAACTTTTCTGTAGTACTGGGGAGGGAAGAGGGAGCAGTAGACCTGGAAGTCTGCCAAGAGATATGGAATCATGGGAATGTGCCTGACTAGCTCTGGGAGGTTGCCCAGCCCTGCTGGATGTGAGCTTCAGGATCTTTGAAGGACCAAACATTGCTCTAGACATTTTGCTCCAGGTCCATTAATCCTGATGACAAGTTCCAAAATTGCAAAGGGATTGCCCTTTGCCAGATCACATGTATCTACAGCCTGACATTAAAAAACTGACTTTGGTTTTTCTGTGTAAAATTGGCACCCAAATATAGCTAAAGCAAAAAGGAGAAAAAAAAAAAAGAAGAAGAAGAAGAAGAAGAAGAAAGAAAGAAAGAAAGAAAGAAAGAAAGAAAGAAAGAAAGAAAGAAAGAAAGAAAAGGAGAGAATTTTTGGCTTCCTCACCAGTTTTTAAAAATTATACCATGACATTTATTGCTTCCATTATCCAAAAATGTCCATTTGGAGCAGGCTTGCCTCTCCCTTTGCAGCTACCCCACCCCTCCACAAGGTCTTCCCACACTGATCTAATCAACAATGAGCTCTTGTGTCTGGAAGTCCCATTGTGCCTTCTGTTCCTACCAGGAGAGACCCTGGACAGGATTAGATCACAGGACCAGGGCACTTCCAGCCTCTGTATAGCCTGTAAAATTTCAGAAAATGTAGATTACTATTTCCAGAGGTACTTACCTTTTTATCCTTATCTTTCATTGTCCAAAGAAAGAGTTGCTCCCTTATGGAATGTCAAAGGTTCCCTCTCTGGATCCCATTTCCCTGAAGAAAGTAAGTTTCAGTCAAATCTTTGAATGTGAATGGAGAATTGATCTTGTTTCTCTTCCTCAAAATGAAGAAGGAGAACAATGCTTAATCCAAAGGAATAAATTTTCAGTTGTGGGGTTTGATGCAGCATCACTGGTGTGGAGATTTGTTTGGGCTTGGGGTGGGGGGGGCAGAAATAGTGGAATATTGATTTGGTTACCATAACAAAGGCCGAGATGCTAGTGACTCAGTCAAGGCAGAGGTTTATTTTTTTCTCTGTTAGCTAGGACTAATATGCTGGTTCACAGTGTCAGGGGCTAAAGATCTTTCTGTCTTCTTTCTCCACCGTCCTCAGAATGTGTGGTCCAGACACCCAGTCGCAGCTCTAGCTGTCAGATCTGCGCCACTCCAGGCAGTACAGCCAAGAAGGGGACAGAGAGGCTGGCCCGCACTTCACAGTGACCCAGCCTGGAAGTTGTGTGAGTGGCCTCTTCTCATGCTCTATTTTGTAGAACCTTGACACAGAGGCATATGCAGTTGTAAGACAGTCCGAGAAATAGAGTCTTCCGTAGGGTAGCCATGTGTCCAGGCAACACTGTGTGACTACAGAGGACATGAAAGACAGATAGTAGGGAGACCACTTGCGATCTCTGCCACAGGAAACCTTCCTGCTGCCTTGTACTCCAGTTTTATATCTTATAAAGTGTTTATATCTGACCTTCAAACCTGTCTTCTTGAATGCTTCCACTAATCACTCTGCTGCCTAACTTAGAGCCCTAGGGACATTACTGCTGCTTTATTACCCTCATTTCCCTCTCTTAGATTGGCCACCAAGTCCTTTGACTGCAGAAGTACCTTCCACACCTGTCCTCTTCACTCCCTCTGCACCCCCACTGCCTTAGTTCAGGGTTTCAACAGTCCATCTCATTCCTTGTGTTATTAATTTGTTCAATAAGCAATTACTGAGCATCTACTCTGTAGCGAGTAATAATATAGGTGTTGGCAATTAAAAAAAAAATGATCCTTGCCCTTCAGTAGCTCATAGTGTAACAGGGGAGAAAAAAAACCAAACCAAATCAAATACCCCTGCAACTAGAGGCAACGCACAAGTGGCTGAAGCCAACTATTTCTCCCCCATGCCACCACGCACATAATTCTTATGCATTCTCCTCCCCGTTCCAGAGTCATATATCATAAGGGCCAAAATTAAAATGACACAGAACAACAAAGGTTGGCAAGGATGTAGAGAAAACGGAACTTTCATGTGCGGTTGGTGGGAACACAAACTGGTGAATCCCACCATGGAAAACAGTATGGTAGTTCCACAAATATTAAAAACAGAAATACAATTTGATCCAATCATTCCACTATGGGTATATACCCAAAGAAAATGAAAACTTTCATTTGAAAAGACATATGTGCCCCTATGTTCATTATTGTGGCATTATTTACAATAACCAAAATATGGAAGCAACCTAAGTGTCCAACAACAGAGGAATGAATAAGGAAAATGTGGTCTATTTAATACAGAGAATATAATGCAGCCACGAAAAAAGAAGAGATTATGCCATTTGAGACAATGTAGATGGACCTAAAGGGTATTATGCTAAGTGAAATAAGTCAGACTGAGAAGAAACAATTATCATATGATCTTCCTGATATGAGGAAGTTGAGAGGCAACATGGAGGATTCAGTGGGTAGGAAAAGAATAAAGGAAACAAGATGGGATCAGGAGGGAGACAACCATAAGAGACTCTTAATCTCACAAAACAAACTGAGGGTTGCCAGGGGTGGGTGGGTAGAGAGAGGGTGGTGGGGTTATGGACATTGGGGAAGGTATGTGCTATGAAGTGTGTAAACCTGGCGATTCATAGATCTGTACCCCTGGGGCTAAAAATACATCTTATGTTAATAAAAAAATTTTAAAAAAAGTCATACTGAGAAAGACAAATACCATACAATTCCACTCATAAGTGGAATCTAAAGAAAAAAAAATGAATAAACAAAAAGTAAAATCAGAACTAAAAATACAGGTGGTTTCCAGAGGTGAGAGGGCAGCAGGGTGGGGGAAATGGGTGAAAGGGAGTGAGAGATGCAGACTTCTAGCTATGGAATGAATGTCAGGGGAATAAAAAGCACAGCATAGGAATATAGCCAATGACACTGTAACAGCCATGTAACAGGACAGGTGATGGCTACACCTGTGGTGAACAGAGCATGATATATAAAGGTGTCAAATCACTAAGATGTACACCTGAAGCTAATGTAACATTGTGAATCAACTAAAATAATCTTTTTTTTTTTTTTAAGATTCCACTTATTTATGTAAGAGTGAGAGAGTAGGGGGAGGAGTAGAGAGAGGGAAAAGGACAAACAGACTTTACACTGCGCACAAAACCTGACAGCAGGCTCTATCCCAACACCCCAAGATCATGGCCTGAGCTGAAACCAAGAGTTGGACACTTAACCACCTGAGTCACCCAGGTGCCCCATATGAAAAATAATGTTAAAAAGAAGAAAGGCAAAAGTTGATTGTGTCACTATTTGCTCTTTAAAATCAATTTCCACTCATTCCCTGCTCTGCTTTATAATTAATATGAAGAAGGCAGGGGTGATACTCAAGGTTTTAACAAATAGCATGGCATGAACCCTAAGCAACCAACAGACAAGGCTGTGCCAATGTCCATAGAACCAACCCTACAAGGAAGGTTCCTCTTCCTTTGGCCCCAGACTCACATCTCCTCTTCAAACCCCATGTGCCTGGCTGCTCCAAGTTGCTCTCTGCTCTGGCATGCCATGGGCTCCCACACCTTGTAGTCTGCTTCTTCTGTTCCTTCTGCTGTTCCTTCTGATGAGGATCCTCTCACTCCCTTGGCGGTAAATTTTCTCCCTCCTCTTCTTCCTCAGATCTGCCCCTCCTCTTCCTGCTAGCTGATATTTCTTGAATAATTTTTTGGTTTCAGACATTGTTCCAAACACTTTTCAACATGTGAAAGCTTATTTGACTCTCACAACTATGCGGTAACACAAGTATTATTGTTTCTATTTTAAAGATGAGGAATCAAGGTCCAGAAAAGTTAAATGAACTGTCCTTAGTCAGCCAAGGCAGATGTCATTTTCTGTGTGAAGCTTTGCAGACATACCTAGGCAGAGTTAGTTGCTTTTTGCTTTGTGTTCCCATAACACCTTGTACCTATGGCCATCATTTCCCTCATTGTATTGGAGGTCCTCTGTTTACACAGTTGCTCTCCTCAGCAGCAGATGATGCGGTCTCCAGGGCCTGCGACAGCTCTTGGCCCACGATGGGCACTCAATAAAAGTCACTGTCTGTTGCAGGAATGCTTAAGTTCTAGGCAAATTTACCTTTGTGGTTCCCCACACCATTTTATCAACAATGTCAATCATTTCCTAAAGGTATCTTTTTCAGTTTTTGGTATTTCTCTTAGCCAAGATAAGCATCCTTACCTGAAAGAAAAGGAGGCAACCACCAACGTAGTATGAATTCAGGAGCTCTGAGAAAACATTTCTTACAAGTAAATGCCTTACCTACTGGCTACCTAGAAGCTTACTGGCCTGGATATCAACTCTGATTTCAGGCTTTAACTGCTGTCAGGATCCAGATCTACCTTAAATAACCAATACCGTGAGCTGTTAGAACGCATGTCTGCTTCCATGTAGGTGATGGCTGGTGCAGAAGCTTTATTACAGGACTGGTGGGACCAAATGGGACAGTATTTCCCACTCCCAGGAAAGGTGCAGAAATGAGAAGGGTCATGAGGAGAAATGCGGCAATATTCACCAACCCAGAGCCGGGTGATGGGGGGATAAGTGAGCTCACCAGATTGCCTTCTTCTCATTCTTCCAGGTCTGAGCCTCTGCCCAACATTGTCATTACTAAGGTCCTCAGAGCAGGAAAACAAGAGCTAGACACGGCCAACTTTCACGGAAACTAGAATCTCAACATGTTGCTCTTCTAAACCTTGGTGGTCTTTCTCCTTGGTTTTAAAAACAATTTAAATGCATAATGAGCAAGAATACTGTCTTTTCATATCATAAAGTGTGTATAAGAGATCTCTGGGGTCCTCATTAATGACCAGAAGCTCCTTCAAGGTGATACTGAATGCCATACTTGAGAGGCTATCTGTCCTCTCAAAGTATCTGGTACAGTGCCTGACATATGGTGGCATAGGTCTCCATTTCTTCTGACAACTCATCCCTGAGGCTAATCAACAAGGAAATGTGAAATGATGTAGAACTGATTCAGTTTTTAAGATGTCACCATACACTCACACAGACACATATATCCCAGTACAATTGAAGTCACTATGAAACCATAAGTTGTATCCCCATACTTAATATAAATCACAAACTCTTTATTTTCATAATCTCCATAATAATTGTAAATAACAACCTAATCTATCCAGAAAATGAACCATAACTTAGCTAGACATTTCCTGATATTTGGACATTTAGGCTGCTTATGTTTTTTTAAATAATTATCAGGTTTCTAAAAAAAAATAATGATGTTTCACTGCTAAATACTTCGATTTGCATCTCCCAACAATAAGGGCTTTAAAAAATGTCCATATCAGCACTCACTCTTAAGTAAATGAGCATTTATTCTTTAACATCTTCTAATATCTGGTCAATATTAAAATTCCCAATAGTTCTGACAATGTCTTTGTACTGTTTGCTCAAACCTAAATTCCAACAAGGCCTGCCCATGCATTGCATTTTGTGGTTATGGCTTGAGTCCCTTTTAGCCTAGACTCCTCCACCTGGTCCCAATCTTCTTCTATTCCATTGACTTGGTGAGGAAATTGCGTCAGTTTTCAATTAGAATTTTCTACCTCCTGCATTGCTTCCTGGAAATTTCATTAAGCATTCTTCTAATCCTTGCATTTAAATTAAAAGTTGGGTCTTAATCATATTCATTGGTAAAAAATATTCCATTGGGGCCATATTTCATATTGCATCAAGAGGTACATAATGTAAAATTGTTCCACCAAAGTGATGATAAAATTTTTTTACAGATTTTATTTATTTAACAGAGAGAGAGAGAACACAAACAGGGGGAGCTGCAAGCAGAAGGAGAAGCAGGCTCCCCACTGAACAAGGAGCCAGACATGGGACTCGATCCCAGGACCCTGGGATCATAACCTAACCTGAAGGCAGACGCTTAACAGGCTGAACCACCCAGACACCCCAAAAGTGATGATAAATTTAACTAATCAGTGAGCTTAAGTGGTGACAGCCTGATCTGTCCATTTTAAAGCTATACATCTCCACCCCCTTTAAATCAGCAAGTAATCAGGGGGGTGATATTTCAGTATCCTACAAATATCCAGTTCTCTTTCAATCTTTACCCTAATGATTTAAGCATCCATTGATAAATATCACCTAAATCAAATATTTCACTAGAAGTTGTAAAATGTCAGTTTCCAGTTCTACCACTTCCTGTGTACTTATTCACTGGAATTCTGTTGAGATTATTTCTCTCTAATTTATTAATGGGAATTCTGTAAAGAAGAGCTTCCTCTTATTAACTAGAGCTATTTAGTGAGCCTGCATTCCGGTTAATATCCGTATGTAGCAAACCGCCCCAGACAGTGGTGTAAAACAAGAACTTTATTATGTTTGTGGATCCCGTGGGTAAAGGAATTCAGACAGGGCTCAGTGGGGATCCATGTCTCTGTTCTGTGATGTCTGGGCCTCAACTAGGGAGACCAGAAGGCTGGGATGACTCAGCTGCTGGATGCACCAATAATTTGGAAGTGCCTTCACTTATAAGTTTCTTTGGGGCCAGAATAACTTGAACACTGAGCTTAGCTGGGACTGTTAACCAGAGTTCATACATTGGGACTATCTCTGTGGCTTGGGCTTCCTCACAGCATGGTGGCCTCAGGGAATCTGAACTGTTTTACTGAGAGTCTCAGGACTCCTGAATGAATGTCCCAGCAGACATGGCAGAAGCCCAACTGCCTTTTGTGACTTATCCTCGGAAGCTGTAAAGCATCACTTTCACCCTACTCCATTAGTCAAAGTGGTGACAAGCCTGCCCAGGTTCACGGGGGGAGGGTACAACCCTACCTCTTTTTTTTTTAATTTAAAGGTTTTATTTATTTATTTGACAGAGAGAGATCACAAGTAGGCACAGAGGCAGGCAGAGAGAGAGAGAGAGAGGAAGAGAAGCAGGCTTCCTGCTAACCGGAGAGCCTGATTCGGGGCTCGATCCCAGGATGCTGGGATCATGACCCGAGCCGAAGGCAGAGGCTTTAACCCACTGAGCCACCCAGGTGCCCCACAACCCTACCTCTTG
This sequence comes from Lontra canadensis, assembly GCF_010015895.1. Lineage (NCBI taxonomy): Eukaryota > Metazoa > Chordata > Mammalia > Carnivora > Mustelidae > Lontra > Lontra canadensis. The sequence goes on from NW_022631069.1 coordinate 4,665,263, forward strand.
ACGGGGAAGTGGAACAGTCATTTTGGAGATGAGTGTGTGGGATGGGAGATGCTGTGCCCACCTTTGAAAAATATAATCTGGTACAACCTAAAATAGAGTTCCTACAGGAAAGGAAAATAAATGTCTAATTCTACCCATTTAATTATCAGTATTTAGGGTAAAAAGCCAGTGTAATGGATATCTCGAATGGTGACAAACATAGGTCTTTTCCTCAGAACTGAATGTAAGACTTTCTCACTTTTTGTAATATTATTAATGCACTGATTTTTTAAAAAAAATAGTATGTTTTAATCTATTCATTTTTGGCACACAGATTGCCCCAACTTTGGCTCATGAGATTCTCTTCAAACTGGCTTCTGTGTCCTTTGGATAATACACCATAGCCTTTCATAGCTTTATTGCTTTCAAGCATGACAAGGTGTGTCAAGCTTGTATTATACATTCTCTGGCCCCCTCCTGGAAGCAGCCATTTCTCTTAGCAGCTCCAGTTCCTTTTAATGGAGAATGGTATTTAGAAACCAAATCTAGGTACTGAGGATGTTCATTACTATAGGGCTGGTGTTGTGTCCAGGGTTTTCCAGCGGACAGAGCAAAAATAGAGGTTTATTTTTATTTTTTATTTTTTATTTTTTAAAAATAGGCTCCACACCCAACATGGAGCTTGAACTCACAACCCTGAGATTGAGTCACACGCTCTACCAACTGAGCCACCCAGGCACCCTGATAAGAGCTTCGGATTCTTAAAAAAGAAAAAAAAAAGTGTGGCATGCCTATGTGTTATCTTTAAATGTCTACGTTTAATACTAATACTTATAATTCAAATTTAACTTGGACGTTGAGTATTAGATATTACCTAATATCTTTTTTTATTCTTAAATTATTTAAAAAAATTTTTTCTCCTCTTTTTAAAATTTTGTATTTAAGTTCTAGTTAGTTAACATACAGTACAATATTTGTTTCAGGAGTAGAAGCCTAATGTCTTCGATTTTACACTTTTATGTCATTTGTACTATTTTGCAATATATATCTTACACTATAAAGCTATCTTAGAAAATAAAAAATAGCTTCAAAATAATGCTAATACCACTTCTAACAAGGTGTAATTAAAAATAAAGATTTAGAACTGAAGTTTTCTGTTGTCATTAGGCTTACTTATTTTTATTTATTTACTTAAATATGGCATTTATTTATTTATTTATTTGAGAGAGGGCATGAGCAGGAGGAGGAAAGGTGAAGGACAGAGAAAGAGGGGGAGGGAGAAGCAGACTCCCCAGTCAGCAGGAAGTCCTACACGCTGGATCCCAGGACCCTGAGATCATGACCTGAGCTGAAACAGTTGCTTAACTGACTGAGCTGCCAAGGTGCCCTTATTTTTTTTTTTTTAATTTTGTCCTTGAAAAAAATCACACTATACTTATATAGCAAACGTACAGTAAGTGAGTGACTGTCCAAAGTATACACAGGTGACTCTTGCCCTTTCCTGCCCCTTCACCACATCCTCTCTCATCCTATAATAAATGGTTTTATAAGATTTCGACTTATGCTTCCAGTGTTTCTCTTACAAATATAACCAAATATGTATGTGTACATACAAAAATATGTTTGTATTTGTACCCTCATCTCTCTTTACCCAAACAATAGCATATTGTTTGTATTTTTCTGCATCTTGCTGCTTTTACTTAACAGGCTGTCCTGAAGATCACTCCATGAAACTACTAGAATTCTTCCTCATCATTTTCCCAGCTGCATGCTCTCCATTGGTGGGCTTACCATCGTTTATTTAATCATTCCCTGGGTAACGGAGATTCAGTTTGATTCTAATCTTTTAATTCCGAGTAAGGCCACCAGTAATGACTTTGTCCATATGTTATATTGTGTTTGTTTTTGTGTTACTGTATCTTTGGGATAGATTCTGAGAACTAGGACCGCCAAGTACAAGGGTCAGTGCACCTGTGATGTTGCCAACTCCTCTCCATAGGGGCGATGCCATTGCATTCTCAAGAGCAATGAAGGGGAACTTGGTTCCTCATAGCCTTGTCATCAGAACATGTTACCAAACTTTTAGATTTTTGCCAATCTGATAGGGGACAGATGGTATCCTGCTGTGCTATTATTTTGCACTCCTCTAATTATGAACATGCTTGAGCAACTTTAACATTTTAAAGTTACACTATAAAACTTATTTCCCTTTATGAGTCTTGTCCATTTCTTTGGTCTCTCTCTCTACTGAGCTGTTGGTCCCTTCCTTCTTCCAATAAGTACAGGGCTTGTTTTGCCATGCCAAAAAAAAAAAAAATGTTTTTCCTTTTGATATTCTTGAATTTATCAGTATTTCCTTCCATCAATTTTTAATTACAAAGGTTTTTCTCATTATCAGGCTATAGGAATTCATGCATTATGTCTCCACTATTTTTATGTAATAAAGAATTTGACTATTCCCTTATGAGTCTGGAAAACTTTCACTATCATAAATGATGTTTATAAACATCTTTGTGCATACAGCTTTTCTTTATCCCTGTGTTTCAGATTATCTCCTTAAGGTAGAGGCCTACAGTGGAATTTCTGGGTCGGAGAGCACAAAACATTTTAAAGATCTTGATATATCATTCCAAATGAACAATAATTCTTGACGCCATAGGAAATGAATTGGCAACAAATTCTGAGCCCTTGTTATGGACAAAATGTTTGATCTGCTTGTCAGTTTTCATAATTCAGAGAACATAGCCAGAATGTCCCTTTACCTCACCAGTCATGTGGGTATAAATGGGTTCTTTTTACCCACTTCTATTTTAATTTGCTGACTTGTTTCCCCCATTGTCATACTACTCTGTTCTTATACCAAAACCTCCTCACTTAGTCGTGGGTTGGAGGGTTCATCAAATGTCATTTGAGGAACAAGAGTTCTTCCTCTCAGTCACTTTGTGTGTGCTCACTGCCCAAAAGCCCCTTGATAGATGCCTCATCGTTGCCTTTGAGAACATCCCATCCCTGGGCCACCTCTGCACTGTTCCTCCAGTCACCTGGTAGCTCTGGTCCCTTTGCCCTCAGGGTGCTGAAGCTGTGCTCTGTTCTTTGCAGACATGAGGAGAATCTACATCTCTGCTATGCTGTATGTTAGAGTCTCTTGTGAAGATGATTCCTTCATTCCTACCTGCACCATTCTCCTGTCCATTGCCCTGTCTGCCCATGTATGTTCTGTGAACCCATCGCAAAGCCTCCCCATCCAAGGCCTCCTGGCTTTCTTGCATGCAAACTCACGCTACAAACATGGGGAGTTAATCAGTGTAGAGAGCAGGGCTCCCTGGTGTACTTGACACGACAGACTGAACCTGAATCTTCCTGCTCCGTCTACTATTTGGTATGATAGATATGGAGGCTATTCCATTAACACAGATTTACTGAGTGCCTAGGCGTTACTCTAGGTATTAGGGATTAGACACTAAAGAAAGAATCATTTCCTCATGGAACTTACATTCTAATGGTGAGAGAGAGAGAATTAACAATTGTATAATTTTTATCACAGCAGATGTTGGGGGCACGGATGCGGCTGTTTTAGACGGTTTTAAGGAAAGCCTCCAGAGGAAGTGATGAGACACAGAGAGACCCAAGGATGTAAACCTCTAGGAGAGATTTCTTTTTTCTGAGGTGGGAACAACTGAGGGGTGCTGAAGGGGCAGCAAGGAGGTCTTGGGGTGGGCAGAGCAGGGAAGGGAAGGAGGGGCCAGGGTCTAGTCACATTGGCCTTGCAGGTAAGCACTAAGGATTTTGTTGCGAGTGTGATAAGAAGTCTCTGGAGGGTTTGGACAGCAGAGTAATTATCCTGATTTATTTTGAAATAAGGTTATTGGTGTTACTGTGTACTGAACAGTGTGAAGGGGGGCAGAGGCGGTGTTAGGGAGACCAGGGAGATTACTGTTGTTGCCTGGACTATGTTTCCTAGTACAATTCCTAGCACAATTCAGATTTAAAATATTATGTCTTGCTTTCCTCCTAGAACTTTAAAGAGTTATTTATGTGTTCAACCAATATTTATTGGGCACCTACCATCAGCCACGTACTGCACTAGGAGCTGGGACACATCAATGAGTAACACAGATAAAAATAAAAATTGTTGTTTTCATGGAGCTTTTGATCTTGGTGGTTCGGGGAGGTGAACACTATGAATAAATGAACTCGGGGCTATGTTAAATAGGGATAAGCTGCAAATAAGAACATTTAAGAGGTTAGGGAGTGTGTGTGTGTGTGTGTGTGTGTGTGTGTGCGCGCGCACATGCTCGCTCATGCACGTGCATTTGCCTGCACACACCTGCCTTAGCTGAGGTGGCAGAGGTTAGGTATTAGGACGGATGCAATTTTCAGTTAAGATCACCAAGGAAGACCTAAGGAAACGCTTTGACTTAAAGCCTGAAGGAGGTGAGGGACTTGTCAACCACACAGTTCTAACTCTTATTTTGAAAACATGGTCACTCATAGATTCATTCAACAAGTATGTATTGAGCCCCTGCTATGTTGAGTGCTAGGGGTATCAAAGTGTGTAAAATTCTATGTTCTCTGCCTTTGTTAAACTTACAGCTCGGGGAGAAGGGAAGAATTATCAAATAATTGTAAAAATCAATGTAAAATTATAATTGTAACATGTACTGAGCCGAAGTACTTGGTTTTATGACAGCATGTAGTAAAGGGATTTGGGCCCAATCAAAGTCAGGGAATACTGTTCCGCTGAGGTCTAAAGGACGAATAGGCGTTAACTCAACAAAGAGGGATCCAAGACCAACCTTTCCAGATGTGACAGATCGTCAAGGCCATCTGGGGGGAGGAAGTATGACATACAAGGACCAAAACATCCAGATGTTTGGTTGGTGGGGACCCAGCAAATTTCTGGGCTGAAGATGCAGAGTGAAGTCGTTGATGTGCAAAGCTTGTTTTTCTGTTTTTGTCTTTAGTGTGGGACTTATAAATTTGTCTCTTTTCTCTCTATAAACAGGTTTCCTTACTGAGGAGTCAGACCTGGAAAATCATGAGAAAAGCCAATAAGATTCCATTATCTCTGAGATTAGAATTTATTCTGGTAAAATTTTAGAAGTTAATGCCACCCAAGGTGAGATGACTTAGCTTTCCTGTTGGGGTGTGGTGAGGATGAACAAGGGCCAATAGGAAAGGTAGTTGATTGTAAGTTTTTAAGACAATTTTTTTGTAATTTGTAAGACAGGGTGTTAGCCTTGTTAAGAACTGCTTTTTGTTGGTCTTTAAGAAAGTGACTTTAAGGAAGAGTTAGAGGAGCTTTACTATGAGACAAATAAGGTTCTAGCCCTGAGCTTAGCATCCTTTTAGCCTCCCAGCAGATAGGGACAATTGGGCAACCAGTTCTAGTTTGTTTCGTATTATTTATAGTAAACAAAATATAATGTAACATGCAACCTCCTGAAATAAAATCTGTATTCAAAGAGTATCAACTCTTTATTTTCACATAAATTTCAGTTTTTAACTTATTTTTTAATCCTTTATGCAAATGAAATCTAACGCATTCTTCAAATATAAAATAGATGAATGTGGGGCCTCATTAGTAGAAGGAATGAGGGCTCCTGATCCCCTTTCTTTGGCCATCTCCTTGTCCCATCATGACCTCATAGCCCCAACATGGAGACCTAAGGCTCTGCCAAACACAGTTTGGAAACCCCAGATCTACCTGATCCTTTCTACCACCTTACAACGCTACTGGGTGATTCACTGTACAAAATTCATTCATCTTACCTACAGCTACGAAATTTAATTCCTTCCTAAATTGACTTCTATGGAGATCTCCCAGAATTTCCTGGGACAGTGATTTATCCATTTAATCTGGGAGGCATAGCGGTTCCTTTCCAGCTCTCACTTGGTCTGACTTACATGGTGGCTCCCCTTCTCTAGAATTGCTCTTACACATGATTTCCTTGCTTCTTGTCTGCTGGGGGGGCCCCAACCAACTGGCCATGGCAGGAAGAATTGTGAAAGCCTGTGAAATGGGTAAAAAGGATGACAGCCTGTCCTGTCTGAGTCATTTTTCCAGGTTATCCCCACCTTTCATTGTCTTCGAATTTCTTTGAAAACCCTGTTAAGTTGTAGAATACTGATAATAATGCAAATAATTGTTGTCCAGAGAATTTCTTTTTTTTTTTTTAAGATTTTATTTATTTATTTGACAGAGATACAGAGAGAGCACAAGTAGGCAGAGTGGCAGGCAGAGGGAGAAGGGAGAAGCAGGCTCTCCACTAAGCAGAGAGCTGGATGTGGGGCTCGATCCCAGGACCCTGGGATCACGACCTGAGCCAAAGGTAGCTGCTTAACTGACTGAGCCACCCAGGTGCCCCCAGAGAATTTCTAAGTATGTCTCCTGGAGATGAACTTTACTTGGTTATTGCCCTGTAGATATGGACCAATTCTGAATTTATTTATAAATTCATTTCACAGTCTTCATGGTCAATATATGTTTGCACTTTTAAAAAAAGAAGGTTTTATTTATTTATTTATTTATTTAAGAAAGAGAGAGAGAGAGAGAGGGAGCACCTGGCTGAGTCATACACATGAGCCCAGGGGAAAGGGCAGGTGGGAAGGAGAGGGAAAAGGAGAAAATCCAAGCAGACTCCCTGCTGAGCCTGGAATCTGACTTGGGGCTGAATCACATGACCCTGAGATCCTCACCTGAGCAGAACCAAGGGTCAGTGGCTTAACCAACTGAGCCATCCAGGCACCCCTATGTGTGCACTTTTTGAATGTTCCTTTAATTCTCCTGTTGCATCTTACTGGTTTTCCCTTTAATGAGTTAAAAAATCATTGACATGTGTTTACTTCATATTTGTATGAGAGTTATTTTTAGCTTCAACAAATATATCCTCTAAGAAGCAGTCACTGATGCTTGCCAAGCCCACTATGAAAGTAGCAAGAGGGTGGTAGACACCTGCTCTGATGCTTGCAGACAAGGGGGGAGAAGACAGAATGCACTCCTTTATTGTAAGGAATTTTTTTGTTTCTTATCCCCTCTACTCTCCATCTTTCCTTCTCTTGGTGGTAGTTCACTGCTGGTCCCTGTTAGGTCCTCTAAGGGCCTCTCGATCTCACAGTCTTCCAGATACTTTATGCTACATCCCTGTTTCTCAACCTTATTATATTTAATTAAACGTGCAATACATGTGAGATCAGGCAAGTCGAGGCATGTTCCACAACCACAAAGCTGACCATCAGAAGTCCATTTGCAGAGGCTCTGGAAGTCCCTTGGGACAACTCAAACCAAAGGCAGAGACAAAGAGTCATAATGAACATGACCTAACAAAAAAAGCATTGATCTTGGCATTGGGGGGCATTTGAGAAAATAATTCAATATCTGTCACTTAGATTTATCTCCCAGTCCATTCTCCATTAAGATTAACATCTGAATTCTAGTTAGAATGGAGGAGCTGCAAATGGAAACCAAACAAGCTGTCGAACTTAAAACTCTGTGGGCCTTGGGGAAGCAGCACAGGCCACAGAGAGCCACCCAGAAGGGAGAAGGTATCAGTCTTCTCCCTACCTCTGACCTTGAGGTTGGTCTTGAAGCCTTCATTGCTTTAGACAGAATGCCCAGTGGAGTAGTAGCCAGGCCAGAAGGGCACTATTTGCTGCCATGAAAGTCACTTGGAAATAATCCTGGAGAACTCCAGGATCTGACCATGTGTGTGGATGCAATAGGCCAGTAACCCCCACAGTTTGGTCAGACCTAGAAACATTTTTTTAGCTTTTTATTCAACAAATTTGGTTTTAGCTTGTTTCTAAACACTTAATGACATTTTAGTGACCGAATATAGACTTACACAATCTGCTTCCATATAACTTATGCCTGGTGGTCCTAGCTCTGCCCCGCTCACTACAACTCCGTTAAATGTTTTTGGTAAAAATCCCTGAACACCTTTATTGCAGAGTGACAGACATCCCGTTCAGAGTGGCTTAAGCAAAAGTGGGTATGTATGGGTCCAGGTAACTGGAAGGCGAGGGAGCAGAGGGCGGAGCTGGCATTGCCGTCCTGCTGGATCAAATAATGCCATGAGTTCCACCCCAATTCACGCGTCCCCCGGAGTCCATATTGACTTTATTCTCAGGAAGGATTGCCCCTCATGACGATGAAGCTGGCCCTTGGCAGCTCAAGACTTTACAGGGTTCCTAGCACTCTTAATCACCCTTGAGAGAGATCTTTCCTCCCAAAAGCCATGTGATTTTATGAATTCTGATTGGTCCCGGTTGATCACATACCCCACTCCGAGCAGTGAAGGAAGCCCCTAGATAAAGCACTCTGATTGGCCAGCTGGGTCCAGTGGCCACCCACACTTCCACCGGGAAGTTAATGCTACCTGACGCACCGCCCCCTTGGAGCTCTGCAAACACTTTTTTTGTCTCCACACCTTAAAGGCAACAGTTCGCCAGACCTCTGTCCTTGGTGAGCATGGATTCTGCAGCCAAACTGCTTTGCCTTGAATTTTAACTCCACCGCTTCTTAGCCGTGTCCCCCCTGGGCAAATTCCTCTGGGCTCCAATTTTCTGCAAACCTGGGATAATAGTACCTCCCTCATGGTGTTATTGAGAAGATGAACTGAGGTAACATGTACAAAACAGTGTCTGACACATAGTGAGTGCAGTGGAAGAGTTAACTCTCATTATCATCACCATCGTCACCATCATCACTATCATCACCATGCCCCCAGGGCCAGGAAAATGACCAAGAGCCTAAGTGACATGTATTTGAAAGAAGACTCAGAAGAAGAAAGGCAGCGTAGTTCATACTCCTATACAAGCCTCTGTTTCTTTCTCAGAGAAAATATATTGGAGCCACTTTTACCAGGAGATCCACAAGGAATTCAGTTAAGGATCAGCACAGTTACGGATCAATAGACTATGCTCCGGTCTGAGAGTTGGAGTTCTAGACTTCAAAGAGGATCCCTTCTCATTAAGGGAAGATGAATGGCATTTTCTGCATTCACAGAAGTGTAGATCAGCGTCCTAAAAGAACTTGCACGCACCCAGCCCTCATCCTGATTAGTCACAGCACTTAAAAATCTGAGGGAGACAAGCATCTTTTGTGGACTTTTACGTTATAGCTCTGTCTGTTAGACTTTAGTACAACTGTATCTCCTTTGAGATATATAAACCCAATTAAAGTGTGTCCGGCTTTGAAAGCAGAGGGGAGATAAGACCTCTGAGAGCAGCTTTCTCATTTTATGATCTTTACCAATCCCCTTGACTTTTTGCCACCTCATTCCTAGCAGTCAGATCTGGGCTCACTTGGGTGTGTGGCCGGCAGTGAGGTTAAAAACCCCAGAGTGGGAAAGCAAGCTAATTAAGAAACAAAAAATTACACAGACACCGGGAGCATTTCTCCAAAGATGTGTTTTGGGAGTTAGAGTTCTTGCTAGGGCATCTGAGGTGACCAGCTCAGTGTCCCTGTCCATTCCCATTTCCTGCAGTAAAACCATGAGAAGGGTCCTTATTCAAAAACAGAAAACGAAGGAGTTATTTTGGTAACATCCCCTACAACCTAATACGACTCAGACCCTCAGATATCTGACCATACTAAAAGCGTTTTCCTTGACTTTCCACCAAGTGTAGCGATAGCTTTACAAGGTTTTTTCTCTAGGGAGGTGCATTCCAAAAGAAGCATTTGTCATTTACTGAGTGTCTCTTGTATAAGCAGCCTCTCTTGGATGCTCCATATCTTCTACTATAATCAGTGACTGATCACATGAGGTAGACACATGGCAGAGCCCCTGTCGTCCCCACTCTCAGTTTGGATATTCCTGGCCTGAGCTCCAGACATATGAACGAGTAAGGCTCCAGGTGATTCTAGTTCCCAAACTTGGAGCTACGGCAGCCCATGCTGAGTGGAGCAGGGATGAGCTGTCCCTTCCCAGAGCAGATGGAAGGTTCATGAACGAAGTAAATTTAGTTCTTATTTTATCCTACTTGGCTTGGGGACATGGCAGTAGATAAATAAGAACAATGAGGATAAAATTATCTGCTTCACTTACAAGGTGGTTGTGAAACAATGAGAATGTATATGAAATTCATGTAGATTTTAGAGTATTAGACAGAGTTATCATAGGAAGATTCAGGTAACAAGCCTATCTATGTGCATGTGTCAGTGTTTCCAGCTGTGTCCCACACAGGAGCTAGATTTCTAGATCCGCTGACCTTGACTGGGGCCTCTCAGAGGCTCCTGATAGAGTGAAAAATGAAAACAGGCCCAAGCATTCATTAAAATTATGGAATATCAGGTATATTTTATAATTAATAAATCAACATTTGTATTAAAAATATAATCAGAATATCAGCAGTGTGAGCAAGGGATTTATAAGAGATGACTTCTTAGCAAAACTCTGATAGGCACAGCCTGACGATGAGACATGCATTTCCAGCTGCATGAATAACACCTTCTCATTCAGTCAGTATCTCTGTGACGGAACCAGCTCATTTGGAACTGGCTTCAAAAGTCTACATCAGAGGCCACCGTGAGTGTGAGTCCTGAAGAGCTGGGCCAGGCCTGTGACAAGCCCTGAGATCTGGCTGCCCCGGACTGGCACGCCCATTGCTCACGGTCTGAGCCTCTGCCCCAGGGTGGCTGTGTGGCCCCCTCAGGTCTGGACCGCCTCATCCTCCCCACAACCAACAGAGCTGTCCTCCTGTGCTGCCCAGTGTCTAGGGAGTTAAAAAGCCTTTTCCCCCCCTCCTTTGTTCTTGTCTTCCCCCCCTTCCTGGACTTCCTCCTACCAGGTCCCAATGGTGCCTCTAGGAGCCACTGTTTTGTCTCCTCAGCAGCTTTTAGTCTCTCTTAGTGTAAACAACACAGCAGCCAGCACAATTAACACTCTGTTTGCGAACATTTTCACAGACGTCTTCTTCTCTTAGCCTCCCATTCAAGAAGTCATTATTATTCAAATGTAGTTATTATTATAATTTCAAGTTTACATGAGAGGAACAAGGCTCTTGGAGGTGAAGTGCCGCGTCTGAGAGGAAATAACCCGTAAGTGGTGAAGCCCAGACACAGCTGCAGGTATGCTGAGTCTGACCCCCCCCCCCCACCGTCTTCCCTCCAGTCAGTCAAGCCCCATCCCTGCGAGTAGACAGAGTGGCTCCTCTTCCTCCACGAGTAATTACTGTGATGGTGGCTGTCTTTGTTCATCAGTTTGGTTCACTCGACGTGCCTTTGTTTCCTTTTCCATGAAAATAATTTTATATTTACAGACTAGGATTATGTAATGGAAACCTACTGGGAATTCTTATATATTTTAAATTTCAGTTTACCCACTCGTTCCTGGTTTCTTGATGCATAAAATATAATAATAATAATGATAATAATATAATAATTACTGTGGTTATAATAGTAGTAAACAACACAATTTTTATAGTATTTGGTGTTTAACAGTTTACAAGTTTCTTTCACAAATATTACCGTACTCGATTTCACCACTTCCCAAGAAGGTAGATAATATGCCTATTTTATACAACAGCTGAAACTTACAGAAGTGAAATGCCTAGTTCATGCTCTCTCAACAAATAAGTTTTCTGGGGGCTTGTACTAAAGGTTTGGCTTCTTCTATACCTTTTCTGGTACCTCCAGCATGGTGGGAGAGAATGTCACTTATTCTGTGTCCTAGGGTGGTACCGCTGAAACTCCATCATGCCTGACAACCTCTTGGAGAGCTGTTGAAACTCAGGTTCCTGGGCCCAACCACTCTGATTCAGTAGGTCTGGGATGGGGCCCTACCATTCACATTTCCAACAAGCTCTGGCTTATGTCGCTACTTCATGTCTGTGGATATTTTGAATAGGACTGATAGAGTGAAAGTGACTCATTCCTCAAAACATAGTCCTCTCATCTCTAAGGAGGGTTAACAGTAGTACCTACCTCACAGAGTACTAATGAAACAACGCGTGGGAAAGCTCCTTTACAGCTGCCTATAATGTATTATGTAAAATATACTTGAAAGTTGAAAGGTGACACCAAGAACATTCTTACAGAGATCTCAGGGCTGCTAACCACTTAATACTCTATGCACATGGTGCCCGTGGGTTTGTGCAACAAGGAGGTTTCGTCTAAAGGAGAACGGCTCCATTCAACTTGTTGTTAAGAATTTGTAGATGGGATTCCATTCTAAATCCAGTCCACACTCAGAACGCCTACCTCCCCCTTATCACTGGGCACTGCTGATTTCCCCTCTGTGGCAGCTCAGCACCCCAGGAGTGTGATCACACTCCCCACATGGGGACAACTAACAGGGGACTGGCAGAAGGAGGAGAGAGAAAGGAACCAGGAATCCCACATCGTCACCCACGACCACGTGGGCTTCTCTTTTCACACCAGCCTTGGTCAAGCAGTCAGACTGAAGTGCAGATTTTTATTTCTTTTCACGCTTCCTCTAGTTCAGGAATTACTGGAGCCTTGAGAGTGCCAATAAGCGGTCAGCGAGAGGGATAGTAGCCAGGGCAAAGGGCCCCTCAAACCACATGTTAGTTCATCAACCTCTGAATGAGAGAAAACCTGCCCCATGAGGATTCATTTATTCCTCAGCTTTGGAGTCAGACTGTGTTGAGTCTCTCACTGTCACTTACTAGCTGCATGGATTTATGTGGGTTACTGTGCCTCCTTGAGATGTAGTTTCTTTACTGTACAAGAAAGTTAATAATGTCCTAATGCCCAGTACACTCAGTAAACAGCAGCTATCATCACCACCATCATCAACATTTCAGTCAACCAAGACTTACTGTACGTGTTCTATGTGCCCAACAGTATGTGAGGCACTAGAAATACAGAGGTAAGAAATCCAACACCATGCCCGTCCTGGAGACACCTATAGTCCACGGTGGGAGAGAGAGATTTGCAGGACACATGTTGCACAGGCTGTTCTCAATACATGCACAAAATTCACTACAAATAAGGGAAATTGGCAGAGAGTGGTAAGAGCATCTGCAACTAGCAGCCTTCAGATTCCTCATCCTTTGCTTCTATCCTTTTCTTCCATCCCTCTAGAACTAAGAAGGCAAATGTACCTGTCCACGGTTTAAACAACAACCCTGGATAATTGTCCCAGGTCAATATTCTCTGGTTATTCTTGAACTGCTGCTTGGCTAAGCCCTTGCCAGCCAAAACCGACATCCACTGGGGTGAATTTACGCTATCCACTCAGCGTGCTCTGTTCACACAAGGCATTTCATTCAGGTTTGGAAAGTTACAGGCTGACGCAGCTCTGGAGGTTTGTTTGACTTTTTTTTTTTTTTTTTTTTTTTTTTAATGTTTCATTTCTTTCCTTTTAGGATCTGTGCCCTAGTTGTTCTGGGAAACTTGTGACCTCTCTGTTTTTAATTGGAAGATGTCATTTTTCCATGGCAACCTATCTTGATGTCCTAAATAGAGAATCTGTAAAATCAGTTTTTCTATGAAGGGCCACGTAATTGGAATGGGAGGCTGCCCAAGGAGCACTGGTGCCCCAGCCTGGTGACTTCACCCCTGGGGAAGGTCCCCCCAGCAGAGAAACACCACCAGGGGCTCCTGCTACAACAGACTTTTCCCACCATGGGCCCTCCAGGAACTCTCTTGGTTTGGGCTCACAAAACCCAGTTGTTGACAGCTGAAGGAGGTGGGGTGGGATATTGCATTCTCTGATGGCATGGGAACAAAACCACGTCAGCCATGAATGACGGTGTCTCCAAGGCCCAGAACCCATAGGTAATAACACAGAAGCCAGGAAAACATTGATGGGAAAGAGTTGAAACCAACCCAAGCTTCATGGTGGCTGAATCTGAACTCACCCTTTCTCCACAGGATCTCACCTCCTAAAGGGAATGAGTGTCTTCAGGAAATGATGAAGGATGTAGAGAAATTATGTACTAGGCTTTGCAAGTCACTGCTGAGGAAACAGTAGTTAAATCATTTGGCAAATGAGTGATCAGTTTCCGATAAATGTCCTGATTTTTTAAATTCTGTTTTTCCTTTCTTCTATTTTTTTAAAGCATGATTTCCAGTCAGTAGGGTAGATGCGATGATAAACACAAGTTAACCTGACTATGGAGATTATATCGGTGCATTTTAATGAAATGGTGAAATGATATGCCAAGTCTTGCCTCTGTACTTGATCCAGATGGAAGGGCACCCAAGGGACCAACTCACTCAGTACACACATTAGTGAGACCCCAGTACGGGCTAGACACCACCAGCAACAGCTGACACCTGCTGACTACTATTTCCAGGAACCGTGTATGTATTACTGAAGGATTCGTAATAAGAATACCAAGAGCTTTCCCCCACTGACTGCTCATGATGTAACAAGAACTGCCAATTATCGTCGCCTCTAACTAATTCCATATTCACTATTATTTTCCCTAATTTGAAAATCAGGAAATTGGGATGTAGTGAGGTTGGGTGACTTTCCCAAGGTCACAGTCTGAATATGAACCCAGTCCGTACTGGCTCCAGCATCTGTCTGTATTTGTAACAGCTATAAATACTACTTCTTCCTACTCCGTGGAAGGAAGTCTCTGGAAACAGGCAAGCATAGTTGACATGCCGAGCTCATTCGCATCTCTGGACCTTGCAATGGCTATTCCCTCTGCCTTGAGTGCCTTCCCTCTTCGCTTGACTGGCTCCTTCTCATCATGCAGGGCTTGGCTCAAATATATTTTTCAAAATGTTTTTCCTGACCCCCATGCCAAAGCAGCCCTCTCCACCCCAAGCCCCAGACACTGCATCCCATTTTCTTGTTTGAGTTCTTTCAGTGCTTTTCACTGCCAGAAACTGTCCTGTGTTTTATGTGTTGATTCTTTCCCATGACAGGAGGTAAGCTCCAGGATGGTTGAGACCTCCTCCTCTCTGTCACTGCTGTGTCTCTTGGCCACGGAAGAGAGCCTGGCACAGTCAGGTACTCAGCGGCTGTTTGTTGAGTATGTGAATGGAGCACACTGGTGCTGACTTTTGTCTTGAGCACCAGTTATACAGATGAGAACACAGCAGCAGCCACAATACTTCCAGGTAGTAATGATGAAGTGTTGACCATGAGTCACAGGCTGTGCCAAATATTTATCATCGATTCCTAGGAGGTCGATACCATTATTGCCTCCATTTTGCAGAAGAGGAGACATCACAGAGGCTTACAGCAGGTAATGCTGGTGTCATCACAAGGCTGAGAGACCCTCACGGACATACCCACACACCTAACGTGAAAAATATGACATTCTTGTGGGTGAAACAAAGGAGGCAGTCAGCCGGCCTCCACCATGGCAAGTCCCTAAGGCCGCTGTACTTCCTTCTCAGTTAAAGAGGGAAGGTTGAAGCTTCATAATTAAGCAGTGTCAGGGTTGAGAATGCAGCACGGTCCAGTGGACACAGAACCTGGGCACTGGCTTGGGGAATAACTGGGTTTGAATTCCAATATTGCTCCTTAGCAGCTGTGTAAGTCTGGAAAGTCTCTTGATCTCTTCCAGCCTCAGTTTCTCTGCCTGTGAAAAGGGGTAACAGCCCCGACCTGCTCACTCTGCAGAGATGCTGTGAGGAACCCAAGCAGTGGGTCCGTGAAAGCAGCCAGCACTGTGACTAGTACACAGTCAACGGTCAGTCAACGCATCTTTCCCTCCTCTGTTCCTTTGCTGCAGCTCACTCAGCATTTACCGCCCCCTAACCCAAAAGAGCCTGTGATTTCTGGATGTTTGAATTCCATGGCCTCAGATTAAGCCAGCACTATAGGTTACCATGGCCAGATGGCTCAGTCTTTGACCTCATTAAAGGAGGGCTAGAAAGTAAGAGTGAAAAAAAAAAAAAGATGAGGATAAAGATTTTAAGGAAGAAAATAGAAATTTTTCTGACAGGGGAAAAAAATGTGTGGGAGGAGAGGCTATTGCAGGAACCACGTAACAAGAAGAGCCCTGCTGAGGGAAAAAATGGTGTCAGTCACGGATAAGTCATTGAGGACATGGTATTTCCTCTGCTCCATTTGGAGAAGGGCGCACATGGGGAGTGAGCCGCAGTAGTTAGCTAATGGCCCCTTGGACCCGAGGCGTCCTGTGAGCAGATGGGTACTTCAGAGCAGGCCAGAGGCCAGCTGCACCTGGCAGGTGAGGCCCAACCTGAGGCAGGGGCAAGGATCCGACACTGTGCTCAGCTGTGTTTCAGCTTCTGAAAACACCTCATGGCCCTCTATTTCAGGAGACTCTCTTGGGTCGTGAAAGTGTGAAGCAATGTTAGAGGTTGATGGGTAATCAATTCTGAGGGGTTATTCCCTTCACAGATTGGCTGTGACAAATTGTTTAAATGGATATTTAACTTCTTTTTAAATTGGTTTTTGTTTTCTATATGGAGGGAGGGAGGGTTGGATGAGAGGAAGCCTCACCTGTGAGGCAGTGTCCCTTCTCCCCTCATACACAGGATACTGACAACTGCTTGGGTTGCACGCAGGGTGGCCATTGAAGGGTGAGGATTGCCAGCTTGGTAAGGCAGGGTGGGCTGTGGGCCTGGTGCCTCAGAGGGGTGAGGACGTGCAGGAATGACCGAGTGACTCATGCTCACCAGCAGTGAGCATGCCTCATGCTGACCTACCGCTGCGGTCCTCAGCCTGCATTTCAGCAAGATCGCACCTCAGGTAATTGGTGTGCACATTCGGGTATCAGAAGCACGGAGCTAATAAAAGCATTCCCACTTCTCTCAAGGCGTCACTGCAATCCCAGGCAGGGAAACTCTCAGGTGGAAACAGCTGAGCCACAGAGTGAACCGTCTGTGTGTGTTTGCTGACCACCATTCAATCAAGCTTGGGTTTCTCATTATGGGGAATAAATCTCATCTCGGGCTGAACTTCAGTCTTTCTAGAAAACCTCTCTCTAGTCCTCTTTTCACATACTACAGACTCTGTCATGATTTTGTGATTGATTAGGGTAAAGGGAGGTCAGGAGATTAGTTTAAAGTGCATGCTTTGGAGTCAGCAAAACTGGGTTTCCATCTTGGTTCTGGTTTTTCCTGGCTGTGTGAACCTAAGCAAACTCTTACTCTCTCAGGCCTTGGTTTTCTTATCCATGGAATAAGACTAGTAAGAGCCCCTAATTCACGAGGTTATAGTAAGAATTAAATTTAAAAATAGATGCAAAGCGCTGTCACGATTTAAGTGCCCAACAACTGGCTGTTATTATTACCATTATTAAGCATTATAATTATTCCCAGATGCTGCCGCCTTGCTCATTCATCCCAGGAACACATTTTCACGTTAGTATTCTGTCGGTAATTCACTGTGGGTATCTGGAGATCCTATTTAACAAAAAATTAATCTTCTGAGCGTGTACACTATGAAGACAGACATTCATTTGCCAGGCCTGAAGAAAAATACCAATGAAATTATATGGCGGTCCCAAGTGTAAAAAAGGCTTTTAAAAGATTCATTTCAAACCACTTGCATTGTGCCAATTTTAGGATTTTATTCCATCTATTTGCAAAAGTGGTTTCTCTGTGCCAATTGCTAGGCGAGGCAGTGTGTGGATAAGATCCAGTCCTTGTCCTCTGGCAGGTCGCAGGGTAGCTGGAGGAACAGACACATAGACAAGAAACTGGAAGGGCTTAGAACATATGCACTGGTGGAGCATGGCAAGGTCTCAGGGTACAGTCATAACAGCAAGGAGAGAGCCTAAGTCAGTACTGGGAGGTGGCAGGGAAAGAGTGATTTTAGAGACTGACTTAAGTTTGAGGGCTAGACAGATGAAAATGTAGAGAAAGTATGCTGGGCCAAGAGAAGAGGCCTAAAGGGGGTGTGTATATATGTAGGACTTATAGTAATGTGTTATTGTTGGCTAGTGGATGGACAAAAGGCAGAAGTCACCCCACAAATAGCTTTAGTTTTCACACAGGAGTTTATTCTGTAGCAAGGGGGTGGCTGTTGGGTAATTTAAGCAATTGAGTGTTGAGGTCAGATTTGAGATTCTGTAAGATCTCTCCAGTGACTGTGCAGGAAACAGTGGAAGGGCAGGCTAGAGAGAGCCGTAGCAGAGAATAGAGAGTAGGAACAGAGAAAAAGGGCAGCAGTGAGGGGATATTTAGAAGATAAAATTGGATCTGGATGTGAGAGGAAGAAAGGTGTTAAAGATGATTCCTGGTGTGCCAAATACGTGGAAATGTTCAGCAAACAGTTCGACACATGAGCGTAACAGACACAGATCTTTGCTTACAAAACAACCATCCCCTACATCCTACCCTCCTCCTTCTAGAGCCTCAATTTATTGACTTAGAGGCAGAGATCCTTTGGTAGTAGAAGGGCATAGGCCCAACCCTTAAGGATGAAGTATGATTGATCTAAACCAGTTGTGCTAATCTCTTTCCCCTTGGTCACTTAGTCAGCTGTGGGCAAGTGACTCATTTATTCTAGCTAATGAAGCATAACGAGGGGCTTCCCTTGACGCATAAAAAGTCACACAGTGGGGAAAATAACCTTTTGGTCATTTTCCCTTCTTCCTGTCCGGAAGTGAGCATAACCCCCATAGCCCACATATCCCTTTGCAACAGCCATCTTGTGACCACGAGATAAGAGTCTGAGAACAAAGCCAATACGCTGAGGATGGGGAAGCAGAAGATGATCCGTCGGTCCTTGACGGCACCTTCGAGCATCTGAGTAAATGCTAGCAGCTACTATCTCTGAATTTCGTGTTAAGTAAGATAAAAATGTTTTGTTAGTTTAAGGCGTTTGTTTTATTTAGGGTAGGATATAGTAAGGTAATGAGTAGATCCCAGAAGTAATGGCTCAGACATGCTAGACATCTGCTTCTTGGTTTTGGTTGCTTAAGGCTGTATGTTGCAGGTTGGTGGTGGTGGAAAGCTCAGAGACACAAACTAATGGTGTCTCTTCTATTTTCAACATGTAGCTTCTAAGGTTGCTTTGAGCATAGATAGAATCAGGCAGAAGGGGGAAAAAAGAGATTTGCAGGTCAGGTCCCTAAATGGCATATTTCACTTCTACTCACATCTAGCTGCAAGGGGCACTGGGAAATATAGAGTAACAAGGAAACTGTATTCCAGCCTCTATGGAAGGATGGACTTTGTGGATAGCTAGTAGACTCTGCCACACCACTGTAAATTGAATTTTTGTGTTGTTGTTACTTGCAATTAAAAGAATTCCTAATTGATCTGATGGGTCTGGAGCATAAGGGAGAACTTGAAATATATCATACAGTTTTTCTGTATTTTTCGAGACATTGTTATATGTGATCAGTAAAAGCAATGCAGTGATGACATTACCTAGGAAGAGCACAGAAAGTGAGAAAAGACACAGAGATAGAGCCCTTTACATTGTTCACAGGACCCATCCAATCCAGAATTCTCCTTACTGTCTGTGAAAGAATGACTCAAACATCTTAGTGGCCTAGAGAACATGCCTTAGGTGAAAGAACAGATGAAAGAACAATTTTATAGATCAAGGTTGCCCAAGTATTTTTTTTGGGGGGGGACTTCTGGATATAAAATCCAAGTGGGACTGTCTTTGCCTTTGTTCTTTTCTATAAGGCACTAACTTTGACAAATAGTTGAAAAAAAGTATTGAGCAAAATATGTTCAACTTCCTTCCTTCCCTGGTGAAGATATTTGATGTGGACACCTAGCAACACAGATCCTGAAATAACTTAATGTGGGAAATGTTCCAAGTGCAGTTCTGTTCCTTCCCTTCTTCCTTATCCTTACTCCTGAGGCTTCAGGTTGGGAGACTGATTTTTCTGGTTTTAACCATACAAGACCACACTAAAAGCAATAGGTGTGGGCACTGCAACTCTCCTCCACCAAAAATCCACACTGGCATTTGAATTTCCTTGGAAGGGTGTCCCCATTAGGCAGTGGTCTTTCCTGATAACTTTTACCACTCTAGTGTAGGTACTGATGGCTCCTGGAAGCCTGAGTTGACACAGCCTATGGGGTCTCAAGGGTATGAGGCATATACAGTCATGGTAGTGTGTAAGACTTCCTCCTCCAAGCCCTGTGCCTCAAAGCGCCCAATCCCAGTAGCTAGGAAAAATGAGAACATTCGCTTATGGCTTGGTTTGGAAACTTGAGGATATAGGCACTAATGAGCTGGAGTCCTATCTGTCATTCAGATAAATTCCACTAGGGCAGGAGCCATATTATCTGCATTTCACTGCATTCCCATCCCTGCCAGGGTCTGTAAAACAAGGATAATAATTATTGTACATGGCATTCTTATTGTACTGTCACCATTCTAGAGATGAAGAAAAAAGAGCTTAAGTTACCACCCAAGTATCAGAGTTCACAAATGCTCCAACTGAGATCCAAGCCCAGCAGTTTGAGTTACTTCTACCCTAGAATGCCCCCCCGCATTAATCCTTGCTGTAAGGATTAAAGACTGAGGTGAAACACCTTGCTGGTGCCCAGTAAAATGCTCAATGGCCATTATCTTCATGTCATCATTCCTTCTGAATAGGTGGACATTTTCTCACAAGACTGTGAAGTGGGTTTATACTTAGTGAGCTGTCTTAATTCTTGTGGGACTATAAGGAAGCTAAGCAAAGGTGATTCATTTGTTAGAAAATGTGGGGATTTTGTGATATGGTGACAACTGAGGTCTTGGTGACAGGCAATATCTGGGGGCCCAGAGAAATAAAAATCCCCAGGATCAAACTCTTGGCACTTTAAGTTACAAGCTTTTACTTACTAGCAGTATTTATGAGTCCCTTGGAGAGCAACATTAAATTGAATCAATTAGTGGTTATTCTGATCATTTTTCCTTAATAAAGCTTGTTTCCGGTGTAAAAGTAATATACAACTTGGAAAATCCAATAAAACAAGAAGAGGAAAAAAATTCAACATAATTCTGCTGCTCAAGAGACCGTTCCATTGACATTTTTGTGTTCTAATTGACATTGTATTCACTTTTTAGAATTTGCTTGCTGTGTTGATAGCATGAGAGACCCTTGAATTCCCATGTACCTGAGTCATCAAACTTTCTAAATCTGGTCCCTTTGGCTTGGGACACAGAGAGTCCCTGCTATTAGTTGGTTTTTGGCCCCAGAGTCTCAAGGGTGTAGTAAGGCAGATCCTGGCAGAGCAGTGGCCAGAGGGGCCCCTCTGGACAAAGTGACAGAGGCCCCAATATCTCAGGGAAAAGCACTCCTCTCTGAGCCAGTATTCTGCACAAGGGTCGCCCCAGTCTTAGAGGAAGTTTTCCTGGGCCCGGTTCCCACCCTAGTGGTCACATCACAGTGACGCAGCAGGAAGCCGGCCTCCCCAGAGCCCAGGTCTCTCACAGGAAAGTGTTGTCAGAGGTTTCTGCATAGGCAGGCGGTCCATGCACAACGGGTTCGCAGAAGCATTCCCAACCCGCAGGATTTGTTCACAGGCTGGAAGGCCGGCCTCAGGGTGGCTCTACAGCGTTTCCTCCATTTGGTCTCAATACTTGCGGTAATGCCTGTGGTGATGCCATAAATCAGCTCCGCTCTGCTTTCCCCGGGAGACTTCCAGATGGATTGCCCTCCCAGCAGGCAGCGTGAGATACCTCTTTCCAGATGTCATGTACTAAACAGTGATTGACCAGAGGAATTTGTTTTCCAGTTGAAAAAAATAATTGTCTGAGGGCTTGGACATATTCTTCCTTTGGCCTAATATTTTTTGGTGGTCGTTGAAAGGGAGGGAGGGTCTCTGCTTTCATCTGCTCTCTGGATAGAATTTGCCTCTTTGTAGAGGAGGCGAATGGGAATGCCATGCTCCCCTGTTGATGTCTGACCCCTTCACATCAGTGATGAGCTTGCCCTTGGAGGTCCTTCTCCCAGTATTCCCTCAACTAGAGGGAAGAGCAAAGAAATGAGAGTCCAAAATCCCATGTGGCATCTGCTATCCCTACTGCTTGAAATTAGGCAAACTAGCTTGCCTCTCGGGGCCCTGAGCATTTTTTGAAAGCTTATTCTCTTAACTGGACACTTAATTAACTGACATTCCTGGTAGCTGTCAGTCCAAGTGCACGTGATACTCATGATAACGATCCTTGGGCCCTACAAGATCCTACGTCACCCTCTGAGCTCCCTAAATTCTCAGGGATCCATGCATTTTATTTATTCGAATTCCTTGAAGACTGGTGATTTGTGCACATCAGTTATAAAGACTCTAATAACCAGAACGGGGGACTACCAGAATTAGACACGGGGTGTTACCCCAATCCTTCAAACTTCATTTTGGGACTGATGTCATAGAATGTGTTACGAGACACCAGCAGGGCTGAAGTAACCTGCATAGGACCACAGGTCTATCCCTGAAAGGTTTCTTGAGCTTCAGACTGGTCTAGCCAGTCTCTCTCTCTGCTGCTGCCACTTCCCTGCTGTCCTGTGACACGCTGTGCCCCTTGAGGTCCGGCTTGCTCTAATGGCATTCAGTCTGTGCTAAAAATACACTATCATGTGGCACAGGTGGTTGTGTTACAACAAGGCCACATCTTAGCCACTGAATGGGCTGCAGATCAGCTCAAAACTCAAGGTGTACATGAAGATGAAAAGGAGTTGGGAGATAAGCCCATGACTCAGAACCACGGCTTAAGGCATGGTTAGACTATGGTGTTTCATTCTTCCTCTGAAGGAATATTCAGTGAGACTTCTATTTCCACAGTTTCTCCTGAAGACCCCAATGTGACAAGTAACTCTGCTTTCTAAAGAAGCTGCCAGACCAGCCATGTAGGCCCACTGCCCCCTTCCAGCCTATATATAGGAGAAGGCTAGAGGTTGATCAAGGATGCTGGGGGCTCAAGATTTCTTTAAAGCAGCTTATCTGAGTGTCCTGTGTATTCCCCCAATTTTCCCCCCAACCCCGCCTCTTAATGAGAGTCAGAGGAAAACTTATTCTCATCTTCTTTTCAAGCTGGGTGAGGAGAGTCTGCTGCCCAGTGCTGCTGGGAGAACACAGCAGGGAGGGGTGGAAGAGCTCCAGGGAAGGACATGACCATGTCCCTTGGAATCTGTCTGAGTCTCCTGGGGAGAACCCTAAAGGAAAGAGGTCGGCCAGAGCTGTTTATGAAAGTCAAAAGAAGACCACATCGCAGACAGGCTACCCTTTCAGCAGATGCTGTGGAAGACAGCTGGGTTTGAACTGTCATGAGAGAACCCTACCCTACACGGGCGACCCTGGGCAGCAGCTGCCAAGGGATGATGCCCGTCACCCTGAGTTTGTATACCCTGACAGAGCAATGCCACCCCTGTGTACCCCCAAGAGCAGGGGCTCAGGAGAACCCACCACAGAGGGAGAAAGCCAATTTGGATGCCTGCCTGGCTAATCATGGCAGCTCCAGCCATAACATAACACTTTGCCCTGTCCTTTCATTTCCCTTCCTCTGACCCCCAACTGTGGAGGGAAAACAAGCAACAGACAAAGAGCCAGAGAGAGGGAGAGCAAAACAGAGGAGAAAGCAAAGTTCTTCCCTATGCAGGTTGAGCCAAGCCCAATGGGGTAGAAAGAAAAAGAACCCCCTGAAGTGGATGAGAAATGGAAGTTTTGTTTTAGCCTGGATTGCCATTTTGAACCCTGAAAAAGAAGACTGTTCACACTTGAGACTGGAAAGTATAAGGATCCATTCTCAATGCCATCCAGTGTAGGGAGATGGGCAGACTGGAACTGAAGGGTGGTGGTGGGTGGGGGGAATTCAGCTTCCAAACCCAACCTCTTCAGTAAATGGGTCACATTAATACTTTGGAGTCAGACTTCCACTTCTAGGAAGTAGAGATAGTTTTTCTCTATTCTTCTTACTAGGTCCAACTAAAAACCCTGGATATTTTATAAAAAGAAGGAGAAGGAAGAAGAGGGGAGTGGGAAAGGTGGAGAGAAAAGGCAAGTTGGCTAGGGACCTCAAGATCCAAAGAGTGATACAGAGATGAATTTATAGATTTTCTTTTTGCCTCACACCTAGACTGGGTACTGGAGAAACCAGCAACATAGAAATGCCTGTGGGTCAGATATAAAAAGCCCCAACAAGTGCCTCCTCTCTCTAGACAAAGTACTGGGAAAAGAGCAGCCTACCAAAAGCAGCGTTTAGACAAAAACTATTATACTCTAATCAAACACCAAAGAAAAAATCTTTGGTCTCCAACTTTACCAACACCAGTCAAGATCAAGTCATGAGCCTGGACTTCTACCTTATTTCTATGCTGTGGTGCCCTCACCTCACCCCACCTGCTGTCTGAGAGGTGAGGTGCCAGAGCAGGCCCAGCAGGGACCTGGGACTTCAATTCCCCACTGGTTATGTTAAAAAAGCAGAAATGCCTCAAAGAATCCAGATACCCACATGAGGAATCTAGAAAAGAAAAGAGCAAAATAAACCCAAAGAAAGTGAAGGAAAGAAATAATAAGGGTAGGAATAGAAATTGGTGAAATAAGAAAGAGAAAAACAATAGAGAAAATCAATGAAACAAGGAGCAAGTTCTTTGCAAATATCAATAAAATTGGCAAACCTCTAGCGGGACAGACAAAGAAGAACAGAAAACACAAACTTTTATCCGGAATAAAATATGAAAAAATTTTTTAAAAAGGAATAAAACATGAAATACAACTGTAGATCCTGACACATGAAACTTATAATAAAGAAATATTATAATATTATTATATTTATATTATACATAATATTTATAATATACATAATGTTTACAATATTATATATATTTACATCTAAAGATGTAAATCTGATAACTTAGATGAAAAGGACAAATTCCACAAACAGTATAAATTACAAAACTTCAAACTAATATGAAAGAGTTAACTATTAAAGAAAACAAATTCATAATTTAAAATCTTACCCCCCCTGCAAAAAAAAATCTCCAGACCTAGATGGTTTCACTGGAGAATTCTGTCAAATGTTTAAAAAAGAATTAACACCAACTCTACAAAATATCTTAGAGAACAATAGAAGAGGAGGGAATACTTCCCAATTCATTTTATAAAGCTAGTAGTACCATAATACTAAAACCAAATATTGACAGTACAGAAGAAGAGAACAGCAGAATAATATACCTTGTAAATTTAGAGACAAAATATTAGCAAAGAGAATTAAGCAATATATAGAAAAAATTATATCCATGACTAAGTGGGGTTTTTCCTTTTTATTAATACTAATTTCAGAGGTAGAATTTAGTGAGTCATCAATTGCATATAACACCCAGTGCTCATTCCATCAAGTGCCCTCCTTAATGCCCATCACCCAATTCTCTCTACCCCCCCAAGTACTCCCCTCCCTCCAGCAACCCTCAGTTTGTTCTCTGGAGTTCAGCATCTCTTATGGTTTGCTTCCCTTTCACTTTTCACTTATTTTTCCTTTCTTTACCCTATGTTCATCTGTTTGTTTCTTAAATTTCACCCATGAGTGAAATCATATGGTGTTTGTCTTTCTCTGACTGATTATTTTGCTTAGCGTAATACCCTCTAGTTCCATCCACATCATTGCAAATAGCAAGATTTCATTATTTTTGATGGTTGACTAATATTCCGTTGTATGTATATACATCATATCTTCTTTATGCATTTGTCTGCTGATGAACATCTGGGTTCTTTCCATACTTTGGCTATTGTAGACATTGCTGCTATAAACACTGGGGTGCATGTGCACCCTCAAATCACTATGTTTGTATCCTTTGGATAAATAACTACTAGAGCAATTGCTGGCCTATAGAGTAGCTCTATTTTTAACTTTTCAAGGAAACTTCATACTGTTTTCCAGAGTGGCTGCACCAGTTTGCATTCCTACCAACACCATAAGAAGGTTTCCCTTTCTTTGCATCCTCGCCAGTATCTGTTGATTGCTGGGTTGTTAATTTTAGCCAAGTGGGATTTGTTCTATAAATGGAAGTCTGGTTCATTATTTGAAAATCAATCAACATAATCCACCTTATTAACAGGCTAAAGAAAAATCACATGATCACTTTAATTACTAAAGAAAATAAACTTGACAATATTCAATACCCATTCATGATGAAAGAACTAGGAATAGAGGAGAAATTCCTCATCCTGAAAATGAGTATTTACAAAAAATTTAGAGTTAACATTACTCTTTTTAAAAAAGATTTTATTTATTTATTTGAATGAGAGAGAGAGAGAACACAAGAGCAGAAAAAGTCAGAGGGAGAAGCAGACTCCCCATGGAGCTGGGAGCCTGCTGCGGGACTCGATCTGGGGACTCCAGGATCATGACTTGAGCTGAAGGCAGTTGCTTAACCAATGGAGCCACCCAGGCACCCAGAGTTAACATTATTCTTAGTGGTGAAAGAGGGAATGCTTTCCCCTTAAGATTAGGAACAAGGCAAGGTTGTCTTCTCTGACCACTTTTGTACAGTATATTGCTAGAAGTTCTAGCTACTACAATGGGCAAGAAAGGGGGAAAAAAGGGTATACAGATCAGCGAGGAAGGAAGGAAGAAAGGGAGGAAGGAAGGAAGGAACTCTATTTGCAGATGACATGATTGTTGATTCCTTAGGATTTTAATCAACAACAACAAAAAACCTCCTACAAGCAGTACATGTGTTCAACAAGGTCACAGGCTATAAGACAAATGTACAAAAGCTAACTGTATTTCTATATACTAGCAATGAACACCGTGTGCAATCCATCCAATTTCACAACTGACTATACAGCTGGAGTAGTGAAGACTGTGGTGTTGGAGGGGTACACACATAGGTCAGTGGAACAACAGGGAATCCAAAAGTAGACCCACATAAATATGCCAAGCTCATTTTTGATAAGACATACAATGTTAGAGCAGGTGGTCATCTGAGGGCAAGATAATGAACCCTGATCTACACAAAAATAAACTCAAATTGGACCATGGACTTAAACTTAAAATGCAAATCTAGGAAACTTTTAGGGGGGAAAAAAAGAAAAATCTTCGAGATCTGGGGATAGCCCAAGTTCTTAGACTTGACACTAAAAGCATGATCCATAAAAGGGAAAATTGATAAGTTGGATTTCATTGAACTTAAAAACACTGCCTTTTCAAAATACTTCAGTAAGAGGATAAAGAGACAAACCAAGGACTGGGAGGAAATATTGGCAAACCACGTATCTGACAAGAGGCTACGATCTAGAATATATTAAAAGAAAAATACCCTGAAAACTCAGCAGTAAAAAAAACCCAAACAATCCACTTGGGAAATGGATAAAAGACATGGACAGATATTTTGCTGAAGAAGGTATCCAGAGAGCAAACACGCATAAATGAAATTGTTCAATGTCCTTGGTCATTAGGGAAATGCAAATGAAAACCACAATGCAATGAGCTATCACTATACACCTCTCAGAATGACTAATACAAAACACAGTGACAACATCAAATGATGTTAAGGATGTGGAGAAATTGGATCATTTACATGTTGTTGGTGAATACGTGAAATGGCACAATCACTCTGGAAAACCATCTGGCAGTTTCTTAAAAAACTAAACATGAGGCTACTACCATTGCCCTTGAGGCATTTACTCTGGAGAAATGAAAGCTTATTTTCACACAAAACCTGCATACACATCTTCACAGAGATTTTATTTATAATAGGCAAACACTGGACACAAGCCAGATATCTTCCGACATGCTAGCGGTTAAGCAGAATGTGCCACATTCTGGGACTACCAGCAGGCAACAGGAAGGAACGGGTGACTGACATGCACGACAACCTGAAGGAATCTCTGGAGAACTACGCTGACCAAACGAAGCCAAAACCCAAAGGTTATGTCATGGGATTCCACTGGTATGACATTCTTGAAAGGTCAAAATTACAGAAATAGAGAATCGAGTCTAAGTGGTTTCAGGGGTAGAGGAGCGGGGGTAGGGGTGGGGGAAGGTGAGGCAACATGAAGGACCCTTGTGGCGAAGGATGTTCTGAATCTTCACTGTCTCAATGTCAATACCCTGACTAGTTTTCCAAGATGTTATTATTGGGGAAAAAACTGAGTGTTACAGACTGAATTGCATCCCCTAAAGTTCATGTTGAAGCCCTGAACCCAAGATGACTGTATTTGGAGAGAGGGCCTTGAAAAAAGTTATTAAGGTTAAATGGGTTCAACAGGGTAGGGCCCTAAACCAGCCTGGTGTCCTTAGAAGAAGAGGAAGAGACACCAGCAATGAGCCTGTACCAACGAAGGGTCTTGTAAGGACACAGAAGACAGCCCTCTGCATGCCAAGGAGGGGGCTTCAGGAGAAACCACATCTGCTGACACCTTTATCTTGGACTTCCAGCCTCCAGAATTGTGAGAAATAAAAGTCTGTTGTTTAAGGTCCTCAGGCTGTGGTATTTTGTTATGGCAGTCCATGCAGACTAAGATACTGAGTAAATGGTACGCAGCCTCTCTCTCTATTATTTCTTACAACTGCATATTCATCTAAAATTAGTGATCTCAGAATAAAAGGCTTACCTAAAAAAAAATCCTAGCATCTCAGAACTTAAACAGTTCTCTCTGGGAAGTACCTGAAATACTCTTAACTTTGTTCTCTTAATTAGATTTTTTTATACCAGGCGATGCCAGGTGCCTCTTCCTGGTGGCAATGATACCCTGTGCTATCTCCACCCTGACCTTTACCATGCATTTCCTAAGCGCAAGGACTAGGTCTCAATTATTTTATATTTATCATGTAGCCATTTGTTTGTTGACATGATGCCTGAGACATAGTAGGGACCCGACAAACATTTGTGGCATGGGTGCGTCAATGAATACCTTTACGGCAGCATGATTTTTGTTGAAGATCAACTGCCTGGCTGATGTATACAGGACACCTGAGAACATTTAAAGATGAGGGTGGGTAAAATGGATATATTAACCAATTTTTATAAGGAAGGCATTTTCTGTTGTAAACTCAATGTTAAGACAATTCCCTGTTAAGTACTGTTAAGCCATTCCAAAACTTTCCAACATCCTTTTTATATTAGCTAAAGTATTTTTATTAGAATTAAGTATTTTCTATCAAAATATTTCATAAAGATTTGATATGCTCATTTTTCTGATGATATAACTTCTGCCATTTTTTTTTTTTGGTGGCTTCTTCCTTGTGTCAGATTTACAGATGTAAATTTTGTCTGACAGATTTGATTTTTCTGTTAGTTTTCCCCAGTAACAAATTTTACTCTACAGAGTTTTAGCCAACATCAGTCTGAGCCTCAGATATAGTAAGGTCTTAATAAATATCAGCTGTTATTATGGATTCTTTATAACGGTTATTTCTTTACAAATTTGTTTTGAGATAGAATTATATGCCATAAAATTTTAATGTGTACAAGTCAGTATTTGCAAGATTTTACAACCATCACTATTCAATTCTAGATTGCTTTATCACTCCAAAAAGAAACTCCATACTTGTTAGCAGTCATTCCCCATTTTCTCCTCTCCAGTCCCTGGCAAACATTAATCTACTTTCTGTCTCTACGTATTTGTCTATTCCAGACATTTCATATAAATGAAATCATGCAATATGTAGACTTTTGTGTCTGACTTTTTTTTTCACTTAGTATAATGCCTTCAAGGTCCATGCATACTGTAGCACGTATCAACACTTCATTCCTTTTTATTGCTGAATAAGCCAGTGTATGGTTATACCACTTTGTATATCCATTGTATGGACACGCCATCTTGTTCATCCATTCATCAACTGACAGACATTTGGGTTATTTCCACATTTTGGCTATTAGGAATAACACTGCTATGAACATTTGCTTACAAGTCTTTGTATTGACATGTTTTCACTTCCCCTAGCTATTTACCCAAAAGTTGGAATTGCTGGAATGGATTCCTACTAGCATATATGAGAGTTGTGCTTTCTCCACATACCAGTCAATACTTGTTATTGTCTGTCTTTCTTATTGTAGCCATCCTGGTCAATATGAAGTGGTATCTCATTGCGATCTTGATTTGCATTTCCCTAATAACTAATGCTGTTGGGCATCTTTTCATGAGCTTCTTGGTCATTTGTATATCTCTTGGAGAAATTTCTTTTCAAATTCAATTTTTTAATTGGAGAGTTTACCTCTTATTATTTAATTGTGAGGTTCATTTATAGATGCTGGATACAAATCCTTTATCAGATATATGATTTGCAAATATTTTCTCCCATTCTCTAGGTTGTCTTTTACTTTCCTGATGGCATCCTTTGAAGTACAAAAGGTTTTAATTTTTATGAAATCCAATACATACATATATATACATACAATACATATATATGTGTATATACATACATACATATGCATGCATTGGATATCCTAAGAAACTACCATATAATCCAAGTCACAAAGAATTACACCTATATTATTATGCTTAGTGAAATAAGTCAATCAGAGAAAGACAACTATCATATGATCTCCCTGATATGAGGAAGTGGAGATGCAATGTGGGGAGTTTGGGGGGTAGGAAAAGAATTAATGAAACAAGATGGGCTCAGGAGGAAGACAAACCCTAAGAGACTCTTAATGTTACAAAACAAACTGAGGGTGGCCGGGGGGGGGAAGGGGGTAGGGAGAGGGTGGTGGGGTTATGGACATCGGGGAGGGTATGTGCTATGGTGAGTGCTATGAAGTGTATAAACCTGGCAATTCACAGACCTGTACCCCTGGGGCTAATAATATATTATATGTTTATTTAAAAAATTATATAAAAAAAGAATTATACCTATATTTTCTTTTATAGTTTCATCCTTACATTTTGAGTTAATTTTTTATATGGTTTAAGGCAGGGGTTCAACTTCATTCATTCCATGTGAAAATGTAGTTATCTCAGCACCATTTGTTGAAGATCATTCTTTCCTCCCTGAATTGTTTCAGCACCCTTGTTGAAAATCAACTGACCATAAATCTAAGAGTTTACTTCTGGACTGCCAATTCTATTTCATTGGTCTAATACGTCTATCCGTATCCCTGCATCATAGCCTTGATTTTGTAGCTCTCCAGAAAGTTTTTAGATCGAGAAGCATGAGTTGTTGAACTTGGATCTTTTTAAAGATTATTTTGGTTTTTTTAGGTCCCTTGATTTCCATATAAATTTTAGGATCAGCTTGTTAATTTCTTTTATAAAAGGCAGCTAGGATTTTAATAGAGATTGTACTGAATCTGTTAATCACTTAGAGGAGTACTGCCATCTTAACAATGTTAAATCTCCTGACCCGTGAATGTGGGACATTTTCCATTCACTTAGGTCTTTAATTTCTTTCTATGATGTTTTGTAGTTTCCAGTGTACAAGTCTTCTACTTCTTTTGTTTGTGTACAAATTAGATAAAAGACTGATAGAATTTATTTTTTAAGTTAACACATGAGAAATTTTTCTCCTCTTTGTAAGACAGAATGAGTGAGGCCAGAGAAAAGAACAGATGTACAGTGAGACTGAGGGAAAGGCTGAGCTTTTGCAGTGAGTTCACTGTTCAGCCCTTTAGTGTCTGGCAATGTCAAAGCAAATGAGAATATTTGGGCGCCACAAAGGCAGAGTACAAACTATAGGCTAAAATTATCCAGCTCTGGCAGTGAGATATGGAGGGTGGCAAGGGAGGTCTCTGACACACTTCCCATTATATCTCATGGTTGTCCCTTGGCCTCCAAATATGAGTCTGGTCCTGTCAGTAGTAACCTCCCAGAGGAACTTTAATATTTCCATGAACTTTTCTATTCTGTAATCACCTGAACACAGAGTCAGGAATAATATGGGATGGGAATGCTTCCCCTAGTTCTTCTTGACCTACCATGCTGCAAAAGACCGCTGATGCCAAACATCCTCATTCAATCAGCAAATAGCACTTCAGGAATGGCCTGCCTTTCATCCCCTACGGCAAAGGGGAGGAAGACAGGAGCAGCTGGGAAAAAAACAGTAACAGGGACTCTCTTGAGTCTAAAACTGAGTTGTGGAAAAAATCCTGAGAAATCCCATTGGAAAGAGTGGGAAAGAATCCACATGAAAGATTTTATTGCTTGTGACAAACTCCTGCTGCTCCCATAAATTTTTCTACAAACTATACTGACATTATAAATATGCAACACACACACACACACACACACACACCCCATCTAACATATTGACGGGGCTGCATTTATAGTGTGCTCCCCAGAAGAAAATATTCACTTCAGTTTAAACATCTTAAATGCAAATGAAAATACAATTTCAAATATCATATTTTCAAAGACTTTCCCATTCTGAGGTAGACTTGGTCCCTCCCTATCTCATTTAGGATAATTCTACTACCAAAATCTAAAGCAGATATTTATATTGATTTAATTTAATTTTTAAAAGATTTTATTTATTTATTTGACAGAGAGAAAGCACAAGTAGTCAGAGTGGCAGGCAGAGGGAAAGGAAGAAACAGGCTCCTTGCTGAGCAAGAAGCGCGACACTGGGCTCCATCCGATCCCAGAATCACGACCTGAGCCAGAGGCAGATGTTTAACTGAATGAGCCACCCAGGTGCCCCTAATTTAATTTAATTTAATTTACAGAAGTGCCACTCCTTGATTCACCAGAATATTTTTGCTACCACTCTTTTAGAGTGGTGCTTCATAAAAAGCTCAAGATATTTTACCCTTATTATATGAATTGTTTTGCCAGCATTCCTGGGAGTACATAAGAAAGAAGGCAGATAAAAAAAAGAAAGAAAGAAAGAAAGAAAGAAAGAAAGAAAGAAAGAAAGAAAGAAAGAAAGAAAAGAAAGAAAGCAGGCAGATGAGGTAAGAAGCAGTTTAATCCTCCTCATTACACAGATGAGGAAACTGAGACATGGGAAGGAATGGGATTTCACTCATTCATCAATGTCTTCATTCATCAATC
The DNA here is from genome assembly GCF_010015895.1 of Lontra canadensis. NCBI lineage: Eukaryota > Metazoa > Chordata > Mammalia > Carnivora > Mustelidae > Lontra > Lontra canadensis. The sequence goes on from NW_022631069.1 coordinate 4,698,024, forward strand.
ATTTACTGAGAGCCATTGTGTATTAGGCCCTACTTTTAGATGCTAGGGTTACAGAAACTTGTCTTGGCTCTTCTTTTCATGGAGTTTCTAGTCTTATGGGAGAGCCAGATTTTTATTTTCAAAATACAAACCTGATCATGTCCCATCTTTGTTTAATTTATTTCTGGGGTTTTCTACAGATTCCAGAATAAAGACTAACTCTCTTACCATGCTTCCCTGGTTGTACAATCTTGCCCCGTATCCACTAACATTAGACTCATCTTGTTTCTGCCCCAACAGAAATGGGGCAGAAATGAGAAATGGACCCACCAAAGGTCCAACTCTTTCATCCACGAAGTCTGTATGTTTTTGTTTTTTTGCGACAATGTATTTATTTAACTTCTGTTTTAGTTTTATCAAGTTTTAAGGGCATATAGTTCATAAAGTTGGTGTTTCTTATAAAGTCTTGTAATAAGGAATCATGGCTCCCCCCCTTTTTTTTTTCTGACTCAGACTCACTCCCTTTAGGTCCTCAGTTGATTCTTTTGATACTTACCTCCTCCTCACTCAATAACATTCTGACATTGCCCTGTGCCGGTGTTTTGGTTCAAGCAAACCAGACTCTATCTGTTGGCTTCACAGAGGAGAGAGTACGAGGCTTCGGTTCTATTTCCCCTGCATCACCACATTCTGTTCCCATCACTACTGACTGTCCTGACTTCTTATTCTAAATCCAGATTTTATAATCAAAAGCAGACTTTATGTGCTACAAATTATAGCATAAATTTATCTTTATTGTTGCTGGTTCAGAAACAGCTGAATAAAAGGCTCAGCTCTTGGGAAAAAAAGATAAAAGACATTGACTGGTTTAATTTTTTTCACGAGAAGGACTCTCAAGGGTAACTTCTTCCTCTCTCTTAACTGCAGAGATACTCATGTCTAGGTTGAAGGTCACATGGCAAGTGGGTGACAGCCAGGCCCTGGCAAGTAATTCTCCTTATCCCGTTTCCAGTTCTCGTTAGCATGTGGCATGCTGTAAACAAGCTTTCAAGAAACATGAATTTAGGACTGATCACTGAGTGTGGTGACACTGAAGCTATTTGCCTACAGGTAACTGAGGAATAGATCTGAGTAGAAGTACAAGAGCTGGGGTTTGAACCCACTCTGTTTGTTCCTGAGCTCAACACTTTCCTTCTTTAATTAACATCACACTGCTTCTGTGATTCTCAGACCAGAATCATCCCCAGTTCTTGGAACCTGAAACTATGCGGCCTCCTGTCAGCCTCAAAGGCCTGTGTAAGTAAGTAAATAAAGATGCAAACTGTGCCCTAGAAGAATGCCTGGCATGTGGTAAGCGCTCAGTAAATGTTAGCTGCCTTGTAATCCTCCCTTCCCCCTCCTGCTCTCTCCTCTTCTCCCTAATCTGTTCCTCTTCCCCCCACCTCCCCTCTCCTCTTCCACTCTGTCCTCCTCTGCCTCTACTCCCTGTACCTCCCTCTTCCTCACGGACCAACTACCTTTTTTCTCTTGGTCCTGACAAATACCCTTCCTTTCCTCTGATTTTCCTCATGAAAGGTTTCTGCCAGTTGGATTTCTTGCCATTGTCCACATGTAGTTCCAACTTTTATGCTCTTGTCCTTTTTTCTTCATTGTTTTTGAACCTGCCTTCCATTTGTAAATTGGCAACAAATGACTCCAGAATTGTCTCATTTGGGTCCCACTGCCTTCGGGTGTTCCTCATCTTGCCTCTTCACGTCAGTCTCTTAATCACCAAAACCAGTCCCTTCCAAGAAGTCCTTCCTGAGCTAGGCAAACCAGCTTCACATCCACAGGGAGAAAGAATCCAAGTGCCATGGCCCCCAAGAACCCCCATTCAGCAACTACCTTCTCACGCTTCAGAGACTTCACTGGCTTCCTTATCTGTAAAGTAAGGACACTGAACCGAGCCCCCAAATTCTTGGATTTGGATTACTTTTGTTTCATTTCAAGTATTAGATCCTGCTCTCAGATGGGGCTCTGCATACTCCAAGAACAACCAATGACTGCTGAACGTGCTTTGGCTCTTTTCTTTGGTTTTAGTCTTCCTTGGAAAAAAAGTAAAATTAGTTAGCTTCAGAAAACTGTTGGTGGAAGACCCTGTGTATATTACACTATGCAAAAAATGAGAGCAAATTAAGACCATCTTTCCCTCATCATTCTGGGAATACTCACTTTTGGGAAGAGAGGTAACTAAACACCTATACACTCTCTCTAATTAAACAGAAAAACAAACCTCTTGGCAAGAAATGGATCTTCAAGGGTGACTTCTCTTCCTTTCTTTTGCCCTTCTCTAGATTAAGTGATAGCTCCTCTGTATTTGAAATTCTGTTATATCTTGTCTCCTCAAACACCATTGCCTTCAAAACTTCCATGCTATTATTTTAAATACCCCTTGCCCAATAATGAGCCAAAAAAAAAAAAAAAGGAGTAAAGTGTTGAAAGGGAAGATTGAGGGAGAAGAAAAGGAAATGAAATATTAGATTAACATCCGGTATACCTTAGGCCTTTCTCTAGTCACTTAATACATGCTGTTCAATTGAATACTAACAATGCTGCTAGGTAATCACAGTTACCACGCTTTCAGAGTGGAGGAGATGGAGGCTCAGGGAGGCTAAGTCATTCACTGTCATTGTCTCTTCTTGTGCAGTTGGTTTAAGCTATAATCAAGTTCTGCTTGACTCCAAAGACTGGGCTATTTTATTTTATTTTACATTTTTATTTTGCTTTGCTTTACTGATTATCCATGGCCACTAAACAAAGTACCACCAAGATCCAATTACTTAAAACAACACTGATTATCTCACAAGCTCTGAGTCAAGAACCTGGGTGGAGTTCAGCTGGGTGCTTCTGACCCACAGTCTCATGGGGCAATCAAGGTTCTGGCAGGGGGCTGCCAGCATCTCCAGGCTCACTTGTGTGGCAGTAGAGAGGCCATCATGGCAAGAAATTTATACACCAGATGGCAGCTGGCTTCCCCAGGAGAGTCACTGACAGAGAGGGAGAACACTCAAGATTGCAGCCACAGTCTTTCTATAAACTACTCTTGCAAGTGACACCCTAACACTTCTACTGTACTCCGTTCTGTAGAAGTGAGTCAGTAGGCCCAACATACTCAAGGGGCGGGGGTTACACAAGGACATGAGCACCAGGAGGTGGGGTCTTTGGGAGTCTTGTGCAAATGATCTCCCTGAGCTCATCTTTATGTTGGAAAATATTCTTTGCTCTACAGAAACTAGTTATATTTAAACAAGTCCTTAGATAAAACCAGCATTTTACCTGTGTTAAGCATCTTTCATGAACTTTTTTTCACTACAAATTTTTAGGAACAAATTCCAAGTATATATATTATATATAATATATATGGCTACTCCGAAAATAATGTTCAAGTGCTGTCTTCCAATTGGTTGGCACAAAATATAATAATAAAATCAAATCACAAATATGAGCAGCATCTGGCAAAATGCTCATCGCATTTATACAAGTCCTATTTGCAAAGATTTCTATAATGTTAAATTTGGGTAAGACCCAAAAGAAACATCTTAGTGGTCACCTGACCCATGTCAATATGCACATCTGTCCCCTCCTAAGTGGCATCTTATTAATGTCTGGAATTAGCCAAGAACATCCACTGACTATACACTAAAAACAGAGTTGTTCATTCTGGAGAACACATAGTAAGTAAAGCTTTTTATACCTCCAAAGCGTTAGAACTCAATGGACGAGGCTGAAAAATCTGAACCTTGTAAGGCCTCATGGGGAAAAGCAGTACAGATCAATAGCAGGCTACTTAAATAAGGCCTTAGGATCCCAGAGACCTGGCTTCAAAAGTTTGTTCTTCTGGGTAGGGGATCCTTGGTCAAGTGCTCTTGTCTAAAAACAGATTTAACCATTCCAGATGGCCAAAAGGGTAGCTGTGAGAAAAGCCAGCATAGCCAAGTGGCTATCCAAGGCACATGGATTGAGAAGCCAGACTGCTTATTCAATTTCAAGTTCTGCCACTTACTGTGGGAAAGCCCTTAACTTCTCTATTTCAGCTTCCCCATCTAGAAAATGGACATAATGATAGAAGCTACCCCGCTGGGCTATGGGATCGAGTTAATATGTCCAAAGAACTTTGCAACAGTACTTAGCATTTGGTAAGTATGAAATCAATAAGGACAAATGAAATTATATGTGTAAAGCCTTTAGCACTGTACCTGGCATACAGTAAGGAGATTAATAAATTATTCTCAATTTTTAAAACTTTAATTTCTTCATCTGTAAAATGGGAATATTAATGCTGGTATTACAGAATTCTTATAAAAACAAAATAAACTATATTAAGTACCTAATGGTTTGTAGTCCAAATAAGGGCTTAATTGGGTTCAATTTGGGTTATTATTATAATAACTTGGGTTAGTATTATGAATACTTATAAGCAATTATATAGCTACCAATATATAAGAGTTAGAAATGCCAAATAACCCAGCGCAAAACCTTTCTTTAGCCGGGAAGCGTCTCAGCTCTAAAGTAGTGCCATGTTCTGGGATTACTACAAGATGTTCCTTTTTAGCCTGGGTAGAGCTTTCTGGAGTTCTTTTGGGGCTATATGTGTCCAGGGAATTCTGAGTCTGAGAATGGTTTCTTCTTGGTATTTTAATTGGCATATTAAGTTTTTTATCTACTTCTCTTTTGTGTTTTTAATAATATCCCTTTGTGGCTGTAAGCTGAGCATAGAAAGAATGTCTTAGAGCTAATAAAGACACATGGCCCTAGACACACGGAGAGCCTATAGCTCTGGGAATATCTGGTTCCAAACGGAGCTGGCTGTCAACCTGGTAAGCAGTTTCTGGAGGACCTTGCTTGTGGTAGGACAAGTAGGGGAGGCCCAGGGGCACCCAAAAGACCCACTGAAATTCTTTTGTGTTGCTTTCTTAAGGACTGCCACTGTGCCTTACCCTCTCTTGTGAGAGTCCCACTCAAGAACACTTAGTGTCTTGGACCTCTCTTTCAAGGCTGGGAGGGGTATTTCTTAGGTAGCACCAGCTTGGGTAGAAAAGAATGCATTTCTGTAAAACATAACCCTGCCTGTGGCCCCACTAATGATAACCACAAACCAAAGAGAAAGAAAAGCATTTTTAAAGCTAGTTCTGGGAAGCAGATTGCTCCCTGACCTCCTCCCCAGAGCCAGCAGTCCGACTATCAGACTGAAGGTAAACATACCACAAAACAAGACAGTGGGGAGACACCACTTCATGACTAATTGGCTTTAAGAACACAGAGTAAAGAAAAATATATAAACAACTCTTTGAGCTTTGAAAATAAATACTACTAAGGACCACAGCTTGCTCATACAATTTCGTTTTTATTAGAAATACCAACCTCAGTGACTATCACTGTCCCACCCTAATGCTGAGTTCGGTAGGGATATATCATTTCTAATGATAATCTTCCACTATATGTGAAATTGTACTTGTTTTTGTTTTTGTTTTGTTTTTACCTGAAGGCTTCAGAGAAGTCTTGTCAGAGCTCACTTGGCAATATTTTATGTGTCCTAAATCAAGTAAACTTCATAAAAGTCCTAACTTTCATCACCTTTCAAGTGGAATTAGTGTGGCTTTAAACTCATTAGTGAGAGAATTTCGGCGGTAAAGGATAAGTTCCTGGTATCTGTTATCAACTCCCTGTTGAGGGATTAGTCCTGTGTTTTCATGTGGGATATAAACATATCCAGATAATTCTCCTGAGCTTCACTTGTTGAAATTTGACATGGGTCCTATCATTTAATTATGGCTTAGCTCCCAGAAGGCTTTGCTGGCACCTCTTTGACGGCTTCCTGCCCCTCCCTCCCAAACACACACACTTGATCGTGGTCCCAATCCTCCCTTTAGCTAAGAAAGCAAAGCTAATAACAACGTACAGACTGGAGACCCTCCATCTTACAAGACTACCTCAGCTTTGTGGCTTGGGGCTCTTAGCTACAGTGAGGTTCAGCAGATCAGATTTGGGGTATTTCTGTCCTGGCTGGGTAGGGCTTCCAGCTGCCTACCCCACCCCACCTCCTGGCCACTGCCCCACACCCAACATTTTAACTTTCCTCACTATCAGCTGGTCTTTTCTGGTCCCAGGGGCATCTTTTCTAAGAAGCATTTGCTGCCTTCAATGTTGCCAAAACAGAAGTTGCTGCCCTCTTACTTAAGAACCCCACGGTTGACTATAGACAGAGCAGACTAGGATGAGTAGAAAAGAACTGAGTGTGTGTGTGTGTGTGTGTGTGTGTGTGTGTATCCTTGTTCTACTACCATTGAGTGTTCTTTGCTCTCTCTGAGGTAACCATCTGGATTATATGCAGTGGGGTTTTGGTAAATGTGTAAAAACTTGCCCTTCAGGGGGAAAAAGGCACTTATTTGGAGCATTTGCCAATTTCCTTGGTATAAATACTCCCAGCATGGTTGACTTCAAGATACTAAAGTGAAATCACTGAATAAGGACTTGAGAAGAAATGTATGTCATCAGCTCTGCCAGCAGTGTGAGTCTGATCCAGCATAGGGGGCTAGAGAAAACCAGGGAACATTTATAGAGCAAGCAGTTCTGGAGCTTGAATCTAGAAAGACTAGTAGGTATTTTCTGAGTAGATACAGATGTGAGGGAAGAGAGGCAAGTACTTTTGGCAAAGGGTGAACAACTTTGGCTGCATTTTAAGTGTATACGCATACTTGATTGTGTGGCGTGCGTAGAGTATGGGAGCTGGACTGGGGGGAACACTCCCTCAAACACGCCATGCTGACTCTAGGAATGAGCCTTAATCATCTACACTATTCCCAGCATTAAATGTAACATCTATAGTCTCCTTTTAAGACACTGAGTTCTAACCCAGGAAAACTATCCTCTCCAAGTGGGCTCCTTTCAGAAAAGGGTTGTTTCAAATAATCCCTTAGTTACAATAGCCAGTGTCATAGTGCAAGAGTGATTATTCTAGGAGCCAACATCAATACTGTAGTATTACAGAGAACGGCCACACAGCAGAATACAGCTAAGCCAAGGAAAAGGGAACTTCAGACTGAGGCCAGCAAAGGTCATGCTGTGATTTGGTCTGCAGAGGAAGTGGACAGAGTTTAAAGGGAAGAGTGATGCACTGTTTGCGTCAAAATACATGCTCTGTGTAACAAGAACTATTTCAGAATAGTCTAATTACCAACTGTCCCCATCACATTAGCTTGCCTGCCAAGGGCTGCCATTTCCTTTGTTGCATCCAAGGGCAATTCAAAGTGTTACTCAAGGCATGAAGTCTGGTATTCTTTTTTTTTTTTTTTTTAAAGATTTTATTTATTTGACAGAGAGAGAGAGAGAGAGAGATCACAAGTAGGCAGAGAGATAGGCAGAAAGAGAGGGGGAAGCAGGCTCCCCGCCAAGCAGAGAGCCCGATGCGGAACTCGATCCCAAAACCCTGAGATCATGACCTGAGCCGAAGGCAGAGGCTTAACCCACTGAGCCACCCAGGCGCCCTGAAGTCTGGTTTCTAAAGCCAAGTGCTGGTGGATCTCATTCCTCTCAAGGAAATCAACAAATATTTATGGAGTGGCATCTCGGTCCATGATAGCAGATGGTCCCTAGTCCTAGCATAGCACCTCAAGGTGCTGAATGCCCTCCTATCCCCTACTCTCACTGGCTTCTTCAGGAAGGGAAAAAGGATGTCTCTAGAGCTTTCCTATCAGTTCATTCTGCTCCTACTTCTTGACCTACAGGTTAGACTCCAGAGTTTGGGGATTCTCAGACATGGCTTCTCTGGCTTCTTTGTCTTTCATAAGGATTTTATATTCTGGTTTCTGTAACTCATTTAACTATTGTTTGTATAATTTTACTATATTTAAACATATAATTTAATATAACAGGATACAAAATACTATAAATAAACTATAACTAAGTTAACTGTATTTTGTAACATGAACACGTTCTAGAGGCCTTTGGTAATGAGTTTTTTTTTTTTTAAATGAACCAGAAAAAGTCACCACAATTCAAGAGCACAAAATGAGTTTGTCCATTAAGGTCTCCTCTTAAGAAAATGAGTTTGCCTTTTTTTTTTTCAGCTATGGGAAAAATGTTTATTTTCTTGCACAGGAAACTAACAGTCCAATTACAGTGAATAGTAAAAATAGTTTCCTAGTGGGAATATGTTAAGGATATTGAAATAAAAACCCATTAACCATTAAGAATATTGAAATAGCTGGATTATTTGGGGTTTGTTTGTTTGTTTGCTTGTTTGGTGTTGAACTATTTCAGTTCTTTACATATTTTGGATATTAACCCCTTATCAGATATATCATTTGCAAATACCTTCTCCCATTCATTAGGTTGCCTTTCTATTTTGTTAATAGTTTCCTTCACTGTGCAAAACCTTTTTATTTTGGTGTAGTCCCAATCATTTATTTTTGCCTTTGTTTCCTTGAAAGAGGAGACATACCCTGAAAAACAGCTGACGTCAAAGCAATTACAAATGACTGATTACAAAGAAATTGTTTTCTTCTAGAAATTATGGAAAGTAGTAGGAGTTTCCTTTAAAAAATTAAAAATAGAATTATCATATGATCCAATAATTCCACTATTGGGTATTTACCTGAAAAAAATGTGAACACAAATTTGAAAAGACACAGGCACTCTTATGTTTATAGCAGCATGATTTACAATAGCCAAGATATGGAAGCAAACCAAGTGACTTTCCATCAGTGAATGGATAAAGAAGATGTGGCAAATACATACACATGTACACACTGGAATATTAGTCACAAAAAGGCATGAAATCTTGCCATTTGCCACAACATAGATGGAGCTAAAGAATATTATGCCAAGTGAAATAAGTCAATCAGAGAAAGATTAATACCATATGATTTCACTGATATGTGGAATTTAAGAAACAAATGAATAAATAAAAAAAGAGACAAATAAAAAACCAGAGTCTTAAATACAGAGAACAAACAGATGGTTACCAGAGGGGAGAGGGGAGAGGGATGGGTGAAATAGGTGATGGTGATTAAAAGATTACAATTATTTGGATGCCTGGGTGGCTCAGTCAGTTAAGCGTCTACCTTTGGCTCAGGTCATGATCCCAGGGACCTAGGATTGAGCCCCACTGGGCTCTGTGCTTCTCCCTCTGCCTGCTACTCCCTTGCTTGTATGCTCTCTCTCTCTGTCAAATAAATAAATAAAATCTGTTTAAAAAAATAAGGAGTACACTTATCATGATGAGCCTGAATAATGTATAGAATTGTTGAATCACTATATTGTATACCTGAAACTCATATAATACTGTATGTTAACAATACTTCAATTAAAAAAAAGAATATTGACATAAAAACCTACCCATAATACCAAATATCAGCAAAAAGTATATGGATAATTAAGACAGAAAGTTCTAATAAAAGGCAGAAATAAGAATTTGGAAGTGGTTTATTGCCTAAGTCATTATTTTGCTGCCTGGTCCTAGTGGCCAGCATGCTTCTTCCTGTGTTGTTCAAATAAACATAAGATTAAAGGTTTATACTAGGATAAACATGAGATTAAGTTTTGTAACACCCTGCTTCTGTCAACAGACAAATTTTTAAGTGCTTTCCCTTCAGTTACTAAATAGCCGCTCAGAAAAGACCTGAGGGCCAAGAATGGCCATTAGGACACAACACTTCCCTAGCACCGTGACGCATATGTGGTTGTAAAGAAAAATAAATACAAAAATTTATGTTAGGTAAATAAAATTTTAAATTCTGTAGAATTGCTTCAAAAGGCATTTCTGAATGAGAGGGAGGCCACCGCTACTTAGAACTGCAGGCTGAGGGCTGGGCACTTTATAAGGTCATCCTTACCATCTTGTTTTCATCACGTTCAGCCAAGACCCATCACACAAGAGAATGAAGATGAGGAATGAAGTCACTCTCTAGAGCTCTGAGCTTTGGAGCTAAGCCTCCTCTCATCCCAGGGGTGGCCCAGGGCTCATCTCTCTTCAGCTCAATTGTCCCGAGGGTACAATGGAGCCAAATCTTAAGGGAGCTGTCCTCGGGGACACGACACTCAGAGAGAAGTGACCATATGGTACAGCAGGATAAGCAGAATCGTCAGAGGCTAGCCTTGTACCAACTGAGTGGGCTGGTGGGCTATTCAACGCCTCCGAACCTGTTTCCTCATCTGCAGAATAGAGCTAATGATAATTACAAGATTGTTCAAATGACTAAATAAAATGGGAATACAAAGTGCCTGGCACAGAGTGGAATCCAGTCAATGGTGGCTCTTGTCCTACTTCCAAGCTACTGCCAATCTGGCCCAGAATGGAGTTTCTTTTTCTTTGCTGCCAACAATATATTCAAGAGGAGAAAAGAGTGGCTGGCATTGCCTCAGCTAGCATCACCAGATCATCCAACTACAAATGAGGGTGAGGGAGAGGCTGACAGAGAGGCATACCCCATGAATGAGGGCCGAAGCTACTTCTAGATGCCCAGGAGGACGTGGATATTGTGAGGCTGAAGTTTCATGGTGGGGCAGGAATAGCTTGCAGTGGACATGAGCTTAGCTCAGTAGTGAAGGACCAGATCCCATGCTCTGAGAGGACAGGCAGCCCCACCTCTACCAAAAAGAGGCAAAAAATATCCCGTAATGTTCTATCATTTGGCTGGGATGCAGAATGATTAAGCTATCCAAAACTACCTATACTACACACAGTGTACATCACTGTCTGTCTGTCTGCCTGCTTGTGTTTGTTTTCAGTGTCTTAGCAGATTGGCTCTGGGTTCATGTTGGGTGTTGTGTTTGGCAAGAGGAGACATTTAAATATCCTTGCCTGACTGGAGCTATCTCAGTGCTAAAGAGTTCAGTTATTTTGAATAGAATAAAGTATTGTTCCAGGTTTCTTCATAATCATAGCATGGAACAGTTCAACTTTAAACTTGAATTATCTATCTTAGGAAATAGTCACTAAAATAACCACATCTGGAGTATTCCCCACAGGTTCCTGGAGCTTTGGCCAACTCTTGGGCAAACCATGGGCATCAAAACACACTTGATGACTTATCTGAGCTGTAATCTGGGAAGCTGAAATTGATAAAGCATCCTTATCCCTACTCTTAACCTTCTTCTGTATGTGTCTGTAATCCAGTATGTTAAGTGGGTGAGACTAGTGAAGACTCAACTGTTATCTTACTCAAAGTTTCTGTGATTTATCTTCGGTCCACAAAGAATGTGTTCACCCACCCAAATGAAGTAAGGCTGAATTTATTCACTCATTCAAAAATATTTTATTGTATCCATTTGTACCAGACACTTTATAAACACTGGGAATATAAGTGTGAGTGGTCCAGTGTCTGCCTGAAGCCTCACGGACTAGTAGAAGAGGTGGTGTTCAGGACATGTGGAGCTTCCAAATGAGGGGAGTGGTCAATTCCATAGGGACTGGAAATCAGGAAAGACTTCATGGAAAAAGTGACCTTTGTTCAGGATCAAGACTTTACAACAAGAAGTATTTCCTGATTTCTAATCCCCATAGAACTGACCACTCCCCTCATGAACTCAGGATTATCCTAGCGGCCAATGATAATCGATCACACTGTGACAACGTTTCTGGCTTGAATTATCCACATAGACTAGTGACCCTAAATTCACTAGATAATAGAACAGTCACTGGTTTTATGACATGTGTTCATCTTTTAAGTCAGCAAAAGAAAGTCTGCTTTGAAATTTGACAACTTCCACAGTTTTAGCCAATTCCATAAAAGACCCATGTGACCAAGCCCCATAAACAGAAGTGTTTGGGGAGATGAAATATCTGAAATCATGACCTTCGTTTATAGTCCGTGTCTCCACAATAGTGAAAGTTAAAAAGTTGACTTGAAAAAAAAATTGAGCTTAAGATGAGCTGCCTGATAACAAAGGCAAGGAGGGAATGCAAGAATCGGAGTATCGAGCCATTGACAATTCGTATGATTTCAAAGGCACTTTATGTTCATTCCTAAATGTTTATCATACCTCTACCTTCTAGTGATGATACCTAAAATTCCACTGATAGTACTCCCATTTCTTTATCATAAGGTTTGATCCTGTTTAAAGTATAACTATCCCCATAGATGTCTTTTACATCTTGGTATGAATAAATTTATCAGATTCTTTCTTGAGACTGGTGGCACCATGGGTGAAAACAGGAGAACAGTTCTGCTAAAGTAGAAAGAGGGGAGGAAGAGTGAATAAGATAAAGTCTGGGGGGTACCCCAAGTTGTCTTTGTGTTGTTTTTGTTTTGCTTTGTTTTGTTTCTTAACTTACAGTTTGCTAAAGGTCAGCCCTAGTCACAGTCTAGGAAAATAAACAAAAATTCACAGGTGAGAATGGTACCCAATACCTGAGATTCTGAAGAATTATAAGGTGGATGAATTTGATGATTTTGATAATAAAGACTAAGACACCCTGCCCTTCTTCTCTGGCCTCAGCTTTAGTCATATGAAGAATTTCTGGTTCAGAACCAATCAGATTGCGGCAGGTATCCAGTGGTGTGGCAGGATGTCACCTCCCCATCATGGCCTTCGGAGAACACAGCTATAGTCACAGCTCCTCAACAAGGACATTCAGAGTTACATCTCACCGTTTTCTTATTTTCAGTTTTATTGTTACATGACAGTCTCCATTCTTAGATCTGACTGTTGTGGAAAGCAATCCATTTCTCACCCCCACCCCATGGAACAGTGCAGACCTGCTGGGGATGGGAAGAGTCAGTGTCTCAAAGCCCTAGTATAGTCACCAAAGGAACAGTTTATTCCTACCTGGGCAGAACATTTGCATACATTCACTCAAAAGTATGAACTGAACGCTCTCTGGGTAGCATATTGGGCCTGCCCTGTCACAGATATCAGACATAACTCTGGTTTTGTTGTGCTTATAATTGTATTGGAAAAACAAGTCATGGAGGTAGTGGAAAACTAACTCCCCAAAGAGAACTATAACAGGTCGGGGAAAGGAAGATCCCCATAGCTGGAGTGGTTAAGATCCACAAGGGCAGGGACCGTGGCTAACTGTTCATTGTTGCATCCCCAGTGTCTACCACATAGTGGGTACTCAATAAATATTTGTTGAATGAATGAGTGGATGGATGGGTGGGTAAATGATGGATAGATGACTGTCATGAAATAGATAGTTTTTGAAGGCTGGCTAGGATTTTGGTACAGAGGAGAAAGGGAAAAAGAATATCAGAAAAAGTTCCCCTCAAGATCCCCAAGACATCGGCATCATTAGGTTGCCACCAAGATAGGACAAGCATTCAATATCCTTGGCCAGTCCTAAGTCCTGAGCAATGCCACAACCCCAACCTGTATCACCATCAGTGGACAGTAAGAACAGTGTCAGGTGGGAACCCAAAAAGAGAAAATAGAAGATAGAAAGATAGAAAGGAAGCTTGTTCTAAACACAACCCCAAAGCCACTGGAAGTACCTCTTCCAACAGCCATTCATCCACCTGTGAGGCAGGCTCACAGAGATTACAGACCACCATAACTGTCTGTGTCCATGGTAACACTCAAGGAACCAGAGCCAGCTTGTGTTGATCAGAAGTTGGACACAAATGTCCTTAGAAAGACCATGATTCAAGAGGTGACAACTTTCCCATCCCTTTCTGCTGGGCCTACCAGGTTTGGCTTCCAGTCTGAACCCTGAGCTTTCCCAACCTGATCTACTTGATCCATATCCAGAGGCTCTTACTACCAAACTACTTAAATGCATCTAAGCACCAACAATAGTACCCACCCCACAGTAAGACCCATTCTGTTATCTGCTGTTATGACTTACAGAGGCAGCTGGAGGTATTCAAGCTGAAGGCAGCGACTGTCTTCCTTTGTATTCCCAGGATCTCACCCAGTGCCTGACATGTAGCAGGAACTCAGCAAATGTTTGCTGAATGAAGGAATAAGGCAGCTCTGGTTCCATAGCGCAGATCAGCCTTCTGCTAGTCTTCCCCTTGCAGAACAAGAAAATACAGTGATGATAAAATTAGCAGGAAGGACATTAAAAAAAAAAAAAAAAAGAAAAGAAAGGATTGAGTGAATGAAGGGCCTGAGCTAAGACCTGGTTTTGCTCTCTGCCAACCGTTCCCATCCCTTACGCTTACTATTCCCTCCTCTCAGTCCCCCTGGTTCAAGTGCCTGAACCACTCACTCCCTCTCCCTTCTACTTACTGCCCCCATGCCTCCAGCCATCAGTGCTTTCCCTTTGGAATGTGTACTGTTGTGTCCCGTGATATGGTACTTTGTTTAACACTGACCTTTACTTTTATAAATTCAACTATGTGTTCTCAGCCCTGCTTATGGTTTTAGAATTTAATGACATATATTTTTTGTACAACTTGACTCCTAATATGTGCCATTTATTTCATTTGGCACAAAGAAACACTTGCTTGTTCCAACAGTAAGGGGAAATTGTTAGGTTTGTTTAAAGAGAGTAGACTCTTCTGGACTTTATGAACAATTTAAGGGATTTTTCAAGGATACTTTTTGTGTATAAAAAAATTTTACCTTACACTCCAATTTTATTGCATTTTTTAAAATTTCACCTTATAGTTCAGTATGTATCTCCAAAAGACAAGGATTCCTTTTCAGTCATAATTGCAATGCTATCATCACACAGGGAAAGGCAAAAATTCCTTAATATTATCAAATATCTTTGACTGTCCTATAAGTTTTGTTTTTATTTTTGTATATTTTTGAAAAGTGTGAGGTTTCATTTGCAATCTGAATAAAGTCCAAACCTTGTGACTGGCAAAGGTATCTCTTAAATTTCCTTTAATCTATAGGTTATATTTCTACTTCTTTTTTTTTTTAATTGCGCTTTTGTGTTGTTCTTGTAGAAACCACATTATTTAGATTGTTATCTCCAGGATTTTGCTGACTGCACCTTCATGATGTTCTTTAACATGGTTTATTGTCCCCTGTATATCCTTTGAATTGTTCGTTAGATCTAGAGGCTTAATGAGATTCAGATTTGATTTTTTTTTCTTCCCAAAACTGTCTCATAGGAAGTATTGTATATTTCCATCAAGAGGGACAAAATGCCTGGGTGTCTCCTTTTTATGATGTTAGTAGCCACTGGTGTTGTTGCCTAGACCCATTATTTCATTAGGTTTTATGAACTAGTGAAATTCAAGTCCTAAAGGTAATACCTGAAGAAGGCAAACTTTCTCTGACCTATTTATTTGCTCTAAGCTATGGGGTTTTGTTTGTTTTTAAATCAAAAATAAATACTTGATTGCTTTAGTTCTCAATTGTTCAGTGGCTCTCTAATAATTTTCAGAGGTGATAAAGGAAAAAATTAAAAATATTCTTCTGAACCCATGGATTTCAACATATTCAATGCATTTCATTCTATTGTTGTTGGTTATTAGCCTTATTGACGTTCACACTCTTCCCTCTTTACCCAAAGACAGACTATGTAATTGGCTTCCAAGCCCTTTGGCATGACCCCCGTAGTTTCTGGTAGCAATTTTTAATTTCGGTATGACAAGATGTTTACACTCAGCTTATGTATCTACTGCCCCAGACCTGGAATCAGCAATTTCTCCAAGAAGCCCTGCTTCCTTTTAGTTGAAAATAGGGTTTATAAGAAGTAATTTAGGCCCTAGGGGTGCTCAGTGTATTGTACTGCTTGTGCTGCTAGGTCTTTTTGGTGAGCTAGAAACATCACGGCTTTATAGAGAAATTTCCAGTTCAAATTCAGGACTACAGGGTTTTCACCTACCCTCATGGCTCTTATTTCTGTGTTCCCTTTCTCCCACACCAAAAATCTTGTTTCCAGTGACTCCACATTGTTATTAATTTGCTTTATCCCAAAATATACAGTCTTAAAATAACAATAATAATACTACCATAATAGATTAGTGAAAATAGGTTAAGACATTTTTAAGGTTTTGTTGTTGTTTGTCTTCGATTATATACTCTTGAGGACCTACAGTCAAATTACTGTGCTTTAAAGTCGCTTGCAATCAACTAGATGCGTCATTAGATTTATTTGCTTCATTTTACTTCTGTTTTTAGAGATTGCCTCTGAAATCTTAATTTTGGCTTATAATTACAATCTTAAATTTGGCTTACAAATTATAATTTTGGCTTATAAAATTGGCTTATAATTATAAAATATTTACATGGTTTCAAAGTCAAGTTTATATGGGAAAATAAATTCAACAAAATCTATCTTCTCTCCCTCTTCCTTATTTCTTTCCTCCCAACAGCCTAAACTTAAAAATTGTATGACTTCTCCCAATTTTAAAATATAAACATCTATGTATATGTATACACGTGTGCAGGTGTGTGTGTATATCCTCCACCATTCCTGGAAAAAAGTAGAACATTATACACACTATCAGTATATCCTGGAGACCACATCGCTGGAGCATACATTCCTTTATACAGATGCACAGGACTCTATTTACAGACACGGCATAGTTTATTTAACTCGTCCCCTTGTGATGGATATTTAGGTTGTTTCCGTCTTTTGCTATCCCTCATAGTGCTCCAATAAATTGCTTTGTGCATATATATTTTCATAGTTTTACAGGTGTATCTTTGGAAAGATTCCTAGAAGTAAATTGCACAGATAACGCGCAAATGCATAAACAATTTTGCTCGATCTTGTCACATGCCCCTCCATAGGGTTTAACCTTTTGTATCTCCACCACCAAGTTTTGAGGATGCCTATTTCCCCAGAGATGTACAAAAGACTTTGTTCTCAAACTTGAAATTCTGCCAATCTGATAGATGAGAAATGATATCCCAGTGTGGTTTCTTTTTCACTTTGTTTATCAAGGGTAGGGCTAGGCATTTTTCATAACACATAAGAGCTATTTCCACCTTTTTTGGTCAACAGTTTATATCTCTAGCCCATTTTTCCCCATAGGATTGGCTTTTTACTTCTCTATTTCTATAGATTTTTAAATAGATTATGAGTATTAGCCATTAGTCTGTGCTTTAAGTTACAAGTATTTTCCTAGTTTATCTTGTCTTTCACTTTACTTAGGATGTATTTTTCCATTTAGACTTTTAAAAATTATGTAATCACATTTATCAATCTTTTCCCTTAACATATTTGAAGTTTCACTAGTTTCAGATTATAGAGAAGTTCAACTATTTTTTTTTCCTTTGGTATTTCTATTTGTATGATCTGTTTGGAATTTATCCTGGTGTACAGTGTTAGGGATGTATCCAATTTTTTTATATGATTATCTGATTATCCTAATACTACTTTTTAAAAATTGATCATCTCTCTGCTGATTTGAGATGCTGCCTTTATCATATGTTAAACATCCATATGCTGTTGGATCTATTTTTTGAAATTTTTCTTTGGATCTCTTGGTTTGTCGATTCATTCCTTAGCACAAATCCATTTGAATTATAAAGCTGTATGGTATGTTTTAGTGTCCAGTATGGCAAGCACAACTCAATACTCTTCTTTCTCAGGCTTATCCTATCTATTCATGCTTATTTGTTCTTTTAACTGAACTTTATAACCACATTGGTTTGGTCTAGAAATAACCTAATGGCATTTTCTTGGGATTGCATTACATATATAAATTAACTTAGAACTGACATTTTTATAATTCTGAGCCTTTTTATCCAAGAATGTGATTTCTTCCATATCTCCCATTTCTTCAGATCTATTTCTGTATCATCCAGGAGAGTTTTACAGCTTTTCTCTTACAGGTTTTGGACATTTCTTCTTAATTTTATGTGTTAGTATTTCATTTTGTTATTTGATGTCACAAATGGGGTCTCCTCTTCCATTAAGCTTCTAATTGGTTTTTATTTACATATATAGGGAGAGACTATTGATTTTATGTAAATTTTATAATTTGCTACATTATGAAATTGTTATTTTAATAGCTTTTCTATTGATTCTTTTATGTTTTCCAGGTACATAATCTAATTATTATGTCTCTCGTTGCTTTCTCTTGTTTAATTACATTGATTAAAATCTCCAGCGCAATATTAGCCAGGAACTAAAAACCTAACACCAATCTAGGGAATGACTACACTAAATCATAAACAAATTGCCTCTAAGAAGTGATTAAAAAGTTAAGCTATGGTTTCAGATTAGAAGACATTACTAACTATAGTTACCAACTACAGTTAATAAAGTTGTGACTTCCAGTGGAAATAGGTACCTCTTTGTGGCATCTGGGAATATGCCTCCCCTAGAACTCCAAAAGATAAGAGGATCTTAAAGCTTATGGGATCCTTTCTGAATTAAGCCTCCAGGGTCTCTTGGGAGCTCACTAGAGAAAGTACCAAGTCCATCCCATGAATAAATGAACCAATCTTTCCACTCCTCTAACCATTTATAACATAGATTTCAAAAGTTCTGTCTTACAGTAACATTCTACTCATTTGAACTCATAAGAAAAAAATCAGCCTAAAGTAACAGAGAACTTGTCACATATTTAATGTTGTTTGTCTGGATTAGATGGGGGTGATGCAATTCTGATGTCAGGTGTGGTTCTAACCTCAGTGGCACATGGTACTCCAAGTCAGAAGGGTCTTTACTCAGTTGCTAGGTCACAGTCAGGGGCTTAAACACGTGTCATCATCTTCTTGGGAAATTAGGACCAGCCCTCATATTTCGGTTCTTAGTCTGCATCTATTAGACAGCCTGGATTAGTGGTTAAGAGAATAGACCCTGAATAGATCTATGCTCAAACACTAGTTTCCATACTTATTATCTATGTAGTCTTCAGCAAGTTATTTAACATCTGTTTGCCTTGCGTTGTTAGCGAAATGGGGCTGTTTCCTACCTCCTGGAGTTATTATAAAGATTAAATGAGCCAGTGTATACAAAGTGTTCCTTTCTATTATTAAACTAACAGAAAATGCCGAATAAACAATATATCAGTGCTACTGCAGTCTTAGCCATGGAGATTAAACTGTCAAACAAGAACATCTCTGAGCTGCCATCAACATCAGAATATTTACAAGTATTATAAAGAAGAATCATGTTGGCCATTTCCTATTGCAAAGTAGGTGGGAATAATTGGTTTTTCCTTAGGATTCCAATCAGAAAGTTGCTTTCTCCCCTCATTATTACTGAGTGCCCCAAAACATAGCTTTTCCTCTCCAGCACCCCCTCTGGTGTAAGTCCCGAGAACCTAATCCTGGGTTGGCCTTGGGAAGTTAGACTGGTAGAGGGGCTGATGTCTGAGCTTGGGATAAGAATCCAGCTAGAAAACAATGGTCCCTTTGAAACATCAAGACCAGTGTTGCAGGCAGTGGCAAAGCTGGAGCCAAGAGCCAGCCACTGGCCACCAACTGAAAGAGGTAAGCAAATTTGGAGTTGACACCCAACAAGGTCACTGAGGCAACAATGAGAAAGACTCTCTGCTTAGCAAGGTGCTGCTAAGGGCACCAGGAGGTTTTGCACAGATAGGCTGAGCAGAATGCTTACATCAAAGCAGAGAGATAACTGGCCGTCCTAGGCACAGGCCACCAAACACTGAAGTCACTCTTGGGCTTATTATTTAGGAGTCATAAGTGGCTTGCAAAAATGAAAAGAGCGAACTTCTTTAGCTATGTCAGTTTACATAAAGTCAAAATCCTATAATACATCAGATATTCCATATCACTCATAGTGGTTTTGTTTCTTTGACCAGACATTAAGTGATACATAATTTGGTCCTGGAAGTAGGTGCTGTGGTAAAAAACAAAAACAAAAACAAACAAAACCCTAAACATGTGGCATAAGTTTGAGGATAATTGAAAAACTAAAAAAAAAAATACAGAAAACAACTGTTTTCAGACATTGGACAGTAGGCAGCATAGGAATGCTGATAAAAAGGAAACAAATGAAGTAAGGCCTACCAATGCCTAAGCTTTCTGTCCAGGGTAACTCCAAGATGTGGTGGCACAGGTACAGGTAACCAAAAAAGAGTCCACCATTTTTGCTTTGTTGAAAAGACAAACATCAGAGCTCTAGGAAACAGAGGCAGCTAGAATTTCAAGGGTTGAATATCTAAGAGAAGGGAGTAACACCAAAAAAGAGCTCCAGAAATCTGCAGAGGGACTGGATACCCATCTGTACACATATAGAGGAAATCTAATGAGGCCAAACAGGAGTAACATCAGAGAAAAAGACAATCACAGGGAGTTATAAGACAAACAATTTCAAGAGCTTGCACAGAGCCAGGAACTGTTTAAATTCTTTTCGGACAAAATAGAGAAATCTTGGTGTATAATACACAGGACATAAACTACAGATTCCCAAAAGGCCAAACCTTAGAATTAGGGCCGAATTAGTCCTAGAATGATGACAATTTTAGTCTGCTTTAAAGAGTTTTTTGTTTTGTTTTGTTTTTTAAAAACTACAAGAAATGGGGCACCTGGGTGGCTCAGTCAGTTAAGTGTCTGCCTTCAGCTCAGGTCACGATCACAGGGTCCTGGGATTGAGCCCCTCATCAGGTTCCCCACTCAGCAGAAGGCCTGCTTCTCCCTCTGCCACTCCCCCCACTTGTGCTTTCTCTCTCTCTTTCTTCTTCTCTGTTAAATAAATAAACTCTTTTAAAAAATAAGAAAAATTAAACCTACAAGAAGATCAAACTAACTAATGTGTGATACCTAATTGCCCACCAATAACAGTTTGATACTCTTTAAGGTAATACAACAAAATAGAGCACTCAAGATAAAATTCACAACATGTGGCATTCACTGTAATACTGCTAACATACAAAAACAAAAACAAAAACGAAATTAAGTGACCCATAACTGGGGCCAAAGTTAGACAATACAAAGAGAACAAGAAAATAGAGTGTTGATGAAATTAGCAGGAATGAATATCAAAACATTATATCAAGATATCACAGTGCTTGCTATGGACTAAATTGTGTCACCTCCAAATATTCATATGTTAAAGCCCTAACCCTCAATGTAACTTATTTGAAAATAGAGTCTACAGGGAGGTAATTAAGATTAAATGAGGTCGTAAGGGTAGTGTTCTAATACAATAGGATTAGTATTTTATAAGAAGAGACACTACAGAGGAAAGAAAGTACCTTATAAGATAACACTTATGTGAAACTTTGAATTTGTTTAACTTCTCTATCTTCCTCTAACCTGTCTCTCTGTCTTTGTCTCTCTCTCTCCCTCACCTTTGTGAGGACACAGTGAGATCCGGGTTGATCTTTTTTTTTTTTCTCCACTTTATTGTAAAAATACAGCATGTGACACACAAAATGTGTGTTAATCAATTGTTATCAGTAAGGCTCCCAGTCAGCAGGCAGCTCTTAGTAGGTAAGTTATTGGGCCGCCAGAAGTTATCTGTGGCTTTGCATCCACACTGCAGTCAGTGCTCCCCACCCCCATGTGCCCAAGGGTCAACCGCAGCAGAGTACGGCACTCGGCTTGGCGAGCTGCAGACTGTGCGGGCGAGCTGAGGCGAGCGATGGCAGGCCAGGGCTGGAAGACTGCTCAAGAGAAGGAGGCCTTTCATGTTTGCAGCATATGCACTGCTACTCACTAAAGTGGAATACGGTTCTTCATTTCCAGGTACAATTCCTACAGGCATGGTAGTCGCGCACAGAAAGGAGTTCTGACCAGGAACCAACTTGACAGATAAACTTAATCTTAGATTTCCTAGCCTCCAGAACTGTGAAAATTTCCTGTTTTTTTTCTGTTTATAAATTTCTGTTGTTTAAACCATGCAATTTGAAGTATTTTTTTATGGCAGACCCAAGCAAGATAATATAATCCTTCTGCTCAAGTATCTAAAGGAAGGCATCACCATGATGAGAAAATAAAGATATTAAAAAAGACCTAAGTGAACTTAGAAGTAAAAATACAATAACTAAAATGAAAAATGTATCAGTTGACATTGAGAGAAGATGAGATACTCTAGAAGCAAACATCACTGAACTTGAAGATGTAGCAATAGAAACTATTAAAAAGGTGCAAAGAGCAAAAGATGGGGAAAATAATAAGCAGAGTCTCAGTGACCAGTAGATAATATTAAATTGTCTAACATAAGTATAAATGGAGTCCCAGAAGAAGAAAATGAGTTAATAGAAAGAATATTTGAAGAAATTATAGCCAACATTTTTCCCAACTTGATGAAAGGTATAAGTCCATAGATTCAAGAAGCTCAACAAATTCCAAGCAGAGGAAACAAAAATAAGTCACACTTTGGCGCCTAATAAGCAAATTGCTGAGAACCAATGATAAAGAGAAAATGCTGAAAGAAGCTGGGGGGCACAAAGACAATTATACACTAAAAAACAAATATGTGAATGATATTTCAAGTAAATAGACTTCTCATGAAAACAAATAGAACAGAAAACAATGGACTGACATCCTTAAAATATTAAAGAACAATTCAATCTAAAATTCTACAACCAGCAAAAATATCCTTCAAAAATAAAGATTAAAAAAAAAAACTTTAAAAAAATCTCAGAAATTTCAATGCCAGAAGATATGTATCACAATCAAGATTTTAAAAGTTCTTCAGATAAAAGGAAAATAATAATAAAGAAATTTGAATTTGGACCAAGGAATAAAGATCACCAGAATATGCAGTACATTTTCTGATTTTAGAAATCTGTTCAAAAGATAAGATCACTTAAAACAAAATTAATCATATATTGTGGTAGTTATAACACATGGAGAAACAAGATATATAACAATGATAATATAAAGGAAAGAGGAGGAAGGGAAGCGAATGATGCTAAGATTTTATAATATATGTGAAGAGAGACAATACTTTTTGAAGTTAGACTGTGATAGGTTACAGATATGTATTGTAAGCCCTGGAATAACCACAAAAATAATGAAACAAAGAGGTATAGTGAATAAGTCAATAATGGAAATAAACTTGAACAAATAAAAATACTTGATTAATTTTTTTTAAAAACCAGGAAAAAAGATTAAAGGACTAGCAGGAAAAAACAGAAACTGAATAGCACGATGGTAGACTTAAACACCTCTATATCAATGATTAAGTTGAATACTTAATGGTCTAAGCACTTCAATTAAAATGCATAGGTTGTCAGATTTGACTGAAACAAAAGCAAAATCCAACTACAGTTAATTTGAACAACACAGGTTTGAACTGCCAGAGTCCACTTAAACATGGGTTTTTTTTCAGTGAATACAGAACAGCACTGTAACTGTATTTTCTCTTCCTCATGATTTTTAAAATAACATTTTCTTTTCTCTGACTTACTTAATTGTAAGAAAACAGCATCGGATACATATAACATACAAAATATATGTTAATGGACTATCTATGATATTGGTAAGGCTTCCAGTCAACAATTGACAATTAGTAGTTAGGTTTTTGGGAAGT
This sequence comes from Lontra canadensis, assembly GCF_010015895.1. NCBI lineage: Eukaryota > Metazoa > Chordata > Mammalia > Carnivora > Mustelidae > Lontra > Lontra canadensis. The sequence goes on from NW_022631069.1 coordinate 4,721,347, forward strand.
CAAAAGGTAAACATGGATTTTTGATGGCTGGAGGGGGTGGAGGGGTCAGCATCCCCAACCCCTGTATTGTTCAAGGGCCCACTATTGACAAAATACTCACTTTACATATAAAGACATTGATACATTAAAAGCAAAAGGATAGGAAAAGTTATACTATGCAAACATCAAACAAAAGAAAACTGATGTGGATATAATAATATCAAAAATTTGATTCAGAAAAGGAAACAACACCAGGTATAAAGAGGAATATTTCATAATGATAAAGAGATTAGTATATCAAGAAGACATCCTCACTGTAGCAATCATTTTCTTATATATACATATATCAAATCATCATGTTGTATACCTTAGGCATGTACAGTTTCTATTGAAAAGAACTAATCCAGAAAAGAAGAAGACACACATACTAAATATAGGTACACCTAATAATGGAGGTATAAAAAAACATGAAGTGAAACCTGACAAAACTGCAAGTAGAAATGCACATCAATGATTACAGTTGGAGACAGAATATGTAGACATAAGAGCCAGTGAAGACATAGAGGACTCGAACAATATTGCCAACCAGCCAACTCAGTTGCCACTATAGACCATAATACCCAACCATAGCAAAATAAACATTATTTTCAAGTGCATGTAGAACATTCACCTAAATCATATTCTGGGCCCTAAAATAGGTCTCAATAACTTCAAGAAGATTTAAATTATAAAAAGTGTATTCTTTCATTCCAGCAGAATCAAACCATAAATTAATAGAAAATTAGCTGGGAAATACCCAAATATTGGGAAATTAAACCACACAGTTAAAAATATAGCATGAGGGGCACCTGGGTGGCTCAGTGGGTTAAAGCCTCTGCCTTCAGCTCAGGTCATGATCCCAGGGTCCTGGGATCAAGCCCCACATTGGACTGTCTGCTCAGCAGGGAGCCTGCTTCCTCCTCTCTCTGCCTGCCTCTCTGCCTACTTGTGATCTCTGTCTGTGAAATAAATAAATAAACAAAAATCTTTTAAAAAAAAAATACAGCATGAGCCTAAAAAGAAATCACAAGGGGAATTAGAAAATATTTTGAGTTGAACGAAAATGAAAACACAACACATCAAAATTATGGGGATGCTGCTGAAATAATGCTTAGAGGGAAATTTATGGCATTAAATGATATGAAGGAATAATTCTTAAATCAATTACCTAAACTTCCACTGCAAGAAGGAAGGAAAAAAGGAAACTAAACTTGAAGTAAGCCAAAGGGAAGAAATAATAAAGATAAGTTTTAAAACCAATGTAATTAAAAATGGACAAATAATAGAGAAAAGGCTATAAAACCAAAGCTGGCTCTTTGAACACATCAATAAAATTGATAAGCCTGGGGGCACCTGGGTGGCTCAGTGGGTTAAGCCCCTGCCTTCGGCTCAGGTCATGATCACAGGGTCCTGGGATCAAGCCCCATATTGGGCTCTCTGCTCAGTGGGGAGCCTGTTTCCTCCTCTCCCTCTCTCTGCCTGCCTCTCTGCCTCCTTGTGATCTCTGTCTGTCAAATAAAAAAATAAAATCTTTAAAAAATAATTGATAAGCCTGTAGTCCATTTAGGCTCACCAACTATCCTGGTTTGTCTGGGACTTTCCCAGTGCTAGTCCTGAAGGTTGCACATTTCAGGAACTATTCAGTCCTGGGTAAATTCCAACAGCTGTTCACTTTAGTCACATTGATCAGGAAATAGAAAGAGGAGACACAAATTACTAATATCAAGAGTAAAAGAGAAACATCATTGTAGATCCTAAAGAAATTAAAAGAAATAATAACAGAATATTATAAATAACTCTATGCTAATAAATTTGACAGCTTAAATTGAAATGTACAAATTTCTTGAAAGAAAAAAAACCTACCAAGTCTTACTCAAGAGGAAGTAGATAATTTGAATTGCCCATTATCTATTAAAGAAATATTTATGGATAAAAGTCTTTCCCCAAAGAAAACTCCAGGCCCAGATAGTTTCCTGGTAAGGTATGCCAAACGTTTAAGAAAGAAGAATAAGACCAATTCTATAGAAATGTTTCTAGAAAATAGAAAAAGGACTTCTTACTTTATGAGACTATTATCATCCTAATACCAAAAGGAGATAAAGACATTATAAGAAAAAAAAAAAGACATCATAAGAGAATAGAACTATAGATCAGTATCTCTTTTGAACATAGATTTAAAGATTCTTACCAAAATTTTAGAAAACCCAATGCAGCAATACATAAAATGACTAATAAACCAAGTGAGTTTTATCCCAGGAATTCCAGTTTGATTTAGGATTTGGATATTATTAATGTAGTTCATCATACTAACAATAGAAAAAACAATAGAAATACTAACAATAGAAAATAACAATAGAAAAACCAAACAATCAGCTCAATAGATGCAGAAAAAATTTTTTGATAATATTCAACACCCATTCATTATTAGAAAAAAAAAAAAAACCTTCTAGGAGAGTGGGAATAGAAGGGAACTTCCTTAATCTGATCAAAGGCCTATAGGAAAAGGCTGCAGGCTAACCAGTGAAAAATGGAATATTTTCCTACCAAGATCAAGAGAAAGGACTGACAGTTGCTCTCACTACAGTTGACCCCTGAACAATTCTATGGTTAGGGATGCCAACGCACACTCTCCATAGTTGAAAATTCACATTTAATTTTTGCCTCCCCAGAAACTTAACTATTAGAGTCTACTGTTGACTAGAAGCCTTACCAATAACATAAGTAGTTGATTAACACATATTTTGTATGTTATATGTATTTTATACTGTATTCTTACAATCAAGTATGCTAAAGAAAATGTTCCTTAGAAAATCAGAAGGATCAGGGTGGCTCAGTCAGGTAAGCATTTGCATTAGGTTTGGGTCATAATCCCGGGGTCCTGGGATCTGGCCTAGCATTGGGCTCCCTGCTCTGTGGGGAGTCTACTTCTTCCTCTGTCCAACCACCCCCCAGCTCATGAAGGTCTGTGCACATGACCCCCACCCCAAATACAGGAATTAAAAATCTTAAAAAAGTCATTAGGAAAAGAAAATAGACTTACAGTGCTATACTATTAACACTTCACTTTAGGTGGTGCAGGGGGGACGGTCTTGCTTCAACAGTGTTTGGATGGAACACATTCAGGAACACCCCTTCTTCCAGTCTCCAACCACCCTCCAACCTCTTTTCTAGTTGCAGTCTTCAGAACCATCTTCTTAGACATTCTTTGTATCTAGATGCTCTGGGACCTTAGCTCCTTATTGCCCAATGACCATGAGCTCCCAGATTCTTCAGAATTACTCCCCCCAAAGAAAGTTCCCCCTAATCGTCCTGGTCAACATGCATCTGTCAGCCTCCTGTACCTACCCCACTCTAGGCTGCTATTTCCACCATGACCAACAAGGTGGCTCCAGGGTGTGCCCTTTCTCAGGATGTGCAGAAGCCATCCCAGGATGAGTGATGTGGATCCTGAAGCCATGGAAGCCACGAGGGTATTGGAGGAGAAGACCTGATCTGGGGCCTCCTGGATCTGTGATATATCCACACGCCCCGCACCCCCCACTCCCCGGCTCTGCTGATGCAGATCAGTGAATTTCTGGAGAGCCACTTCCTGAATAAGGAGGGGAAACTCATCAAGAAGGTAGCAAACACCAGCTTAACCTCTGCAGGCTGCCCTCCCTCTTCCCCTCCTCCACCCTTCCCCCAGCTGGGTTGGGTGAGTATCTCATCAAAAGTCTCACCCTCAAGCACATCTAGGAGCCTCTAGAGCTCAGCCCCTCTGGCATCCCCCAGTGTCAGGGCTTCTGAGTCTCTCCCTACAGCCACCAAGTAACTTTTTAACTACCCTGGAGCTCTCTCCCAAACTGTGAACCAAATGGAATCAACAAAGTTTTGGAAAGAAAAAAAAAAAAAAAGCCACATATAAATGAATTGGTTCAGGTCAAACCCCTGTTGTTTAAGGGTCAACTGTACTTCTGTTCATCAGTTTACCTAAGATCCTAGTTACTCTGATCAGGAAAGGAAAAAAGGCATCCAGGTAACAAAAAAAGTGAAGTGGTCTTTATCTGCACACAAGCAACATGATTATCTAAATAGAAAATTCTAAGAAATCCACAGAAAAGAACTAATAATACCAGAAGTAATAAGTAAATTTAGCAAAATTGCATGACACAAGGTCAATATACTAAAATCAATAGTGTTTCTATATATTAGAAACAATAATTAGAAATTAAAATCTTTAAAGATAGTATCTAAAGCATTGAATACTTCAGGATAAATTTAATAAAATAGGTGTTAGACTTGTCCAGTGATATTATAAACATTGTTGAAAAAGATTAGGAATTCTTAAGTGACACTAGAGATGGAGTTTATGGATTAAAAGATGATATTGATAAGAAGTCTAATTCTCGGGGCGCCTGGGTGACTCAGTGGGTTAAGCCTCTGCCTTCAGCTCAGGTCATGATCTCAGGTCCTGGGATCAAGCCCCACATTAGGCTCTCTGCTCAGAGGGGAGCCTTCTTCCCCCCACCCCCTGCCTACTTGTGATCTCTCTCTGTCAAATAAATAAATAAAATCTTTTTTTAAAAAGTCTAATTCTTCTTGTGTTAGCTTTCTAAGGCTGCTATAACAAAATGCCACAGACTAGATGGTTTAATCAATAGAAATTCATCTTATCACAGTTCTGGAGGCTGGAAGTCTAAGATCAAGGTGTTGGCAGGTTTGGGGTCTCCTGAGGCCTCTCTCCTTGACTTGCAGAGGGCTGCCTTCTGTGTCCTCACATTACCTTTTCTCTGTGTACATGTATCCCTGGGATCTGCTCCCTTTCTTATAGGGACATAAGGCATATTGGCCTAGGGCCCCAAACAGCCTCACTTTAACTTGGTCACTCCATTAAAGGCCTCATCTCCAAATATAATCACATTCTGAGGTACTAGGGATTAGAGCTTTAACATATGAATTTGAGGGGAACAGAGTTCAGTCCATAACACTCCTCAAATGTCCTAAAGATTTAAGTTAACGCCAGCCAAAATCCCAGCATATTTTTGTAGAGTTTAATATTTGTTTTTAAAATTTACATGCAAAGTCAAAGGGTCTAGAATAGTCAAAACAATTTTGGAAAGAAAAAAAAAGAATAAGGCTGGTAGACTTATACTACCTGACTACCAGATTTAGTATGAAGTAAATCAGCAAATAACACAATGTGATATTGTCATAAGGCAATAAGGCATGAGTATTTGGCAAAACGCAGGCCATAGACTAATTTCCTGTTTTTATAAATAAAACATTATTAGAATACTGCCACCTATTCATTTATGTAATGTCTATGGTCACTTTTGCACAATAACAGCAAAGTTGACAGGTTATGACACAAGCCTAAAATATTTATTCTTTGGTCTTTTGTGTAAAAGTCTTCCAACTCCTGAGCATTAAAAGAGAACAGAATCCAGAAATAGCCTAACACAGGATTTCTTAACATCTGCACTGCTGACATTTTAGGCAGCATAATTCTTTGTTGGAGGACTTACCTGGCCATTGCAGAATGTGTAGCAGCATCCCTGGTCTCTACCCACTAAATGCCAGTATCATCCTATACTTGTGACAAACAAAAATGTCCCAGATATTGCCAATTTCCCCTGGGTGGACAAAATGGTTCTCAGTTGAGAACCACTGGTCTAATACCTATTAGGTCAATGGATTAGGAATAGTACCAAGGTAATTCGATGGTAAAAGAAATCCATAGACTCTTGGGTGCCTGGGTGGCTCAGTGGGTTAAAGCCTCTGCCTTCGGCTCAGGTCATGATCCCAGGGTCCTGGGATTGAGTCCCGCATTGGGAATCTCTGCTCAGCAGGGAGCCTGTTTCTCCGCCCCCACCCCCCGCCCCACCGCCTGCCTCTCTGCCTACTTGTGATCTCTCTGTCAAATAAATAAATAAAATCTTAAAAAAAAAAAAAAAAGAAAGAAATCCATAGGCTCTTCAATAATGGTGCTGGGAAAATAGATCAGCTATCCTTGTAGAAAAAAAAAGAACCTTCCACTATATAAGAAATAACTTTAGAGGAGGAACAAGATGGCGGAGAAGTAGGAGACCTGAATTCCTGGTCCCAGGAGTTCAGCTAGATAGTTATCAAACCATTCTGAATACCTATTCTGAATACTCAATAGGAGATTGAAGAGAAGAAGAACAGCAATTCTAGGAACAGAAGAGTGACCACTGTCTGGAAGGTAGGACATGAGGAAAAGTGAATCTGAGTTGGGAGGATAGACAGTGGGGGAAGGGCTGGCTACCGCAAATGGTGGAGCACCAGAACACAAAATCAGAACTTTTAGAAGTCTGCTCCACTGAGGGACATCACTCCAGAGGCTAAGCCGGGGGTGGAGCCCTTGCAGGGACAGTGTCATCTTAGGGACAGTGTCGTCTTAGCACTCACTGGGGTCACAGAAAGACCAGGAGTGTCTAAGTGTGGCAGAGTTCCCAGGTATCGGAGCAGGGAAGATGACTGCAAAACAGAGCCAAGGTAGGGTCTCTTAGCTCTGGGTTACCTTAAACCGTGATCCGTGGCACAGATCGGCCACTGCTCTTTGAACAGGGAGCCCACAAGTGGCAGATCGGGGAGACTCACCTTCCTCCCACTGCACAACAGCAGTGTATTGCAGGAATGTGCTGGATCTGGAGACTCCAAATGGGGCTATGCGCCAGCAATAAAAACACCTGGTCACAGGCCAGGTGAACAGGGAGTGTGACCAGAGACCAGGGAGACGGGAGGGATTGATTGCTTTTCTCCCAGAATGCACTGAGGAGTGTGGCCCCAAGCTCTCCACTCCTACAGGTCCAGAGATTGGGAGGCTGCCATCTTCATACCCATCCTCCAGAGCTCTACGGAAAGCATTCAGGGAACAAAAGCTCCTGAGAGTAAACCCGAGCAGATTACTTAGCCCAGCCCTTGGCAAGGGCAATTCAATTCCCCTCAGGCAAAGACATTTGAGAATCACAACAGGCCCCTCCTGCAGAAGATCAGCAAGAACATTCAGCCAAGACAAAGTTTACTGATCACTGAGAACTGCAAAACACCAGTGTTAGGGGAATACAGCCCATAGAATTCATGACTTTTTCCCCATGATTCTTCTGTCTTTTAAAGTTAAATTTTCAAAATTTTCATTATTTTTTTCTTGATTTTTCTCAATTTTTCCTCTTTCCTATTTTAACCTATTTTAACTGTTTTATTTTATCAATACCTTTTTAAAAATCTTTTTAAATTTTCATTTTTATAGTCATATTCTATCCTTCATTGTATTTAACCTTATTTTTTGTTTACATATGTTTTTCTTTCTTTAAAATTTTGGGATACACTTTCTTCTAACAAAAAAATATACCCCAAATCTAGTATATGGCTTTGTTCTAATCTCCAGCCTGACCACATTCTCTCCTTTTTTTTTTTTTCCTTTTTCAACCAACTTCTTATCTTAGCAATTCTTTTTTTTTTTTTTTTAATCTTTTTTAGGGGCGCCTGGGTAGCTCAGTGTGTTGAAGCATCTGCCTTCGGCCCAGGTCATGGTCTCAGAGTCCTGGGATTGAGCCCCACATCGGGCTCTCTGCTCAGCAGGGAGCCTGCTTCCCCTCCCCTCTCTCTGCCTGCCTCTCTTTCTACTTGTGATCTCTGTCTGTCAAATAGTAAATAAAATCTTTAAAAATATATATTTTTTAATTTTCATCTTTACAGTCATGTTCCATCATGTTTACCCTTATTTTTGTATATATGTAAGTTTTTCTTTCTTTAAAATTTTGGGAGGCAGTTTCTTCAAACAGACCAAAATACACCCAAAATCAAGTGTGTGGCTCTGTTCTATTCATTAGTCTAATTATATATACATATATATGTATATATACAATTATATATTATATATAATCATATAAATAAATATATAAATAGAATATATATTTATAATACATAAAAATAAAAAATAAATATATATTTATATATTATATTATTATATTATATTATATATATAAACTATATATATAATTTATATATATATATATATGTATATATATATATATATATGTAACTTTTTTTTTCTTCCTTTCTTCTCCCCCGGTTTTGGGTCTCTTCTGATTTGGTTAGTATATATTCTTTTGGGGTTGTTGTTACCCTTTTGGCATTTTGTTTTCTCATTCATCTATTCTTCTCTGGACAAAATGACAAGGTGGAAAAACTCACCTTAAAAAAAAAGGCAATACCAATGGCTAGGGACCTAATCAATACTGACATTAGTAAGATGTCAGAACTAGAGCTCAGAATGACAATTATAAAGATGCTAGTTGGGCTTGAAAAAAGCATAGAAGATACCAGAGAATTCCTTTCTGGAGAAATAAAATCCCTTTCTGGAGAAACAAAATAACTGGGGCACCTGAGTGGCTCAGTGGGTTAAGCCCCTGCCTTTGGCTCAGGTCATGTTCTCAGGGTCCTGGGATGAAGCCCCACATTGGGCTCTCTGCTCAGCAAGGAGCCTGCTTCCCCTCCCCCCTCTGTCTGCCTCTCTCCCTACTTGAGATCTCTCTCTCTGTAAAATAAATAAATAAAATCTTTAAAAAAATAAAATAACTAAAATTTAACTAAGTTGAAATTAAAAAAAGCTGTTAATGATGTTCAATAAAAAATGGAGTCTCTAATTGCTAGAATAAATGAAGCAGAAGAGAGAATTAGTGATATAGGAGACCAAATGATGGAGAATGAAGAAGCTGAGAAAAAGAGAAATAAACAAGTACTGGATCATGAGGGGAGAATTCGAGAGATAAGTGATACCATAAGATGAAACAATATTAGAATAATTGGGATCCCAGGAGAAAAAGGAAGAGAGAGGGGGAAAGGTATATTGGAGCAAATTATAGCAGAGAAGTTCCCTAATTTGGGGAAGGGAACAAGCATCAAAATCCAAAAGGCATGGAAAATCCCCCTCAAAATCAATAAAAATAGGTCAACACCCTGTCATCTAATAGTAAAACTTACAAGTCTCAAAGTCAAAGAGAAAATCCTCAAAAGCAGCTCAGGACAAGAGGTCTGTAACCTACAATGGTAGAAATGTGAGATTGGCAACAGACCTATCCACAGAGACCTAGCAGGCTAGAAAGCACTGGCATGATATATTCAGAGCACTAAACAAGAAAAATATGCAGCCAAGAATACTATATCCAGCTAGGCAGTTATTGAAAATAGAAGGAGACATAAAAAGCTTCCAGGACAAACAAAAACTAAAAGAATTTGCAAACACCAAACTAGCCCTACAGGGAATACTGAAAGGGGTCCTCTAAGCAAAGGGAGAGCCTTAACATAACAGACCAGAAAGGAACAGAGATAAAATACAGCAACTGTCACTTTATAGGCAATACAATGGCACCAAATTCATATCTTTCAGTAGTTACCCTGGATGTAAATGAGCTAAATGCCCCAATCAAAAGACACAGGGTATCAGAATGGATTAAAAATCAAGACCCATCGATATGCTGTCTGCAAGAAACTCACTGTAGGCCCAAAGACACCTCCAGATTTAAAGTGAGGGGGTGGAACACAACTTACCATGCTCATGGACATCAAAAGAAAGCTGGGGTGGAAATCCTTATATCAGACAAATTAGATTTCAAACCAAAGACTATAATAAGAAATGAGGAAGGACACTATATCATACTTAAAGGGTCTGTCTGACAAGAAGATCTAACAATTTTAAATATCTATGCCCCTAACATGGGAGCAACCAACTATATAAGCCAATTAATAACAAAATCAAAGAAACACATCAACAATAATACAATAGTAGTAGGGGACTTTAAGACCCCCCCTCTTTGAAATGGACAGATCATCTAAGCAAAAGATTGGCAAGGGAATAAAGGCTTTAAATGATACACTGGACCAGATGGACATCACAGAACATTCCATCCCAAAGCAACAGAATACACATTCTTCCCCAGTGCACATGGAACAGAATAGATTCTCCAGAATAGATCACATTGTGGGTCACAAGTCAGGTCTTAACCAGTACCAAAAGATTGGGATCATTCCCTGAATATTTTCAGACCACAATGCTTCAAAACTAGAACTCAGCCACAAGAGGAAAGTTGGAAAGAACTCAAATACATGGAGACTAAAGAGCATCCTACTAAAGAATGAATGGGTCAACCAGGAAATTATACAAGAATTGAAAAAATTCATGGAAACAAATGAAAATGAAAACACAACTGTTCAAAATCTTTGGGACACAGCAAAGGTGGTCCTGAGAGGAAAATACATAGCAATACAAGCCTTTCTCAAGAAACAAGAAAGGTCTCAAGTACACAACCTAACCCTACACCTAAAGGAGCTGGAGAAAGAACAGCAAAGAAAGCCTAAACCCAGCAGGAGAAGATAAATAATAAAGATCAGAGCAGAAATCAATGAAATAGAAACCAAAAGAACAGTAGAACAGGTCAATGAAAGTAGGAGCTGCTTCTTTAAAAGAATTAATAGGATTGATAAACCCCTGGCCAGACTTATCAAAAAGAGAAGAGAAACGAGATTAATAAAATCATGAATGGAAGAGGAGAGATTACAGACAACACCAAAGAAATACAAACAATTTTAAGAACATATTATGAGAAACTATATACCAGCAAATTTACAATCTGGAAGAAATGGATGCATTCCTAGAGACATATAAACTACCAAAACTGAACCAGGAAAATAGAAAACCTGAATAGACCCATAACCAGTAAGGAGATTAAAGCAGTCATCAAGGGGTGCCTGGGTGGCTCAGTGGGTTAAGGCCTTTGCCTTCGGCTTGGGTCATGGTCTTAGGGTCCTGGGATCAAGCCCCATATCGGGCACTCTGCTCAGCAAGAAGCCTGCTTCCCCCTCTTTCTCTCTGCCTGCCTCTCTGCCTACTTGTGATCTCTGTCTGTAAATAAATGAATAAAAAATTAAAAAAAAATAAAGCAGTTATCAAAAGTCTCCCAATAAACAAGAGCCCAGGGCCAGATGGCTTCCCAGGGGAATTCTACCAAATGTTTAAAGAAGAATTAATATCTATTCCCCTGAAACTGTTCCAAAAAGCAGAAATGGAAAGAAAACTTCCAAACTCATTTTTTGAAGCCAGCATCACCTTGATCCCAAAACCAAAGACCCCATCAAAAAGGAGAATTACATATATATAAACTCTATATATACATGTGATATGTATGTATGTGTATGTATATATATATATATATATATATATATATATATATATATACACACACACACACACACATAATATCTATGTGTATTACTGTATATCTGTGTATTACTCAGCCATAAAAAGGAATGAAATCTTAGTCATTTGCAACCATGGTGAAACTAGAGAATATTATCCTAAGTGAAATAAGTCAAAGAAAAGCAAATACCATATAATTTCACTCATATGTGGAATTTAAGAAACAAAACAGATGAACAAATGGGGAAAAAGAGACAGAAGAAGAGGCAAGCAAAGAAACAGACTTTTAGCTATATAGAACAAATTGATGGTTACCAGAGAGGGGGTGGGTGGTGGATGGCTAAAATACGTGATAGAGATTAAAGATGCACTTGTCATGAGCACTGGGTGTTATATGGAAATGTTAAATCACTATGTTGTACACCTGAAACTAATAATAAACTGTATGTTAACTAGTTAGAATTTAAATAAAAAAACTTTAAGAAAATAAAAAAAAAAGGAGAATTACAGACCAATATCCCTGATGAACATGGATGCAAAAATTCTCACCCAAATACTAGCCAATAGGATCCAACAGTACATTAAGAGGATTATTCACCATGACCAAGTGGGATTTATTCCTGGGCTGCAAGGTTGGTTCAACATCTGCAAATCAATCAATGTGATACAATATATTGATAAAAGAACAAGAACCATATAATACTCTCAATAGATGCAGAAAAAACATCTAACAAAGTATAGCATCCTTTCTTAATCAAAACTCTTCACCATGAAAAAAAAAAAAAACTCTTCACCATGTAGGGATAGAGGATACATACCTCAATATCATCAAAGCCATCTATGAAAAACCCACAGTGAATACATTCTCAATGGGGAAAAACTGAGAGCTTTTCCCTTAAAGTCAGGAACATGGCAAGGCTGCCACTATCACCACTGCTATTCAACATAGTACCAGAAGTCCTAGCCTCAGCAATCAGACAACAACAACAACAAAAAATAAAATAAAATAAAAGGCATCTGAATAGGCAAACTCTCCTCTTTGCAGATGATATGATACTTTATGTGGAAAACCCAAAAGACTCTATTCCAAAACCGCTAGAACTCATACAGGAATTCAGTAGAGTGTCAGGATATAAAATCAATGCTAAGAAATCAGTTGCAGTTTTATACACGAACAACAAGAAAGAAGAAAGAGAAATTAAGGAGTCAATCCCATTTACAATTGCACCCAAAATCATAAGATACCTAGGTAAAATCTAACCAAGGAGACAAAGAATCTGTACTCAGAAAACTATAGAGTACTCATGAAAGAGATTGAGGAAGACACAAAGAAATGGAAAAACTTTCCATACTCATGGATTGGAAGAACAAATATTGTGAAAATGTCTATGCTGCCTACACCAATCTACACGTTTAATGCAACCCCTATCAAAACACCATCAATCTTTTCAAAGAAATGGAATGAATAATCCTAAAATTTATATGGAACCAGTAAAGACCCTGAATAGCCAGAGGAATGTTGTAAAAGAAAACCAAAGTTGGCAGCATCACAATTGCAGACTTTAAGCTCTATTACAAAGCTGTCATCATCAAGATAGTATGGTACTGGCACAAAAAGAGACACAAAGATCAATGGAACAGAATAGAGAGCTCAGAAATGGTCCCTCAACTCTATGGTCAACTAATCTTTGACAAAAAAGCAAGAAAAAATGTCCAATGGAACAAAGATAGTCTCTTCAACAAATGGTGTTGGGAAAATTGGACAGCTATATGCAGAAGAATGAAACTGGACCACTTCCTTACACCACACACAAAAGTATACTCAAATGGATGAAAGACCTCAATATGAGAAATCCATCAAAATCCTTGAGGAGATATGTATGGGAGGATATGTATGGGAGGCAGCAAACTCTTTGACCTCAGCAGCAACAACTTCTTCCCAGAAACATCACCAAAGACAAGGGAAGCAAGGGCAAAAAGGAACTATTGGGACTTCATCAAAATCAAAAGCTTTTGCACAGCAAAGAAAACAGTCAACAAAACCGAAAGATGACTGACAGAATGGGAGAAGATATTTGCAAATGACAAAACAGATAAAGGGCTAGTATCCAAAGTCTATAATGAACTTATCAAACTCAACACCCAAAGAACAAATAATCCAATCAAGAAATGGGCAGAAGACATGAACAGACATTTCTGCAAAGAAGACATCCAAATGACCAACAAATGTGAAAAAGTACTCAACATCTCTCGACATCAGGGAAATACAAATCAAAACTGCAGTGAGATACCATCTCACACCAGTCAGAATGGCAAAAATTAACAAGTCAGGAAATGACAGGTTTGGCGAGGATGCAGAGAAAGGGGAATTTTTACACTGTTGGTGGGAAGGCAAGTTGTTGCAGCTACTCTGGGAAACAGTATGGAGTTTCCTCAAAAAGTTGAAAATAGACCCCAGCACATACCCTTCCCAATGTCCATAACCCCACCCGTCTCTTCCAACCTATGACCCAGCAATCATACTATGGGGTATTTACTCTAAAGATACAAATGTAGTGATCCAAAGGAGCACATGCACCCCAATGTTTATAGCAGCAATGTCTACAATAGCCAAACTATGGAAAGAGCCCAGATGTCCATCAACAGATGAATGCGTAAAGGAGATGTGTTATATATACACAATGGAATACTATGCAGCCATCAAAACCCCTGAAACTTGCCATTTGCAGCAACATTGATGGAACTAGAGGATATTATGCTTTGTGAAATAAGTCAGTCAGAGAAAAGCAATTATCATATGATCTCTCTGATATAAGGAATTTGAGAGGCAGGGCAGGAGGTTGTGGGGGGTAGGGAAGGGAAAAATGAAACAAGATGGGACCTGGGAGAGAGACAAACCATAAGAGACTCTTAATCTCCCAAAACAAACTGAGGGTTGCTGGGAGGTTGAGGGGGAGGGATAGAGTGGCTAGGTGATGGACATTGGGGAGGGTATGTGCTAAGGTGAGTGCTGTGAATTGTGTAAGACTGATGAATCACAGACCTGTGCCCCTGAAACAACTAATACATTGTATGTTAATAAAAAAAAAAAACCAATAATAACAACAAAAAAGAAAAGAGATGAACTTTAAATGTATCATGAACTTTAAATGTTAAGAAAATGAAAAACAAGCCACAGCTATAGAGAAAATATCTGCAAACCACATACCTAATAAACAATATAAAGTGTCCAGAATATATAAAGAACTCTGACAACTCATTCAAAGAAAAACAGCCCAATAAAATTTGGGCAAAAGATTTCACAGTCAACTCACCAGAGAAGATTATACAAACGGCAGATGAAAGCTCATAAAAAGATTCCCAAATCACTAGTCATAAGGGAAATTTAAATTAAAACCCAAATGAGTTGCTGCTGTGTACTCATCCAAAATGGCTAATGATTTCTCTAAACAAAAGCAAACAAGAAACATACCTGACAACACCAAGCTGCCAGATTTGTGCAGCAGCTGGAGCACGCATAAACTGTGGCGAGGTCTAGAGAATGGTACAGCCCCTTTGAGAACCGCTGACAGTTCCTGACAAATACAACCCAGCATTTCCACTCCTAGATGTCTTTTCAAGAGAAATGAAAACTTGTTCCACAAAGACTTATAAGAAAATATCATGACAGCTTTATCATAATTGTCAAAAAAAAAAAAAAAATAGAAACAGGCTAAATGTCCATCACCTGATGAGGAAAGAAACAGACTGTGGTATATCCATACAATAAAATACTGCTCAGCACCAGAAAGAAACAAGCTGCTGATACCTGCAATGGTGGGAAGAATCTCAAAATGATTTTGTTGAAGATGGAAGCCTAACACAAAAGACTACAGATGATGGAGTCTTCTATATGAATTCTAGGTTTCAGTTATAAGAAGGACAGAAATGAGGTCAGTGTTGCCAGGGACTAAAAGGGATTGATTGCCAAGATGTGCAAGTGAACTTTCTGGGATGATAAAACATTCTATTACGTGACAGTGTATGATTCACTCCACCAAGTGACTTCAGGAATCAGAATCCTTGTGATTGGAGGGACAGAGCAGGTGGCGGTTGCACAGGCAGCCACAGAAGAGCTGTAGGGACCCTTCCTGGAATTCTTACATTGTGGCAAGCATGGATTTAGCCCTTTATGGTGACTTATCCCATTCAATCTTCAAAATAACCATTTGAGGTAAGTGTTCTTGCTTCACCTTGTTATAGATGAGGGAATGAACCAGAGGCCTCAAGTTACATGTCTAGAGTCACTCCCTGGTCAGGAGGTCTGGCTGATCCCCAATTCTGTGCTCTAAATAATGGCCTTACCCCCACAACCTGCACAGATGCTGTTTTAACACTTATTTCTATCTGATTGTGTTGCACAAGGATACAATACCGATATTTTTTTATTCCAGCCTGACCCTTTGCAATACAAGCTTGTGTGGTTGTGACGCTCGGGCACAGTGGTTAGAGCATTTCAACCTAAACCGAGATTCCCTGAATAAGCTTTACCCAGGCCAATTAGGAAAAGACACATCAGGTCTTCCTGTGTGTTGCAGCCTGTGTTCTGTGGAAGCAGCTGCTGAATTACAGAATGAGGGGTGCAAATTCTGTGCCTCCTATGAAAGGAAGGAGAAAAAGAAGGACTGGGTCAAGGGATCAGCCACACAACTGTTTAGACCATAGGAGTCTTGGCCAATTGACTGGAGAGCTCTGGAGTGAATACTGCCCCCAGAATGGCCCCACTGGGCCCCAGTGGTCATGCTTTCATAATCCCGCCTCACTCACCCACTGGCTAGGGGCTGCCTCAGGAAGAGTGTGACCTTGAACAAGGGGACTTTACAGCTGAGGCAGCCCTGGGTGCTGCCTGCTCTAGGCTGCCTCCTGACCGTGTCGTGTGGCTCAGTAGCAAGTCCTCCCTTGAAGTGGGCCGCTGGTTGGTATACCACTGAGTCTGTGGCCTGGTGCTGCCCTCAGAATCCTTCCCCATGGCACTGCAATATTACTAAGCAGTCCCAAGTCCCCCCAAATGCTTATTTTTTAAGGGCATGTTCACATTTCAATGGACAAAACGATACTTTAAAAAGTAAACAAAACCCAGAAAGTGTTATTTTGAAGAACTGGATTTAATGACTTAAAACAAAACCACCTAACATAATATCAATGTTATACTTGTAACTAGAGGCTATTAAAAGATAATAAATTCGGTTTTCTTACCAGTAGCATTCATTACCTCATCTAAAGTGTATGGTGCACTCCTATGCACCACACATTCTGCCGACTATTAAAGATATGAAAACAAATGCAATAGGCTAAGAATAAATAAATGAACGGATGGATGGAATGATGAGCTTCTTATTCTCCAGCAGCCTAACATTTAGCATGCGAGGACAGGAGAGAATCCAGTGATGGCAAACAGTGTGCTGCCTGCTTTATGGAGAGCAGGCAGAGAAGAAGCTTTGGGACTCTGAGCCGAGCCCGAGGACAAACTGTCAGAACTTGATGAGAAAGGGTAGAAGGACACCCCCAGCTGAATTGGCAACAGAAGCAAAGTCAGAAGTGTGAGGAGTCCAGTGTGAGGACTGTGTAGGGTAGGACTGGCAGAATGCAGGCAGATTGGGATGGATCACGAGGGGCCTTGAACACCACACTAAGGAGGCTGGAGGAGTCACACGAAGGCCCTGGGTAGACTGAGGTAAAATCCATTTCTGTTGCCTGGACAACTCAGTGCATATATCCTTCTAGGCTATTGGGATCCTTTTGATCTTTGCTTTAGGCTTTGTTTCCGTGTTTCAGGACTCTCAATTTGTTTCCTTTTCAAACCCATCATATTTTGTTCTTCCCTGTCATTTCTGACTACCACTTCTAGAAACATGCCCTCCCATCTCTTTGTTAAGCAGAATGGGGAGACAAGGTCACATCAATAGCAGCAAGACCTTGAGCTGAAGGAGCAGCTGATGTCACTCCTATACTGGAGACACCATTGTCCCTTGGACAGCAGGTGAATGTGCCCACACCGTGGGTGCTTCCTCCTCTTATGATCAGTGCCAAAAAGAAGAGATAGCATCACTGTTTCGTGCACCCTTGTTTTCTCTTATGATTTCTGCTCCGTCTGCGTGGCCACTTTCAACAGGACTAGATACAAATACTTTTTTTTTAATTTTTATTTATTTATTTGACAGACAGAGATCACAAGTAGGCAGAGAGGCAGGCAGAGAGAGAGGAAGGGAAACAGGCTCTCTGCTGAGCAGAGAGCCCTATGTGGGGCTCGATCCCAAGACTCTGGGATCATAACCTGAACCGAAGGCAAGAGGTTTTAACCCACTGAGCCACCCAGGCACCCCTAGATACAAATACTTTATTTTGACATGACCTTTGAGAAATCAAAGAGAAATCTAACAGAGTTACTTAACTCAATCAATTTCAGAAAATCTGCCTCTGAATGACATAGCTGATTTACATATGGGAAGTAAAACAGGAATTAGCAAATATTTTCTGAACTTGTAAAATGTTTTTAAGACACTCTGATGAGTCAGTGTTTAATCCCTTCTCCATAAATAAGATGAAAGATCTTTGCCATGTTTTCCCTTAAGTAAATATATTTTAAAACTGTGCCTACATAGTGTTCCAGTTTTCTTTTCAGCTGCCACTATGAATGGACACAGCAGCTGGAATGAAGCATAACACATCACACCTCAACTTTGAATTTCCTGCCTTTTGTTTTCTTGAATCATAGCCTTGATGTTGTTTAAATAGTGCTCTGTATATTTAATTTCCCTTTTCTCTTCACAAAGACCAAACAGTTTTTTTAAAAAATCACCCCATCTTTCACAGTGGGTTATAAAAGTGTTCTTGAGCTGAAATTGGACTGGTCTCTTACTTAAACATATAAATATATATTTAGGCATTCTAGTCCACTGTCGTTTATTTTATTGATTGACTGCTTGGGCAGAAATGTATTTGTGCACATTTTATCCATGTGCTTTGCATTTAAGATAAGACTGCTAATATGACTGCTAATTGTATGCACAGATGGTTGGGCAAAAGAACAGACATCTTCTAAGGTACATGTACACAAAGTCTTTTCTCTGCTATTTGCACTCTGTGTTGCTTGTGACTCTCTCTCTCTTCATCTCAGGTCTTTCCCAAAGAATCAAAGATATGAGGCATTAGAAGGACATTTAAGTATTATCAAGTAAAATCCAAATAAAGCAGGCACCCACCATTCTGTAGCCTCCACTTGTAACTTTCAGCAAGAAGACAGCACTTCAAAAAGGTAGCCCATTTCATTGTCACCCATTTCCAAGTACTAGAAAATTCTTCCTTTTATTGAGCCAAGATTTTCCTTCAGGTAACTTCCCCCTATTTGTAGTGCCCCTTAGATCCACATAGAACAAGCCCAGGGATGTCTTTCAAAGGCAGCTCTTACATTTTCCCTTATGTCTTTTCCAAATGGAAATTTCTAATTTCTTTCAGCGGTTCCTCACTTACGTGATAACGGCTTGTCAGCACACATCAATTTGTCAACTTTTCTCTTTCGTGCAGTTTTAAAACTCCTCATGTGGCCTGACTAGTATGGTCTGACGGAAGATCCCACACCTTCCCCTTTCTCTTCCTTCCTCTAAATTGGTCTTACTAGTGACTTGCCAACTTTGGCAACAAACTTGCATTCTTGCCTTATAATTAACTTAGCCTTCAAAGTTTTATATTTTCTTAAGTCATATCTATTCTGTCTAGTACTTGTTTATTTGACCATTAGGACTAAAATGTGGGACTTTGCTTTCAAGTCCTATGTTGTTTCATTCTTCCTATTCATTGTTCCAGAAGTGTTTTTTGTTTGTTTGTTTTGATTTGGTTTGGTTTGGTTTTTTGCCAGTTCCATCAACATACATAATAGTTCTCTTCAAGCTTGCTTTCCCCTGAAAAGTTGACAAAGATATCCTTTGTCTTCATTTAAACCATTGATGAAAATAATGCTTGGGATAGGCTCAGTATGGAACTTCTTAATATGGAATTAAAGACTCCTCTTCCTCGCCAATTTTATGTCAATTAGTTAATCAACAACACCTAGTTAATGGTTCTTCAGCCAGCAATCCCTGGCCTAATTTCTGTCCTGTTCAAAAAGATACAATGAGGAACTGTCAAATACCTTACTCAAACTCCTATGTCTGAACAGCACTTTCCTGGCCTACAATTTAATAACCCAACCAAGAGTGCATTAGATGCCCCTCCTAAGTGCTTCAGTAGCAAACTAAACTATGCTCATTCATGTTATAACAATTAATATGCTTTGTTATAATCACTTATTTATATGTAGTCTTGTCCCAATTAGATTGTAGGTTCTTTAATGGCAGGGACTCCCTCTTTTTATTCAGCATTGATCCCTGGTACTTACTT
This sequence comes from Lontra canadensis, assembly GCF_010015895.1. Classification (NCBI taxonomy): domain Eukaryota; kingdom Metazoa; phylum Chordata; class Mammalia; order Carnivora; family Mustelidae; genus Lontra; species Lontra canadensis. Next base: position 4,740,977 of record NW_022631069.1, read on the forward strand.
GTGGAGCCTGGCAGATGACGAGTACCCAATAGATAGGGGTTAAATTATTGACTAAGTGAAGAGCGGCATGATAGAATATAATAGAAGCAGTTTGGAGGACAGGATGGGGTGAGGTATCTGTGGGTCAGTGCAATAGATTTCCACATTAGTAGATTTTATGTACAGGTTAGGAATTCAAGATAAAATAGATTCTTGAATAATCCGGACAATAAGTGAAATCAAAACCAAGGCCAAATGCGTGGGGTTGCTTAGGCAGACAGGGTATGGGGTGAGGAGGAAAAGGAAGCAATATGGCACCAGTTTGCCATCAAGACCCTGGGGCTCTAAAGTCAAACCACCTGAATACAAGTTCTCCCACTCTCTTAGACAAGTAATAACATCATGGACTTTATTTTCCTTGTCTGTAAGATAAGGATATAATAATAATTACTACATCATATGCTCTATGACTTGTATAAAAGATGATCAGAGAGGTAAAAGAGGAACTAAGGAAATATTTTGTCATATAAGCCAAAGGAGAGTTTTGAGACGAAAGTGTTCATCAGCAATCCAAAAGGTGCATCAGTGACCTGTTTGGGGGAAAACCCTCTCTCCAAATGTAGCAGAAGCAGCCGGATTTTAGTGACCAGAGGAAAGACAAAGAGGTGAGCAAGTGGAGACAGCATGTATTGCTGGTTCTCACCAAGGTTGAAAATATGGGAGGAAGGAGAGAGGACAAAGGCTTGACAAGGAACGAAATCAAGGGATTTCTTTGCTTGTTTTGTAGGATAGGCTTGACTTGACATGGTTACAGGTTGGGGAGAAGTGAGTCATTTGAGAGAAAAAGAATCTGGAATTACAGAAGAAAAAGAGGCAAACTAAGCAAGAACAGTACCCAAGAACAGATGGGAGGTAGAAGGGTGCTCAAAAGGAAAAAAAGGAGGGACCTCTGTTCCTCAGCAGTCTGTCCCTCTCCGTGATGACAAAGGAAGTATAGGTACCATATTACCCACAACCATATTACCCATATCAAGTGGGTAATAAATGTTGAGACCATTTCCTAGGGTGGGAAAAGAAGAAAAGATGACATGAATAGAGGTTGGTAGGTGAGGAACAACAAGTTGATGAGCTCTCTATTTTCTGTGGCATAGACAATGACATCATCTTCTCAGAGGGAACCGTTAAAGGTTGAGTAAGGAGTTTGAAGGGAGCAGCTGAGGGTGAATCTAGAGGGAAAAGGCCAGAATCAGTATGAGGATAATTGTGGAAGCAAGACAGGAGTTTCTTGTTCAAAATTCAACAAGCATTTATGGAGCAATGACTATGTGCTAGACACTGTTCCAAGTGCTGAACATATAGCAGAGAACAAAATAGACATTCTCCCCCACTTTCACAAAGCTTATATTTTAGTGGAAGAGACAATAAGCAAACAAATATGGGCAATTTTGATAACTTAAGTGTTCTGAAAGAAGTTGGCAGGATGATTTGGGGGATTTGAGTAGGAGGTGGAAGAGAATACTATTTAGATATAGAGTGGTCAGGGAAAACTTCACTGAAAAAGTCACATTTGAGTTAAATCCTGGAGCTGGGGGGGAGGGTAGTGGTGTTCTGATTAACTGGCTCTCGAGAAAAAGAGATTTAAAAAATGCCCCAACTTGTATAGTTTTGTTGATTTCCATGGTGTATATACATCTAGCCAATTTCCAGATGTCAACATGATGTCACTGAATTCAGAGTTGGGAGGAAATGTTGGCTCCAACAAGCCTGGTGGGAGGGGAAAGCATTTCCAGCACACCACTGGAAGAATGTTCTGGAAGGAAGAAGAGTTTGTGGAAAGGCATTGTAGCAAGAAGGAGCTCAGGGTGACTAGGGACAGGAACTGAGGAGGAAGGAGTGTGAGAAGTCAGAGAGGTTGGCAGATGCCAGAGTTTCCAACTAAGGAGTTGGATCTCATTCTAAATGAAGTGGGACAAGATCTGATTTACATTGTAAAATGATCACTCCTGTTGTTATGTGGGGAATGAATTCGAACAGCGATAAGAATAGAAGCAGGTAGCCAGTTAAGAGTTATTTGAAGTTGTTCAAGCAAGAATGAGGATGAGAGCTACAGAAATGAAAGAAGTGGATATATTTGGGAATATATTTTTAAGGCAGAAAATAGGACTTACTGGTAGAATGGATGTGACCATTCAGGGAAAGAAGCAGTCAGAATGAGTACTAGATTATCATCTGACCAACTAATGCATCAGGTTTCCAATGCCATTTACCAAAATGGGGGAAAGGTTGGTGGTGGTGGGGGACTAGATCTGAGTTTGGGAAGGTTACTTGAGGTGTATAGTAGGTGTCCATGTGGAAACGTCAAGTAAACATTGGATATAAGAACCTGGAACTGAGGGGAAGACTGGGAATAGAGATATAAATTTGCATGTCATCTGCATCATATGGCAGTTAAACAACATGACTTGTTGGGATTATGTCAAGAGAGCAGATTGATAGAGAAGAGATTCATCCCTGAAGAACTCAAGCATTCAGATGTCATCTAGAAAAGGAAAATTCAGCAAAGGACACCAGACAAAGCAGTCAATTAAGTCACAGAGAAACAGAGCATTGTGCCATCACAGAAGCTTGAAGGAAAAAGTATTTCAAGAAGGAGGAAGTAGTCAACTGCACTATATCTGCTGAAAGGTCAAGTAACATGGAGATGGAGAGTGCACCCAGGATGCAGCAACATGGAAGTCGTGGGTGGCCTTGAGGAGAGATGTTTCAGGCCCTGGTGATGCAGAATGAATCGGGGTGACAACTCTGACATGGCAAAGCAGAAACTTGCTTAGCCTGCCCCATCCCAGAGTTAGTCTCCCCTCTGTGGAAACTGGTGTGATACACTGGGAAAGACGTAGGTGGAGGCTGACAGTATCAGTCCACACTCTGAAGAGCTGTGTGATTCTAATAAGCTGGATAACCTCTCTGGACTTTCATCTTCTTACCATTAAAATTAGAGGCTCTGAGGGGCACCTGGGTGGCTCAGTGGGTTAAGCCTCTGCCTTCAGCTCAGGTCGTCGTCTCAGGGTCCTAGGATTGAGCCCCGTGTTGGGGTCTCTGCTCTGCAGAGAGCCTGCTTTCCTCTCTGTCTCTTCCTGCCTGTCTGCCTGCTTGTGATCTCTCTCTGTCAAATAAACAAATAAAATCTTTTAAAAAATAAAATTAGAGGCTCTGAAATTCTATTTATTCATTTACTCATTCAGCCAATGACTATTAAACAGCTATTCTATGCTAGGTTCTGAGTAAGAAAAAGACCATGTCATACATACTCTTGAATAATTGTCTCGAATTTACTGACCTACTTTTTTGCATTTATATGTGACTTACCTCCCCAGCAAGATGGTAGAGTTCTTCCTTGGGCCTGTAGCCTTCTCATCTTGGCCACAGGGCCTAGTATAATGCCTGGAAAATACCATGCACTTAATATTGGGGTCATGAATATGTTGTTGTCCCATTACAAATTATATTCATCATTTTCTGATTCATGTACAAATCTTGACTCTGTCATTCATTGTTTGGGCAAGTTACTTAACCTCTCTGTGCCCCAGTTTCCTCAACTAAAATGTGGGTCATAATAGTATTTATAGAACAATATGAAAATTAAAATGGGTGTCTGGCATGTATTAAGCTATTATTTTTTCAAGATTAAATAACTATTTTGACACAATTGATTTACTTTATAATCTGATATATTTTATGTTATGCATTTTATTTTTTAACTTAAATCCAATTAATTAACACATAATATATTATTCTTTCCTGAGGTAGAGGTCAGTGATTCATCAGTCTTAAATAATACCCAGTGCTCATTACCTCACATGCCCTCCTTAATGTCTATCAACCAGTTACCCCAACCCTCCACCTTCCTCTCCTCCAGCAACCCTCATTTTGTTTCCTATGATTAAGAGTCTCTTATGGTTTATCTACCTCTCTGATGTTGTCTTGTTCTATTTTTTCCTCTCCCCTATGATCCTCTGTTTTGTTTCTTAAATTCCACATATAAGTGATATTATATTATTATTAATAATATGTGCTCAAGGTAGTAAATCCATAAAAATCAGATGGATGGGGTACCTGGGTGGCTCAGTCGTTAAGCTTCTGCCTTCGGCTCAGGTCATGATCTCAGGGTTCTGGGATCAACCCCGCATCGCATTGGGCTCTCTGTTCAGTGGGAAGCCTGCTTCTTCCTCTCCCGCTCCCCCTGCTTGTGTTCCCTCTCTTGCTGTGTCTATCTCTGTCAAATAAATAAATAAAATCTTTTTAAAAAATCAGATGGAGAAGTGAACTAAATTACTCATCACTGCACAGCTAGAGATAAGCACCACTTCAGTGCATATCCTCAGTCTTTCCTTTGCATGATGCAAAGAATTGTTTCCTGAACTCACACAGCTCAGATGGCAGTTGTATACGATGGTGCTTTCAACTGGAAATATTGTGTAGAGTTCTTAATATTATGCCTTTTATTTTCCCTTCATGCAAAATAGGGTGAAATTATGTTCCTACTATTATGTTTTAATAAAATATATGTAATAAAAGCTACAAATTATTTGAGTCTTTGCAGTTTGGATCCTAAGCATTTTATATACATTATTAACTTGCCACAACAACACTTTCTGGTAGTTATAATAGTCATTTTGTTGATGAGAGAGTTGAAGTTCAGACAACATGGCATTACCATTGTTCAGCAACAACCTGCTCTGTTCTCTTTCTGGACACGTGTGAGTAACTGTGCTCTGCCACATTGATATTAGTTGTGGCCATATGAAATGTGGTCAGTGAAATGTGACTGGTACGTGTTAGTTCTGGATAGGAATGTTTAATTGTGGGTGTTTAACTCTCCACCAGTCTTCCCTCTACCATGGTGATCATGGAAACCAGCATAGACGTGGAAAGTTAATGCTGAGGCATCATGAGAACAGCTGTGCTGGAGAGTTGCCAGCCCCGGATCAGACTTTGCTTGAGCAAGAAATAAACCTTTCTTGTTTTAAGCCACTGAAACTTTGAGATTGTTTGTTACCACAGCATAGTTTGACCTATCCTGACTAAGGGAGAGCACTGAAGAGACTTCCTAAGGTCACAGAGTTTGATTCAGACCCAGATCTGTATGTCCCAAAGTCAGTGTTCACTAGTTTGCATAAGATGAGTCAGGCAGAGATTTTGTGAAAAGAGGGAGCCTAGAATTTACTGTAATAGTCACTGTTACCAGCTTTCTTATTTCACCTTGAATACGGCAACGATAGCTTCATCTTTGAGGTTGAATGGCATTTTTCCAGATCTGCACAGATCTGCAAAACAGAATAACCTTGCCATTTATGGTAGGATCTGTGTTTTTGACATTGTGGAAGAATAAGGAAAAGTCACATTACAGTTGTGTAGCAAAGCTTGAAAGAGGACTATCTAAATTAGATAGTGTTAATAAAAAAACTTTTACCTAGCAAGAAGTTTTAATGCTAAATCCTTCAGAAGAACCTCAGGGTGATAAGATTGGTAAGTCAAGCTGCTGGAAAAAGATTTTAAGGACAGAAATTCCCGAGTATCCGCCAGACTGAGTGGTTAAAAGAGGAGAAACAGGCAGAATACAGAAACAGTCATGGTTTTCAGAGTATGATGGTGACAACAGCATGAAGCCTTATATTATAAGAAGAACTATAACAGGAATGCCATAACTGGTGGAAAGAGTCTACCGCCCCTCCCCAGAATCTGATTGCTGGGGGATCTCTTTCAAAAACTGTGGCAGGAACCATGTGGTTACCTTTCATTAGCATCCTTCATGGTGGAAGATATATTCAATTTTAATGTAGCCCCTAAATTATTCAAAGCAATTAAAGATGGCATCTCCTTAGTGTCTCTAACCCATCAGCACAACCTGTTCAAATTAGGCATTTCTTAAAATCAGAACACTACTAACGAAGAAAAGGCATTTCTTTCTTGTTCAGTAGGCAAAGAAGGAACTGGTTCTAATTGTGTACATTCCTACTACATTCCTACTCTCCCAGCCTTGATCCCAGGGCAGGATATTATCATGGTCCAGGCACTTTCCCCTTAGGGATGGATGTGATGGATGACAAATGAGGTGTCAATGTCTCCTTTGGACTAAAGTTCAGATGCATGTGGGTCTTTGCCCAGACTTTGGTTCAGGGAAACCCAAAGCAATAGGCCTGGGTCTTGGTGTATCATCTAAACAGAATGGATATAGCACCAACTGCAGGAACCCAGGCTGTGACTAGGTTCTGGCATCTTTTAGTGTTTCTTCCCAGCTCCATTCATGAAAAACAGGCCTATCTTCACAGGGTCATTTTCATCATATTACATCAGAATCAGAGGCTTCATCAGCACTGGCTTGATTGCTTTATTTGTTATAAGACATTTATATTTAAGAATTAAAACATTTTCATTGTCAAGTTGTGCAGAGCATTACAAGGTTTCCTGCAATCTCCTGGCTTTCTAAACTGACACACACTCAAATGCTAAACCTAAGCATACTCAAAATAATGTTCCTTCCACTTTTACTCAGTGGAAGATAATCATAATATTGCTTAAGGGGTTCCTCATAATGAAGATGTCTTCACTTTCTTGATGGAATCTCTTTCTGTTAGTATTACAAGTAAAAATGTTTTACTCCTACATCAACCCTTCGTATGGCTATAAAGAGAGCCCTATGCACCAGAGGCCTCTGTACAATTCCCTTGCTAGGTGGCTAAAAGCATAATTTTGGTTTCCAGGGACAGAGAGCACATCGCTAGCTTGCAGCTTGGTAACATTCAATCTTCCCAGCTGAAAACCAGAACTTGTCAGCAGTCAGAGTGCTTCTGTTTTCCAATCTCTCTCTCTCAGCACTTTTCCACTTACTAAAGGAATATCTCAATTTCTGTGCTGGCAGGAAGTATATAAAGAGTCCACATTTATCCAGCAAACATTGTTAAACACCTTGTGCTAGATAGTAGGGACCCAAACTCAAATCACATTTCCTCCCAAATATGTCATCTGAACTTGGAGTTAGACAGAACCTGGCTGAATTTCGGCTCTTCTTTGTGACTTTGTGGGAGAAACTTAATTTCCCTAAGCTTTGGTTCTCTTGTCAATAAAAGTGGACAATGAGAGTCCCTTTCACAGGGTCATGTAAATATTTAATGATTGACGTAGTGAGTTAGAACACTGGTTGGCCCGTAAGATCTCAATGAATGCTAATTTTTCTTACTCTTATTATTCTCATCTTCTAGGGAAGTTGAGGGTGAACAAGGTAACCTAGAGGTAGACCTTAAACTAGGTTTACTTGAAGCCATGCTATAACTTGCTTTCTCCTAAATTCTAGATGTTTTCTGTTTCTCCATTTTGCTGCCTAACGGTGGCTGTTTCATCTTAAACCTGGTTCACATCATAGTAGAGGAAGGCTATTGTAGAAGTCAGGGCTACATGTTTCCTGGTTCCCATCCACTTGGAAAACAAGATTGACCTTAGGTGTCTTTTGTCTAAGAGCAAGAAGATACTTTCCCAGCAAACCTCTCCTGGCATCTTTCTGGTCAGAACTGGGTTACATGGTTATTAAGCCAGTCACCAGATGGGGGATGGAAATGTCCTTAGAGTCTGGGGACCCATGGGCTTTTTCAGAGCATTTCATTTCTTCATTACTTACTTACCTATTTTATTATATTCTTTAAATCATTAAGATTGAAATGATTTTTCATGCTATGTTTCATGCTATGTTTATGTTTATGCTATGATGGTCAATTGATTATAACAGAGAAAGATGGTAAATGTAATAGTATAAATCTTCCAAGAGTGTTGGAGGGGATGGGAGTCAAAGCACATAGGGAGAGGGAATGGCCCAGGTAGGCAGGGGAGCCCTCCTTTATTGCAACAGGAGACAAGGAGGAGCAGATGGTCCCAGTCTGGGCAGGTGATGCTAGCTACCTTTGTTTCCTTCGGCAGTCTGAGTGGATCCACCGACCGCATACTTCCAGCCACACTTACTGCCACAGGGACAAGCTTTCTGCTTTCTGGGCTGCTGCCAGAAGAAACCATTGAGAAGTTTGCCTGTACCCAGAGTGCCAGCATTTCTAATTGGCTTTTCCTACCAAGGTTTGACATGGTGGAACATTCTCTAAGAAGTATATTTAGTTCCTCCTTGGATAATGTCTTCTCCTCCAATCACTGCCACTTCATGGCAAGCTCTGGCACTGCTTTGGACCAAGTGGCCTAGAGGTTCAAGTGCAGGCTTGTGGGAAGATTTGCTAAGAAAGTCAGGAATGCACTCTCCTTATTTATCAAAGTTCCAATAAGGAAAGTTACCTCTCCTAAGATATTTATTAATTACAAAGAGAAAAACAGTAACTTTATGGTAGAAACACATGGCAGACACCAAATAACCAATTGATCAAGGTTAATATTACTGGTAATAAGCCATATTGACTTTATTTCCTGATATGATGAACACAGAAGGCCACATCTCTTCTGTGGTATTCATACCAAAAATGCCATAATCTCATCATGAAAAACATCAGACCAACTCAAATCAAGAGACATCCTACAAAAAACTAACCAGTGCTCTTCAAAAGACTTGAAGTCGTTCAAATATCCTTCAATGGTGAGTGCTTAAATAAACTGGGGCACATTCTATCATGGAGTACTCAGCAAGAAGAATGAAAGCGATCAATACACACCACAACTTGGATGGAGCTCAAGGGAATTATAATCAGTGAAAGAAAACAATCTTGAGAGGTTACCTACTGTAAGATTGTATTTACACAGCCTTCTTAAAATGACAAAACTCTAGAGATGGAGAACAGATGATTGGTTTCCAGGACTGGGAGTGGGAGAGTCAAGGAGATCACTGTGGCTCCTTCCTTGTGTACTACAAGGGACCCTTGCGATGGAACTGTTTTTTGATGTTTGTGACACAAATCCACACATGATAAAACAGCATAGAACTAAACACACCACACACATATACACCAAAATCCATATAAAAGTGGTGAAATCTGGAGAGGGTCCATGGATTATATCAATGTCAATTTCCCGGTTGTGACTTTGTGCTATGGTTATGCAAAATGTTACCATTGAGGAAAACCAGGTGAAGTGTGTAGGGATCTCTCTGCATTATTGCCTCAACGCAGGTTTCTTCTTCTCAACATAAGTTTTTAAAAATATGTTAGATTGTAAAAGTCAAGAAAAAGCATGAGAGGAGTCTTCGGTTGGAGGAGATGGAGTCATGTAACTAAATGCAATATGGGACCTTGGTTTGGATCCCAGTCCAGAGAAAGGACTTCAGTGCAACAAAGTCTATAGTTTGATCACAGTACTGTATCAATGTTCATTTCTTAGTCTGATCAATGTATTTTATTATTGTTATATAAGATAGTGACATTGGGGAAGCTGGATGAAGGGAATTCTGTACTATTTTTGTAACTTTTTCCACACATTCAAAGTAATAGAAAAATTTTTTAAAGATTTATTTTTTATTTGAGAGAGAACAAGTGCGATGAGGGGCAGAGGGAGAGGGAGAGAGAATCTCAAGCAGACTCCTGGCTTATTGTGGAGTCTGACGCAGCGCTAGATCTCACAAACCTCAGGTAACAACCTGAGCCAAAATCAAGAGTCAGACACTTAACTGACTGAGCCACCCAGGCACCCTATAATTTAAAATATTTTTAAAATTTTCAAATTTTCAAAATAAAACAAAAAATTCTACAGAGGAAAATTCCTTTTATCCCAACTAATCAGAAATACAGTAACTGTCTTTTAAATATAAATTGGAAAGCTAGCAAATAGAGTAAGCAAAATAAAAAACAAAGGGCATATGTAAGTTCTGAATATTCTTACTGATACATTTCTTCAAGTTTAGGACCATTTATAGCAGCCACCATATAAAGTCTAGACTGAAAAACCACATCAATACTACTTTTTTATTATTGTAGCCTCTATAATCTACTGTGTTCAAATGGCTTGATCTGATATTTGTTTCTCAGAGCAGCTCTCTCCCTGATGACTGTCCTATGAGCAAGTCTTTTTCTGCTCCCACACCTGCTGTTTATGGTGGAGACCAAAGCAGGCCTTGGGGTTGCCTTGACTAGTTCCAAAGAACCTATCCAGGCCACTCTAGTCCAGAGGAATGACCCAGCATGACTCAGCATGTTTTGCAACATGATTGGTTGAAATGAGACAGATTTCTCCACACCTCTGGTCTCTCAATGTCATACTTCCAAGAGCCACGGACTCAGAGAAGACAACCAACTCCCACCCAGCACCGTGCCCTGTGCAGCCATGTTCTCCTGGCTCAGCTTCTGCCATGTTCTTTGGCCAAATCATCTAAATGAGCCAGGTTTTGCTGTGTGTGGACTTTTTTTTCTTCCTTTAAATAAGTAGTTTTCCAAGCATGGAATTCAGAGGAGAGGTCACTTTTTCTGCATGGGAATCTGTCTGCTTTCTTTTTATGGTCATTTCTATATCCAGAAGGTCCCAGGTCCAGTACGCCATGGGACATTCTAGTAAAGCTCCCCTGAGCAAACATCCCTGTGTTCGCCTGCTGTCTTGTCACCAGATCTCATTCAGAAGCCACTTTCTTTAGTTCCCTTCAGTCCCTGGTTTTTCTGCTCATGTGTAAAAAGAGCACTCCTTTGTTTTCTTCTTTGGGTTCTTATCTGTGCAGCTCTGGTTCAAGCCTGGACTGGTCTGGTTTTCATCCATCTAACTGCAGAGGTTATAGCAGGATGGACAGAAGTTTGGACATAGAAGTCTGGGAAAACTTTTCCTATAAACCTGACTTGATACATCTGTCCTGCTGGCAGCCAGAGGCCCACCAGGCGTCCAGCTGGCCCTTCGCCTCTTCCAAGGGGCTCAGTCCAATGAGGAGTTCCCTGATATTCTTCACCCTGGAAGAAGCAAGCATCCCTCCCAAGACAGCTTGATGGGTTGGGCATATCATGGGCCCAGGTACCCCACAAGCAGTCTCCCACCCCAGCAGGTGCACAAGGGAGATCCAACATCCAGCAAGGAGAATCAGACTGAAGGGCCAGATAATGCCAACTCTTTCTGCTTTCAGAACTACATTCTCTTAGAAACACAAAAAACAAAGCCCCACTTTCATCTGTCTGGTTCTGCTAGATGCACCATTAGAGCATAAAGCTGAATTCCCAATGTCCAGACTCATGAGTCAATGTGTTTATTATTACACAAGAGACCCAGCCTAGAACTTCAGGTACTTCCTTTTCAAGCCAAAGTTGTCTGGCACCAGTGACTTTAAAGAAAACCTGACCCTCCACGCAAACCTCGCTGGCATGAAACCCTCACCCAGCAGAATGTTCAGAGAATTCATGGCTCTGCTGTGTCAGGGTGTGTGGCAGCCCTGGAGAAGGGGAAACAGGCCAGGACACAGAAGAAGCTGGGTGCTATTTCAGGCCTGCAGCAAGGGTCTCTGTCACTTGGGCAATGATGCTCAGCTGCGAGGATTTCCAGGCGCACTGCAGGGTGCAGGCGGGCTGAGCTCATCCCACTGGTAGGCTGCGGGTGCTTCCTGGAGGTTGGCTAATGATCATCACATGGCTGGACCTAGATCCCCACCGTGGGGCTCAGAGCACACTCCATCCGAAGCTTGAGGTGCAAGGCGGTGCAGGAGGGAGGAGGAGCCACTCCCATTCTCACCCAGCTTCTCACTGCACCCCCGCTGCATCCAGAAGGTCCTCGAAGGAGGGCCTCTGGGGCTCTGGCTGCCCTGGGCATTGTAGGTGGGGGAAATCATCCATGGAACTCTGACATTTTCTCTCTGTTTATTCTTTATATTTTAATGGAATTCTGTGGTCCAGACTTGGTTTCAGACTCTGTGCTCTCAGAGTCAGCTAAAGTACAAAGGGGGAAAAAAAAGAGAAAGTAGTGGGAAAAATTAGATTCTTGATTTGTGTCCAGATGGTACTGGACGAAAATAGACTCAGAGATTCTCACTGCAAACTTGCCTCTGGTATGAAGCTCCCCTCCCCTCTTCATTTAAGGTCTTCTTGGTAGAAGAGGGAATGGGAACGGGAAAAATACTGGGAACATTCATTTTGCTTTTTCCCAGCCATATATTACCAGGCTTGCACAGGTTCCAATGGGGACTTTGTGAAACACCAGGAGTCGCCCCACGTGCGTGAAGGAGCCTGGGACAATGGGGCCAGCCTGAAGCAGGATGGAGCTGCTGGGTCCTGCAGGTGCCAATAGTGTGTGATATGGCGGGCAGTGCGGCACTGCTGACCTGGCCAGGAAGGGCCACACCGCCCTGCTTCCGGCTCCGTGTTCAAGGACCTTAAATCCAAGGAGAGAGGCAAGGCATGGCCCCTGGGCTCTGGGTCCACCCCACACAGAGAGCAGCAAGGTCTCCTATATGCGCCATTCTCCTTCACTTCAGGGCCAAGTGCACAGGGGCTTGGCACCCGCTGGAAGGCCTGCCCAGAAGGTGGAGGGCACTCAGTCCTCTTGGAGGATAGCGTGAGGAAGTCTTAAGGGAGTCCACCTGTCAGAAATAGAAAACCTGACAGATGGCTCATCTCCAATTCCACTCATCCTGAGCTTGACCACAAAACCAAGTGATCTCAGGGCCCCATCCTGAGCAGAGAGAGGTCATGCCTGCAGTAGTCAAAGATGGTTCCCCATCATTCCTTTTGATGTTCCCTGGGAGCCCAGTGTCCATAAGCCCCCAGATCCTGAAGTCCAGGACCTCCTCCACTGATAGGCAACCCAGTGGAGGTCAATCAATGCCAAGGAAATAAATAGTGGTCAGATGGAAAGTACTCTTTTTTTAAGTGCAACTTTCTCATAATTGGGTCTCCTTTCTAATGTTTAAACTGTCTTGCAGGACAGGTAGAGTGCCAGTGAGTCAGTCCTTGGTTCTGGGAGCTGGGGCTGGGCAGGGTGAAAAGCCAAGAAGTCTCAGGTGCCAAGCAGATGCCAGAACCAAGAGTGGGCACAACATATCTAAGGAAAACATCCATCTGAGGTGCAATGAGACAGGTCCCAGGCAACAGGCTGGCCCCAGACCCAAGGCAGACACTGGAGAGACACAGCCCAGCAGATCTCCTTGGGCACTGGGATTCAGATGCAGGGACCTCTCTGTGGTTTGCCTGGGGCTTCGTCTGGGTTCAGGGTCAAGTCTTCTTTCAGAGCTTGAGGGTTTGAACTAAAATCCGCCCCTTTTCCCAACCCCCCTTTACCTATATGTTGGGTATTTTCTCAACTTCAAATCAGCATCTAGGGAAACCTCATTGCATGGCCAATGCCACCGATATGTTTGAACAGAGAATAATAATATCTTATGTGTTCCTGTGTTTTATACTTGACAAAATAGCTTTCACATTTTTCCCTCATGCAGGCCTCAGGTGTGCTCTGTGAGGTAGAAAGGAAACGGCTCCACAGACCAGTGAGCTCCTTGTTCATCGCTGTAACCTAAGCTCTTACTATACTGCCCGGCATGAGTAGATACTCAAATATTTGCTCAGCAGAGGGATGGGTAGGTGGCCGGGGGGGTGGTAGGGTCAGAGGACGGATGGGTACTTGGTTTTAAGCTGGATTAAATTCCCAATTCCAATACCTACCTATATGTGGCTTTCTCCAAGCCTCTGAGCATTCTTCTCATGTATAAAATAGCAGTAAAGATATCTAGTTTCTGCTACCACAATAAAGAAAAAGGCACAGACTCACTCAGTGTCATAAGGGATTAGGAATAGAGCCAGGGCTTGACCTGTGATGTTCATGGTTTGGCCCATTGTATTATGATGGAGGAATGGGGCAAACTATTACGTGCTTTATCTGTCAGGCTGTGCCTCAGGAACTTTAAAATCCTTACAACAGTCGTATAGGGTAAGTATTATTAGTATTATTAGTATTTCCACCTTACAGATGAAGAAAATAAGACTCAGAGAAGTTAAGTGACTGGTTGAAGCTTCCACGGTGGACGTCGGCTCGGAACCCACATCTGTCTGACCTCAAAAGCCAACTTTTTCACCACCTGTCATAGTCCACACTTGGAGGCCTTCCAGGTTCCCCTTCCACCCTGGAAACAAGACTCAGGGTTGGGGGCAGGGTGCCAGAGACTGGTCCTGCAGTAGAAGCCGCCACCGGAGGAGCTGCCACAGTTTTAGCTCTTGACCCATGTATACAAAAGGCCCTTCAGAGCTGGACTGCTTTAAACAGAAACATGGCTGCCCACTGTGACATTCTAGAGCATCAGACTGCTCTCTGGCTGCCCAGATTTTTTCTTCCAGACAGTCCGAAAAACAGCAGGTAATGGTAACCTTTATGAGACTAGACTGATTCTATGGAACCATTTACAGCCCAAAATAAACTTGAGGTATAGGAGGATTTATTGTGGAAGTCACCGTGGAGGAAAACCTGGAGGAAAATGAAAACAGAGCTTAGTCGAAATCATTTCACAAGCCTTTCTATTAGAGTAATAGGTTGAGAGCCCTCCCAGCTGGGAAGCGACAGAGCCTCTAGAACTCTGATTCCCAGTACTTCAATATGGGACACACCTGTGCCCAGGAGCGGGGAAGAAAGATGGGGTGGAGGAGAAAGAAACGCTTTAATCCTAGAACAAATGGAAATTCTTAATGGGTGGGAGTTGACAATGTCTGTCTCCAAGATGTACTTCTCTATCAGTTCAAGCTCAGCTACAAGGAATAAAGAACAGAGCCTAAGTAACTCTAAGCCAAATATTAGTTTATAGGTCCACATAACTTTTAAGTGTAGAGATGGGTTGTTATAGACCAAATATTGCTGTCCCCCTCCCCAAATGCATATGTTGAAACCCTAGCCCTCATTGTGAGGCTATCTGGAGGTGGGGCCTTTGGGCTAATTAGGTTTAGAAGAGGTAGAGGGTGGAGTCCTTATGATGGTATCAGCATCTTCATAAGAGGAGAGCTCTCTCCATCTCCCTCCCTCTCTCCCCGCTCCCTCCCTCCTTCCCTCTCCCTCTTCCTCCCTCCCTCTCTTTCCCTCTCCCTTCCTCCCTCTCTCCCTTCCTGCCTCTCTCCCCCTTTCCCTCTCCCTCTCTCCCTCCCCTTCCCTCTCATTCTCCACACCCTCCCCCCCACACACAATGTGAGCACACAGCAAGAAAGACAGCTACATACACGCCAGAGAACCCTCACCAGAATCTGCCCATGCTGGCACCCCGACCTTGGACTTCCAGCCTCCAGAACTGTGAGAGGTAAAAATCTGTTGTTTAAGCCTTGCACTACCCCCCACCATGATATTTTGTGATAGCAGTCTAAGCTGACAAAGATGCAGGTCTAGCTTCAGGCACGGCTGTCTATAGGGATTCAGAGCTGCCATTTTTTGCTTATTTCTCTCTCCCAGCATCTCAGCTTTCTGTGCTCTCCCCAGGCTCTGTTCTTAGAAAAGCTCACACCCCGGTGAAAGAAAAGCGGCTTCCAGGTTCAAGCGGGAAGGGCAGCCTAGATGGCGGCACCACCTCCCATCCCAGAATTCCCAGCGAAGTCTCATTACATCTCCCTGGCTCCGACAGGACCACATGCCCATTTGTGGACCAGTCCCTGTGGCCACAGAATGTGATGTGATGTGCCACCTGCCTTAGGCCTAGGCCACATGCTTCACTCTGATTCTGCGGACACAGCCCCACTATGGGTGTGGGGTACCAAAGACACGAAGAACACGTGCCTGTCACCATAGGCTAGCCGAGCCCAGCTAGATCTCAAAAGCAAACCCCTAGGTTAAGGAAAGAGTGATACCTCAAGAGAACAGATAAACACCGGCAAAGAAAAGGCCAACTTGTATCAGTAATCCAGTACACTGAGTTTATCATCGAGCTGTGAAATGTTTTATCCCAAATAATAAAAGGTAGAGTTTGTTAAGACCAAAATTCCTACCTAAAACTCAGGGCCTCAGATTCTGCAAAAAGGTTGGTCGATTCTAAAGAAATGTTTCCTATTTAAATAAATACAGGAGTGCCTCACTTTTCACTGTGCATTCATTCCTGAAATCATGTGTATGAACTGAGATTGAGACCAGTGGATTGTGTTTTCCGATTTGGATTCCTTAAAGGGGCACTGCAAATTAATCTAACGTGTGAAAATTCTCCTTTATTTTCACTATAAATTTGGATTGTGGCCTATTGGCTTTTTCAAAAGTGAGACCCCGGTAGTATTCTTAACACACACACACATACATACACACACACGTGAATGTGTGCACATGCATACACTCTATTCCAAAATCCACAGACCCCAGAGCAGTGCCTGTAGGAGAAGTTTAATTTTTTTCCCCCCAGCAGTCTTTCTGCATATGAGTCCATCCTTGTAGGACTAAATCTCTTTAAATTAACTTCCCCAGACTATGTTCCTCCCAGGACAACAAATTCCATAAACAAATGGCCCTCCAGTGACTTGACAGCAGAAAGACTCCAGGAACCAACGCTCCCTGAGCCAAGAAACAAAATTCTGTTTCAATACTGTTTCCACTGGATCCAAGGTCAGGCCCCCGTGCATCTCAATGGCACCAATTTGCAGGGTGCTCCAGCAAGTTCAACAGAGTTCACAGGCAACATCCACCCCACGCCGCGGGGCCATAAGGACAGATGCCAAAGTAGGCATAGATTGTGTGGGGATTATTCTGATTTGTCATTTGGAAATTTTACTTGCCCTGTTGATAAAAGCTGATATTTTATCAGTACTAGAACATAAGTTGTGTTTATTAGGAGTTTTCTCTTGAATAGGCTGGGAACTCAGAGATTTCCTTTGGCCAGGGGCATATGTGGCAATCTCTTAAGAACACTGTCTTCCAGCTGAAATGCTCTGGGATTTATGAACATGATCTTGACATAAACATCTGAAAGTAGGGCAACAACGGAAGAGGGCATATTTTCGGCCAATGTATAATAAGTCTCCTTTTCAAGCATAAACGGAAGAGAGCCACATTGCAAAGGACTTACTTCCACCATCTCTGCTGCCCTCCCAGGAAGGAGGCAGAGAACACCTTTCCTGAAGGATCAGGCAACTCTCTTCCTAGCAGGGTTTCAGGGGGCACCTCCCTCACCCCAAGGAACATCTCCCCCCAGGTGCTCTGCTGATGCCAAAGCTCATTCCATAAAGGTCACATTACTTGGTTCCTCAAGTTCAAAGGCAACTATTCTGGGAAATGCTGGTTTAAATCCACTAACATGGACCTTAGTGATGCAGAGGCTTTGCTGAGAAGCTGAGTTGATGGTATCATTCATTCATTTTGGGAACTACTTCATTTAATCTTCCAAGCAACTTGATGGGCAGGCATATGCTCATCATGAGGAAACTCACATTTAAGAACAGTAAGGTGGGGCTGTTGGGTGGCTCAGCGGTTTAGGCATCTGCCTTCAGCTTAGGTGGTGATCCCAGGGTCTTGGGATTGAGCCCTGCATTGGGCTCCCTGCTCTGTGGGAAGCCTGCTACTCCCTCTCCCTCTGGCCGCCCCAACCCCCGGCTCATGCTCTCTCTTTCCCTCAAATAAATAAATCAAATCTTAAAAAAAAAAAAAAAAAAAAAAGGAACAGTAAGGAACTTGCCTGGGTCACACAGGGTTTCAAGAAGCAAAGGGATTGGGAAGGGGATTAGAACAGTATAGGGATAGGTAGGTTTCACCTGCTTCTCAGTTGTTCCTAGGGCTGAGCCCCCAAATAAGCACAGCACAGCTCTGAGTCCCGCCCCTGGATTACCCCCCGAACGCCCCAGAGAGAGAGCAGGGCCAGAACAGGCACGGGTGGGGCGAGAGCAGGTACCCAGCCAAAGAGGAAGTAAGCTAAAAGCCACCAGCCCATCTGAGCAAACACATCCGGCCTCATTTTCCCCTACCAGGTTCCCAGGTGGAAAAGAAAGGATCCAAGTGATTCTCCTTTCTTATCTGCCATCAACCACAAACATGTTCCCATCTCACCAACCTTTTACATACCTGGGGCCTGAAGTTTGAGAGTGGCAGACAGGAAAACATTCCCCACGGGCCTTGCACAGAATCCGATGTGGAGGGTGGATAGGCGAACAGTCAGAATCAAGACCAGGACTCAGCATTACGGCACCTGATACTCTCCCTGCGCACCGCCCCCCCCCCCCCTTGCAAACACTGCCATATGTAATGCATTTAACAACATGAACCGTCCTGGCAGGTCCTCACTGCCAGGAATTCTCTCGGTATCTACACTTTGCTCTGTAACCCTAGGCATGTTCCATCATGGAAAGCTCTGGTGCTCCCTGTGTGGGGCATATCAAGCAACTGCTGGCTGCCCTGAGCTCCTCAGGCAGCCACCCACCTGGGAAAGCCCGATCTGCCGGCCTGGGATGTGCTACTCCAGCCCATGAATCCAGATGCTCCTTATTAAGACACTTCAGGTTTGTGATGCTAAATTAATTTGTCAAATTATAAGTGAAAAAACGGGTTCTGATAGCTCTCTTTGCAATTTCCCACAGTTGAAGAGATCAAAATTCTTGCAGCTACTGAAGAGCGAAACCTGCCTTCCACCCAGTGGGTTTCCGAATCTGTTGGCTCATTCATTTAGCTAGCCAGTGTTGAGCCCCTCCTGTATGCCTCGTGCAGGGACAGCTGCTGGGCCTTCAGAGATCCCCCCAGGGGACACCCTGGAAACAAATCATGACAGCGTTAGTGGCTAATTTGCAATAGGAACAGGCATACCTGACACCAGGGGAGCAGAGGAGAGTTCAAGGCCACAGCTGAGGCTGACCCAGTAAAGTGTTGGCCATTATAGAGCAGTCTAGGTTTCCTCCACACTCTGGGATCCAGGTTTATACTCAGATTCCAGGTGTACCAGGACGCCTCCCAATATAGTGAATCCACCTAAGGACGTCCCAAGGAGCCTGTAGAGACAGATGCTGCAGTGCCCATGAGCCTGTGTGATCTGGTCTGATGGAGGGGCCGGTCCCCCACAGTCGTCTTCATGCTGAGGCCCAGGAGCGTTGAGGGTATTGCAGGGGAAAGAGTAGACTGAGCGCTGGCCGGCTCGCTCAACGTGCCAGACGTTCAAGCAGTCGGTCATTCGTTAATGCAAAAAATATGCTGTGCCTATGGTTGCCAGATGCCACTCTGGGGCCAGGGCTGAAAAAGGATACAACTCCCTGCCCTATGGAGCTGACAGCCTATGGCAGCGAATCAGACAAGAGATGGGAAGAGCAAAGACTATTTCTGTGTGCCAGTTCTTGGTGCTCTTACACATTCCACCTTCACCACCACCCCGTAAGGTGGGCACTATTATTAACCCTGACATACACAAAAGGAAACTGAGACACAGAAATGTCAAGTATCCTCCCCAAGGTCACTAGCTGGGAAATAGAGACGTTAAGGATTAGAACCTGAGTAATATAGAGATCATGCTCGCAGTAATTACTCTCTGCCAGGAAATAAATGTCAGTTACATGTTGTATTAGGAGATGATAAATTCAGGAGAAAAAGCTAGGAACAGGGAAGCAGGATAGGAAATGCTGGGGTGTATGTGTGGGAGAATGTGACTTGTGTTTTTAATTACAGTAGTCAGGAAAATCCTCAGTGTGAAGGAGCACTTGAGCAAAGACTTGAATGAATTGAGGAAGTGAGCTCCACAAGCTTCTGGTGGGAGAGCATTCCAAGGCGCAGATAGCAAGTGCAAAGGCCCTAAGAGGGACAATTGCACCCAATTGGGTAGGGAAGTTCCATACCACCAAGCAGTTCTGACACCTGCTAGGTGTCCTACAAGTCAGCTCAATTTGCTATTGAGCTGGGATCCCACCGGCTAAGGGCTCAGTCCTTTAAGACTGTCCCCTCTCCTCTGACTTCAAATGCCCATTGCCAATTCAAGTTGTCACTTGTGTGTCTGACCCATCAGCTATAGATCAGAGGTTCCAATGACCCTCTCTTTGGATTTTATTCTTTTGCTAGAATCTGTCAGAGAAACATTTTACCTATGGGATTGCCAGTTTATGACAAAATCATCTAAGTCAGGAACGGCCAAATGGAAGAGGTCATAGGGCAAGATATGCGGAAAAGGGTTAGAGCTTCCAGACCCTCTCTGAGTGCCCTGATCTCCACGTGCCCTGATCTCTGAGTGCCCTGATCCCCACCCAGACGCTCTGAACCCGCTCCTCTGGGAAGGCTTCCTAACACAGGTATGATAGATTAAATACTCAGCCACTGGTGATTGATTCAAGATTGATTCAACCTCCAGCCCCTCTCCCTGCCCCTGAGGTCAGAGGGTGGAGCTGAAAGTTCCACCCCTCTAATCTGTTTGCTTCCCCTGTCAGGCACCAGGGAATCTAGGTGGGGTCCAAAAGACACTCATTAACATAACAAGAGATACCTTTATAGATCTCCTCACAGGAAATTCCAAGAGTTTGAGAAGCTTGGTGCCAGGAGCTGGTCCAAGACCAAATACACATTTCTTCTTGTAACTCACAGTATCTCCAGGAGCCTGCCTGGAGTGTGAAGCCGCTGAAGTGGAGGGAGAGGGAAAGTAGGATGAGGTGAGACCGAGAAGTAATGGAGTCGGAAGTCACACCTGCAGGGGCCTGGAGGGTGTGATGAGGACTTGGGGTATTTTCCAAGTGAGATGGGGAGCTGTAGCAGCCTTTGGGCTGCTGACAAATTATTTCCCCATCTTACCCCTTCTGGTCACAGGAGAGGGACCTTCCTGTCCTTCGAGAATGGACCAGAATGTGACTTGCTCCAACAAAATGGGGCAGTAGGGGTGATGTGGTCACTTTCAGGTAGAAGCTTTAGTGGAGAAATAAGCTTGATTGGGTTAAGCCACTGAGGTTTTGGTATTGTTTCTTACCTCCGTATCATCTGGCCCAAAGGGACTCACAGAGATTCCAAGAGAGGGTTTTGACTTTTGGCAGGATCATTTTGGCAGCAGCTGGAGTGAAGGGAGACACAGCTGGAAGCAGAGAAAACAGTTAAGAGAGGATTGCTACAATCTAGGGGAGAGATAAAGATGACGATGGTCTACTGACAATCAGACAAAGAAAAGTGGTCAAATTCTAGGTAGGTTAAGTCGAATGAACCACTAGGATTTGCTAACGAACTGGACACTGGATGGAAGAGGAAGAAGTCAACGATGTCCCCAGTGTTTTTGGTGTGGGCAACTAGAAGGATGTCAAGTTCTTCACCATCTAAACCATCCCTTCCATGCAAAACACACACACACACACACACACACACACACACACACACACATACAGACAGACACACGTTTCAAAAAAAGAACTGTTTTTCATTTGGCAGAAGCCTGAAATTTCACCATTAAATAGTCATTCCTCTTGGATAAGCATTGCCCTTTTCAGGCAGCTTATTTCAAAATGAAAATACCTACTAGAGAGGTTGCTTAATGTGGATTGATTTATTTTAGCAACTTGCAATTCAAAGAGACTCTTGAAACCATTTAGTCCAAGCCTCTTGTTTCATTTGAAGAAACCGAGGTCCAGAGAGGTAAACGATCTTGCCCAAGGTCATGCAGGAAATTAGAGTCAAGCGGAGACCCAAAGAGAAGGACTCCTGACACCCTGCCTATTGTCCCACCTGGGCTGGGAGCTCCACTGTGCTTGGGTGCTGGAGGGATGCAGGGAGGAGAGCGGAAGCCATGTAAAAGGAGCAGTCCCGTTATCATTTTGCATGGACCAGTCCTGAGCTGGACTCGGAAGCATATTCCTTCAAGGCTGCAAATCCTTCCATCACACTAACCTTGATTTCGCTGGTCCTGAGCCAAAGAGGAAGGCTGAGAATAAAATTATTAAGAGGCACTGAAAAAAAATGCATCGCGTTCGACTTTGCGTGTGAGTGTGTTGGACACTTACACGTAGCCAAACACGGAGCACATTCAAGTCCCTTCTCCCTTCAGTCTTGTTTGGTATTTTCCTGCCCTGCCAGCTTTGTGCCATTCTTCTTGCAAAGCATTCTTTGAGCTGCACCCCATGGGTCAGGCACAGCTAAAAACAGACAGTGCCAACACGCCTCTTCATATCCTAGCACACTGTCTCCTAGCACGCCGACTAGAATCGTTTGTATTATGCATTTTTATGTCATGCATTATATTTGCAAAGCGCCTGACTACAATTTTTATTAGATTTTTTTATTAGTTATACCTTTTAAAACAGCTATTTGAAACCGTTACCAGTGAAACCCATCTCTGACTTTGGCAAGCCCTGGACGACGCCATTTTTAGTGACTTTTGTCTTAGACCCACCCTGGGGTCTAGGAAAGCGAAGCCACCTGCTTAGGTAGTGAATGATCGGAAATTTCCCATGAGTGGCAAATTTCCCATAAGAGGCAGCAAGGAGGTTTAGACCTGAATGACCTGAAGCGATTCACAACTTTAGAGGTCAAGTAGCAACTTTCAGAGCCACTGGAAGCCACGGACACTTACAATGTTTACCAGTCCCGGTATTAGAAAAATGTGTAGAATAAACTAAAATCGTGCTAACTTTAGTTTTGTTTCTGAAGTTTAAAGGAATATTTGTGATATATGAAAGTGCTGAAAAGTATATCAAAGCCTATAAAAATGTTAACTAAGAGTATTTCCAAGGATTTTTGCTTTCGTTGGAAAGGAAACGTCCCCATAAAAAGGTATATTCTGTGCCTCATTCCTCCATTGAGAGAGCTGCAAATACTGTACTTGATGTCCTCGGTAAACCTCCCTTTCTCCCACTGCAAACCGATCCGTCTTTCCCTATACACATGCAAGGAGTTTGGAAAGATTGCTAAAGCCACTCTTGGAACAATGTGACTTTGTACACTGCTTCTGGACACACGGCCCATTTCATATATTAACTGTACTCTAGATGCCGTTAATGACAATGCCATGTGTGCTGTCTTCAGTTTTTACCCCCATTTATACCTTTACTCCACCCTAACAGATCCCAGCTGTTCATCCTGAAGTGGCTAAGTCTCCTTATGATGAAGTTTCTCTATAACGAAGGATCCCAGACAACGGCCCATTTCTTGGCATTGTTTCACTCAGTTCAGCTTAACAGCTATTACTGAAGACAATTCTGCCAGATACTGTATGTACTCAGATGTGCCGGCGTAGAGAAGAAGAAAAGCCAAATATCTGATTTCAGAGCGCCCAGTATTTGAAATGACAAAATTCCAACGCAACAAAAGAATTGTGGTTATCCCTTGAACTTTATTCCGATGGGACCTAATAGAGAATTCCAAGTAGGGAGGGCAGTTTTACTCTCTAGGAATTTTAGTGTTTTGTTTTGTTAAGATTTTATTTATTTATTTGAGAAAGAGAGAAAGCACGAGCAGGAGGAGGGGCAGAGGCAGAGAGAGAAGCAGACTCCTCTTTGATAAGGAGCCTGCCGTGCGACTCAATCCCCGGCCCCTGATATCATGCATGACCTGAGCAGACACTTAACCGACTGAGCCACCTAGGCACCCCTTTTCTTCATTTCTGTAGCTCCTTGGTCAGGGCTTGGATGGCTTCTGGATTCCATCTAGGGATAGGCGTACTTCAGCCACTGCTGTTCCTCTGTGACAACACAAACTCAGTTCCAACAGGGTCTGAAAAGTCCTCCTGTCCCCTTAATCACACGCATCAGGACTGACTGGATGATGCCGGCATTGACGCTGCACGGCTGAACCAGAATTGTCTGCATCAGGGCACACACATCAGATGCACGTTTTAAACCAGCTTGTCATCCATCCTGGGAACCTGGTAGCCAAGCAGCTCCTTTCTGTCACCTCAGGCCAGCGGGACGATGTCAAACACAGGAGCTTTGCTGCTCAGAACACTTGCGCAGGCATTCTTCTCCTCACTGCAAAATGTTTTTCTTTTTCAAAAAAATGAACATGTTGCTCCAACTGGCTTGGTATCTGGCTCTGGGTCCAGAACTTGAGGGTAGATGGTGAAGTCGAAATGTGTTTTTGGATTCTGTGGTTTCAAGGCGGTGACTCTTTCCAACCCAGGGTGGGCCCTCCGCAAAACCGGCAGGTTGGTGAAGTCCGCCTCTCCCCATCCTGTCACCCCTCGCTCGCTTGATCTGAGCACAAGGAAGTGCATCTGTGGAATCAATAATGATCCCCCCACCAAGCACTCATCATTGCCCAGAAACAACCCAATGTGGCTTATCCTCAGTGTCTTGTTGAAACCTCCCGAAGTTTCCATAGGCATCCCTGATGAGGATTGTCCTCTTTTGAAGAATCCCATGCTCAGAGAGGTTAATTCACTTGCCCAAGGTCACAGAGATGGTCAGTGGCTAGGACAGGCTGGATCCAAACTTTGGATGAAGAAACCATGAAGGCCACAGGCCCAATCTCTATGCCTGTGCAGCCTTCTATCAAAAGCCAGCCGCATTTAGGACAGTGGTCTTTACGCTGCATAATGCAAGCACATGTTACTTTTTAAAAAAGACCAAGGAGAAATCTTCTTGAAAAACACATAACTCCGCTTCAACCAAGGTATTCCCAGTCTTCCCATCACATCATAGGAGGCCAGGTCTCACTTCCTCCCTGAGCTCCTTGCTGGAGACGTTACCCTTGCAAGCAGCAGGGGCATACACCTGCTTGGGGGGGGCCAGAGAAGCCCGTCTGTCAGGAAAATGTCTTCCCCTAATGTGCTTCCTTCTTAATTAAAATAACATTTTGAAAGTAAAATGATACAGTGTGTAGAATAAACAGTAGAACAATAGCTGTGATTAATCTGTCAGAGATTGTATAATGTGATGCTAATGGGAAGAAATAAACTCCTGCTGAAGATCAAAGTCATCTCTGCACATGGAGAACTTTTTTAAAATTAGAATGACGATAAATGAATCTCCATTCCTGGGGAAGGAGAAAAAAAAAAAACAAAACTCTGCAGGCTTGCAGAATTTGGGAAGAAAGACAGCCCGAGGACATTCTACGGCCCGGAGGAGCCAGGAGCCTGGAGAAGAAGGGCTCTGGTCTGCAACCTCGCCTCCTGCCGTCCCCAAATGTCCGGCAGCCTCTCCTTCTCTGACCTTGTGGTGGGCGCTCCGGCCTCCCTCCGTCTGCCCGCGTTCTGCTGCAGTCTGTGCAGCTCGGCCCTTGGTAGGGCACATGCATGGGGTGTGCATGCATGGGGCGTGCGCACCCGGGGGGTGTGGTGGCGGGGGGATACACCCAGCTCTGTGCTGAGCACAGCTAAACACTAGTGCCTGAGAGGGACCCATCACTTTAATTTACAGGTGTTGGGCTCAATAAGCGAAGGAACTGGAATAAGGAACCCAGAGCTTTCTGTTTCTAGAGGCCGGCGCCCCTGCCACTGCACCCCCCCAGAAGTTTGTTGGGGGAGAGATAAGGGGAACAATCAAGCAGACAGGCCTTTATAATCAAGTGCGGAGACCATGGAGGCCAGGTCCCAGGGGGCGCTGGGGCCCCTGAGGAGTATCCTACCCCAGAGTTGAGCAGTGAGGCTGCCTCCAAAGTCACACCGGTGTTGAGACCTCAGTGAGGAAGCAGGGTCAGCTTGGTGAAGGGAACGCAGAACAGAGGGAGGCAGTTTTGGCCAGACTCACAGTCCGGCAGCGAGGTCCCACTGGGATGTGGATTCTCGCCCCTGCACAGGCGACCCCTGTCTCACACCCGCTCCGCCTCCAGCCTGTGCTCCGTGCTGAGGAAGTGCCCCTCTAGCCTGAAAGGGCTCCCAGCAACTTCCTTCGGGCTTCCTCAGCAGGACCACAGCCAGGGAGGGTGGGGCTAAAGGACCCCCACGCCTTCTTGACACCCCCCAACCTGTGGCCAAGGGTTGCAGTGGAATTAAGCCTGCCAGCACGCCTAAGTGCTCCTTAGCTTTTACCACGCTGGCAAAAAATGATTTTAGAGACCCAAGACTGGGTTCTTTAACACCTTTCCCAAATATCCCTCAATAAGGTGTAGTACCAGGGGTGCGGGCTTGATAGGCCAACAGACTAGGTTACTTTTTCCCTTGCTGTGTGACCTCAGGCAGGTTATTCAAGCTCTCTGAGCTTCAACTTATTCAGTCATATAAAATGCATTTATTGAGGACCTACCATACTCCAGGTGTTATGATGGCTACTAGGAATTGAGAGCTGGCATTGAGAGTTTAGTGGGGATAGGAGGCCCCCTCTTGGGCCTGTCCCTAAAGTGGGGGGGTTGCAGAGCGAGTGCTACTGAAACAGATAGGAAAGAGACAGAGATTGCTGGAAGGAGTGGCCTTTTTCCCTAGGCTTCTGGGAGATGCCCCATAGTTATCCTTGGACCGACAAGGTAGAGGAATGAGAAGGGCATCAATGGGGAGAGAAGTCGTCAGTGGAGACTTTGAGATAATGCTGGTGGTTCCTTTCAGCCTGCATGCAGTGTGCAGAGACAGTTAGCCCGAACACCTTTCCTGACCTTCACACTTTCATGTTGCATGTATGCCTCTGACTGTTCCACAGGTCGCACAGAATCCTCAACTGAAGACCTCTGTGTCCCGCCCCCCCACAGGCTCCCCCTTCAGATACCCCATCTCCGCAGTTGGCAGTTGGCACCACCATTTACCAGGTCAGGCAAATCGGGAACCCAGGGTCCATGCAAGAGACCTCTTCCCCTCCCTTGTCCCACCAACCACCATACCCCACGTCCTGACAGATTTCCCCCCGGATTTATTTTGAACGTGTCTCCTCTGTCTGCTCAGCTCCCAGGGCCCCACTCAGGCTGCCATCATCATTGTTCACTTGGATCAAACTTCATATTTCAATCCCAGGAGATTGGGAGACGAAACTGGGAGGAGAGGATGAAAGACTCTGGGGCATCAGGCTGAGGACGTGGCATAAAGTATTGGTGCCATTGCCCATTCCCTCCCATCCCACGATTGTGGTGCATGCTCATGGCCTTTTCCTGTAAGCACCTAGAGGCTTTCTCTGGATGCAGGAGTGTGTTCAAGGAGCCCCGGAGGCAGAGAGTAAGGACAGAAGATTATTCTTCCTTCCCCTGAGATCACCTTCAACCATTTTTGAGATGAGGCAGAAGGATGATCACTCTGCCTGGACTCCAAATTGTTCTTCCCCTACTCCACCCCGCTCTCCATAATCCAGGCCTCCTTCATCCGTGACTACTCTGGCTCCATACCCTGCAAGGCTGAGCTCGTTGATTCTGAACTGGCTGTAGCTTCCCGCATGCACTGTGCTGTTTCACACTTGCACACCTTCATTCATGCTGTTCCCTCTGTCTGAAATGATGCCCTTCCCTGCACTGTTCCCTGGTTCTTCCTCATGCTTCAAAGCTCAGCTCCGACAAAACCTCCTTTACAAAGATTTATTAAGGATTTGCTCTGTACCATACAGAATGCTGCAGAAGTACCTGGAAAGGGCACCAAATCTTTCTCTAGAGGACCAAAGAAAGCACACCATCTGAAGTGTCATTTAAGATTCTAAGAGACAAGCCTCAAAGGAAGAGGGATGGGTCAGATGAAGAAGGAAGTGGGGGGCTGACTGTCTCTGAGGCCCTGGAAATGGCATAAAGGACCCAGACGTGCCAGAGCAGCTTGTTAAATGAACTAAAACAAACACAACTGGCCGCGGATAGAGTGACGGCAGAGAAAAGGACAGAACAAGATGGGAGTGGAAGGGGCATGAGG
Source organism: Lontra canadensis (assembly GCF_010015895.1). Classification (NCBI taxonomy): domain Eukaryota; kingdom Metazoa; phylum Chordata; class Mammalia; order Carnivora; family Mustelidae; genus Lontra; species Lontra canadensis. Next base: position 4,768,521 of record NW_022631069.1, read on the forward strand.
GTGCGGGATGACCTAGGGCTTCATGTCATTTTCAGGACTATGGACTCGATGCTCGCGCCATGAGACGAGCATGAAGAGTCCCTGAAGCTCCAAGCTGGTCATATGCTGCTCCCCCGAGCTTCCATATCTTCCTTGGGGTAGGTCTTACTAGTGTCTGTGCCTGCTTCCCCAGTGGATAGGACACTCATACATGGCGGGAAGCATTTCTTGACCTTTATCCTTACACCTAACACAGACCCTGCCCCAGAACGAACACAGATCCAGCATTCAGCGGGACCATGGAGGGCCCAGAGAGCCACCCATGGTGAAGTAGAGCCCACCCACCCCAGGTTCCTCCCTGCCCGGGCACCACAGAACCCTCATTGTCGACACCACACCACGTGACACGGAAGTGTAACTGAGATGCTCTGTGGGCAGGATTTGGCCACGGAGGGATCCTGATCTGGGGACATCTCTGGGGTGGCCAATCAGGAACGGCCCACACCAATGTGACGGGCGGCGTGGGGAGGACCCAGATGAAGACCCTGGGGAAGTACAGGGGCTGGGGAGGCTCAGGGGGAAGCACGGAGGGCCAGCCCCTCTGACAACCGCGGAGTCTCCGAAGACAGCACCAATGAAGACCTGAGCTTGCTCTCCACACAGTGGCCGTGGGGTCACTGGAGGCCCTGTGGGGACAGAAAGCAGTCAGAAGTTGGAGGATCACAGCTGTTTGGGTCACGAGAGCAGCGCGCAGACTCCGATCCACTGGGAGGCTCACTCCGCTCGCTTTGCACTAAGGAGATGGTCCTCTGCATCATCGCTGTCTCTCTGTCTGTCTCAACCCCCCCCCACCCCCTTTCCAAACTAAGCTCGCCAAGATCACAATTTTCTCTCTATGGGCCTGGTGTATCATGTACGCCACACGAATATTTATGAGATGGATGGAGTCCTTTATTGGAATTTAAGTGCCACAGAGCTAGAGGCTGTTTTGTTCACTTGCTGAACCCCCAGCACCTAGACCAGGACTGGCACCCAGCAGGTGCTCAGAAGTGAGTTACTTGAGATATCTAGTTACATAATTACAAGACGTTAGAGGTATCATGGCTCCAAGGGGATAGACCTTTCTCCCAAAGGTCACAGGACCTTAGAGAGTAGATGGGATAGATGAGCTAAATCTTCCAGGTTCCAAGCTGCTGGCTCTCCTGGACTGCGGTGCCCCTGCTGGAGAAGAGCCGAACTTCCCCGAGCCCAGCTAGATTCTCTGACCTGCTCCTGTGATGGCGCCTTCGGGGCTCTGGCAGCTAAGCAGAGACCAAGGACTTCGGATGGGGACGCAGAGGGTGGGAGGTGGGATGGCTGTGTGGGCCTTGCCAGTGCCTGGGCAGGTGGCTTAAAACAAGAACCTAGGTAGTACTCTGCAAACAGGAATGCTCAAGACGTTAGTGACCCAAGGAGCTAGGGCGAGAGGTCAGAGCTAGGGCTGGGTGTGGAATCCTAACGTGGGGAGGACCAAGCGGGGAAGAATGTCAAGCCCCAGGTCTGAGCCATGGAAGCACGTGCATTCCAAGGACAGACGGAGAAATCAGAGAGGACAAGAGTAAGCCAGGACAGCACAGTCGCAGACGCCTAGAGAGGAAGCGTTCGGTGCAGGAAATCCTCAGGGGAGGAGAGGCAGGACTGGCAAAGTCCGCTCAGCTGGGCTGAATGAAGGAGGAGGCATGGAGTTTAACAGCGAGAGCTTGTTCACATCTCTCTGTGGCCAGGCCACTGGCTACGAGGAACTTAGGATGAGTGAGAGACTCACCTCCTAGTTTCAGCCTCCTTTTTCACAAAGGGATGGTACCTACTGATTGAGCCCAGAAGACGCCCTGCCCAGGGCCGGGAACACAGCTCGCACTCAAGAAACACTGCGATTATTATGTCGGTGGCCGTGCTGTTATTGCAACTGGTGACCTTTAAGGAGAAAACAGCAGTTTGGTACTGGGAAGGGGAGGGGAGGGGAAGAAGATGGGAACCAGATTGCAGGAAGTTAAGGGGAGCCAAAGAAACGGTGGGTGTAGATCACTCTGCTGAGGAATTTGATAGTGGAAGGAAGTTGAGAAATCCGGCGGCTGGGCGGCAGGAGGGCCAGCAGTTTCTTTGAGAGAGAAGAGGCAAGTGAATGTTCATCAGATCAGTACCCTGTAGAGACTAAGAAACTGAAGATCCCAGAGACACTAGGGGCGGGCCCTGGGAGCAGGCAGGGACATTCCCCCCTTCCCCCAAGGGAGAAGACAGAGTCCCTGACTGTTGTCCACACACTGCCCTGCCTTTGCTCTCATACCAGCCTCCCCACTAGGGCAGGGTTGGCGGGGCGGGCGGGGGGTGGGCGGGGGGCGGGGGCAGAGGTCTCTCCCTCAGTCTCTTTCAGGGAGGGTGGTAGAAAGCCAGAGCCAAGTTCTGGCCATGACCCTGGCCATTTGAACTTGGCGGAGCCCTCGTCCCTCCCGGGGCCCCTGTCTCCCCGTGTCAGGGAGGAGTCAGGGTAATCATCTCTGATCCCGTGGCCATGTCGTCTCAGGAAGCATTATAAAACGTTTTCTCCCCTGAAGTTTTTCTCCACTCTGTTTAGAAAGAAGGAAAAAAAAAACCTGACTTGGAGCTGGAGCTACCACGTCCCCCAGCAACTGGGACAATATTTCTGTTCCCCACGTATTGCGAGCAAATCCGGCAATTCCATCAGTGCTGGCAGATCGCTGCTGAGCCTACTGGTGTTTTAAATAGCATGTGCACTTTGTCCTGGCTTCTGGAACGAAGCAAGGGACGGGCAGGAGCTTTATGCTCAGCTGAGTGTCGCTGTTGATGAGGCGCTTGGTGGCTGCAGGCCCCCGAAGCCTCAGAAGTAACAATTGCCACACACGCCCCGTCTGTCCTCCGAGGCGGCAAATGCATCAGCGGCTGGTTATTTTGATACCCTAGATAAAAAGCTCTTTCGAGAAAATCTAGTACAGGAAAACATTCTTATCCTATGCTTGTCCGCACCATTCCTTCTGCCCCGCTGTCCCTTGAGCTATTTTGCATTCCTATAGTGAGTCGGGGGCCTTAAAGTCCTTGTCTCAGTGACCCAGGAGAAGGCCATTGCCTTGGCGGCCCTTCATGCAAGTGGAAGAGGCAAGGGAAGGCATACCTGGCTGTGGCTTCTGGGCCAAGGCCCCGCCTGATCAGTAATCTGATGGAAACCACTGCAGTGAGAATGGGTTGTCTGACAGTCACAGACGGCTCTAAGCATTTACTGAGCACCTGCTGTGTGCCAAGACCTGTACCAGGACCTGGGAAGACCATGATCAACACAGGTAGGGCCTAACAATCCAGCTCGCACAAGAGCACGTGCTCTCTGATTAGGGACATTGGCCATCTCACAGCACCATGCACACAGCAGGTGCTCAATGAGTACTCTTTGGAGTGTTTATTTGTTTGTCATTTACGAGTTCTGATTTACTTGAGATCCTTAAAGTTCAGGAACAGAAACTGAGCTAGTCAGGGATGGAAAGAGCTCTTATTAAACCAACATGTGCCATCAGAATATAATCAACAATTTGGGGGCTGGGGCGTCTAGGCTTATATTCTGCTTACATCATTTTAAATTTCCCCCTTACACACCACATGAAAGAGAACCACAAGTGCCCCAAATCCTTTTGTCCTTCTGGGTGATGCCACAAGTTTGCGTACAAAAGCTCTGCATTCAACAAGCAAATTCTCTGCTATTCTAAAATTTAGAACGTCATCCCTAAATTCTCAGGCAGCTGTTAGGTAAGACTTAGGGCTGGTGCTTTCAGACAAGTTTCTACATGGCACAATTGATGAATGAATTTGTCCTATTGTCTGGAAATCCCTTTGTTAACTTGACGATGTTGAAGTTCCTCATGCATCACCCAGACTCCAATGCTACCTCCACAGAAAGGCCGTTTATGGTGTCCCCAGTTGTTAGCCCCCTCCCCCGAAGTGTGTTCAGCCCCCAGGGTGTATATGAACAACTCAGCAGTGAAAGAGCCTTTGCTGGGAAATAATGAGCTCATCCCAAAGCTAAGGCTGACTTTCAATTCTGGGGCTTTCTTCCTACCTCATCCTTCTCAGCCTGCATCCATGGAGTGGACTTAGGTATCCTGGCAAAGGTGCAAACAGAAAGAAGGGAAGAACTCAGGCCGATATGTCTTAAGGGCATTGCCAGGACCTAAGCAGAGCCTGACTTTGCTCAAATGACCTGCACTGGGCATAAAGGGCCACTCTTGGGCTTAGAACAGGAAGTCCCCCCTGTGTCTCCCTAAATCCCAGTACCTGAAGGTGACCTTTGCCTGAAGAGTGCAGGCATGGTTTCATTAGAAACCTCTCTCTCTTTCCCCACATCTGTTGCTCCAGTGGCATCAGAAACCGGGTAGGTGGTTCAGCATACAATTTATGCAAGGAAGGAGTGAAGACATCTGAAGCTCTCCCCCCACCCCTGGAGGGAGTTGGGGTGCGAATTTTCAAAGACCTATGGATCCTCCGGAACATGACAGTTAATGATGCGCACTTGGTGAGCAATCTGCCTTGCTAGTTTGGGGCTGCAGTAGGAAAGGCCAGGCGGGGGATCCAGAGAAGCTCCCCTGTGAGACTTGGAATCCAGGAACCCAAGAAATCTTGGAAAGACAGCCCAGAGATCCAACTTCACTTGAAGTCCACCCTGGGAAGATAAAAAGGAATTTGTTTAGGGCCTAAGGTAGGGCACCAGGCTCTTTCTGCCTAGATCAGCTTAGAGTGACAGAACTCTTGCAAAACTGAAGAAAGCAGCAGACCCTCTAGCCAGAAAAAGGCACACACCCAACACAGACAAACAAATTCGCCTACAATTTCAGAGGGGTCAGCAGCCCCAGCAAGGAAGCTTCTGGAACCCAGACCGTTAAGTTAAAGCCCTGAGTCTAGGTCCTGCAGCATAAATCCTCTTGCCCTTGTCCCCATGCCAATTCGCTCCTGCTGGGTGGGGGTGAGGGGGCTTTTAAAATAGCTGGTTCTTGTTCTCAAAGCCCCCGCCTTCCCCTGAATTGGAGGAACCCTGGCACCTGCATCTCACCAAAGCTCCCCTGGGTGCTCTTTTCTCCCGGGGCGATGGGTGGCGTCCCTGGCCAAAAGCTCTCCGAACTCCTCTCCCGCTGCTATGAGCAGAGGCAGCCAAACCCTTGGGCACGGAGCGTGACGTCGGGCGGACCCCCGGAGCGCTGGCCTCAGGCGACGCTAGAGGCAAGGGTGGGGAAGTGCGAGGAGGTCCGGACAATTCCGCCCACAACCGCCTGCTGGCCTAAGGGCGTTCGAAGCCCGCACCCCCGCCTGGTGCTCCAGAAAATCCCCGTCCAGGCTTTGCCCGCGAGGCCCCTCCGACCCTCGTGTGTTTCTCTTTGACCTCTGGAGGTTTGAACCTTTCCCCGGTTGTGTCGAGCCAGCCCTCCTGGGAGCGATCGACCTCTAGCACCCAGGACCCCCTACAGCCCGGCACCTCCGCCCACCAGAGCAGGTGCGGGGCCGGGGCTGGGGAGAGTTGCAGTGGGGGAAGGATATGGAGTGAGTGACTCAGGAGTCCGGGAGGAGGGGCTAAAAATTCAAGAAGCTTGTGTTTGAGCAGCTCGGCGCTCATGCACAGCAGAGAGCGCTAGGAGCCGGAGGGGAGCGCAGCGGTGAGTCAGGCTGCCCCGAGCCGAGCCCCGAGAGGGACGCAGCGCGGGCAGGGGCGCGGGCTAGCGCGGCTGGGCTCCCTGGGAGAGAGTGCATGGATCCCGGTCTGGCGAGATCTCCGGGCACCCTCGAGGCTCCCGCGGGCTGAAGTGCAGCCGTAGAGGAGCGTCCCGAATGGGTGCGGGAGCGCGGGAGCCTGGGCAGGCGGGCGAGTCGCGGTGGGGGTGGTGGTGGTGGGCAGCGCTCTCTCTCGTTCGTCCCGGAGTTCCCTGTCTCCCGATGGCCCGCAGTCCGGGGAGGCAACCTCGGAGGCTGCAGTAGCCCGGCGATGCCTGGGGCTGCTATTCGAGGGCTGGAAGGGGACAGCGCGCAAGTGAGGAAGCGCGAAAGAGCTTCGAGAGAGGGATGCGCGGGCTGCGGGCGCGCCCGGGCGAGAGGAATGGTGGTCTGCACCGCGGAGGGCTAGTGCGCCCCGCGCTTCGTCTGCTGTGTGCGCCGAGTCGGAAAAGTGCCACGCCGCCCCCAGGTACCCGGACGACCCCGGCAGGGCGCGCTAGAAGTGTTGCAGGGAACCGAGTAAGGGTCTTCGGGCTCCTCCCCGCGTTGCTGGAGGGCTGGGAGACCCGAGTGAGGGGCTTGGGACTCGGCGCGTCAGGGGACCTCCAAGGAGCCGCGCTGGGCCGAGGTCGCCAAAGCTCAGCCCTGCTACCTGGGTCACACGCCTCACCTCCCGCTGTCTGCTGCCAGGTGTAGGAGAAGCTGGCGTGGGGTGGTGCGAGCAGCGCCTTGGGTCCAGGCGGCAAGAACCAAGGGGAGGCAGAGAGAGGACCCAGGGGTCAGGAAGCGGCATCTTTGAGGCAACATAAACAAGTGGCTTAGCTCTGTTTGATACGACTCTCCTTTAAAAAAAAAAAAAAAAAAAAAAATCTCCGAGATTCTCGTGGAAGGTGTTTTCTGCTTGAACTTTCTCTTCCCTTGTGACTTGAGAGATTAAAAAAGATCCTGCTTGCTAGGCTGGTTTTTCCAAGTTGTTCCAGGTTGGAAGTTGTAACAGTTTGGAGGATAATTTATGGGTGTTTCATGCATTAAAGTGTATTACAGCAAAGCCTTTGGGGTGCTGTGGATATTAAGGAAAACTTAGTGCACGTTCCCAGCTGCAAACCAAAATAGTGCCCTCCTGGGTGTCTCTGCCCCATCTGTCATCCAAGGCCAATGGAAATCCTGGAGAAAAGGCACTTGATTAATTGTCCTGGCTCCATCCTCTGGCCCCACCCACTGCCCGTGCCAGCCCCCTCTTACCCTACAGGTGCGTGGCCAGCTGCATTCTGGCCAATTCAGACTTAGTGGTGGAAGGCCCACCAGTGACATCTTTTCAGGGTCTTCAGACTCTTGAAGCTGTCAGTTCAGCCACTGGAGGGGAGCACTTCTCCCTCCCGGAGCAGAGCAGAATGGGCAGCGGCACTTGGGTCCTGCCAGTACTTGTTGAGCAGTGTTTACAGGTTTGTTGTTGTTATTGTTGTTGTTGTTGTTGTTTGTTGGTTGGTTTTTACTGAATATCTGAAACTTTCTCCCTTTGTAGAGGAAAGGCTCCATTGGATCTGGATGGGTGCCTTCTGTGGGTCTTATTCTGGAATAAGTCATATGTCAGCCTGGGCAACCCAAATGTCAGTCCACGATGGGCAGTGTTCCCAGAGGTTCAGAGGGGACTGCGGGACTGAGCAGCAATGGTGGGGAGGAGTGTTGTGGGGTTTGCCACCAGCGCTGCTGGCCTTGACTCACAGACGAGAGGCAGGCGTGTTCCTCCTTCTTGGGTCCTTGAAGGGGGCCGGGTTAAGGTCACATGCTGCCAAACTCCTCCCCTTTTTCCCAGCATCTTTAAGCAGGGGATGAAAAGGGCAGGCTTGAAGAGGAAAGTGTTAGGAGGCGCCACAAGTGGGAAACCAAGGTCTCTGGGGCATGGGGATACATGTCTTGATGGAACTGTAGGAGCACCTGGGAGGATTCATAACCCGCTGCTAAGGCCACGCCTTCCCTGGGCGGCCATCTTACCCATGAAGCAGCCCAGGCCTGCTAGCCTGTCGGGAAAACTGGGTCCCAATCGGGACAGTCATCCTAGTCGTGGTGACTCTTTCTGTACTCTTAGTCTTTCTCCAAAGAGTGAGATTCTTGCCTCGTTCTGTTGCCCACCCTACCCCTCCCCCAGCCGGGGGGCCAGAGGGAGGCTTGACGCTATTCTTCCATGGAGAGATCTGTGCCATGGCCAGGAAGGGGGCCCCAGCTGCCGACATCAGCAGGGAGGGTAGGGCATGGCAGGGCAGGGCTGGAGCCTGAGGGAAGTTTCTCATCATTACTGAGATTAAATTGATGAGAAAATCTCACCTCTTCCCTTTGAAACAAGTGCTGAGCCCTACTGCAGCACATTCACTGCCCTATTGGGAGGGCAGCCACGTTGGGGCTGCAGAGAACTTACCAGGAGACATGCTGCTGCTCTTCCCCACTGTGCCTGGAGCAGGGGTGAGGCCCAGGCCCCCAAGCAGCCATCAGCGCAAGACCCGGTCCAGAGCCCCAGCCATTTGTCTTCTTCCAGTTAAGAAACCTGGAGGGACTAAGGGGGTCCTGATCATGCCTTGGAGACCTTTGCCTGCAGCAAATACTCTGCTCTCTGGGCCCAGTGGAAGGGGCTGAAGATTCCCTTAAAATCTCTGGGTATCTCTGAGCAAACAACTTGGGTTCCCAGAGGGTTTCTCTTTCTTTGATTGGCCCCTCTGATCTTGCAAACCATCAGCCAAATCATCAGCTCTCAGGTTTAGCCAGTTTTGAGAAATCAGTTCTGCGATGGGCCAGTTTCACAGAACAGCACATGGTGGCATCAGGCAAATAAATATAGATGGAAGACCATTCCCCAACCCATTCCCAGGGACCTTTCTACCTGGCAGTAGGCAAACAGTTCATGTCCTGACTCCAAAGAATAGTAACATGGGGATGGCCCTGAGCCAGAAATGCAGCTGGAGAAGCCCAGGCACTGATCTTTTGGTTGGGTGTGCACAGGGATGGAGTTGTCCCATCCTTGGAGCCAAGGAAGCTAGACCGTCAGCCACAGCGATTGGCCAAGACCAGAATAATGACAACATGTAATAAAGAAGAGTCTCTTGTGCTTCCTGATGTTTTCATTATTCTTCAATTGGCTGCTCCACGTGTTTTTGAGGAGCCTTGATAGACTGCTGGCTTTAGACCTTGACATAGTAGGAATTGGACTAAAACATGGAGTTGATCTCTTGACATTTTTCTGCTATACTTTGGGCAAATGTTCTGTGATAGTTTCCTGAGTTGAGAGACAGAAGAGAAAAAAATGTTTGTGACTTTGAGCAACTCAGTGAACTTGTCAGGCTTTACTTTTCCAATCTATAGGATTATTGTATTGAATTAATAGTGTTTCCCAATGCTGGGGGACAATTCTTGGTTAAGTGTGACCTACTTAATGCAGGAAGTTTAATACCCTTAGCTTTCCTACTAAGTGCCAGAGGTCATGGTGACGACCAAAAAATGCACCCTCATACATGGCTAAATGCCTATTAAAAGGCATTTAGTCAAAACCTCCTTTGGAAATTACCAAAAAGGGCCTTTTTTTCTAGGCCCTTCTGTGAGGGCATCAATTATTTCATCATTGAAATGGGGCTTCAGAAGTCCAGCCCTGGGTTTCCTCTCCCAGAACCAGCGTGTCAGGCTCCAGGAAGCCATTGGCAGGAACCTCACTGCTGTGGTCCTGCCAGGCATCACTCTTTGCCTTTTGTCAGTGGAGCTTGACTACAAATGACCCACATGAAAAGAAAACCAAAGAGAGTGGGGGGAAGGGACAGGTGGTATTAGAGCATGGCTGCTTTTCTTCTCTGCCATATGCTCTTAAAAATGCAGGCAGACTGCTTGCCCCGGGTGTCCACAGCTCTGGGAGGGAATCCTTCCCTCCTTTACTAAATAGATCACGTTCTGGCACTGGGAGGTCCTTTCCCTGAACAAGAGAATGAGGAAGCAGAACTCTCTCCAGCATGGCCAGCACTTACATCAACATGGGAACATGTTGATAGCAAATTAATACAACTGTGCCCAAGCTGTGAGAATAAATGGGAATCAAAAATGGGACATTTGATTGAAAAAAGTCAGCGAGCAGGACTATGCGGGAGAGGTGGTTCTTGTGACCCTGGATTTATTCTCAAGGAGAACAGTTCACGTTGTGCCTAACCCTGCCCCAAGCTCTCACCCAGGACTAAAGATGGAAGCAGTGGTTATTCCTAGTGCCAAGGGCCAAGATGAATGCTATCTATGGAGGGGATTATGGAAACACCTGCTTGCTACGCATCCCCAAGTGGCAGGAGAGAAAACTACTGAAGCCATTGGGCTGGCAGAGTTCAGAGTTGATTCCTAATGGGTTGGGAGAGGAGACATAAGAGACTTAAGGAGATTCTCTAAGGAGGCTGAGAAGGGTCTGATGACACAGTCTGTCAGGCGGGACTAGCAACAGTGCTTTTTAAATTGCTCCAAGAGTTGGACCAACTCTTTACGTGTGGAGAGCTTCTCATTAGTGGTACTCTTAGTGGCAGACAGTCAGGGTTTCCTGGAGAATCAACCACGAAGCTGAGCAGAGGGAGCCGTGTCGACACTGCCTGTGGTGGCTTTAGCAGGTGGAGAGCCCACCAAGTGTGAGGACCCGGCTCCTGAGTCAGTGGGAGTGATAGCCCCAGCTTCCCACAGAAGCCATTCCATGTTGAGGGCAGTTACCTCTACGACCCCCAGACTCGTTTCCCAATAACCACAAAGTATTTGCTCTTGGGGACCGATGAGCTGATTTCCCCATCCCATTTCCTTTGGCTGAGCCTTCAAGTAGCCAGGGTTGGCGACCTTATCATGCATCTGCCTACTGTAGCCTGTTCCTCAGTGAGCCTGAGGAGGACCAACCATCCGGTAGAAGCCATGAGAGCTCAGCCCCAGCTGGGGGCTGAGGGAGGTCCTGTGTCGCCTCCTCATCACGGGAGATCTGAGGCACAGCTGGAGTGACTTGCATTTCAGTCTGGTGAATTGCCATCCTGTGTTTGGCCCCGCGCACATCCAGCTTGGAGGCTGACGCACTGAGCTACCCCCTCATCCTTGTCAATAACCAGAAGTGGATTCCCTGAGGTGTGTGGGAGTTGCCAAGAGAGACAAGATCCCTTTTGGATGGTGATTTTGAAGTTGGAGCCATGCTGGGCTCTCACTGCCTAACAGGTGCTGGAGGAGGTGACAGGGTGGGGGGGCAGGTAATCACACAACAGGAGGCCTCTCCCCGTGGGTCCCTCTTCCATGATACAGGAGTAACAACAGTACCTGCCCCATCAGGCTGTCAGAAAGATGGGTGGGCGGATGTGTCAGACACGGGACACACACCAGCACAGGCCTGGCACATAGGAAGCCCTCTGTGGGTGTGAGTTGCCCTTCCCCATGTTCTCGCTTAGTATGGGGCAGCCCTCCCTTCATGCTTTCCACTTCAGCTCACACGATCTCATCGTTGCACGTTTTATATCTCTGCATATATAAAACTTTGCCGCATTGGGAGAAGAAATCTCTTGGTAGCATTAAAGGCTTCTCTAGGAATTTACCCACCTATATTTGGACCTCCTGTAACTAACACTCTCATTTTGATAGAATTTTAGCCAAACGCTTCATTTCTCAATGATCTTTGCCTCCTCGTACCCGGGTTAAAAAAAAAAAAAAAAAAAAAAAAGACGCACGGAGAGTCTCGTGCGATTTTCTTCCAGCGGCAAACTTCTCAGACTTTCAGCGTTGTTATGCAGTGCTCTCTAAATAAGGCATTTCTTGAGAATGGCCATTTGTACTGGCAGCTTGAAGAGTGTTTTGGTTTCTTACCCCACATACCAACGCCTCCTCCTCCAACCACTTGTGTCTTTAGGATTTTATGTATCTTATCAAGTTTACAAGAGAAGAAAGAAGGAGAAGGTGGGTTTCCTATGACCGCAGGGCAGCCGTGCTCCCCATGCCTAGGGTCTGTGGCTGAGCAGCTAGGGCTGAACCTGCGGTTAAAGGGCGGACAGTCCCTACCCCGCTGGGGAGGTAGGTCCCCCGGTTATCAGGCCACCAGATTGATTTTCCTTCTCCCAGATTAACGTCTTCATTACTGTGCTAGTCAGGGGACTGGGCACAGGGGTGGGAGGGGGTTGTCCGAGATAAATATGAGTCATGATCCCACCCAAGGGCTTGCTCAGGAGTCAGAAATAAAATGGCTTTACAGGCTCATCAGATAATCTAAGTGGAGTGAGTCCGGAGGCCAATGGGGACCACAGTAAACTATAGAGAGTGTGCCCCCATTGAAAGGGGACAGGCCTTCTGTTGCTCTGCAGGATGATGGGTCCAGGGTGGCCAGATCTTTCAACTTTTCAAGAAAAGTCAAAACTTGGAGCCCAAATGTGTAATTTCTTCACTTTCAAAACATCCATGCAGACCAAACAGAATCTGTTCGCAGGCTTGTTTATCTTGTCGTTTAGATTAACACGCTTGGGGCAGTGGAGAGCAGCATCAGAAGGGGGACAAGCGGAAGAACCGCTGATGTGGCTGTTAAGAGCCACAGGAAGGGAGAGGTTTGAATGGTGTGGTGCACTCTGGGGAGGCTTCCTGGAGGTGGCGTGTCCTGCAGGTGGGTAGGGTTGGTTGGAAGAAGCCCTGACACAAAATCAGACAGCATTCGCTTCAGATCCATGCTCCACCTCTTCTTGGTTCTGTGCCGCATTCCTTAATGCCTGTATGCCTCAGTTTCCTCATCTGTAAAAAGGAATCCTAATGTCGATCTCAGAGGGCAGTCATGAGGTGAGAGAGGAGAATGCCGGAAAGCGCAAACTTAGCCCAGAACCTGCAATGCAGTGATGTCCCAGAAGCCTAATGCTGGGGCTTGGGAATGGAGGTGGGGTTGTGGGGTAGGCCAGCCCAGAGGGCTTTCAGAATGCAGGGCCACAAGCATGAAGGAGAAGGGTCCCTTGCTGAGCTCTGTGGATGATTGCTTTTCAAGGTCTTGGATCTCAGTCGCTTTTTCTGCCCCAGGAAAGGGACAGAAGGTGTTGGTTATCTTTCTCCTCTCCTGCCCTCCTCCTCCTTCTCCCCAAGGCCTGTGGCCACGTGCCCTCTTGTTCTCTGTCAGGATCCCACCCTTTTAAAAACCTGACCCAGGCCACAGCAGAAAAACACAATGCTCCTCAGGAAGAAGGAAAAGTACTCTGGGAAGCTGTATAGACACGCACGGCAAATATTCAAGGAATTCTTAGGAATAAAAAAAAAAATTCGTAAATCTGGATTTTTGCATGAGCCCATCACAGGAACATGTTTTCTCAATTAGCGTGCACATTGCTTGAAGTGAAGTCACCGAGTCCGCGTCTCGTTGGGGCTGACTCGCGCTGAGCCATCTGATCTGCACTTCTCTTTCCATGACCTAAATCTCATTCAACCAACCCTGTCACTGTCCCTAGCCATCGAAACAGAATTGTCCCCGAAATCCTAAACCGGGGTGGAGACACGCACACTCCCCTACAAAGCAGTCTGCTTGAAGATCCTAGGTGTACTCATGAAAAACCGAGAAAGGCAGCACCACTCTTGATGGTGGATGGACGGATTGCCACAACCCCTTGCATGTTGCTTTTCCTTTGGCATTATGGCGAGATGGTGAGCATGCATTGCCCCATGAGAGCAGAGGAGTCCTTTAGGTTCTAAAAGCAGAAAAAAGAGTTTCTTTTGCAAGCATGCATCAGCTGCTTTTAAAATATTGTATTAGTTGGTGCCTGAGATCAGCGGTTATGTTTCTGGATGGTTTCCTGGACTGACTCTTTTCCAAGCAAAGGGCTTTGTCAGATATTTGTAATTTCTGAAATATTTGATTAATGATGACCCCTCCACCAGAGGGATGGTCCAGAGTACATAATTAGCAGCATGCCTCAGAAGCAGAGATACTGCCCAGCATCCAGCAAGATCAAGCAGGAAGTTGAAAAACATTTCAAGCCAACTGCCATAGAGTAGAGAAAAGGAGAATGTTTTTCAAAGATGAAGACCCATTAGGGGGCTGTGAAACCAGTCCAGTGGTACAGCTCTCTCTCTTTTAATGCAAGAGACTAGAATAAAATTTTTAAAAGCCAGAATGCATTGCATGTAGCAAAGGGAAAGTATTCACGAGACTTCTGTTTTAGTTGTACATATGCTTAGGCATACATGTGTGCAAACTGGATCGTGATGGAAAATGAATTTTTTCACTGTGAGTCACTGAAAAAGGTTAAAAGCTACTGGTAGGGACGATAGCATTATTTAGGAAAGGGCGTAGCTCCAAAGCCAGACAGACTTAGAGTTCAGTCTCAGCTCTGCGAGTCCCACTTGTTTGATCGCGGGTGACCTAAGTTTGCACAGCCTCACTGTCCTTCTCCGTGAGGTCACAAGGATTCCATTCTCATAGGGCCATTGTGTAGATTAAACAATGAAGATGTGTGAGGTGCCTGCCACCAAATGGACCCTCTGGAAGTGAGAGCTGCTATCAGCATCTGTCTTCTCCTTCCTCCTCTAACTCCTCCTCCTCCTTCTTTATTACTCCTCAACCTCATCAGAACTATGACTTCCCTAAATGTGATTATTCCTGAGTTTTGCTGTTTCTCTGGCAAACCGAGCAAAGGGACAGCAACAGTCGTCTCCTGTCTTCGTTCCCACCTCCTGTATCACCTTTCTCCATCTCCGGCTTACAAAGCCATCTTCCTGTGATTCTGTTCCCCACTCGGGACCATGACATCATTGTCCGAGGGGCACAAGGCGTCCTACTCTGTCACCAGGAACCGTCAGAGGGGTATCTCTGCCTTTTCTGGCCATGTGACCAGGATAAATGCTTTGGTCCTAGTGTGGGTGCAGTAATTCTGGAAGGAGCTTCTGTTCCCACAAATCACATCCTTCCCGTTTAGTATATTTTTATAAGGGCAGCAGAGCTAAGATGCCATTAAAATGTTGACATTGTCAAAATTCTAAAGAAGTTCCTGCCCAGAGCAGAGAGCCTAACATTTTCTCATGAGCTAGGCTCCAGGCTGCCCCAACGCGTGGGGTTTAACTTTCTCTCCTGGGATAAATAACTTAAAGGCTCCTCCTGTGGACACCAGAGCGGCCACCTTCAGGCAAACCAAACCCTAATCCTAACTCCAGCCCTCACCCCAGCCCACGATGTGTCACTGACCCTAGACCTTCCCTTCCCAGCGGACGGGACATGAGTGACCCCAGCCAAGATTCTACTTTGGGGCCACAAAGGTGACATGTCCCAATTTTCTTGAGAGCCTAGCTAATGCAGCCCCTGAGGACAGGTCAGTGGTGACAAACTGCCTGCCTCTTTGTTCCTGTGGAATTGTCGCCTTCCCCCCTCATCTGTGCTTCTTCACGCTCCCCTGGGGCTCATTCCAACTCTCTCCTCATAAAATGCCCTCCCGCTGGGCCCCATTTTCACCACTAAGATTCAAAGAGGATTATTAGTGATTTCTCCTCAAATGCTGAGTTCCTGTCCAGACCAAAGATTTAACGCTCCTTTCTGGGGCACTTAAGACATCTCTATTTGAGGTTTCAGGGGAGTGGGGCAGAAGGGGAGGACCTGGTTCTCAGGGATAATTTTCATCTCTGTTAGAGTATTATTCCCTCCTCTGCACCACCCATTCCTCTACTCCCTATAAAATTAATGTCACCAGGTCAGTTGCACATTATAACTAACGTTTATAACAGAGGAACGTTCGTGTGTCAAACCCAGCTCCCTTCCAGCAGGCAGGTGGGTTGTACTGAGCCAAGCATGGGAGTTGAGGGGGGCTATAAGGAAAGCAGCCAAGAGGCTGTTTAAATACATCACCATTGCACCTGATTTTGTTGTTTTTATTTTTAAGGAAAAAACACACACGCTGACTGACTTCTGTACCCACAGCCGGGGGGAGAGGGGAAGAGCTTATTTCTACCCTTTCTGAAACTTGCAATGACAGATGGACTCAATTGTCCCAGAACATGACACACCATCAGGAATGTTTCTTAGGCATGAAATGAATTACCTTTCTTTTCATCCGGGTTCAAAGAGTGTTGTGTCTGTCCTTTCCTGGGGAAAGTGTGAACACACAGAAATGTTTTCATTTTCTTTTTTGAGGAGGTCAGACACCAAAGCCTGACTCCATACTTCACACCCACGTGTCAGCATCTCTGTATCTTGGAAATGAAAGAAAATATTTGGGGGGAGGGAAGGGCTTTTAAGTGTTGTTGTTTTGAATTTTTCTGAAACAGAGCGGGACATGTCAGGAAGTGGAGGGTTTAATAAAGCAAGACTACATTTCAAAGATTCTTTTAAAGGATCTTTATAGTTAAGCAAAATAAGAATTCAAATTGACAGGGTACACAGAATGTCCATCTCCTAATCATTTCACCTTCTGAAATGATTATGGACCTATTACAGAATTCTGACTGGCAAACTCATGCTTGGGAAAATTCCACAAACCTGTCTGTAGTTTCTTTCTTTCAGGGTTTGGGACAGATGTTATATAAGGAAGAAGAAATGGTTAAGTCAGACAGGGAGTTCTTATTTCATCTCAGTAATACTGAGATTTGGGAGACCAGGGGTTTACCCTTGGCTCGGGCTTCTCCCAAGTTCTGTAACTTGGGCAGATCCCAGAGCTTCTCTGAGCCTCCGAGTCTTAATCTGATAAAATGAGAGTAATGATATTGCCCCTGTGAATGGGTAGGGCTGGCTGAATAAGGTTGCCAGCTGGGGGAAGCACCTTGGCCGTGGGTATAAAAGTAAGATGTGAGACTTATAAAAGGAGTGCGAGACTCCCGGTACCAGGG
Source organism: Lontra canadensis (assembly GCF_010015895.1). Taxonomy (NCBI): domain Eukaryota; kingdom Metazoa; phylum Chordata; class Mammalia; order Carnivora; family Mustelidae; genus Lontra; species Lontra canadensis. The sequence continues at coordinate 4,785,045 of NW_022631069.1, forward strand.
CTGGCTCTGCCCTTGGTTGACTGGGGGTGGGGGGGTAGGGTAGACCCCTAACAGTCACTTGCCCTGCACGAGTGATCCTAGCTCCCCCCTGCCCGTACTGAATGCAGCAGCAGATGGGAAAGCATTTCCTATAAGCCTGGGCAAAAATGAGCCACTCCTGCCACAATGGGAACAGAGCCGGTGCCAGGCATGGAGTGGGCCCCTAATGTAAGAGGCCAAGAGCACTGTGGAAAAAGTGTGAAAGTGGAATCAGATTCTCCAGGGTTCCAGGTCCAGGACTGGGGCTAAAAACACATGTGATCGATAGTGACTTACCATACCTCTCCAATTTTCAGTTTCGTCTGCTGAAAATGGGACTAATAGCACTTCTTAGGAAGGATTAAACACGGTGACTTTTGCTTAGTTGTTTGCTTGGCCCCAGCCTGGTTTTGTAGGGTTGTTGGCACTGAACCCAAGTGGATATGCCTAAGGAGCGGCCCAACTGTTTGGTGACCCAGCCGTGGACAGGAGGAGGCGTTGGAGTTACCAGGCCAGATGTAACTCATGTCCCTTCTCCCTTCTCTTTTGCCTTGGCTGGCTTTGCCTTCTCCTGATTCCAGATGTTGGAGTGCCCTGGAGCCCAGTCCAGGCTCCTTCCCTTTCCGTATCACTCTCTTCCTAGATACCTTATCTTCCCTAGGTGTTAAATACCACTTCTGTATGTCTGTTTCCAATGCGGACCTCTCCCCTGGGCTCCTGGCTCTTGGGCGTTACTGTCATGTCCTCCTGGATATTGTAAATTTAGGTCTTACTTTAGTCTTCTCCCTTTTAGATAATGACATCATTATCCCCATAGTTGTCCAGACCCCGAATCTAGAAATCATCCTTGATTCTATCTTACTTGTCACCTTTCACTTCCCATCCACCAGCAAGTCTGGATTTAACATAAATTCTGGATCCAGTCACTGCTCACCATCCCGCCACTGCCTGTCCAGACCATTATCCCCTGTCCCCCATACTACTACGGGCCCCCTCATGCAGCCCCCTACCTCCACTCATCTCCCTCCCCAGCCTTTTCACCCAGCTAAGGTCAGAGCACCCTTTTAAAGATGCCAGTCATGGGGTGCCTGGGTGGCTCAGTTTATTAAGTATCCCACTCTTGGTTTCAGCTCAGGTCATTGTCCCTGGGTCGTAGGATGGAGTCCCATTTGGGCTCTGCACTCAGTGGGGAGTCTGCTCGAGATTCTCTCCCTCTGCCCCTCCCCTTGCTCATGCTCACTCACTCTCTCTATAAAACAAATAAATAAAATATTTAAAAAATTAAGATGTCAATATTTTATTTATTTCCCAGGCCTCAACCTTCCAGTGGGTTCCCATTACGGACTCAAATCTATAGTCTTGCCATGACCTTATTTCAGTGGTTCTTAACTGGGAGTGATTTCCCCTTAGGGGATATTTGGCAACATCTGGAGACAAATTTTAATGTCACAAGTGAGGGTGGGGTTGGTGACACTGGCATCTAGTGGGTAGAGTCCTGGGATGCAGCTGAACAGCCCACCATGCACAAGGTGGTCCCCCACAACAAACAATTATCTGGTTCAAAATGTCAGTAGGTTTGAAAACCTGCTAGGAGAATCCCTGCCTTCTTATGAACTGGATCCCTTCCCTCTCTCCAACATCCTGTCTTATTCCTTTCCTTGCCTGCTATGTGGCAGCCACACTGACTTTTTGCAATGTCTTCAGCATGCTAATGTGGTTACTGCCTCAAGGCCTATGCACTGGCTATTTCCTCTATTTGGATAACTTCTGCCCTCTGATCTTCTTTGCATGGTTCCCTTTTCATCATTTGGTCTGCTCAGATGTCCCCTCTTGATTGCCCTAATTTATTATTTTTTAAAAGAATTTATTTATTTATTTATTTATTTATTTATTTATTTATTTGACAAAGACAGAGAGTGCAGAAACAGGAGGAACAGCAGGCAGAGAGGGAAGCAGACTCCCCGCTGAGCAGGGAGCCCGACGCAGGGCTGCATCCCAAGATCCTGGGATCATGACCTGAGCCGAAGGCAGATACTTAACAGACTGAGCCACCCAGGTGCCCCTTGATTGCCCCGATTTAAGATATCTATTTTACCCTCCCACCAAACCCTGCCACCAATAGGCTATAGTCCTTTACCATGCTTTATTTATATCACAGTACTTAATTCTAGTATTTGTTTGTTTCAGTATTAATCTGCTTCCTCCACGGGAATGTAAGAATGAGGGCAGGAACTTTGTTGTGTTCGTGAAGTGTGCATCACGTAATAGAAGCTCAGTAGGTATTGGTTGAATGAATGAAGTCGATAAGTATGGCACAGACATGGATTATGACAGAAGGTTAGGAAAGGACATCAGTGGGATCCCGCATTTCAGGGAAGGCTTCCTGGAGGAGGCATGACATGGGTTGCACTGCAAGTCTGTGGCGTCCCCTTCAGCTAAGGGGCCCCAGAGAGAGCAGGGCTCAGGAGGCTCGGCCTACCCTGGTAGATGTACAGAGGAGCTGTTGTAGACCAGAGCTGGATGTGAACTTTAATATTCAATGCGACAGAGAGCAAGACTGGAGGGCTCTGAGATGTGTGACTGAAGAGAGGAGTCAGGGAAGGGAGGTGAGTGGGAGAAAAACAGGAGCAAGGGGGCAAAATCTAAGCTCAAGTTGGTTCTGGTCGGGAGCAGACCCCAGAACAGAGGGAGGGTAGAGGAGCCAGCTCCAGGGGAGAATCTCTGGATGAGCTCATCCTGAAGGGCCACTGGTCATTCCTGGCGAAGAAGGGTAGAGGGGGCCTTCTGCCATCATTTTCCAGGAGCCCGGTGAGGGGCTGAGTAGGACCTAGAGCACTGGGAAGGCCAGCGAGGGGCAAAGTCAGCCATCCCGCACAGCCTGGCAGAGACTGGGTCCTGAACAGACACGCTGACCTGTGTTAAGTTGGTACCACATGAAGTAATGATGCAAATCGTGGTTCAAAGATAGTCTTTGATGTCAGACATTGGTCCTGTTCTTCAGTTAAGGAAAGTAATTCCTGTAATGTCACAAGTGCTGATGTTTAGCCCAGGGCAGGTGAGAAGGAGATACTCCCCACGTCCCCAGATCAGCCCCCTGTGCCACCTCACAAAGGATGTGGATGTCCAGTCCTTGAGGCAGGGGTGGGGAGTTGGTTCAGACCAGGGATCATTTTCTAAGGTCCCAGGATTCCAAGGTGGTAGATAATGGAGTCTCCTGTGGGAGGGGAATGCCTGGTCCCAAATACACAGCTCTGGTCGTCCCACCATCTCCTCCAAGTGACACAGTGTGGTCAGGGTCTGTGCCCTTACGGCCACCTCAGGACACTTACTCATAACTCTGGTCCCTTTCACTGCGTGGCTACTTCTGAGGATATGATACAGGGGATTAGCTGGCTAACACCTCATTTTATTAGTCTGTTAAATGTAACTTGAAAGTAATACACCTCGGATGGAGACAGCTCATTCCAGCCTACCAAAAATACCGTTATGAACGTTTACAAGGTCTAAAAGATGATGTCATGGTGATGAAATTCAGATGTGTTGCATTACCCTAATGTCTAATTTAGCCCTGACTCAGTCCATAGAAATATGTATTTCCCCACAGACATGGTCTCATGGCTGCCTTGGAGGGTGAAGGTGATGAGGTTTTCTGTCACATTGCCTCGGAAGTCATGAAACAGCCGAGGGACCATCCCTTCCCTGTTCCCTCAGAGAACCTGTCTGCCAACTTGTCACTGGGCACCCCCCTTCCCTCATTAGGTCCCCTTCCTGGTGTACAGAGGTTTGATGCTTTCAGACTTCTCCATCAAAAGTGACCTCTGACCCTTCATCAACCTAAGAAATATGGGACTGATAAGCGCTCAGACCGATGCTTATCCTAGGCGCAGATGTTTTTAGCAGCCATCATATTCTTTCCATCAGAAGGCGGACAACCACTCACAGACAAAAGGGCAAGCAGAAGGTTGGCCTTGGTCCTTCCTTCCTACTGATTGTGTGACTTTATTTATTTTGCTTGTGTGGTTTTAAATACATGATATTAACTCCCTTTGATTCTCAGTTTCCTCAACTATAAAATTGGAATAATAATAATAATGATAATACATCCTTTATAAAGTAGTGGTTAAATGAGAGAATGTGTTTAACCACACAGTATTTGGCACATAAAAGCTATTCAGACAGAAGATATATTTTTTTTTAATTTTATTTATTTATTTGAGAGAGAGGGAGACAGAGTACAAGCAGGGGTGGGGGTGGAGGGAGGAGGGGCAGAGGGAGAGGGAGAAGCAACTGCCCACTGAGCAGGGAGCCTGATGCAGGACTCAATCCCAGGACCCTGGGATCATGACCTGAGCCGAAGGCAAACTCTTAACCGCTGAGCCACCCAGGCGCCCCTCAAACAGTAGATATTCTCAATAAAGTATTAAAATTTTGGAAAGTTAGATTTCAGTTATCAGTGACTCATGGAAATATTTTAGAGTTTAAGGACTTCATACTGTGAGAGAGAAAGGGATTGGAGTTTAAATCCCTAGACAAGGAAGACAGAAGTTCAATGTCATGGTGTCACTGTGATTTACTACTCATTTGTAGCATGAGCCTCAGTAAAGCCATCTGTAAGATGGGGCTAGAAATCCTTACAAAATGACTAACAGAGCACCTGGCACATAAGCCTCGAAGAGTTTAGCACTGTTGTTATTGTAATCACAACCCGTTTTCCCCATACTAGTCCTCCACCCACTCTTTTCTTAGGTCCAGCTTCTACATACATAGGACCAACCTTGGTTCCTAAGCCCTGCTCCAGAATTGAGGCCCGGACAGCTCTCCCCCACCTCCCTGTGTCTGTTCCTGCCATGGGGCATTTGCAGTCAGCTAAAAATCACTCCCACAGATTTCTGGGATCCACTACTCACTGCCTCCACGTGGCTTTGTCATGCTGGGCACAGATGGGGAGTGGCCTCTTTCCATTCCTACCAGGAACCTGGAGGTGGTCCTCCCTGGCTCTCACCTCTCATTCCTAGGATGGCCACAAAAGCAAGGGAACCATGGCCCCTGAAATGAATGTGTTCAGCAACCAGCAAAGGGAAAAGTGGCCTTGAACTTAGCTTTGGCCGTTGGCTCTGCCAGAATGTGCTGGACGCAGACAGGAAAGAAATCCCAGAGACAAGTGTCTTCTATGTTTCTTAGACTCTGGGGAGAAGTAAATTGTAAGTTGTCTCATTTATGATCAAAACTAGTAAAATGTTCTGAAGATGTTTCTCTCCATGTGTCCCAAGATAGGTCAACATGGAGGGACTTTTTGTTCCCACCAAAATTGGTAATGGAGACTAATTCTTACTACCAAGGGGAGATCTGTCTTGAAGCGAAGTATTCAGCAGGCATCCTTGAGCTCTCAGCTGCGCTGTTCTGGGCTTTTGTGGGCAGCAGGGATGCTTACGATTGCGTCCTGCCCACAGACACTTCTTAGTTCCCTTTTAATTCTAAGGAAGCCTGTAGCCTTTTGGGAAAAGAATGACAGCGAGGAATCTAATGCCACGGGGCTGGCTGTCAGATGGATTCTCCTATGACCCAGTGGCCTTGGACAGGAAGAGGAAACAGAAACATTTCATTATAAGATTTTCTTCTTCCCTTCCTCTCTCTTTCTCTCTCTCTCTCACAGACACACACAGGCATGCACACACGTGAACACATATAGACACATAGACACATACATCACACACACAGACACACACACAAAGGTGCACCCATTGCTGAGGTGGCTGCAAACATTTGAAAATTACACTATCCTTCTGAAGTCTTGCCATCTTTGTTTTATATATATATATACATATGCATATGTATATATATATATAATATATGTCATATCAATCAATATATCAATCATATAGATCAATATAAAATATCATATATGACCCATATCACATATGTTATATATCATACATGGCATATAGGACATATGTGTTATGCACGTCATACATGGCATGTTTGTAATATGTCACATATAGTGTGTTCCATATAGCATGCATGGTATATGTGACATATATGTTACAGATCATATGTGGCATGTATAATATATGATGTGTATATGAATGGGGGAAAAAGAAGGAAAGAAAACCAAAAGGCGGGGTGCCTGGGTGGCTCAGTCGTTAAGCATCTGCCTTCAGCTCAGGTCATGTTCCCAGGGTCCTGGGATTGAACCCCGCATCGGGCTGCCTGCTCGGCGGGAAACCTACTTCTCCCTCTCCCACTCCCCCTGCCTGTGTTCTCTCTCTCGCTGTGTCTCTCTGTCAAATAAATAAATAAAATCTTTAAAAAAAGAAAACCAAAAGGCTGGAGGATCAGACCTCTAGAGGATGATCGCAGTGCCTAGAGCAAAGCCAGGTCAGGCCTCCGCTCACTTCTTTCTTTCACTCGCGCCTGGCTGTTTACTAAGCACTAACTTTGTGCCATGCACTGTGCTGAGCACCAGTGATCCAAGGGGGCACAACAGCTTCACGCAGTTGCCTCCCTCACGGGGCTCGTAGACTAGCCAGGAAGACAACGGCCAACAGACACCCGAGGGAGTGCGAGTTTCTACGGCGGTAAGAGACTGCCATTAGAGAGGGTGTCTTAGTAGGGCAGGGCAGATTCCTGCAGGAAGGCATTGGTGAGGTTCGTTTGAGATCAGCCAGGCAGGCAGGGGGAGAAGGGCAGATGCTCCCAAGGTAAAGGACAGCCCTGTTTCCCCGTTCGATCAGGGTGTGGCTAGGGCTGACCCACGACAGGCTCACACCTACTCCCCAGTAAGCTTCTCTTCCTGGCTCACACGCAGTGAAGTGGCGCTGGCAGTTTCCAGTGGGAGCATTCACACCATGGAAAGCAGCAGGTGCTACAGACCGGGACTCCCCTCCCCTGGGACAGCCGATTTCCCAACACACCCTGGGCTCCATGGATTCCACCTGCTTCCTACCGTGGGTAGCACAGACCCTGCCCTTTGAGCCAAATGCCTGATCCCCTTCCTGAGAAACTCCACGAAGGACCAATTCCCGAAAAGGAACTGTCAACCAGCTACTTGGGCCTTAGGGCTATTTACTTCAGCCCCCGGGCCATCTGGCTTCTCCTGGGATCCAGGATGTCCCAGCAAGTTAATAGCAAGCAAGTAGCAAGCAAGAAAGAGCCCATTCTTGTGGTCTTCGTCGCCCCCCTGCCATCTAATGATATTTTATCAACCACCCACACTGGCCCAGCACTGTATGAGACTCTTGGCTGGGCAGACCTCAAGTCAGGCTTTGACCCCTCAGGAATTTGGAGCCTGGCTGAGGCTGCCGGGCTGACATTGTTCTTCCTTAACATAACTTGGGCTGCTCAGGGCACGAGAACCAGCGGCTGACGGGGATTAGGGGTTGGCACCGCCACTCCTTCCCCCAGTCTGTTTCTGGGCACAGGAAACGCCGAGGGAGTGGGGGGTCAGAGTTCACCATATATATGACTTAGGTTTCTGAAACAACCGATGCTGCTTTCCTTGCAGCCCACCGTCAGTTCTCTGAGGAGAACTTGCCAGAAGAAAAAGTGAGTTCTGAGTCCTTGTGAAGACCAGCAGAAAGCAAGGCTGGATGGGCATCCAGGATTTGCAGGGGAAGCACCTTTGTTTCCTGGGCACGTGTGTGCTCTTGTGTGCGTGTGTGCACGCGTGTGTGATGTCTGCTGTGTGTACAGAACATGGGGAACAAACGGTGGCTGTGGACGGCAGTGAAGGTGCACGTGAGGAAGGCAGGCAGGGCTCTGAGATGGAGAATCCCACAGGAAGAGACCAGCTATGGGTCTGGTTGGGAGGAGAAGCCAGGCACCAGAGATGGAGAGAATCCCTTTCAGGCTGCTCACTTCCGGTTCCGGGGCAGGAGCCAGTGGCTCCCACAGTTGGCCCCTGCTGGGAAAGTACCCCCTGTGCTATGAAGTTCAGCGTTTATTTACTACCTGGACCTCCAATCTGACTTCAAAGCTGGGTCACACCAGGAAGCCTCCCAGCCAGGATTTGCTGTGAAAGCCAGACGTGAACATGCATGATTCAGGGTGTCCCATGAAGCCACCCCCCTTTATCTGTCCCTAGTCCCACTCCAGCACCACCGCTTGGGTTGATAGTGAGTCTCCAGGAGGCTTCCGTTGATAGCAAAACCAAAAGTGATCAGGGCCACATTCCCAGCTACTAACACCTAGTGTCGGATTCACTTCTGGGTCCTCAGGCTGAGCGCCGAGGGTGACAGGGGACGCACCGAGGGAGAGAGGCATCCCAGAGCCAGTGTGGGTGGGAGGCCGGCAGGGGTTCTGCCGGGGTGTGGGGGAGGTGCTGCTGCCCAAGCCGTTGCGTTGGTCAGTGCCGTGTGTATGGAGTAGGAAGGAGACCATGAAGGAGACAGTGGCCGGAGATCGCAGAAGCAGTGGGGAAGGAGGCTGGTGCCAGGTGAGCCGCCCTCGGGAATGCAGGAAAGGGGGTGTGGACCTGAAGCCCCTGCCTGTCCTGTGGAGAAACTACGTCCTCTCCTCGTGCCTTTCCTGACACTGCCTTGGGTCCTCAGGGTGTCTCCCAGCCCTTCTGGCAATGCGCAGTCAGTCATCTGAGGGTCCAGGCCTGGGTGCTGGGAGTCAGTGAGAGAGTCTGCAGCGGACCCCTGACGAGCCATCGGGGGAGGGGCAGTGGGTATCGCTGGTGTGGTTGTGCAGGTTGTGTCCTGGGAGGGTGGCTAGCCGCAGGGATGAGTGGAGCCTCTGCTTACGCTGCCGTCTCCCTGGCATGAGGCTGCATCTGCTGGAGCAAAGGGCATCCTCTGCTAATTCACACAGAGGCGCTCCCTACAGCCCAGCTGCACCATGATCCGGGCCTCCAGAGAGGATGGAAAGCCCAGAGAAGAGGGAAGGCAGCTGCCGTGGGGGACAGGGGAGAGGCCCCGTCAGTGGGAGGGAAGGGTGAGAACCAAGTGTTGCCCACTTCATGAAAGCTGGGCAGGCACAGGTTTATCTGTTTACTCCACCACAAGGCACGCAGCCTGGAGATAAAGGGAGGCTCTCCTCATTAACATGGAAGTAATTAGCCTGTTGATGTTACTATGCTCAGTGTCTAAATATTGTTAAATAAAACATCTTATTGCTGATAATTATCCAGAGATCACAGAGAACACGGGGCTCCTGCCAGCAGCAGGGACGTACTTGCAGTCACACAGTGAGCTCCAAGTGTTGACTCTGCTGCCACAGTCCCCTGTCTGGGGCCTCCTGCTGGCCTCTGCTGGGCGGCAGCTCCCCGACAGTCCCAGGTGAAGAGTGCCCAGATAAAGCGTAAATTATTCTCCATGGTCAGACCCCAGAGTATGTGGGTGACAAACACAGTGACATTGTTTCCTTGAGTGAGTCTTGTTTTCCATACGTGGGCGGAATTCCAGACTTGAGAATTCTGCATCCAGACTTCATAGATTTTTTTTTGTCTGATTGAGACAACACAACTAATGATAAAGAACAATACAATACTAGCCTGGCTTCTCAGCTCCAAAGGCTCTGGGTCAAACCCTGACCTCGAAGGGATTGGAGCAGATCCAACAGCAACTACCATCTTCTCTCGTCAAGCCGGACCACAGGCTCCACGAGACCAGCTTTCTTTTGGCTTCTGGAGTGTGGAAATAGAGCAGATGTGCCTGCCTACTAATGTGCTGTAGGATGGAACCACTCTCCAGGCTTATTGAAATCAGATGTCCAGCCCTCAGAGCTGCCCTGCAAACAGATGGTGCCTCCAGCAAGCGCCATCACGTTGGAAAATTACAAGAGCCATGACTGCCTCTCCTCACTGCCATGTGAAACCCCGTTTTTACCAACTGGGCAAGAGAGAAAGGCCTTCTCTTCTCTGTCACACTCTGAGGGCACAAGCCTGAGTCGAAAGAAAGTATCTCTAGATAGCTAAAGTAGGTATAAAAAATTTAGATACCACAGACAGTTCTAGAAGGATGTGCTCTACATGTTGATATTAGTTATCTCTGAGTAGGTGGGATTAGAACAGAAAACAGGATGGCAAACCTGGAATTGTGCATACTTGTTTGAGAAAATTCCACTCGATCCCCAAAGACTTTTCCAAGGTTTCCTGAGGTTATGAGGAAATTTTTTTAATGCAGTATCCTTCAAGATAAATTTATCTTAAAATTCTAGCTAGTTATTAAACCATTTCTGTTGCATTAAGATTTAGAAGTTTAATCTAAGTGGCATTGACATTCTTTGAGATTTTTTTGAGGTTAAAATTATGTGATCTGGGAAGAACATGAAGTTAGCTGGTTGATTTTTGAGGTTTGCTTTTGCAAATACACAGCACATATGTAGCCTCGGTTTCCTCCTCTGTGCACAAAGCAGACCTGGAACTACTATGAGTATTAAGTGAGGTCATCTATTTCAAGTATTTACAATCCATAGCATAGACCAGATAGTTGATAAATTTAGCTATTGTTAGCCATATATATATATATATATATATATAGCCATATATATTCGTTTGAATGAAATGAATACACATAAAGATGACACCAGGGGCGCCTGGGTGGCTCAGTCATTAAGCGTCTGCCTTCAGCTCAGGTCATGATCCCAGGGTCCTGGGATGGAGCCCCACCTCGGACTCCCCACTCAACGGGAAGCCTGCTTCTCCTTCTCCCAACCCCCATCCCCTCTTGCATTCCCTCTCTCGCTGTCAAATAAATAAATAAAATCTCTCTCTCTCTTTTTTTTTTTTAAAGCCGACACTAAACGCTACAGAAAATAAGTGGGCAAAAGAGCAGATATCGAGTGTCTTCTTTCTGAATTGGACTCACTTGAAAGAGATGTGAGTGTGAAACAAATACCCAGGGCCAGCTCAAGCCCTCCAGCCTCCATGTAATGCTTAATTTGGTGAGGCTGGAATTTAGCCCCACAAGGAATCTTAGAGATAATTCAGACCAGATCATTTTACAGGTGAGGAAGCTGAGCCCAGAAGTGGGATGACTTACCTGATATCACTGAGTAACAGAGACAAGACTGGACCCTGGGGCACTGACTGTTATTGGTGCATCCTTCACACTGGCAGATGATTTCTCAGATTCTCTACTGTCTGATCGTAGATGACACTGACTCTCCGCACCAGTGGGCCTTATACCACTAGTAATAGCACACGGCAGGCAGCCCAGCCTTGGCGTATAGTAGGTACTTGGTAAATGGTTTGCTGATCCAATTCAACAGTGGTTTTGACCTCTGATGTGTCAGAGGTACGTGCTCCGCACTGGAAGGGACAGGAAGCTAAATAAGATGGTCTCTTGCTGTCAGGAAGCTTCCAGAGACTTACCAGGGAAGGCCCAGCAGGGAACGAGGGGGTAATCTCAGAGAGGGGAGACTTATTTAATTTCTTCTAAAGAACACTGAAGGTCAGAAGTCAAGTCACATAGTAAGCCTCCCTGTACTTCTTCTCCAGGCTCCTTATCCCAGACAAGTTCCAAAGCTAGATATTTCCAAAATGTATACTTACAGCACTTGACCTCTTCCTTTAACTCCAGATTTCTATGTCAGCTGCCTACTCAGACTTTCCACTTGTGTGTCCCATAAGGATCTCATATTTAACATGTCCAAACCTAAACTTGATTCTGCCCCCGAAACCTGCCCCTTCCACAGTGTTCTCCCTGCAGCTGGAAGCCGAGCCATCCTTGATTCTCCTCTACCTCATAGTCCATTAGGGAATTTATTTGCCTCTCTCCTTCCATATATGTTGCTCACCATGTCCTCTCATCTCCCCTACATTGCTGTCCTAGCCCTGACCACCAGCACCTCTCGCCCAGATTATGACAGCCCGCCACCTGGGCAGTCTTCTTGCTTCTGTTCTTGCTCTCCGCAGTGCAGGCTCAGTCAGAGTGCTCCTTTAAAAATGTATTAGCTCATGTCACCTTCCTATTCAAACCCTTCTAATGGCTTCCTTTTCCTTTAGAATAAAGTCCAAAGCCCTACCAGTACCCGTAAAGTTCTAGGAAAGCTGGCCATGTTTGTGTCTCAGAGCCCATCCTCTGTACTCTCCTGGGCAAACACTCTGCCCCAGCACGTTCACGGTTTTCCACCAAGCACACTCCTGCCTCAGGACCTTTACACTGGCCATCCTCTCTACTTAGAATGTTCTTCCCTCCTTTCTTCATAGCTCTCTCCCATACTTCATGCAGATCTCTTTGTAAGAGAGAGACCTCATCAGAAAGACCTTACCCCACCCGAACTAGCACTTCCCTGACTTAAAATTCCCAAGCCTTGCCATGCCTTGTTTTTTTCCAGCACTTATCACTGACTGACATTTTCTTGGATATTTTTTTCTTAGTTCTCTGTCTAACCTACTAGAATTTAAGCTCCCTGAGAGCAGAGCACTTTTCCACTCTGTTCACTACCGTATCGGCATATCCAGAGCAGTGTCTTGCCACATCGTAGGTGTTCATTATATGTTTGCTGCGTAAGTGAACCAACAATATACCTCCATTCTGTGTCTCTGTGTAGTTGTTCGCATACTTCTCTTACTACCCGGACTACACCAGCCTCATTCCCCTCTTTGATTCCAGTAGTTCCAACCGTGGTGCACCTGCACGGAACAGGTGCTTGCTCTACATTTGTTGATTTAAGTCAAACAATTGCCAACCACTAGCCACAAATTATGTGACTTCTCTTCAGTTCGTGTCATCTACAAGAGGCATTTTGCCCAAAGGCTTTGTTCGTTTTCCTGAGAGATGGTCCCAGCGTTTCATTAGATCTTGGGCAGCAACTCTGGGGGGAAGGCACAGCACAAATGGGGCTTTGTGTGATGGAGAAAACAGGGAGGTGCAGACACAGCACAGCTCTCTGCAGCAACCTTTGGCCAGGCCTGTGCATTGAGAGCCAAGCTCTGGGGAAAGCAGCTGAAGCAAATGGGACCAAAGGAGCTGATTAGACCTGAGCCACGAGGGTACAGTGTTGGTGTTGGAGGGGAAGGGTAAACCACATAGCCACCGCGGCACTGCGCAGACAAACCTCGGTGAGTCAGACGCACCAGGATCTGTGCTCCTGTCTTCTTCTGCTACCCTTCCACAGAAACTGACACCTCGGTTCCTGGGCTTTGAAGTTGCATCTGTCCGTTCCTTTGGGGGTAAGGACCTGAGCCTTTTGGCAATGTCACCTTCAGGCTACCGTGTCGGTGAGGCTGGGCTGAGGCCCCTTCCCAATGACCAGCGCCTTTGGGAGGCATCCAGAAACAAAATTCAGGATTATAAGTTGGGATAGAACATGACACAATATACTAGGAATGATTTTACAAACTTATCTTAAAATCAAAGCTACTTGCGAAAATGGATTTAGCTCTGCCTCAACTGTATCCTCAGGCTCAAATGTTTAAATAGAAATAATTCACAAAATGTGTCACTGTCTGCTTGTGTTTTCTCCTGGTGGGAGCAGAATGTTACTGAGCCCTCCGGTTCACCGTCAATTATTTTTAAACTGCTTTGTCTTTTAATAAAAACCCTTTGGGATCTGGAAGGCTTGTTTCGAAAGTTGATGAGAAAAGGAAAAAACAACTATACATTTGAAAGGTATATGAAAGGGACAAAAGGGAAAGCTTTTAATAAGGTAAAGAAACTTAATATGCTACGTACTTTTGCTTTTACCTTTTTAGTGGATTGGTGCCCGTAAGTGATCCTTATAATTGGAAGCTGTGCAAGGAAACCCACTGAAATCAAAGCAAGGGCAGATTTACAGAAAAACAAGCAGCAGCTGGTCCAGATCATCTAGGGCTCTGGGGCCAGCAATCTGCTGAGAATTTATCAAGCCCAATTGAGCAGTTCAGGACAGAAGACATTTAAAAAATAAAAGTACAAGCCCACTGGGAATATTAAGAATAGATTCATCCAAATTTTTGAAAAATGTGCATCTAGAGCTCGAACTGTTACAACAAACCAAAGCAGGATTCGAGAAACCAGGACGGCAGAGGCCACTCGGAGACGCCACTTAAGGGTGACGTAAAAAATATCCTGGTCTGCCCTTCGTACAGGCCTGGCTTGGAGGGACAGGACTTCGTTTCTCCTCTCTCTAGAAAACCTCCCAGTGCTCATTTTTGAGGCTCTGTCATACTGGTTATCAAAGCATTGGTCAGTTCGAGAAGCCATTCTCTTTAGATGGTGTAGCTTATTCTCAAAGTGAATTTTTTGGTATATGGATCCAAATTTATGTTACTGAATCTTCAGCAAAAAGAATGTTTCCATGATCAAGTAAGATTGAGCTCACGTAAGTGAATCGTTTCAGAGATTTTCAGAGCATATTGGCACGTGGAACGATTTGATAAAGATAGCTGTTTCCAACCCAGCAATTCTGACATGCATTTGACCATGGAACCCTTGTTTGACCAAATCTCTTTGTACATTCTGGGGTGGGAAACACTGGTTTAGACATCCCTGTGACTTTAAGGCCGAGATCAAGGTCCACTTCTTATTCAGATCATTCATTTGCTTCTTAAGTGGATGTTAATTTAATGGATTCTACAGTCAGGCTCTGTCTGGACACTGAGCTAGATACAAAGAAGAAAGTGTCTAGGTTCCTGCATTCTGTTAGCTATCAATGTAATGGGAAAGATAGATGTGAAACATCAACAATTTCTTGTGATACAGTCTTCTCTGAACCCCAGTGCTGCTGACAGTCTATACCACACAATTTAGGAGCGAAGTTACTCCCTGAACATTTCCTGTGCACTGGTCTTATCTTCTCCTCTATGTTGTTTATATTTGAAGGCAAAGCTCATACTTTATAATTGTCTAGTATTTATGGTACCGAGCATGGAATTGGACACAGTAGACCTACGACTCAATGAATGCTAGTTGGTTGATTAAAGACTAAACCAAATGAAAACAAACAACAAAGACTAACCCAGATGATTCCTCAGTCCTTTTAAGTTTTGCAGAGTGCCTAAAAGTCTTTGTCAAATATTTGTACAACCCTATGTGTATAAAATTATGGGGAACCATAAGAATATTGAATAATTCATGCCTCTAATTTTCCAGAAGCCGTCTTAATGCCGGTAAGAAAATTAGTCTGTGCTACTCCTCCAAAGAGGCAAGCCACAGCAAACTAAAGCAATTTACTCCCTGCTTATAGACATATCTTAAGTGTTAAAATTTAGTGATTTGACCTTGTAATCGGAAAACAGCCAAGTTTCTGACTTTACATATGGGAATCCTGAGACTCAAGTGAACATTTAGCTATTCATCGTAGAATTTAACACAGATTAGGGTTAGCCACAATTGGTAACACTTGGGGAGTTGTTAATTTCTTGTTGGCAATTTCACTGTAAACTCCCTTCATAAATTTTAGATTTAAACTTGGCGTTGTCATCTAGATTTTATGCACATTTATTTGATTTACATATGCTGAGTGGTTCCTAATTTTATGATCAGTCCACAGACAGCACCTCGGATGCTTTATGTATTTCAGAATTGTTCATAACCACAGAAAGTTAATTTCCTAAGTGAGCTGGGAAGTGAATTTAATGGGGAGACGTTGCATTGACTTCTATTATGATATGGCACAGCTTCTCAACCCATTTTGGCCCAGATGAGTGTTTGTTGTGGTAGGTGGTCTTGGGTGCTATAGGATGTGTAGCATCATTCATGTCCTCTGCCTGCAAAATTCCAGTAGCAACCTCCCCCCACCCTGTTATGACACCAGAAATATCTCCATGTGTTGCCAGATGCCGCCTGGTGTGGGGTTGTGGGGTCAAAACCATCCCAGCTTGAGGACCACGGATGATAGAAGGATCCCTGGTGGTTAAAGTCAGTTCCAGATTTTTTTTTTTTTAATTCTGTGGATTATACGTTAGTATGTACCCAGAGAACGGAAGCTAACGCTCCCTGTGCTTTGGAATGAGATAATTCCTTTTTCTAGCCTGTGTGACTTAGGACAAGTTACCTAACCTCTCAGAGTCTCCGTTCCCTTGTCTGTCCGATGAGTGTAAGTGAGCAGTCACCGAAAAGCCTCCAGTATAATACCTAGCAAGGGGTAGGTGTATGTTAAATGTTAGTAGCTCCCTTCCTTTTCTGGCCACTCCCCCTGACTCCTCTTCCCCAAAGCCAGGGGTGAACACAACCCAGTGATGTGCACAACAGATAGCTTGGTGGTTTGTTTCCAATTTTTTCCTTCCATAGAACAGATAATCAGGAGCTGACACTTTATCCAAACCTTATGTGAGCCTCAGAGGATGGAACCGCCTGAGTCAACAATAACTGAAGGAGAATCTGAGTCCTCAGCTCTATGCCTTCATGCCCAGGAACTGCCAAATAGAGGGAGTGCGTCCACACACATCGGAACCATTCGTGTGTTTCTCATTCTCTGTTCAACGTGATAAAACTATAACTTGAGTAAAGAAAGAGGCTGCTCACGGATTGAGTGTGTCCCGGACGCCCACCTCCACAAAGGCATGGAATGAGCCTGGGGTGCTGACTGGGCTGCTGCGGAGTGGAGAAGCCCAGACTAGGCACCGCGGGGGTAATACTGACATGGGAGCGTGTCTGGTTATCGCCCGGCACCCGAGGGGTTTACAGAAAGAATAGATTTATTTTCACTATAAAGGCATTATAACAACACTACAAACATTTGCAGTATCGGGGAGAAGAGAAGGAAATCACCCAAAGTTTTCACACTCAGTACAACTGTTTTCATTTTGTGTATTTACTTCCAGGCCTGGTCTGTCCACACGTGATTTCCCTTGGCTGCCGTGATTTCACATACTGTCTTCTCTAACCTGTCCCCCACCCGCCCCCGCCACCCAGTTCACACTAGATACCCAAGCGTCCCCCCGCTCTGTACTTATTGTCTTCACGGTTTTCCTGTTTAATGACTACAGAGAAATTCTTGAAAAAAGTTTTCCATGATGTCACTAATTAACCAGTCCATTATTGAAGAGCACTTGGCCTCTGATTTTGCGGTTATAAATCACTGAGGAAAAAAAAAGTCACTAATATAGCTTTTTCCCTTTTAGGATCCCTTTCTTAGGATCAAGTCTCCAAAGTGGGGTTTCATAGGTAAAAATCCATGAATACTTTTGCAGTTTTAAATATAATATTGTCACAGTTTTGCGATAACATCGTTCTGATGATAAAAGCGATCAGTGACTCACTGCAAAATATTTAGAAAATATTGGAAAGTATCAAAAATAAAAATCACGCGTAATCCCTTTAACCTAACGTCTGCTCACATGTGTTGGATTTCCTTCTAGTGGTTTTTCCCGTGTCTGTCTTTAATATGTGCATCTATTTAAAATTAGTTTTATTATGACAACAAGAGTGGGCTTTCTAAAGGAGCAGTTACACATGTTACTAGCCTCAACTAAGACAGATAAGTAATTCAAGTATATATCAGAGGGGTCTTGTTTGAGTGTGAAGGAGGCTCTGGGGCTACCCTCATTGTTTCGGTACACCTGAAGCCTCCTCCCCATCGCCCACCTTCTGTTAAAAGCCATCTCTCTGCCCTCCCTGCCAAAAGGACCCTTCTCTAGCGTTTGGCATTCTTACTAGAGCCTGGCTGTACTCATGCAGGGGTGTATTCTAAAATCAGTGTGTGAGAGGTATGTGAAGTGTTGCCAGATAGACCTTCAAACACCCCTAAGGAAGGTGCCTGGGTGGCTCAGTTGGTTGGGTGACTGCCTTTAGCTCAGGTCATGATCTCAGAGTCCTGGGATCAAGCCCCATGTTGGACTCCCCGCTCGGGGGGAAGTCTACCCCCCCCTCCCCCCCCCCCCCCCCCGCTCATGATCTCTCTCTCTCTCTCTCAGATAAATAAATGAAATCTTTTTAAAAAAAAAAACCCTAAGGAAGACCCCACATTGGAGAATAACATAATGCCCCCAATAAGTCCAACCAGCTAGTTTTCCTCCAGTGTGAGAACAGATCTCTTTCTCTGGTTGGATCTCAAAGGGGCCATCCATTTGAACATGCAAATCCCTGACAGTAAATTCACACACAGGCTCCCAGAATGAGAGGTCAGTGGGAGCTAATGCTGATGGAAGGATGGTCTCCATCACGTGTGCTCATCTGGTGGCGTGCTGTCAAGAATCGGCCTCACTCTTAAATCGTTATCCATTCTCTCTCCTTTCCTTCCTCCTCGTCTTCATTCGCATTGTTTATAGCTGAACCCACACAGGTTTGTTGTAAGGAGAGGCCATTACAGTTATTCAGCCCGACTTGAATATGGCTTGTGATGGGATTCTAGCTCAGTGGGCCACGCATCCCTTTCTCTGGATGTCTGGAGCCACCTCGTGTGGCGGTGGGACCAGCTTCTCCTCCGGTTCTGCTCATTCATCCCAACTGCGTCTCTGGGAGCGATGGAGAGCAGTTCTTCTCCCCCTCCCCTTGACAGCCTTCCTGAGTTTGTAATTTCTCCAAGTCATCCAGTCATCTTTGTTCTGGAGTGGTTTCCAGACGCCTCACCTTTCTGGTCTGCCTTTAATGCTTGCCCTGTGGAGGAGAGGAGCATCATGGGTCCCCTCTGTTTGCAGACTGCCTGAGCCCAGTAACGGAAATGGCAGGGCACCAGCGGAATGGCGGAAGCCAGTCTCTCTGCAGCCCGAGCTCCCGCAGCCTGCATTCCAGATTTATGCGTGGCACCTGGGGAAAGCAATGATGCAAGCCAATCTGAAGTCCAAGTACATCATCATTTATCTGTGTTTGGATTTGGTTTGGGGTTTTATTAATGACAGAGGATTTGATTAAACAGAGTTTACACTATAACCAACTCCAGCTGGATCCAAGCATCAATGGGAAGCCCCAATTCCCCTGATATTGTCCTTCTGTCCTTTTCCCTCACAATTTCTCTTCCAAGTCATTTTCTCTGAATCTGATAATGGTGAGGTCATTTAATCTCATTTATTTTAAGGGCCAGTCTGGCACTCCCAGCACGGCGGCTCTGTGTTGAAGGATTTTGTGTTGAAGATGTTGTGTACCCTGGGATGTGGCCTTATCCTAACCTATGGAATGAAATCACTGTGTCATCCTGCCAAGGCAATGTTATCATTGGGTTTGGGCTCAAATTTGGAATCTTTCCAGCAAAATTCATATTCTAATGGACTGTTGATTGAAACGTTGTCAAGATTATCTTGTAAGGTTACCAGAAGCCAGTTCAGTGAAGTCTGGGTTCTTTTGGGTGGGGGGAGGGGGGTTGCTAATTATAAATGGCTCTGATTACCTGTTGCTTGGGCTTTTCCTCTAGGCTGAGGAGTGTGAGTGTGATTTGGGCGGGGATTCCTTTCACCTCCCTACAGCTGAGTCTGAGGCCATCTTCAGAGTGTTCCATCAGTCTCTCTCTTTCTTCCATCCCCTGCTCTCTCTGGTTCCTCTCCAGGGTTCTCTCCCTCTCCTTGCTATTGTTCCTTTACCCCGTGGGGTTCCTTCTTCATCCACCTTCTGCTTTGCCGGCTCCCTCCCTCTCTCGATTGCTTCCTGTGATGCCGTTGACTTTGGAACTGCACATGTCCACTTACATGTGGACTTTTCTTGATGAACACAGTACAGCACTGAAAACATATTTTCTCTTCCCTCTGATTTTCTTAAGTACCTTCTCTTTTCTCTAACTCACTTTATGGTTAAGAACACAGTATGTGATAACAGGTTAACATATGGGATATATGTTAATCTACTGTTCATGCTCTTGGCAAGAGTTCTAGTCAACAGGAGGCTATCAGTGGTTAAGTCCCGCGGGAGTCAAAATTTCGTGTGGATCTTCAACGGCATGAGGGGTCGGCGCACTTAACCCCCACCTTGTTCAAAGGTGGGCTGTGGCTCTATCTTTCTCAGGCCGCTTCTTCAGTTTCCCTCGATAAAGACATCAGGTTTCCTAAGGGTAGGGCAAATCCCGTCTCACTTCGTTTGTCCTCAGGTGTTTGGCTGGTCCAATCCCATCTGTTCAGGACTCATCTATTCATGCCACAAACACCCCTCAGACTCCCGCTGATGGGAAATGAGAAAGGCGTTTTCTCTCTCTGCCCCTGACCTGGGCTCGGCCCCAGGCTGGCCTCTAATTGGAAACAGCAGGTCCAGCACCAGAGCCAGACCCATCCTGGTGCCAGCATTATTCAGAGCTCCCATGGTGCCCTGTGGGGATTGGGCCAAGCCACTTAATTCATGGCCAGCGTGTGCCATTCTGATGTGTCTGCCACAATGTTGCTGTCGGCCCATAGGTGACAGCCGTTGCTCACTGGTGAAGAGCCTTCCTGTGCTTTGCACTTTCCTGCTCATGCTATTCTCGAGAAGTTAAAAGACGACAGAGACCCTGTGTCCTTTAAAGAGGGCTTCTGGAGGCAGCAGGCCTGTGGGCTAAAGAGACTGTCCGATTTTCACCCCAGAGCGTCAGATGGAAACCCCCGATCTCATGCACACATAGCAGCAGCATAATTCCTCCTAGGTATTCTATTTTTCATAGTGGGAGTTTCTCGTTCGTCTCAGAAAAAACCATTTCACCTTTTAACAGTGAAAACAACCATGTCTGCCTAAAACAAACAAACAAACAAACCAAAAGAAACGAACAACAACAACAAAAAAAAAAACAGGAAAAAAAATCAAAAAACAAAAATCACTGTTGGTAACTCAACTCCTTTTTTTTTTTTTTTTTTTTTTGCCTTTTGATTGACTTCTGTTGTATAAATAGTCACTGCTGAGAGCTTGAAGCCTGGACAGTTGGACCCTGATTGAGTAATTCACACAGTTCTGGGAAATAAAGTCAACAATTCACAGGCTGAATCCACTTTGGAACGCTCATGCACCAAGGACCCTTGATATTTGATCTCTTTGTATTTCTGTTCAGTGTTTATTGCTTTCTACCCATCCCTCAAACCAAAGTCATAGCTTGGTAATTTCTTGTTTTAGAAAGTGACAAACAGAGCAGGCAGAGAAAACACTGTATATTTTGGACTAAAAATGAAATCATTAGGGTAAGTTTCTATTCTTAGTGACTGGAATTTTACTCTGGTTCTGATTAAGTTCAACAATGATATTATATTCGATGTTTTCCTGTAAATGTATGAGATGGTTTTCTATTGCATGTCCATGAATGGAAATATTAACAGACTCCACTTGGCCCCATCAGCCTCTGGCTTGGTCTTCACACCCAAAAAGCCAACCAGCAGAGAATCATATCCCAGCCCAGAGAGAGGAGTTCCTGTCTTGCCTGTGGCTTTTGTTCATGATCTCACAATTAAGAGTAAAATCATATCCAGAAAATGTATGAAAGTAAGTGGAATAGCTACATTCCAATGTCTATAAATTACTCAGGAAGAAACAACTGTACGTTCTAAGCATCCATCTCCTGTGCCTCCATTTTTTTTTTAAAGATTTATCTTATTTTGGTGGGGGTGGGGTAGGGGTAGAGGAAGAGAGGGAGAGAGAATCTGGAGCAGACACCCCGCTCAGCAAAGAGCCCGATGGGGGACGCAATCTCACAACCCTGAGATCGTGACCTGAGCCAAAACCAAGAGTTGGAGCCACTGTGCCGACATTTCCATCAGAAGAGTTAGTTAGTCTCCCCAGAGTCCATTTCTTGGTGCTTAGAGTATGTCAACAAGGGAAGAATGGTTTATGAGTTCCCTCGAGGTTGTGAACAATGAGAGTCTTCTGACAAGTGGAGAAGTCTGGGTTTTTTATAAATAGAAAATTATAGATGTCAGCATTAGATTTTTAAAAGCAGGTAGATAAATTCGGGAATAAAAAGTACGTGAGAAGTAATGGAATGGCTACCTTCCACCTATCCATCACCCATAGCACAGAAGCAGAAATCAACACTCAGTGCAAAACCCAGAGGACGAAGCTCTTGCTCCTTTGAATGGTCAGGTTTGTGAGCAATCTAGAGCAGGTGTGGAGGAGGGTACCACAGAGCCAGAGGCCCGGATTCTTGGGCATCACATCACCCACTGAGCCGTGTCACCTTGCACTTGTCCACCTCATGCTGAGCTGAAGTTACCTTATATGTAAAATGGGGATAATACTGAGCTCAGAGATTTCTAACAAGTATTTTAAAAGGTAATATATGGAAAGCCCTCAGTAGCGTGTCTGGCGCATAAGACACCATAAATATCCCATACTATTAGTGATGGTAGGTGTATTCATTTCCAACCCATAGTTTATGGGAGGTTCTTAACATATTTTAATACATCATATTACATTACGTTTAATTTTACACCTAGCATAGAGGTAATTCTATCTTTATGAATGCCTCTCACACAGCCTAAGGGAGAGGCCTAAGGGAATCTTGGGGTACTTCTATGCCACTCCTGCCTTTTTATCTCCCCACCCCAAGGCCAGACTCAAATTTCCAATGTTGGTGTACTCACCCTTGGCTGAGGAAGAAGCATGCCAAGGAGTTGGCCAAGCCTCCTCCTAGGACAACTGGCAGGTCCCTTCTCCTGCTGGCACAGAAGGTGGGGAGAGAGCCATCCTTGGACTCTGAGGGAACTCCTCTCTTACTAGTGGGAGCCAATCGCTACTATGGAATGGGACTAGTCAGAGGAGTACCTCCTTCCGGAGATTGACGGGAGGGGTCAGGGAGAGCTTTCTGTCCCTGCAGGGGCCTAAATACAAAGTCCACTTGTCTTCGGATGTGAGGAAACAGAAACCCTCAAAGATGTTGGCAAAAACTGTACACTTATCCTTACTACAATGCATTAGGGAAATGGAAGAACCTGCCTCATTTTGGAGAACCACGATACATAATTCCTTATTTACCTTTGTGTGCATGTCTAGAATGTCCTTGGGACCATCATGGATATTCCTCTTTTGAGGTGATTTTATCAAGGTCAAAACTGAATAATATTGTCATCTACATTTTTGGCTGTACGAAGATAAAAGCAACAACAAGACAACAAAATCTCAGGAGAAAGAAGGGGCGGGCGGGGGGGAAGCAGCTTCCAAAATAGGTACTGGGAAACATATAATGGAACGGACAGGAAAGCAGGAATACAAATTTCTAGACCCAGTTCTATTTACCACTCCATCGGAAGTTCTATGGACCTGAACAATTCATTTAACTACTCTGGAGAGAATAGATGACCCCCAGGTGTGCCTCTCTTCTGGTTCTGCAGATGTTATTGACAGCCTACGAGGAGGTCTTGGGAACATTGGCCAGACTTCCCTGACACCAGAAAGTTCTTTAAGCCTTTCATGGTGGGTGGTGGTGGTCATGGTGATGGAGGAGGCAGTAGTCATGGTGGTGGAGTGGGTTGGAGAGAACGCTGCCGTGCTCCATGGGTCTGAATGAGAGACATGACTGGGACAGATGCTGTGATGGGATTGAGAAGTGGGCAGAGTGGTGGGCAGTGAGGCACTAGGACTTAATGGGCCCAAGTGCACAGGTCCAAGCCTGTAACTCCCTGTGCCTTTCAAGATGATTCCTCTACCTGGGATGGCACAAGCAAAACAGACATGCTGAGGCAGATAGATACACACTATTCTCCTGGTTGTGACTTTGCGGGGGTGGGGGAGGTTGTTTGTTGAAATTTTAAAATTTGTTTTAGTTTTACATTTTTATTTATTTATTTTTTATGCTACAAAATAGTTCAAATCTGTATTTTGGGAATATGGAGAGAAGGAAAAGTTGAAGCAGTTAAATCGAGAGCCGGGACTGCACGTGGACAGAGTGTAGGCACAGAGGAGAGCCCTTCTTGCACAGAGCAGACTACAGTCTGGCTCAGGCAGAGCTTAAAAACAGCCGAGGTTAATGCATAATTCCACAGGCTAGGGAGGCGCCCTGGGACAGAGGTGAGAGCTGGAGCCAGGCCTGGTGGCTGGGGCCCAGAAGGAGCCGGGACAGTCAAGTGTCCTCTTTCCTAAGGACAAAAGGCGACACACTCTAGACTAGACTAGACTAGACTAGACGTCCGCCATGATGGTGGATGAGTCCCTGGAAGGCCTGAGAGGTGCAGCTCCCTGCGCAGACAGAGGCCTGGCGCCAGGAACCCAGTGGATTCACAGAGAAAGGAGTGAAGTACTAACAAATGGTTTTCATTATCATCACACGGCCTCCACCCTCGGTCTGTATGTGTGTGCTTTGGTTTTTTTTCTCTTTTTTTCATCTTTTCCTGGGTTGTAACTAAACAATGAGGTGATTGCCATCCCACTGAATTGCACAATAGAACCAGTGGCTGGGTTGGAGCATAGCTTTCCCCAAATAAATTCTGGACAAGAGACATGAGCAAGCTGGAAAGAAGGAGTTGATTCAATACCTGTATATACTTTTTAGCGCTGGTGGTGGAGGCGGGATGAGGGTCCTGGGAGAGCTAAGACTCTTAGTTCCTCAGCAGTGCACCTGTCAGCCCACCAATGGGACATTCTTCTTCTTCAGTGAAGCTTCACCGAAATGAAAGGGGGGCTGACCCAGTGATCCAGGAATGTAAATTGGGACCACTTGCTCTTTCCCAATAGAATAGGAAATAACGATTTACTTTGAGTAAGCTGGTGCAGCTGTGGGAAGAGTTTTCAGTTCTGTTCAATAAACATTCCCTAAGTGCCTACTCTGAGACAGCCTGTGGTCCGAAAAACACCGAAGACCTCAAGAAGTCAACACTCAAGCAGATGCCACGATTTGTCCCCAGCCCCTTGGAAAACCTGAGCATCAACTGAACCGCAAGGATACCTCCGTTTTGTAGTCTCCTTGTGATTCACCCTCCCAGTGAGGCAGCGATGACCCTAAGCAAAGATGCTATCAGGTCTATGGGGCCTGGCTGGTTTTCGTGATGGCCCAAGAGCACTGTGCTCCCCAAACTGTACTCAGGGCCAGAACGGCTTCCTCCCTCTGACTGCCACGTGGCTGGAGAAAATGGATCATTCCAAAAACAAATGTTTCAGTTCGTTACTCAGCAGTTTTGTTGAGAAATGATTGCAGATAATCATCTTGTAGCTGCAGACAGAGCGTTTTACGCTTGCTCAGACGGGGCCACTGAGCATGCGCGTGGCCGGCCCTTCCAACCAAGACAGGGGCAAACAGCAGGATCCATCCTGCAGGAGATGGCCCGACGGGTACGTGAGATGGACGTAAGGCATTGCTTTCACTTCTGCGCCCAGGCTGCTGATAACTCACTGCCTAGTTCTGGCTGGATGTCTTTAATGATAGTCATTAAAATGCCTGATCTTTCTGTAGGACGAACTAGGTGCCGGGCTCCCGGCAAAATGCTCCTTCTGTTTAATCCTCTCAATAACCCCATGTGGAAGATAGGATTATTATTATGGAGAGGCAACACCAAGTCACAGAGAAGTTAAAGCACTTGCTAAAGGTCACACAGCCGATGAGGGGTAGGACTGAAATGCACCCAACCCCCAGCCAAGGTAAGGATCTGGACTGTAGAATCACTGATGGCCCTTTCTTTATAGCTCTTGCAGTCTGTCATTATGTAAAATCACAACTGAGATTCTAAAATAAATTAGTTTATAGTTCTTTGGATCTTAAACATCCAAATTTACTTTTAGAAATAGCAGGATGCATGGCTGGTGTGTGTTTGTGTGTACGCACGCAGGCATATGTGTGTGTGCGCGTGTGTGGTAGTCGAGCGGGTGAAACTGTCTGCCCTCATCTGTGGAATTTCTAATTACCCACAGTGTTCTGGGTCCCCAGAGATGGATGCGTGCTGTGAGTCTCTTATTAGCTCTGGACTAAATTGCAGCAGGGCAAATTTTTTCCTTTTGTTCATGATGTCATGGGCAAATAACACCTAAAAGAAGAAACACTGGATTGGGGATGTTCTGAAATATTATTACATGAGAATCAAGGGACTTTTGAAGTGACAGCAGGTTTTCATCTCTTGTGACCTTTTTCCTAAGGTAATGAAAGAGCTAGATGAAACTCCTTCCAATAAGCTGAAAAAATGCACATGAAACAGCCTCATTATAGCTAACCACCCCAGTGATGTTCCAGCATCCCCCATCAAGGATATACGTTACCGTGCGATAGGAACCCACTCGGGACTGGGATAGTTAAAGCTGTACACAGGAAGTAGCTAGAACAGCATAAAGACCCCTGACAAACACACACATGGAAGTAAATTCTTTGTTTCCAGCTCTTATCTTAGCCTCAGGTTCCCTAGGATTTGCTTGTGCTGCATGCCTGGGCAAAACAGGGCTGAGTTATCTCTTTCATGCCTTGAGTCAGATTTTCTGGGTGTGAAGTCAGCAGACAAGCCAGGAAATGTCCGTGCGGAAGAGTGAGGGAGCTGGAGACACGGTGGCAGCTGTCACTCCAGAGTGGTGCGGTATGGGAAAGTGTCCGACTCATCTTTGGGACTCAGTTTCCCCTTGTGATGTGTTTCGTGCTGGCTGGTATGGTCCAGGTGTTCAGGGATGCAGGGTGGTCAAGGTGTGGCAGTGTTTGCAGAGACGGGAGTCCAGCTGCTCAAGCAGAAATGGCCCTGACTCGTGGACAAGTGTGGGTTTCCCAAGGACAAGGGAGTATGTCTCAGAGATGAGTGAGTATCTCCTGGGCAAGCATGGGCATCTCATGGATGGGTGAGTGTATCTCACAGGCACATGTGTCTCACGGACGAGTGTGTCTCATGGACAAGCGTGCCTCACAAACAAGTATGGATGTCTCACGATAGTTGTGGGTGTCTCATGGACCAGTGAGGATGACATTTTACTGGGATTCTTACATTCAAGTCCTACAGCTCATACCTTATCCCTCACCAGTTGAACAATGGCCTGCCTGCCTTTAAAAGCCCTAGAACACTGTGCAAGACCAGGATTTTTCTTGGTCTGTCTCAGAACTGTAGATCATTAGCTTGTCTTTATTTCTGAAGTTACATCTGAATTGCATTATAGACTTATGTGCTGTAACGTTGCTTGACCTAGTGCTTGGAAAACATACCACACACTGAGAGGAAAAGGCTAGCTCAAGAGGAGCTGAGGACATTTAATCCTGTAAAGCAAGTAGAAGGAAGAACTTGGATCCGGGTTAGCATTCACCCACGAGGTTTTGTTTGCATTCATGCGTTCCTTCCCAGGTGGTCACCTGAGGTCTACTTTGGTTTGGAAACCTCGCTAGGTGCTGGTGTTACCGAAAACTACTTTAACTCCAACCAACCCGAGAGCCCTTTTCCCCCAATACTTCTGTCTGCTCTTAGTCCCAAGTATGGGAACGGCAGGCAGGGAAAGGCCAAAAGGAGGTCTGAAAGAAATGGATCTTTTTCTTGTGGTTTAAGGATCAGCCAGTTGGAACCAAGGAGATGTTTTCTTAGGGTTGCAGAGAAGTTTGAAAAGCGATTGGATTGGTTTTGGCACGGAAATGTAGATTATAGAAATAGCGTTAGTATTACTAAGCCGACGGGCTATAGTATGAGGACTGTCATTTAGCTGTACGTTCTTGCAATAGTGTGCTGCCCTCAGCTCTGTAGTGGAAGGCTGCTGTATGTTTGCATGTCTTATCTCCCACCACCACATCAATGTTCTAATTGCCCATGCTTTGAAAACTTCCCTGCGGTGTTGGCCTTGCACAGCTAATGACTCCAGTCAGGTAAATACCATGCAGATTGTGGCCAGCCACACACACCAACAGGCCATGGACACCCGTAGCAACTGCTCCTTGATTCTGAAGCTCGAGGTCAGCCAGTCTCGGTGGTTTCCCCCTTAAGCTGCCCGACTCTCTGGAGAAATGCCAGGGTTTTGTAATTTACCTCAGAGTCTCCCAAAGAGCCAGAGGACCATTTATCTTTTAGAGAAACGTGGCAGGGCACTCTGGAATTGTTAGCATTGAACCTTTCAGTCAAAAAGAATAGCAGTTTTGCTGAACCATAATGTCTTCCTAAGTCCTTGGTGCCAGATGTACTATTTTCCTATTGGACTTGCCAAACCACTAAATAGTTAAAATACATCAAATCATCTCCAAGTGGCCAAAATTGAATGCCCTCCCCACCCCACCCCCCAAAAAAGAGCTCCTAGTCAGCAAACCTCACGGTCATGTTCCATACTAGAAAATTTCTGATTAGGCTAAAAATTAGGAAAACAGACTTAACATGAAAGACTTCAAATTTCTTTTTTGCCTACAGGCTCAGAGTAAGAACTACCAGAGAAAGGAGAGAATCAAGGGGGGGAATGGTCACAGCGAGAGCACCAACTATGATTACTGTTATACCCTCAACTACATGCTCTTAATGCCCGACGTCCCCAGTGAGTTTTCCCAGCACAGAGCTCTGGCAGGTGGAAGCGAAGAGAAAGGAGGCTGCAGTTCGAGCCAGATGTTCTGGCATCTTTGATGTGGCTTAAGCTGATCTTGGAACTAAGCATCGCATCTGAGCATGTGCAAGGAATGGTCCAAGAGGTCTTTTTGGTCAAGCATCCCCAAATCTTTGCCAGCAAATAATCCTTGGGCTTAATATAAGCTACCATAGCTCCAGCCACCAAACAACATTTTAAGTGGCATGCAAGGAGTAAAAAGAAAACCTTCCAATTCACGAGCGTCAATTATATCTAGATGGTTGGCCAGGCAGAGGGTAGAGAGTCTGGAAGCTGGATTCTTGTTGCCTAAATGTGACCACGTCTGCACTTTACATTTTCTGAGATATATTAATTTCTTGATAATTTCTCTTAATTGCTAGCTCATCAAAGCCGATGTCAATCGTCCTGTTCATCCTGTAAAGCAGTGGTTCTCAGCCTCGGCTTTTTCCCTGGGAACTCCTCAGGAATTTTTACAAAATACTGATCCCCAGGCAGCGCTCTGGAACAGTTAAGCTGGAACCTCTGGAGATGGGATGGGTGTCAGGGGTGTGGAAAGCTCCTTGACTGATTTCAGTGGTCAGCCAGGATGGCGAGCCACCGGGGGAGGAGGGCAGTGGAAAGGGGGAAGCGAGGAGGTTAGATGAGATCTTCCACAAAGTTCAAGCTTGGAGGACTTTGCAGGATGCTGACCGACAGTCAGCCGGTTGTTAGCTGATGCCCGTTACTCCTTGATAACTCTCCAGAGGCTTAGTTTCCTCCAACTGTATATTAAGTTGAATTTTCAACTATTGGCCATTGTCTAAGCTTCTTAGCTGAAATTGACCAAAAGGTCTCATTGAGAACTTAAGAAAGTGAAGGGGACACTGAGGCAGGAAACAACAGAGAGATATTCAAGTAGGCTTTATCTCAGGGGGCCCCAGAAGAACCTCTAATTCTAGCTGACTTGAGGCTGGTTGTTCTGGGGTTCTGGGGTCATGGTCTAGACATAAAATGGACTATAATATGGGAAGTTCCAATCAAGCAAGCCATCTATGGTAGTAGACTGACTCTGGGTTGACCCTCTCACTTGGTCCCGGATCCCTCACCCCATGGGGAGGCTGCAGACAGAGGAGAGCCAGAGTAGACCCGCAAAAGCAGTGATTCTCGAGCTTAGGTGTGCACAGAATCACCCAAGGGGCTGTTAAAACACACATGACAGGGTCTCACTCAGTATTGCTAGGTCTGTGGTGGAGCCTGAGCATTTGCATTTCTAGTAAGTCCTAAGATACTGCTGATACTACTATGGCCCACACTTTGAGAATCACTGCCTTAAACATGAGACCCTGGACAGACTAGGGTTGTCCTGGTCTGCAAGAGGTACACCAGACTTTAAAGAGTATTCCGTCACGCCCTGCAAGAAGGAATGGAATGTGGGTCTGCAATGAACTTGGCTTTATTTAAATGCACGTGTGAAAGGGTGAGAACCATCTGATTAAGTGATTGCCTCATGAGAACAGAGTTTTAAAATAGATAAGCCTTAGGGTTGCTTGTCCCTCATATCTTTGCATTAGAAATTGGTGATATTTAAATCAGATTTAATTTTAGAGTTCTAACCTTCACTAGCATAAACTAAACACAATAACAGCAGCATCTGTGAAAATCATTTAGTGTTCAGTATTCTGGACAGGGTATTGTTCTCTCCAACAGCAAACTGTACCTACACTGGACAGGAGAAGGCCAAAGGCATAGGGGATGCTAGACAGGGTCTCAAATATTAGCCCTCAGCCATCGAGCTTGGCAGGTGACCCTGGTGCACCAAGGTGGTTTGGCCTAGATGGCATCAATAGGGTGAGGGATGTTTTTGTGATGGGTCTATAGCAAACCCCCGGGAAGACAGATCTGCCTGGATGTTGTGGGATTTTTAAATTGAGATCAACCTTCGCTCTCCTCCTTATCATCTAAACTGGAGGCCATCCTGGCTTGTAATGGAATATCTAGAATATTTCCAGAGAAAGTCACTCTTACTTGCCTGGCTATTCCATAGAGGGAAAGTGGTCGCCTTTTATGTCACACAAGAAGTAATAGTCCGTGGGCAGGCCACTGCAGTGAGCTCTCCAAGCTCATAAGCACCTGCTACTATAAGTAGTATGGGTACAAGACCCATCACTGTTCCTTTCCCCAAGCCGTGTTGAACCTCTAGCCAGTTCTTGAACTCTGGGGGATCTGTAATGCCTTTCCTTCCTTTCTTCCCTGATGAACTTCTATTCATCCTTAAGAACCCTGCTCAGATGTTACACCCGCCATGAACCTATGTCTCTGGTTCATCTGGCCAGATGAAACTAGTTCCTCCTTCGATTAAGTTTCCATATCATGTCGAATATACATCATACTTATCACACTGTTCTTTGAAGGTGTGTTCATGTGTTTGTCTTTCTTCACCTCTAGGTTATTTGCTCTTGGAAGTTAAATATTATGTTATATTCTTCTTTGTGTCCTTAGCACCTAACATAGTGGCTGGCATAGGGCCAAGTTTTACGGTTTAATTAATGAAAAAAAAAAAGAGAGACTCTTAATCTCACAAAACAAACTGAGGGTTGTGGGGGGGTGGGGGGGAGGGAGAGGGTGGTTGGGTTATGGACATTGGGGAGAGTATGTGCTATGGTGAGTGCTATGAAGTGAGTAAACCTGGCGATTCACAGACCTGTACCCCTGGGGCTAATAATACATTATGTGTATTATGTATGTGTATTATGTGTATGTGTAATACATTAGTAAAACAAAAACAAAACCAAAATTAATGAAAAAAAAATAATTCGAGTGTTTGGGTAGGAGAAAGCATTACTTAAGAATCCGTTAGGGATACAGGCCAGAAAAGATAAATTGATATCATAGAATCACAGATGATCAGGGCAGGAGAATTTAGCTATCATCATAGTAGTTCCTTGTCTTCTGGAAGAAGAAGCTGGGAGATGCTTAACTGTGGGTTCCAGTCAAATGGTCAGTCAGTCTTGGCCAAATACCCGGATGAAGAATTCGTGGACTGGATTCAGACTCTCTTTCCCAGGAGCCCATCTATTACCCCGGGGAAATGCCATCCTCCTCCAGTGCTAAACCCAACCCCAAGAAAGCATGACGGTGTACTTTGCCACAGAGTCTAACATTTTTAAAGGGTGTTTAGGTAAATTTCCATCTCTAGACTTGAATGCCAATTGCCTATGGGAAGGTTTTTCTGATGCTTCTGAGGCAAACAGGATATTTTGAGTAGAGTGGGTAAGGAAGAGGAATGGAAATATCCCAGTCCTTAATACCATGATTTCTAACAGGAGGAAAACCACTCCAGATGCTCTTTCTACCTCCCTGTCCTCTACCTCATGTATGTGATTAGGAACTTGGTGGCTTCATTGACATATGCTTCTGTAGTACAAGATGAAAGGGAGTTGAAGGGAGAAAAGTGGTGGGGGTCCATACTGGAAAAAATGTGATGTGGAAAGGGGTTTTTGGAATTGGAGAGATATTATAAACAGGAAGGATACAGATGTCATTCTAGACTTTTTTTGGGGGGTGGGGACTCAATCCTTCATAAGTGCTACAATAGACATAATAATTCATTCACTCATTCACTAAAAATGTTGTCATTCTCCAGCTCAAAGCCCTCCACTCCCTTCCCCTTCCCCTTAGGATAAAACCATCGTTCCAGCTATGTCTTTGCAGACCTAGTTCCTTTTTTTTTTTTTTTAATTTTATTCATTTATTTGACAGACAGAAATCACAAGTAGGCAGAGAGGCAGGCAGAGAGAGAGGGGGAAGCAGGATCCCTGCCGAACAGAGAGCCCGATGCGGGGCTCGATCCCAGGACCCTGGGATCATGACCTGAGCCAAGGCAGAGGCTTAACCCACTGAGCCACCCAGGTGCCCCTGACCTAGTTCCTTTTACCTCCCCATTCATTTCTCCACATGTTCAGCAATTTTGATTTGTTTCTACCTCAGGGCCTTTGCACTTACTGTTCCTTCTGCCTGGAAAGCTCTCTCCCTCATTCCTTTTCATTCTTCAGATCTCAACCTGAAGACCACTTCCTCCAAGAACTCTTCACTGAGCAACCTGTCTACAGGATCTCCTCACATCATACCTTGTGTATTTCCTTCATGACATGTAAAGAATCAGAAGATATGTTTTTTATTTACGTCAGACTTTAAGCTCCATAAGAGATGAGACCCTGTCTGTCTTATTCACTGCTGGGTCCCCAGCACCCAGATCAGTGCATAACAAATAGCAGGTGCTCAGGAAATATTGCTGAATGAATGAAGGAAACACTTACATATGTACAAGGTTTATAGAAGTGAGAGGAGAACAGAAAACTTCCATTGCTTCTAGGAACTACAGCCTAAACTCGAATAGTATTTTTTTTTCCTCATTGTATCATCTATATATCTTCTGATTGATAAAATTTGACTTTTGGCATGATTCTTAGAGAGGCATAACCCAATTCCGTAAGAGTTTTCTGTTCTCTATCCAGTGGTCAGGTTATAGTATTTGCCACCATTACTCATTTGGATCTTTATCAGATCCAAACTTGGTCTCAGTTGTCAGGTCTTTTTCTTCCATGTAATTTATCTTAAGTTGGGCCGTCCTAAGTTGGGTCTACTACATCTGCATGTGTCTAATGTAAAGAATAATTTCTGGTTTGGTGCTGAGTCAGGGTCTGCTGAAGCAGGGCGCTGGGGCAGGATAGGAAGCTCCTCATTGGGACCCAGGGGCTGCATCCAGGCAGAAACCAAGCACTTTGGCACAAGAATCGGAGGCAGGGGCCACCGTAGGTCGGTGCAAGGTCACCCCTGGCAATTTTGGTAGCTAGACTCTAGGTCCTTCCCGGGTGCTGATGCCAGTAAAGACCCAAAACTCAGGGAATGGGGTTTGTCCTATTGGCATGTCCCTGCCTAGGACGTATACCCTATTGTACCCTCCTGCCTAGGGTACAGCTATCCACCTGCTAGAGAATATGGTAAAGTGCCCATCTAATGCCAGCTCTCTCATCCCACAGAGTCCTGGCCCGTGGTTGTGCAGTCCAGGGGGCTGGATGGCATGCTGGACCCAAGCTCAGCTCAGTGTCCGGGCCCAATAACGGCTTTTCCAAGGGAGCAGCTTTCTGTCCTGGCCCCACCGAGGTAAGCACTTGAGGGGTTCCTGCCTCACCGAGGCTGCTGGCTCTGGAGCATCTGAGACAGCTGGACATGAGCCCCGGGCTGAAGAAGAGGAGTCACATCTAACTGTTAATCAGCTGGGCTCTGGGATGGGCCTAGTGATCCAGCACATGTGGCCTTCATGCTCTCAGCTGGTCCCGTACCTCCAGGGACAGGTTAAGAGTCTGAGCTGTCCACCTCTGTAGTAACAGAACCCAGGGCCTCCAACAGACAGAGAGCAGCGGTCAGACTCTCCACACAGCGCCTGGTCTGTCTGAGTAGGCAGCCTTGTGAGATGAAGTATCCTTGATCACTTTCACGCCCTTGGCCATGGAGTAGAAGGTAGGGGAAGCTCCAGATCAGGGGACAGAGGCCAGCGCTGAGTTCTACTGCGGCTGGGTGTGTGCCCACTTCCAGGTACTTACTCTTACTACCTGTTTCCTCCTCTGTGCAACAGGAATCGTAAGGCCTCCTCCCAGGTTTGTTGCAAAGGTTAATGAGGTACTTATGCCCAATAAAGGATAATGATGATAATTATGATCTCCCCTCATTCATTTTAAATGTGTGCCTAAGACTTCAGGCCAGTAGATCCTGTTCCCAGGAAAGCCGCAGGTGCCTGTACCTGCTAGTGCCTTCTGGCTGCATATTTCTATCATGGGCACTCCAAGTGCTTTTGGACAAAATCGACCTGATGCCTAGAAACCTGATCAACCAAATAGGAAAATAATCGAATATCCAGGTGTTCCCCAGTGTCCGGATTTGTGGCACAAGGGAGGTAAAACTTACAGCCTGTTGAATGGAATTCTCATTTTGATGTTGGTGACCAACTCAGTGTAGCCCTGGGTTCCAGTGCGCGCGTGGCCTCAGGGCTCTCTCCTCGGGAAGGTGCTGAGGCTGAACGATGGGAAGCTCCCATACTTGGAGCCCGCCACTCACGAGCTGCAGAACCCCAAGGTCACTCAGACTCCCCAACACCCATGTGTCCCCTCTGTCAAGCTCAAGGATTGGACTAGATTGCTGATTCTCAAAACACAGTCCTCGGTCCAGTGGCGTCAGTATCACCTGGGAGCCTGTGAGAAGCGTCGAGTCTCGGGCCCCACCCTAGGCCTCCTCGGTCAGAAACAGTGGGGTCCAGCAATCTGCAGTTTGGCAGACCTTCCAGGTTATTCTGACACCCTGAACCTCTGGACTTGATCATCTCTGATGTCCCTTCCGGTCCAAGCTTCCTCCCCGGGGAGAGGCCAGCAGAGGCGCTCACTGGGTTCCGTCCTGGCAATGCTGTTCTCTGCTGAGGCCTCAGGGGGACCTCCCTGGGGAGCTGAGGAGCGGCAGAAGGCCTCTCACGTTCCACGCAGGTGCTGACAACTGGGGGTGTCCCCATCTTTACACTGAAGACAGCAGCATGTTTACATGAGAGCAAGGCCACGTGTACGTGGAAAAGGACCCTTGACCCACTCTCATAACATGGCGAGTAGGATGGAAGGGGAGGCTGGCTTTCCTCAGCCACAGGCACTTGGCCTCACTAGCACTAATGATCTCGGTTCACTGACCCAGTCTCTGGCCCAGAATCACTACTAGCTCTAGGCACCACCCCTCTGAGGCAGGAATCCTCATACTCCCTGGACAGAGAACCACCACGGGTTCGGTCCCCAGGTGCTGTCAGCCCTCCGAGCTGCAAGGATGTGGGCCACCTGCTCAGCTGCGTCCAGCAGCTTCATCACCTCCCCACGTGCAGCCTGAGTCAGTGTGAAGATCACTCACCAGGTGCAGGAAATTTCTGTCCTCACTGGAGCATAGGAACCATGGAAACCCCCAGAATGTATCCCTGGTCCGAGAGGGCACAGAAGTTGGGGAGCCCTGAATAAAAGGCACCCCCGCAACACACATACACATACACACTCTCTTAATCATATGTCCTCCTTTCAGGCTAGGAGCAGGACAAATACAGAACATTCAGCCGTGACACAAAACACATTCCCCCATGTGAGCCCCTAAGGGCATCATCCCCAGCTGATCGTTCAGCTGATAGGGCTCTGCTTCGCGAAGCCTCAATGAGGACCGCCTGTCGTGTCATCAGGAGAAAGGATTCGAGGGTTGTTCTTTTTTTTTTTTTTTTTTAAGATTTTATTTATTTATTTGACAGACAGAGATTACAAGTAGGCAGAGAGGCAGAGAGAGAGAGGAGGAAGCAGGTTCCCTGCTGAGCAGAGAGCCCGAAGTGGGGCTCGATCCCAGAATCCTGAGATCATGACCTGAGCCAAAGGCAGGGGCTTAACCCACTGAGCCACCCAGGTGCCCCTCGAGGGTTGTTCTTAAAAAGAAAGAAAGAAAAGTCACTCCGTGGTTTTACGTCAACCAAGGAGAGAATGTTCTTTTGTAAACTGCGCTTTGTTCATCGTATCACTGGACTAGAAATCACACTCGTTTTTTTTCTTTTCTTTAGTTCTCCGCTGATGATTTTTAAAAAGAAACACTTAATTTAAAAAGAAATAGCTGAAGGGGATTAAAGAGGACACTTACCATGATGAGCCCTCAGTAATGGTTAGAGTTGTTGAATCACCGTGTTATACACCTGAAACTCCTATAACACTGTTAACTTTACTGGAACTAAAATAAAAAGCTTAATGAAAATGAATAAGTAAAAATATTTGATATTGTCCCTGCCTTATGAGAAAATGTCAGACATGGCAATATTCTCACTTGAAAAAAAAAACCACGCCAAGGAGTATATTTTAAATATAAAAACTAAAGTTTTAAAAAAGACTATGGGGCATGCTATTAGGGGTGAGTCAATTAAAAACTTTTATGAGAGAACATTTCCAACATTTTCAAAAATCTTAACAAAGCAGTCTGTGCCTGATGCAACCCTCCCCCGTGATGAAATGCCGTCCACTACCATGTGTTATCGTGACGGTGAACTGGAAGTTACCGTCGACATTAAGAATTCAGTAGCACCTGCAGTGCTGGGCAGAGCAGTAACCTGTATGGCTGCTGAAACTCAAGCATGTCCAAGCTGGAAGATTCCTCAAGAGTCTGCGGTCGCATGGAGAAGTGAAGGAGCACAGAAGCAAGGGGCGCGTCCACACCCTCCCTGACTCTTAGAGCTGGAGTCACCTGTGAACACTAGGTCACCTGGATACAACGAAGAGGGGCAGGGTGCTTTTCTGCCTCCAGGGAGTTTGCCTGGGGATGGGAGGAGATGAGAACATAATGGCCCTAAGGCAGGTCTAAGGAAATGCTCTACAGAGGTGGAGAAGGGAGAGAGTTTGTCTCTGTGGAAATAGAAAAAGGCGCCCCTCCCGCCCAGTGGAGGTGGTATTTGAGTTGGGTGCTAAAAGGTGATGCGAACAACTCCAACCAACAGAGAGGGGGGAGCAGAAAAGGCACAGGGAGGGCGAGGGGGAGCATTCCTGGTCAAGAAGATGCTGAACTGAGAGGACAGCGGCTCACCACTGGACCCTCTGGGCAGGGCCAGGTGATCAGAGCGGGGCTTCAAGAGGTTAAATGGGGTGGCTAGGAACAGTAGGTACTGAAAGAAGAGAGATGAGGGTCCAGGACATCAGTTGGGAGATGGCTCTGTGACCTGAACCAGGAACAGGAGGTGAGAATGGAAACTACAATTTCAAGAGGTGCTCCCGGAACAGAACGCAAAGGGCTGGGGGGAGGGCCAGGAGGAAGGAATAGAGGCCGGCGTTGAGCTGAGGTTTGGAGCTGGTGGACAAAGGGAGGGTGGTTCCAGGGCCAGAATAAAGGAAAATGTTGGAGAAACTCATTTAGGAGGGAAGTGTGGGGAGATGTTCACAAGAGACAGCCGCTGGGGAACTACACCATAACACACCATAAACCATCAAGTGGTCCAAAACAGGGCTGCTGCTGTTGAGAGGGAAGGCGGGACTGATCATCCTGATGAGTAGCAGTGTGAAGATTTTTGATTGGGATGCCTTGCATTCAAAATGTCAGTATCCGGGAAGAGTCCCCTAGAGGTTCAGAACTGGCTTTTGAAAGAGCAGTGGGGCTAGAGATCCCAGTCCGGGCATCAATCCCACAGAAGTCTCAGCCGCCTCCTTAGAAGAGGATGAGCTTACCAAGGGGGAGACTGGAGGAGGAGGTGGGAACCCCTGGTCATGGGAAATAGGGAGCAGTACTTCCCTTATTACCATCAAAACCCTAAAGTTTCGTGGTTTTCTTTTTCCATTTTCCCATCCAAATTCTAAGTGTTACTAATTTGGATATAAATGGATGAATTTTCAGTTTCATTTCTTCTCCCTTCTTCTATCTGATGAGAGATACCATGTATTGAGAAGAAAGAAAAGGAGCAAACCAAGGGGCTTGACTTAGCTGCCAGCCAACTGAATGCTCGGTTCTGTGGCAGTTGGCTGGACAGTTTATGTGCCACACCATTAGCCAGCAGAACCAGCAGTGGGCAAAAGCCCAGATGTGCATAGCCGGCTGGAGGACTGGAGTAAACACCAGTGTTTTTTCAAAGTAACCCAAGAGAAAAGAATTTGGTGGTTTTATTCTTGGTATTTCACCAAACAGTGGCCTATTTCCAGTGGGGATGGAAGGGGGAAACACAATATTGAAGAGAAGAATGCATCACTTTGAAACAGATTAGAAATGCACCCTGCAGCCATAGCCACAAAATCCAAGAGAAGGCACCTACCACAGTGAAAAGAAGGCAGGCAGTGAGCTTCTCGGGCCGTCCCCATTCACTCCTTCATTCGTTTGCCTTACATTTTTTGAGGACCTACTATGTGCCAGCACTGCACATGGCTCCAGAAATATTTAACTTTAAATGGCACAGCTTCTAAAGTGCTCTCAGGAGACAGACAATGTACGTGATTATCCATGGCACTAGGAAACACCAGTGCTCTCAGGAGACAGACAATGTACGTGATTATCCATGGCACTAGGAAACACCAGTGATAGGGTTATGGCAAACCACCATGGTAGACAGGAGAGGGGCTCACCGAGGAAGGACTGACTAGGGCAGGTGGATGAGACACGGCTCTGCGTTCCATGACCTTGCAGCCAGTGGGGAGACAGGCTGAAATCTTATAGGAGTAAGTTCAGAGAGCAAACAAGCAGCAGTGTGACTGAAGAAGACGAAGTCCTTGGCCTAGGACACTGGAATGACTCAGAAGTAAGGAGATGTGTGCGCACCTTTCAATCCCAGCAGCATCCCTGTGAAATAGTTGTTATTGCCTGCTTTTTACCAATGAGGAAACTAAGTCTCAGAAAGATTAAGTGACTTCCCTCTGCTTGCAAGTAGCCAAGATGGGAATATGAACAAGGTTTTCTAACTCCAAATCCAATGCAGAATGGCCTGTGGGGGTGGGGATGGGAAAGAGGAAGGGATGGAATAGGAAGTTTGGGCCCCCTCTCTAGGGGATGCCACTAACCCTCCCAAGATTTAGAGATGCTTCACAGAGGAGGTGACATTTGATATCCATCCACAGGTGTGACTGGGACCTCCACAGTCAGCTGCCCTGGGGGGGTGGTCACAGGTGGGCAACTCTGGTACAGTGTGGAGCCCTGTCTGGGCTTGCTTGTGCTGCCTCTTGGGGACAGATGGATTTCTGCCATTTGCTGTATACTCACATAGGAGTAAATAATAAAAGGAAAAGGCGTGTTTAAGAATGAAAGACAAGGGTTCCTGGCTCAGTCAGTTGGGCGTCTGCCCTCTGCTCAGGCCATGATCTTGAAGTCATGAGATCGAGTCCCAAGTCAGGCTCTCTGTCCCTCCCCCTACTTGTGTGCTCGCTCTTGCTCTCTCTTTCTCTCTCCCTCAAATGAATAAATAAAACATTTTTGAAAGAAAAAGGATGAAAGACAAAGTAGGGGCGAAGGAAGGGTAGAAGGATTTCAGAAGGGGTCAGCTTTGGATTCTGTTCCTAGTTGTGCTGATGACTTTAGGCCTGTTGGTTAATTTTCTGTGGATCACTTGCCTTGTATATGAAAGAAAGACGATAAATCCTAAGTCAAGACTAATGAGAAATTAGAAATGAATGCACTTGAAAAGTTTTAAAATGTCACACGACAAGGAGCTATATCAGCGTTGGTATTTCTATGTGCTGGCTGGTGGCTGACTAGCCGGGCAATGCTGGTCCCAGAGCTCTGTACTTTTTTGCCAGACATGACGTTTCATGGATTTGCAACAAGGGTTCCCCATCACCAGATCTCAGAGCTGACCAGTGCTGCTGTCTGAAGAGGGTGGATTCAGGGCTGGGGCTTCAAGACAAGTCCTGGGAAACCCTTCCCACTGCCTTCCCAGGGGAGTCAAGTCGTTGGGCTCAACACAGTGCTAAGGACAGGTGTCAGACACACACGGACACCTCCAGCTGGCAGACGCAGCACTCAGGGACCATGTGCATGGTGCTGCCAAGTTCACACGGTGCCACAGGGTGGAATTTGGGGGCTCTGTCCCTTCCTGAAAAAGCCCAGCCCCTCGATGGCGTGACCCTATCTCCAGGTCACCTGAGCCAGCCCTGTTTATACCTGTCGTCCTCTGTCATTGTGGTCAGCAGCCCCTCTCACCCTCCAAAGTCTCTCGGTTTGAACGGTAAATTCCAGAGTCACCTTGCCCTTGGACTCCCAGGTGAGACAGCTCTTTGGGATCCTCTCGGGAGGTCAAGACCCAGAAACTGCCTTTGTACAGAACTCCGTGCCCCGTGGACTAATCCCCGTTTCTGTCTCCTTCCAGGTGCACAGCGTAATGTCCATGTTGTTCTACACTCTGATCACAGCTCTTTTGATCGGCACCCAGGCAGAAGCCCACCCCGAGAGCCATGTCCCAGCAGGACACGCCATCCCCCAAGCCCACTGGACTAAGCTTCAGCATTCCCTTGACACAGCCCTCCGCCGAGCCCGCAGCACCCCGGCGGGGGCAATAGCTGCGAGGGTGGCCGGGCAGACCCGCAACATCACTGTGGACCCCAAACTCTTTAAAAAGCGGCGACTGCGCTCACCCCGCGTGCTATTCAGCACGCACCCCCCACCTGTGGCCGCAGATACTCAGGATCTGGACTTGGAGGCCGGCGGAGCCGCCTTGGGCAACAGGACTCGCAGGAGCAAGCGGTCGTCGTCCCACCCTGTCTTCCACCGGGGCGAGTTCTCGGTGTGCGACAGCGTCAGCGTGTGGGTGGGGGACAAGACCACCGCCACGGACATCAAAGGCAAGGAGGTGATGGTTTTGGGGGAGGTGAACATTAACAACAGCGTGTTCAAACAGTACTTTTTTGAGACCAAGTGCCGGGACCCCACGCCCGTGGACAGCGGGTGCAGGGGCATCGACGCCAAGCACTGGAACTCGTATTGTACCACGACCCACACCTTTGTCAAGGCGCTGACCATGGACGGCAAGCAGGCTGCCTGGCGGTTTATCCGGATTGACACAGCCTGCGTGTGCGTGCTCAGCAGGAAGGCTGGGAGAAGAGCCTGACCTGCAGGACAGCCCCCCCCCCCCAGCTCCCCCTCCACCCCCTCCTGGGCCCCTCCCTACCTCAACCTGTAAATTATTTTAAATTATAAGGACTGCATGGTAATTTATAGTTTATACAGTTTTAAAAAATCATTATTTATTAAATTTTTGGAAGCATCCCATGTGCCGGCACTCCAGTCATTTTCCCCAAGTGTGACCCTCTGCAAGTCTGGGGACATTGTGGGGCGAATTACCCCTGGCACCCCCGGCTGTCATCCTCCCCCCCCCCACCCACCCCAGCCAGCTCTGCAAACTTCAGGGCAAAGCT
This sequence comes from Lontra canadensis, assembly GCF_010015895.1. Lineage (NCBI taxonomy): Eukaryota > Metazoa > Chordata > Mammalia > Carnivora > Mustelidae > Lontra > Lontra canadensis. The sequence continues at coordinate 4,826,158 of NW_022631069.1, forward strand.
GACTGGGTTCACAGATTCCCCTAAGCCGGACATAATTAGAAAGGGACGTCTGCCGGATTGCAACTCTGCTCAGCATTCCAGAGCCAAAGCTACCTAATCCTTGGATTACCTGGCCCACTGCCCCAGTGCGTGAGCCTCGGGGAGGTTTGGGGAGCCTCGGCAGAAGCAGGCCCACCGCTTCAGAGTCCTGGAGGGACTCGCCTTACAGTAGGAACAGTCTTGCATCAAAGACCTGTGAGGCTGGCTTGTTTTGGGGTGGGGGGAGAGAGATCTGCTTTTGGCTGAAATGCTGTCTGGAAGAACGGTAATGAAATAATCTCATGAGAGCTGTCATGGTAGATCTGATTTCATGTTAAGATTGCCTTAGGACTAATGGCGGGCCCTGCACTTATCCTCCAGAGGCTTCCTGCAGAAAGAGATCATTACCGGAGAACACATGAGGGCCTCCAGCACTCTTGCCACCCACTGACGGCCCCACAGCAGCTTCCAATGGCCCCAGTGTTGGCCCATGATCGCGGGGCCAAGAACTTCCCAGAAAGAACTAATTGGGTGACTTCTGTAAGTGACGGAAGGTGGGGAGGGGTCAGGAAACTGGGAGAGTAGATGGTGGTAGAGGGGAAAAGAGGTAAACACAGTGAGAACCCACACAAAACTCCGGGAGGTGCAGCGGAAAGGTGGGCCAAGCCAGAAGGGAACAAAGACTTCCTGCTGCTCCCTGACAGGGGACAGTGAACCAGAGAGGGGAGAGGAGAGGCTGGTGAGGAGGGGGCCGCAGGGCAGAAAGAAGAGAAAAGTGTATCGTGTTGACCAGCAGCAGTATCCTGGGCCTCCAAAAACTCCAACACCCTGAGCAATTGTGTTTTGGGGGGGTTATGCTCATCGACACTGACTACTTCAAGAGGTCTTGGCCAGGGGTAGGGGTGACAGAGTGACTCCAGGCGACAGCCTGGAGTAGGGCTCCACCCATCCTCCAGCTGCCACCTTCCCCTGTAACTTCCTTATTTTTTCCCTGAAGGCGCATTTCTTCCCCCAGAGGAACACTTACACTGAAATGGAATTTCTGCTTTCCTAGCCATCCCTTCCTGGCCAGGGTGAAAGGCCTACTCTAGTTTTTAGATACAAATGGTCCCTCTGATTTTAAGAAAAAAGAAAAAAAGGTCATATCCATTCCTCTGTAACACCGCCTGTCCCTCCCGCCCCCAACCCAATCCAAATAGGGCCAAATTAGAAATGTAGAGAGCTCTGGCAAGAGAGGCATTTGATTAGGGTGAAAACATGATGAAAATGCACCCTATTTTTCCTGTCAAAGCTACTGCAATTGGAATAAAGATTTATGCTCAAGAAACACCAACCAGAACATTGCGTGCCGAGATACTTGGTGAGATAAAGGCTGGGGAGAGGGAGCCCTCCCACTGACCTGTGCCTGTGGCTTTTTCCCTGGGCTCCAGGGCCCGAGGCTTCAGCCCTCCGGCTCCACCTGCAGACCGTTCCTGGGTGGCCTTCCTCCTCGGGCTGGCAGGCCTGCGGGGTCCTGGCCGTGGAGAGGGCAGGCAGTGAGGGAGACATTTCGCCAGCTCCCAGCCCCAAAACTCCATTTATGAGCGGCTAGACCAGCATGAAGAGTCTGGGGAGCTTGTCCCAGCGCTGTAGGCCGCTGGGACGCCGACAATGTATATTCCGGACTCTCCTGGCCTGCCTGAGGGAAGGCAGCCTCCAAGCCTCTGAGGAAGGACGGAGGCCGAGCCTCAGGTAAGAGGAGGTCCCCTTCACCCCACCCATGCCAAGGCCTTCCCCAAAGGCAGCAAAGCTCGAGGCCCAGCTCCCGAGTTGCCATGTGGGAGGCAGTGTTTTCACACCCCGCACCGGGATATCAGTTTGGCCCAGGAGAGTCGGGGAGGTCCAAAAACAACCCCAAACCCGGTGGTTGTGCAGCTTGGACTCTGCGCCCACACTCAGAGGAGCTCTGGCTTCCAGACCCACCCCAGCTGCCTCTAAGAGGTGGGCCCAGGTCATTGGGGTGCCAGACACTTGAACCCGTTGAAACAACAGCTCGCAACCACCCATTATGTCCCACAGAGGGGCGGCTGCTGAGGATCCCACTAGCCCTTCCTTTGCTCGCCACGCGAGATTTCCTGCCTAGTTCCCCCAAAGCCTGGAGAGTCGAGCTGATACCCTCCCCTCTGCAGCTTCCTCGGCCGGAAGGCCTCCCTCTAGCATGCCAAAGAAAACTAGAGTGAGCCCCGGGCTCGTCCTCAGCCGGACACAGCCCAGCCCTCCTAGCAAAGCAAAACTCCTGGTTCTGGGAGATGAGAGCAGTACGGTGCCTGACTCTGGTTTATATTCCCAGTCTGTCCCTCTGACCTCCTGTCCCCCAGCCAGGGCACTAGTGGCCCCTAGATCTGCTTCCACCACTAGCAAAACACCTACCACAGAGAGAAGGGTTTTCAGCAGCCAACGAAACAGCTAGTTGCATCCCCATGAGGTACAGGAATGTTCTCCTTCGAAGTCTCACCACTTTCTCTTCTGTCTAATCTGCATTCTGGGAGAAGAGTCCACCCCAGACCTGGAGGACAGAGGACACAGGCGCAGCCCCTCATGGACCACGTGTTCTCTGCTCCTTAGACAAAAGGGGACATTAGGAATGGGGGTGCAGAAATGAGTGCAAGTGTGGGCTATGAAGATCACAGGGGCCCAACTCAGGCTTTCTTCCACGGGCCTGAATTGAAGAGTGAGTGCCCCCAGGCCCCTGGTGATGAGGAAACAGCTGGGTGTGATGCCACAGACAAGGACTCGGTGTCAGCAGAGCTACATTCTAGGCCCTGCTCCCCCATTCCTATCTGTGATCCTTGGCAAGCCACAGCCCCTCTTTGGCCTCAGATCCTGCAGCCGTGAGATGAAAATAATCATTCCTAACTCCCAGAGTTGTGACCGTGAAGGCAAACCACATATCTGAAAGTAAACAGCCACATCCTATGCAAGTGTAAGGCAGAGTAACTTATCCTCAACAGAACAATTCCTGTGCTGATTGTAGGGCAGTAACCACTGTGCTGGTAATTGGGAACCATTGGTTTATGGGCTGAGATATCAATCCAGTAAAGGAAACCTTCTGATCAGTAGGCGTCATGGAATATGAATGTGGGTATGGCATAGTCAGGCCCAGAAGGTGAAGAGCAAGGGTGTGGGCTCTGGGGTCAGACAAGCCAGGTACTTCTACTTAGGCTGTGGGACCTCAGGTAAGTTGCTTCACTTCTCTGGGTTTCCAATTCTTCATCCATGAAATGGAGAAAATAGCAGCAGTCTTCTCAGAGGGCCTAGAGATGATTCTAGGAGACAACGTGTAAATATACATAAGCACCTGGCACTTCGAAGCACATAATAAATGTTAGTTTTGAAAAGCCGAGTTGGCCGCGAAACCCTAAAAGGATGTTAGGACGGGGTGGAACGGCTTTCAGCAAGGCAAGGAGGCTCACAGCTTCATGGATGCCTCAGAGATTCATTCTGTGACAGGCAGTAATGATAGGGACTGTTAGCAGTCACCAAGAGCTTGCCATGCGCAGGCTCGTGCATGTGGCTAAGCTCTGAGCAAGCCCCGGGCTTCTAAAACCAAGGCCACCTTAAGGCGAGCGCCGGAAGTCCAGGCTCTCTGTTTGCATACATCACTGCCAGACGATGCCTCCACGGACATGTTTACTCCTCCAGCATTTGGCAAGTTTATAAACCATTGGCTCTGAGCATTTCCACGTGTCAAGCACGTGGGATCTTTCGTTCCAGTTCACTTGGGTCTGCAACAACAACAACAAAAAGCCGTGACCTCGCCAGCATTCACCTGGGTTTGTGGAGGTGGTTCGGGAGGGCCAGGGCCAAGATTAGATTCCTGCAGCAGAAGCCAGAAGAGAATCCCTCCAACCCGGGGCTGCTCCTTAATATCCAGGATGCATTCCATCTGTGTTCCCCTTGGCATCCGGCCTGATGTGCGGGACAGGCGCTCAATCAGTGCCTTAGGGCAGGTAAGTCGGAATTCAACTCCCATCTTCTCCAACCCCCAGCCACCGCCCCCCCCCCCGTATGTGCCTACTCTGTGTCAGCAATAAACGGGTTAACGGGTTAAAGACAAAGTCCTTCCTGAGGCTACTGTAGGAGAGTCATCTGAGATGCTTTCTGAGGATGGTGTCATGGTGACAAGCATACATATTCAGACTGCCACGGTCGAATCCTGGCCTCACTGCCAGCTTGGCTGAGTGATATTAGACAAATTACTTTATTTCTCTGCACTTCAGTTTTATTACATGGAAAATGTGGATGATAATAATAGAACCTATCTTGTTGAGTAGTAAGGCACTCAGTCCAGTGCTTGGCACATTGTAGATTATTGTATATAAATCATGTGTAAATATGCACATGCCTATATATATATATATATATATACACACACACACACATATATATGTATATAAGTCCACATAGAGACACAACACACACACACACACAGAGCCCCCACGAGCTAAGAAGCAGCCAGGAAATGTACCTCCTACACCTACATGCACCCACACACTGACTTAAAAACACAGTCGATTGAGCGTCTGCCTCTGGTTCGGGTCATGAGCCCAAAATCCTGGGATTGGGTCCCATGCTGGGCTCCCTGCTAGGTGGGGAGTCTGCTTCACCCTCTACTCTTCCCCCCTGCTCTTGATCTCTCTCTCGTAAATAAATAAAAACCTTTAAAAAAAGAACACAGAGGGACATACAAATCAGTGCAGATAACATTCCAAAAAACAGCTACAGTGATAGGTAGTCAGTGCAAAGAATAAATCAGGGAAGACTTCCTGAAGGAGACAATTTCAAAAATTATGTTTGGAAAAAGAAGTTGAATGAAATGCAAAAAGTCCCATTTGCACTGGGACTTCTCCCAGATTAACAAGCCATGTAAAGCCCACCTAAGAGGTTGCCCACCCTGGACAGGAGAGAGAGGAGAGCTTCCTCATTCTAAGCTACAGCCTGGCAAAGGAACTAGCTTCTCCTGCAAAGACAGACCCTGGGAAAACCCAAGAAGAACAGTGTGAAATCCTGCAGACAAACACAAGGTGCCTGTATGTCAGCCATAAAATCTTCGTACTCAGCCCAAATGCTAACAAACTGGTCAAATAGTTTCTTGAAGATGCAACTTCCTCCATCCTTATCGACCAGCGTTCCTTAATGCCCAAAATAAGTCAGAAAAAGATTGGCCCTCCGAATGGGCACCACCAGTCCCTGGCTTCCGGGACGGACTCGGGCTAGAGGCCCGCTAGCCACCAGGGTTGACATTCACGGCCACAGTTCAGGGCTGTCTCGGGCCCGGCGGCCTCTCCCCCTTTATCTCGCCCTCGCTATTCCTTTCGCTTTGACATAATGAAAGTGCAACTTGCACACTGTCTCGAGATTGCATACGATAATTGGAACCATGTGTCCACGCTGGCATCCCTTCAAAGGACTTGGGAGCGCTGACTCTGGCTGTCTTCTGATTGCAATAGCAATCCCCTGAGCTGGCTCCCCGGCCCTCACATTCCTTCAGCTGCACCTTAGTGCTGACTCTTGCCAGGAGGAGGCTGTTGCAAGCGGAGCTCATTCCTGAGGTTCTGCAGAGGTTGGCACGAATGAGCCCCCTCTGCCCCGACCCCCCATCCCAGCCATGTGCAACAGGGCTCTGGATCTGGCGGCTTGGCACCAGCTCTCTCAGCAGTAAAAGCAAGAACCAGCAGGTCCATTTTCCGTAGCACAGAGATGGCACGTGGCTGGGTCGACACCCCGGATGGGAGCCTGGGTCTTCTGGCCACTGTCTGGGCTTTCAAGGACTCTGATGCTGAATCCTCTCTGATCCAGCTGGGTGGTTTCTGCTAAAGAAGATCCCAAAATGTCTCTATCTTACTAGGAGACCCCGGAGGGAAAGGCAAACTCGCCGGCCCCTCTCCACTCTGATTCCCCACCAAGCTGCATGACTGACAGGAGAGGCTAAGGGGACCCATTTAGTGGGGCAGACACCTCAGCTGCACTTCTCTGCTGTGTAAGTGCCATGCTAGGCCCCAAGGAGACAGAAGGTAAGCTAGGTCCCTATCCTCTAGACCCCTCCATCCGAGGAGGAATCTGAATAGAGCTTTGAGTCTGGATATATCCCCATACCCCACACCACAGTTCCCAGGGGCAGGCTCAAACCAACCCCCCCCCTTAATGTTGGCAGCAACCACCCTGCCCCTCACCTTGGCACCCCTGCCTGCTTGTCCTCATCTGCTCTCACTCCCACCTCACCCCTACTGGGTTTCAAACTCCTGGCCCATGGCTCTGAACTTGACCCTGTCTTAGGAAGTACTTCTCAAGCTTAATGTTGACCTGAATCACCTGGGGATCTGACTCAGCACAGTTGCCCTCCCTAGATGGGGAGAAGTCAGTCAGCAAGGAGCAGACTTGGTTGATACATATACTCCTGGGAAGAAAACAATGGGGGCTCTAACCAAGGCTTGAAGAGGTAGGAACTCATCCCAAAGGGAAGCCAGAGGCCAAAGCAGGGTCACATGGTCAGGCCTCAAAAGGGCATTAGTGGCGAGGCAGAAAAGGGGGCATCTGGCACACAACACCAGACTCAATCTTACTTGCAGAAAGAGTCAGTGACAGTCAAAGGCCACAACAGAGTCTCTCCCTCTCAAGATAAATCTGAGCGAGCTCCCGTTCTTCCCTGACCCTCGGTCTCTTCATCTTGATAACAGAGGAATGAAAGTCATCCTCCATAGTGTGAGACATTCTGGTCTGTCCTACAATTTCCCTGAGAGGCTGTTTTTACTGTTTTACCCGGGACAGTTTACATAACACTCGATATAGCTATCGGCAATGGTTGTAAAAATGAAAAATGTCGCAGTTAAGTGTGTACAACAAGTAGCTCCCATCGGTCTCAGAATTTGTCTCCCTTCAGCTTTAAATAGATTAATTCCATAACCCAACCATGTCAGGAGGCACGTGAAGCATTTGAAAACCCCAAACCAGATCTCTTGATGGCCATATGTGAAGTTTCCACCTCTGGCTTTCACCCTTAAAGGGCAATATACAGTTTATTTATGGCCCATCCTAGTTGAAGACTATCATTTAAAAATGACAACCAGTTCTATTCTTCTCCCTTTAGGTGGCTCCTTTCTGGATCTATGACAGTTGCTGCTGTAATTACAATTTCTCTCTTACCCGTTAAGTGAAAATATGACTATTCTGAGAAAAATGAAGCTTTCAATTGCTCTAAGAGAAGCTTTGCTAGAAAAAATTACAAAGAATTCAAGCCACCTCAAGTTTATCAGAACAGATGGCCAGTTAGTTCTCTCTGAATTAATAGTTGCTGGAAGCAATAAAATCAAAGCAAATGTTGTATGTGTGTACCAGAAGTCATCTTCCTATAACTCAGTGGACCTCTTGGTATTGGTACTTACAGCCTCAGGTGGTAAATATAAATTTATCTCTGGAAAGAATTTTGTTTCAGACACTGTTTGAGGGGGTGTTTTTTTTCCCCCACAACATAATTCTACACAGAACAAGAGCCAAAAGACAAAAATGTGGGCAAAACTCCCTCTAAATCAGTCTGGCTCACTTATTCCAGCAGCCCCTGGATTCAGCATAGGCAAGGATTCCAGCTGGGAAAGCTATCCATTTGCTGCTGATTTTCTTCTTCTAGTCTTACCTCTCATTTGGGTCACTTTCCTGGTTTTTCTCCACATGTTCCAGGAAGCCTTCCCTCTGTACCTCCCATTAGACAAGACTTCTTCTCCACTGAGAAATCACACGAGCACAAAATTCATGCCTGGGGAAAGTGATGATAGGACAGAGGTCTATGAAGAAGAGGGTCCAACATACATCAAAGGGTTTGGATGACTTGTGGTAACAGCATGCAAAACTCTGCTCATTGAGAGATTTATTCGACATAGACTTTAATCATGGCTTTATTGAGTTGTGGTTTGAGTGTATTTGGTGAGTCACAGAGGTTTTTAAGAGGAAAGAGTTTTTCAATTGTCTTACTCATTATAAAAGACTTTGTCCCACGTAAGGCAATAAAGACACAATTAAAACAGAATGCCCAGATCCCTGTGGCACCAGGGGAGGGTGTCAGAGAAAGAAGGCAATATTTAAATCAGAATCCTGACTATACCCCTAAATAAAGTAGGCTCAGCCTGGTGACACATGCAGGCCATCTGGAGTGGCCATCGGAGTGGATCTGAGCACAGTTTTCTTTTAACAAAGACACTATGCACTGTTCAGGCAGCAAGAAGTGACAAGCCCAGGAGAACACACCAAGCAACACTGCCCTCAACATATTCACACAAGTTACATATTTATTTCTGCCATGTATTTCTCCTCCTGTTCACTGGGGAAAAAAAAAAAAATCCTATTCCACTAGTCCACTTAGATCTTAACTCCTCATCTACGTAGTTTGTTTTTTGTTTTTTCATGAATTTCTAATTTTGTAGCAGAAAGACCAGGATAGCAGGGTGGCTAGAATAGGCTATTAAAGTAGCATTTCTGGGTTCAAATCCTGACTCTCCCATTTACTGACTGTATGGGTCAACTTGGGCTGCCTTAACAAAATGCCATTGACTGGGTGGCTCAAACAACACAAATTAATTTTTCTCAGTTTTGGAGGCTGGGAAGTCCAAGATGAGTGTGCTGGCTGATTTGGTTTTTGGTACAGACTTTCTTCCTGGCTTATAGATGTTGCCTTGTCACTGTGTCCTCCCATGGAGGGAAGAGGAAGAGAGAGAGAGGAGGGGCATAATGGGGAGGAAAAGGAAGAGGTCTTATAAGGACACTAACCCTATTGGATCAGAGCCCTACCCTTAACGCTTCACTTAATTTTATTTTTTTTCCCTGGAGGCCCCATTTCCAAATACAGTTACATTGAGAGTTAGAGCTTCAAGATGTGAATTTTAGGGGCACGTTGTTCAGTCCACAGCATAGGTATGTGACTTTGAGCAAGTTAGTTAAGCTCTGTTTCTTCCTCTATAAAATAGAATGATAACTATATTTGTTCCATACTTTGCTTTAAGCAATCAGTATCACCACTCTAAAGTGCTCAGCAGTGTCAGTGGTCTATATTACCATTTCTCTCACACAGAAGTAAATTCTAAATCTTCATTCCATTGTAACCAGGAAGAACCAAGGATTCAAGATCATTAGGGAGGAAAAGAGAACCTGCAATCCAGTTTTCGGAAAGAGAGACAGAAAAGAAGACAAGAAGGGGAAGTGCTAAGAAAAGAGAACACCCAGTCCACCATTGGACAGCCCAGATACTGGAAAGTTTCTGCTTGTGTCAAACTAAAAATCTTTCCCCAACATCTCCACCAGTTTACCCAAGTGCTATCCCTGAGAAGTGTTCTCTGTAGCAACACATGGAGTTGGCCCATGCTCTTTCTGTATGACAAATCTTTGAGAATAGCTATTATGTCTCCCACCTAAGTCTTTTATTTCCTAGCCTAAACATTCCCAGGTCCTTCAATTATCTGTGTATGATAGGGTTTCCAGCCCCCTTACCATCCTGGGCAGCCCTCACTAGACACATTCTAATTTGTCCATGTTTCTCTTCAGATGTGGTGTCCAGAAGGAAACACAATACTGCAGATGTGGACGGGCCAGCACTAATTACAATGGGACTATTAACTCCTTTGATCCACATAGCATATTTCTATTAATGGAGCCTAAAATTACAAAAACCTTTTCAGCTGCCACGTCACTCTAGATTTTCATTTTGAGTTTATGGTAAATTATAATTCATTGGGTTTTTTGCTTTGTTTTGTTTCTTACTATTATTAAACTAGGACTCCTCATCTTGCATTTCTGCTAGTGATTATTTAGATTAAACATAGGAATGTGACTGACTAAACAGTGAGATTGAAAGCCTCTGTGGGCAGGAATTGTGTCTAACCAGTTATGATGTTGCAGAGCCTAGCACAGTGCCTGGCTCACTGACATGTTAGCTATGTCTTGTGACAGCTGCCTCCCATCATGATGACAGCTTAAGGCATAAAGGTACCAAGACTGCACCAGGCAAAAGCTTGATCTTTACCCCTAATTATAGCATTGCCCTCCACCCACACCCCCCTCCCCCAATCCCTATAATGTCCCCCACCCCCACCCCAACCTGGACTGGACCACCTCTGACTGTTGTAGAACTTGTGTGAACTCATTCAAACAAGCCCATCTGATGACAAACACAGCAGGGAAGAAAAAGAAAATAAACCAAGAACAAAAGAAAACCATGAAAGAGGGGAAGAATAAAAGAGCATTTGCCCAGTCCAGCTCCACTTACAATTGCATTATTCCTCCCACTAGGAGCCCCACCCCTGCTATTTTGGTCACCTGGTGAGGGGAGGAGAAGCCTAGAGCTCCCCCTAGAGGTAAGAGTGTAGGACTGATAAGAGAGATGCTCAATGATTTGAACCTTCATAGATCTTGTGTTCTTTCTGAATCCTGATCTGGTGATCCAACATGCTGCTCAGTCCTCTCAACCTCCAGAGAACTGTGACTTGAGGAAGAATCAGGCCTACCTGGAGCTTTTGAAAGAAACACCAACATACGTGACCTTGGTCCAAGGAATTCACTGCAAACTCACTTTGTCTGAACATATTTGTTTGCTTGTTCCTGTCAGCTTTGGACCCCAGGAAGCCCCTCACATACTTACAGATCTTGAATTTGCTTAACTTGGACTGTAGCTTTCCTATTCATTCATTTTTCATCCAAGCCAAGAGCTGTACAGGAACTGAGAATGCACCAGTAAGAAAAATCAGACATGAGAAAAGAAACATCTTCTCAGGGTCTAGTGAAGAAGAAAGATAACCCACAAATAAATAAAATTGCGCCCATGAGGAGTGCTACAAATAGAAATATGAGCGGCCTCTGAGTATCACAATAAAGGGGTTTGGTCTAGTTGGGGAGGAGGAAGTCATGTGTGAGGTGAAGGAAGCATGTGACCAACCAAGTGAGGATAAAAGTAAGGCAGAGGCAAAGGCCTTCTGCAAAAGGTCTGGTGGTGAAGAGAGTCTGGAAAGTACTGGAAGCTGAAAAGAGGCCAGCATGGCTGGAACGGAATGCAGAACAGAGAGCCTAAAGGAAGATGAGGCCATGGGAGAGAACCACTTGGCTTGTCACCAAGACCTGCCTCCAGATTAGCTTCGATCTATGACCGTGTTCCTTCAACTCAATTGTCGTAAACCTTTAATCCGCTTTCCCCATCCTGTCTGCAAGGATTTCGTGAACTACATTGCCAAATGCCTTGAGGAAGTCAAAATACTGTCTGTGTATCAACACCCTGAGAATATCCATCACAGATCTTAGGGGTAGAACTTCAGGCATAATTAGGGGTTACTCGTTTGCTTCTCTTGTTTAGCATGGGATGTAAGAAACTACTTAAAAGCATAGGGAAGGAGTCAAAGAGGGAGAAGCTATGGATGCTAGAGAAGCTTTGATAATGGTGAAAAACAAAGTCCTTCCTGAGGGAACACTAGGTACTTGCCTGATAGTTTTCCCTGAAGTGTTTCACTACTCCTTAAAGATCACATCATTCAGCAGTGCTTTCCATTTGCTCACTGTTTTTCCTTGTTGATAAGAAATCAGCTGGTGACCAAGCAATCTGAAGCTCATTTGCCTTCATTCCTGGACTATCGAACACCGGTTACAAATCTATAACCAGGCAGCAACAACCTCTACTTTTATTGTTCTTTCATTTAATCTTCTATTCTTTCAACAAGCACGTATTAAGTTTCTATTGTGTGCTAGACACTGTGGGGAGGGGGTAGAATATGAATAAGACAGAGTATTTGCCCTCGGAGGGCTCATAGTCTAGTGGGAAAACCAGACACAATCCAAGTAGTGAGTAATGGAATAGATATGAATGTGATAAAATGTAACATGAGGTAAGAGAAGTCTTTTAACTCTGCTTAAGGAGGCCAGAAAGGAGTTTGACAAGAGGGGGAATTTGAGCTGAGGCTCAGAGGATGAGTAGGAGCACACTACAAGGGCAAAAGGAAGTCCCAGGCACAGAAAACAGCACTTACAAAGGCAGGGAGGCAAAGGGAAGCATGGGATTCTGGGTAACTGGAGGAAAGTAACTTGGACAGAGTCCAACATGTCCTTAGGAGTCAAGAAAGAGATGATGCTGGGAAAGCAGTTAGGAATCCCTCGTGATGAGCCTTGAACACTGTTCTCCAGAATCTAGATTTTATCCCATAGGCAATGGCTTAGCCTGTGAGGCCCCAGTTGACACTTTAGAAGACCAACCTGGCAGCCATGTAGAGACATAATTTGTAATCATGAAAAGTCACGGAAAACTTTAATTCATCTCACACCAGTGACTGGTTGGCCCATACACATTTCGCAGTTCCCATGTGGTATTATCTTGATTTATTTGACAGAAAATCTTAATATTAATAGCAATACAGAATCTCTGAAAAGACAGCTAGAGCTGGCTCAGTTCTTCCTAGAGTGTGTTCTGCAGATTACTAGCTCTATGGGGTGTTACTAGGTGTTAAATAGTGAGGGCAGGAGGAATATTTGTCAGTTACATTCTAGGACATGATACTTTAGGTTACTACCCATAGGGAGTAGAGCAGCCTGATAAGTAACCCAAAGAAGATGAAGCAAAGAAAGTGCTTCTGCACTTTCTCAGGAAGCATCAAGAAGATATACGGCAGGTAGCTGCAGATGCAGACCTAGCCACTTGCTTCTCCTTTGTGATTGCTTTCCTTGGACTGGTGCTAAAATAGGCTGATACAGGTACTTTCCCAAGCTCATAGCTGCTCCTGGTAGGAAAAGGCATTCTGGAGACACAGCAACTTGGAGAGAATTCCACATGCTCACTCCCAAGGTCCTGTCCTCAGAAGCTCTATTAGTTCCATGCCAGGGAGGCTGTCCAGGGAACCCTCTGCTCAGGGCCACTCCCTGTCCTGCTCAAAGACAAACAGTGATCGAAGTCAGAGCTCACAGTATCTGAAGAAGAATCTACAAGAACAGACTTGCACATTTTCTAGCTTCAGATGGTGGAGACGCTTACTACCTGATGTCCTCAGGCCAACAGTAGCACTCAGGTGTGGCTGGGAAGAGGGCTTTCCAGGCTTTCTCTCTTCTCTAAAGCCAGCCTCCCGTCCAATTCAATGAACATTAATCAGAAGGTGACCGCATGCCACATCCAAGATCCCGGGACCACATAGAGAAACCAGACACTGTGGTCTTGTTGTGGTCAAGGCACTGGCAGCTCTCAGACCTTAGGTCTGCAGGCTTTGTCCTCTCCTCAGAGGATCTAGAGCCCAAGGGGTCTGGGTGGTGGCTTCAAATCAGTCCATGGATAAGTATTCATGGCGCTATGCTATTTATCCCCGGTTCCTCCTCTCATCCCTTTGCATACTCAGAAACTTCACATCCCTTGTATTCTTTCCCTCTGGCCTTAGGTGAAGTCTGACATGTCCTGAGGCTACCACCCCACCACCACCCTCTCCAGGGTTTTGAGGGGTATTGGGCTCCCGCTACTACCACTCCTTCCAAGGATACCGCTGCTTTGCCATGGTGCCTCACTCCCTAAGGACTGCTAAGGTAGTGAAGAGAATTTAAGCAACCTTAAGATTCAGCTCAGAATCAACAAGAATCCTGCCAGTTTTAGATTCTAGTTTTTTCAGACCTGTTCCCTCTCTCCCAGCAATTACTGCCCTGTGGTAAGCCTCATTATCTCTTGCCTGGAATATTTCAATTGCTTCCTCCCTGATGTGTCTGCCTCCAGTCTCATTGCCTCATACCTGCCCCCTCCCTCTCCCAGGTCACACACTATTTAAGCCACAAATGTTACTGTCATGCTTTGTAAGTGCTTGTGACCTCATAGATGTAGATAACACTTATTGAGGGCTTACACTGTGCCAGACCCTGAACCAAGGGCTTCACATGTTACTACTACTGTCGCCATTTTACAGAAGAGAAAACCACAGTTGAGAAAGACTGGGTCAAGATCACATGGTGAGTATTTGTCTCAGATGGAATTCAAAGATATAACTGTCTAACTCCAGACCTACCCACATAACCACTTGCCACTGAAGAAGACACTGTGAGTGCTCACCAGTATGTCCAGTTCCCTGCTCCCTCCAGGTGCAGGGGAGGGTTACACTACCCAGCTCCTATAAAGGTAGGAGTGGCCACTTGCTTTGGTCAATGAGAAATGAGCGGAAGTGATGTGAGTCATGTTCTGGCAGAAGAATCCAAACACCAGTGTGCAGCTTTCCATACTCTTCTTCCCTGCTGCAGCAAACTCCAGAGCTTTCTGTAGACATGGTGGGATCATAAGAGGGTAGGGCCCTTGTCAGCCTGGTTCTTGAGTGACCAAGCTGAGCCGAGTCTCCCATCAACTTATAGGATTGAAGCATGAGTAAGAAATAGACCTTTTGGGAGAGGGCACTTGCGTGGCTCAGTTGGTTAAGCATCTTCTCTTGATTTCAGCTCAGGTCATGATCTTGGGGTCATGAGGTGGAGCCCCGCATTGAGCTCTGTGATGGTTGTGTAGCCTGCTTAAGATTCTCTCTCTCCCTCAGCACCTCACTGCTCTCCCCACCCCCCCAACTCAATCTTAGGCTCAATCTCTGGCTCTGGAGAAAGAAAGAAAGAAAGAAAGAAAGAAAGAAAGAAAGAAAGAAAGAAAGAAAGAAAGAAAGAAAGAAAGAAAGAAAGAAAGAGAAAGAAAGAAAGAAAGAAAGAAAGAAAGAAAGAAAGAAAGAAAGAAGAAAGAAAGAAAGAAAGAAAGAACAAAAGAAAAAAGAAGAAAAAAGAAAAGTAAGAAGGAAGGAAGGAGAGGACCTTTGGTTTATGGACTTTTCAACCACTGAGATTTGGAGAGGCTATTGAAATGTGCAGAGCCTATCTTGATGAATACAGATACACCACCTCACCCTATTCTAATAACCAGGTTCTTGTCTTCTTGCAAAACCCTCTTACTCCCCGGCTTTAGTTTATTGCGTTTACTAGCTATGTAAACTCACACATGTCACTTACCTCTCTGATTCTCAGTTTCTTCATTTATAAGGGAGTTATAGTACAAATGAAATTGTATTCAACAAACACCTACAGAGACTGTGGTAGGTGCCAGGCACCAGGCTGAGTGCTCACTGATTTGAAAAGCTGCTTCTCTGATATTATTTCCTCTGCAGGGCTTTCCTAACCAGCTGCTTCGGACCGTCCTCCAGAGCTTACTGCTGGACATAAACCAAGCCCTGGCTCTGCCACTCACTAGATGTGAGACGATGAGCAGGCTATTATTTGAGTTGTGCCTCCATTTCCTCATTTAGTAAAACAATAATATGATTTCCCACATCCTAGGTCTGTTTGGAGGGCTAAATAGACTGTGTGTATATAGATCCATTGTTAAATCCAGTGGTGCTAGAAACAGACAGATCTGGTACTAGTCATGGTGTCGCCTCTTACCGGCTGTGTGACCTTGAGCATATTACTTAGATGTTTTATGCCTCAGTTTTTCCATCTATAAAGGGAGAACAAAAGTGGTATCTCTACCTCCATCGGATTTTTAAAAAGATTTTATTTACTTATTTGAGACAGAGAGAGAGAGAGTAAGAGAGAACATGAGAAGGGGGAAGGCTAGAGGGCAAAGCAGACTCCCCATGGAGCTGGGAGCCTGACACGGGACTCGATCCCAGGACCCCAGGATCAAGACCAGAGCCGAAGGCAGCCGCCCAACCAACTGAGCCACCCACCTGCCCCTTCATTGGATTTATTGAGGAATATTGAACTCTTGACACATAGTGGCACTCAACCAATGTGAATTATTTCTAAGAAAGCTGCTTTACAGCTATAAATCTAAAACAAATATATTTAATATTAAGTAACAAATACACAATATATTAATATGTAATGAATTATAGCTATGTATCAAAACATAATTATTTATTGAGTGGGTATTTCTCCCACCTTAAAGACAGGGACTGAGTCTTATACCTCCTCACATCTCCAGTGCTTGGGAGGTAGGTTAGGTCATTTTTCGGGGGAAGACTGAATACATTCCTCACATTTTCTATTCTTTTCTTGCTAGAGCCCTGAAGAGAACTCAATCTCTTGACCTTAGAAAGTCACACACTTTTCTGGGGACTGTGCAAGTGTCAAAGAAGTTACGTGCCACCAGCTTTCAATGTCACCCCACCCCATGCCTCCTGGACTGAACAAGTGGAGGGAGGGGCTGAGGGAAGGGCAGAAAGGAGGACCCAGGCTTTCCACGTTGCCTAAGTCTCTGGGTCATGTTTTTCCATAGTCTGAGAGGTTTTGTTTTTGATTTAAAGAAACAAAAGAGTTTCCAAGGAAAATTCATTTTGTTGTGGTTCAAAACCATTTAATTTGTGATATTATTTCCTCTGCTGAGCTTTCAACTTTCTAAACTGTTCCTCTGAGGCAGGAACAGCTCTGAGGTGGTGAATGCTCTGAGGGGTGGATCTCATGGCTCCTCTGCCGAGTCTGCCCCGGGCTGCAGAACCTGGAGACACAGCTCAGAGAAATAAATCACCATTCCCCGGGCTTCTATTCAGGCCCATGTCAGCAGCATCCTTGCAAGTGGACCTTCTCGTATCTTTTCAATCATGGAATGTTCCCTGGAGAAAGCACAGGGTCTGTGGCCAGATGCAGTGCAGCCGAGGCCAGGGCTGATGAAGTGAGCAGCTCTGCATGCTTCTGCAGCCATCAGTTGGGGGTGCTTATCCTATCTATGGGATAAATGAGTGGAGTTCCACATAGCAATTATGTGTCCTTGCCATTCATAATCACAGAGAGCTCCCACTTCTCCTCCAACCCCCACCAGTGTGTGGTGCAGTTTGAGAGTGGCCAAAGGAAAGACCTTCCTGTACCTTTGAAAGCTGTTCCACAAGTGACCTGGGGCCTTCTGAGGCTTTTCCTGAACAGGGAGGAATATTCAACCCAAGTCATGGAAGTTGCCAATGGGCGTTCTATCAGGGAAGAGGGAGCCACCCCTCCCCTCAGCACCAACAGAGTGAGCGGCTGACCTCATGGGCCTACACTTTCCTCACAGCTTGAGAGGTAGTTCAGACCAAGAATGTGATACTGAAATCAGTTTTGGATCAATAGAAGACAGAACTTTCTAGCATATTTTTTTTAAATAAATGGAGTCCCCTGTCACCAGAATTATTTCAAGAGACCGAACATCAGGCAGAAGAGTTGTAGAAGAGATTCAAACAAACAAGTAATTGTTGTTATCAGATGATCTTGGTTATCCCTTCAACCTTAAGGTGAGATGACTGAATTAAAACATGTTCCTTTAACCAACGCCAAGAGGGTGGTATGTGCACTATACCCCTGTGGTACCATGAAACACACGGAAACAAGTGAAGTCTCAGTCCTGGTGCTTAGTCTTAGGAAATAAGACACCTTGTTAGGCTAATTTTTGAAACTTAAAATGATCAATGCTTAAATGCTCATATACGCTACATGTCTTTCATAAGTCCTGGTGGGGGGCAGGTCTCTGCTTTTTGTCATCCTCAGGGATCCAGGTTAACAGAGTCTCAATAACTTTGCGGGAGGAGGGGGGCACTCTTCATGGTGATGGCAGGAGGAGAAGAGGGAGAATCCTGTACTGACTCTTTATCTTCTGCCTGAATGTGATACTTGTCAATTCTGCTTGACCTGCTGGGCTAAAGCAGGTCACATGGCATGACTGACTTCAAGAGGCAGGAAGTGTGATCCTACTGTGCCCACAAGGAGAACCAGAAATACTGATGAGTAGGACTAATGTCTATCACAAAAACGAAGGTATCAAATATGAATATAAATGTATCACAGATATATGTGACAACTGGACAACAATCTAAGACAATATTAATCAAGGTCTAAATAAAGAAATTGCCAAGTGAATGTTTGATGAATTAATGAATGAGTGAGAAAGCCACGTGACCTGAATAATAAGTGAAGATTTTGTGACAGAGGGGGGACATGAACACAACATTAAAAGCGGGAAGGTGAGTAGGTATGGGTTGCAGAGAGGAAAATAACATCTCCACAAGGGTGGAGAGCAACAGAGAAAAATGGGAAGAGAACTAAAATTTATATATCACCTATTGTGTTATAAGTACTGTGTAGGAAGGTTTACATTTTATGCCCCCCATTTTGTAGATGAGACTGGGTCTTAGACTGACTATGAGGCTTGTTCTCCCAAAAACATATGTCTAATAATTATAGAACTGGCCTTCTGATGCACCTTCTGACCTTGTGCTTGTTCCCGAAGCCTGTGAAATTTTCTACTCCACGCCACGAAAGCAATAAGCTCTATGTTTTCCCACGACCACAAGGAGACAGGGTTGTCTAAAGCAGCCCTGGAAAATAGCAGAAGATAAAACTGATGGGGAACTTTGGCTGTGGGCTGAGTTTGGAACTAAGATAAACAATGGGAACTCACTGAAGTTCAGGCTAAGTATATATAATATACTTTTGAAGTACCTTCTCCTTTAACATTATGGGAGGCATAAATATTAGTAAAAAATTCCTTGCCTTCCAGGAACTCACAAAACCTTAGGAAATAAAAGAGTTATTCTGTAGCACAGGCAGAATCTGCTATGTTTAATAGCAGAAACAGAAGCACAGAGTGTAAAGATGGGAGACAGCCTGTAAATGTAGGTGTTCCTGATGTTCTTAGGCAGGTGATTAGGAGAATGGCCCCTCCCTTGAGTGTAACTGTGCCTCCCTGAGCCACACGAGCTGCAACAGGACCCAACATGAGAACAAACTGGTATTTCCCACCAAATTCTTCTCAAGTATTTTATGACAGCACCAAGGAGTAGCTCACTTGTTCCCTCAAACACAGTCCTCTTGTCTACCACAGGCGGGGCCCACCAGATCCTTCTTTCCTGCATTAGCTCTTTACAGTGAGTGAATTCCAGAAGTTGAATGACTTGATTCATTAACAACAACAACAACAACAACAACAACAACAAACCCAACATTTATGGAACACCAACAATGTGGGTCGATCAGGCACATTATCTCATTTATGATGAGAAACCTGAGGTTCAAAGATTATGCATCTCACACAGCTGGCAGATGTCAGAGCTAAGATTTGAATCCAGATCTTTCATACTCCACAGGATAACCTGGAGACCAAGGACTATGTCTTACAGTACTTCAACTAATCAGCACAGAGTATATCATGCCTGGCATGGAAAAAAAAATTCATTTATTGAAATGGTTAAAAGAATAAAAAAATCAGACAGTTGAAGTCACATTCCTGTGGGGGATGCATGTTAATGAATCAGGAGAGTGCTCGCTTCGGCAGCACATATACTAATGAATCAGGAGAAATGAGGCAGTGAGAAGGGGGTCTAGGATGTATTGGTGGTAGATGGCGCTGGAGGCCGGAAAGAAGAGGTGGGATGGCTGGCATCAGTAGTGAGCAGCACAGTAGCTCTCTGAGCCGCAGAGAGGGGACTGTGGATGGAGATACAATGGTGAGATGACAGCCTGGACTTGGGTGCCAATAATAGGAAGAAAATGCCAAGCCCCACAGAGGTGAAATCAGGGGGATTTGCTAGAAAGTTAGATATAGTGATAAAAAAGAAGAAGAGGCTGAAGATGACTCCAAGTTTTCCAGGTAATGGGAATTTAATAAGAAACTTCTTGCCATTGCGGTATTCTGGGAGCACACTTGACCACTAAGACTCACAGAGTCTCAGATAATGATCGTCTACCCCAAAGCTCTCTGTTCACTTTGATAATCAATTCTTGTGCAGACAGACAGCTGGGAGCAAGGACATTGAAGTAGCAGACATGGTTCTTTAACTTAAAGGAAAGAAGTTCTGAGAGAAGGAACCAGATAATTTGGGTCCCTGTTGAAGACTCTGGTGAGATGCTAAGACGTGCTAAGCATTCAGGTGGACAGTCTCCTCTAGAATAAGGACAGACCGCCAGGCTCTAAGAGAAGATGCATGTCCAGCCTAAAACCAGAGACTAAGTTCCCAATACTCTCTGAAGAAATGAAACTCACGAGGGAAGAATCCTGACAGAAAAGGGAGAATGGCTGCACTGTGTTGCAATCTTTAAAGAAATGCAATGAGTACATGTGTCTGGTTAACCACATCCAACTTCCCTTCAGCAACCCCTGTCCTTCAGGCAAAGGACACCGCAGGAAGCCTTCAGGGTTAAGAGGGTGATCTTACCTCCAATTTCCTACCCTTTACATAATTTTCACTACATGGAAAACATTGTCACTAATGAGGGTCATGAGGATTGTATAAATAATGACATAATCGCCACAGATGGGTAATCATTACAAGAAAAGAAGGGGCACCTGGCTGGCTCAGTTGGTTGAGTGACTGCCTTCGGCTCAGGTCATGATCCCAGCATCTTGGGATCCAGCCCCAGCATCGGTATCCCTGTTCATTGGGCAGCCTGCTTCTCCCTCTCCCTCTGCCGCTCTCTGCCTCAAATAAATAAATAAAATATTTTTTGAAAGAAAGAAAGGAAGGAAGGAAGAAGGAAGGAAGGAAGGAAGGAAGGAAGATGGATGCATTCTTCCTTCTGGCCCCAAATGAAATGCAGTTTACCCCTTCCTATCAATGCTTTCTTTTTAATCACCATGTACTAGAAGTTAAGAAAATAAGACTCTTTCAAGTCTCCCTTTGGAAGACTTGACAAGCAAAGTAGTCCTTGCAGAATTCCTTTGGTTCTGTGACTGGAAAACAGGGTACCTTGATTAATTCTTTACATAGCATATAAGGATTTGTGTTCACAAACTGTCTCCCCACACAGGCATAAGCCCTCCCTTGCCGTCAGGGGCTGCACACGTAGCCGACTTCAGCCCATAAAAAAGACTCAAAGCATGAATGCTGAATGACAGTCTCTATCAACTCATCTGACGAGCATGAATTAACCCGCGTTACTCAATGAAGTTGTCTGAACTCTTACTAGTTTCCTTTCTTGCTCAAAGCCAAGTGAAAGATACACGTGTCCTCCTGCAGCAAGTTTGTACCAAGCTCCTCCTTGATACTTTGTAATTTGCCTCCTGAGGAACAGAGGCCAAGTAGAGCAGTTGTGTTAGCCATGGCGCTTTGAGATTTATGGAACAGACTCAGGAACTACCTCTCTCTGTAATTGTGTTTCCTGAGAAGCTGCCATCACATGAGTCGTTCTACAAAAGAAAAAAGAAAATTGCGTTGGCGTGTGAGGTGTTGAACATGGCTTGCCTCCACCTTGGCGTGGCAAGACCTCTTGATCTGTTAATTGCTTTACAATTAACCTCAAGTCACTTTGTGCAGGTAAAACTATTTTCTGATTTGGATTCTATGCTTCCTGAAGACCTGAGCCCTGTTTTTCTGTCTAACTGTATTATCACTCAGGCACAGAAGCCTTATTAAGTACATTTAAATCCACCCTGAAATGAGAGAAGTCAGGAGAAAGATCCTCTAGGGGTGGAAACAAAAGAGTTGGAGGCGGGGGCAGGTTCTCCTTTGCTATAGAATCTGTTCCCTGTGGCCCCAGATTTCAATAGCACAGACGGTTCATCTGATCATCTTGAAAAAGTTTTGGTCAGGCCATGGAGTTAAAACTGGTCTTTATCCAAACACAGAATATTTTTAAAATATTCAGTCCAAATCGACTGCCACCTTACTTGAAAACAGTCCTTCATTTTAAAAAGCAGTTTCAGACAGCCTGTTTAGATTTCCAAAACATCTGTGCCTATACTGCTTGGAAACTCACATTTGGGAGCATAAACACCATTTCCAGTAGGTCCTGCTGCCGAGCTGCTTAGAAAATAACCAAGGGAGGAGAATAAAACAAATTCTCCAAACAAGTGCCTGCCTTCTAGAGTGCTTACACTTGTTTCATTTCTCTTTTATTTTTTTTTCCAAAAATGGTTCTGTCTCAAGGCATTGTCCATGACATAAAAGAGGTGATAGGCCAGTAACTAGCCAGTAGGCTGAGACCAGAAGATGGGCAATGGCCCCTTTCACTGCCATCTTTCCAGAAATATTAGACCAACTCCCAAAGGCCCCCTTACATTTCCCTCCAGACAGACTCATTAATTTTTTTTCCTCAAAGGATTTCTCCCAAATCTACCAGAGCCTGTTCACAGAATGGCAAATCTCAGAGTAGGCAGGAAACTCCGTGGTCATCCAGCGGGACACTGGTCCCCATGTGGGAGTTTTCCTGTGGCACAAGGGATTGGGGGGAGGGGTGTCATCTCCCCTCTGTAGGGGGTCTCCCAATGATAGGTGCTTGCCATCTCAAGGAGTGGTCCAGGCCTCTTATTTTTTTAGCTCATCTCCATATTTCACTCTCAATTGCTCCTTGTAACTCAAACCATCAGACCCGTTCTACTCTGTGAAGCCTCAAAGGATACATCAAATCCCTCTTTCCTGTGGCAGACAGTCAAATATGTTGAAATGGTTGTCAGGCCTCCTCTGAGTCTTCCCTTCTTTGGACTAAATAGTCTTGGTTTCCCGAACCTGGCCCGTAAGCAATGGGATTGTCAAATTCTTCCCCATTCGGGCAACCCCTGGACATGCTGCTGCTTGAAGATGTCTTACAGACAGGCAGGTTGCTCCCAGATAGGAATAAAATCCTCTGGACAAGGTCTGTATCCAGAGGAGACTGGAATCGCTATCTCCCTTGTCCTTTGTTCCTTAAAAAAACAACACCATCACAGCATTCTGTAGTTTATCTGTGTTTCTTCCTACAGTCCCTCATCCTGGAATTTGTTGAGTATAGTGCTGACCTTGACCTTCACCTCTGAAAGTTTTATGTTCACAGTTTAAAGGCTACATTTAGTCTATTGAACTCATTTTAAATTGTGACTCTGTCTTCTAACATTTCATCTACCGCTCCTAGTTTTGGAAGGAGAGTGACTTCTCTATCTTAATCTAAGCCCAAGATTAAAAATATATATATATATAAGTGTGCAGTAGAGCCCAGAACAGAATACACAGCAGTTAACAACATTTACTGAGTGTTTACCATGTGCCATGCTCTGTTCTAAACATTTCCTGCAGGCACATGGGTTGCTCAGTCTATTAAGCGTCTACTTTTGGCTCAGGTGGAGATAGAGGTACCCATTGGGCTCCCTGCTCAGTGGGGAGTCTGTTTTTCCCTCTGCCTGCTGCTCCCCCTGCTTGTGCTCTCTCTCCCTCTGTCAAATAAATGAAAATAAAAAAATGAATAAATAAATACATAAACACTTCTCATGAATTAGCGCATTGAATCCTCTTATCAGTCCTGATACATAGGTGTGATTAGTATCCCTACTTTCCTGATGAGGAAGCTGAGGCACAGAGAGGTTAAGTAACTTGCCAAGGCCCCTCAGCTAGTAAAAAATGGCAGAGGCGGGAGTTGAAGCCAGGCAGTCTGGCTCCAGAGCCTGTGGTCTTACCCAGCACTCTGCATTGTCCCTGCTAGAGGACATCAAGAGGCTTCCCTTCACTTTGACATCATTAAACCAAAGACCAATACTTTTTAGGAACAACTGAGTCAGCCAGCTGGAAGTCAGACATGTGTACTATCATTTAACCTATTTCCTTCCATCCATCCTTTCCATAAAAATATTAGAAGGAACTCGGTCAAATGCTTTCCTCGAGTCAAAACACACTTGTCTATAGTACAGCATTCCCTTGCTCTTCAAGGTCAATAAACCCATCAAAGAAAGTGATTTATTTTGGAATGACTGGCTCTTAGAGGATCTCTGCTGGCACCAGTGCTTGTCTGCCCTCCTTCTGGCCCTCTAAGTCATCCTGGCTCCCCTACGCCACTTACCCAGCTGCTCACGGTCATCACACAGGGCTATTCTGGCTTATTCTGGTCCAGACCAGCCCAGTCTTGTTCCCAAACCTCCCCTGCTAAGTCGAATTCCTTGGCATTCTAGCCCCATCACTGATCCTTTCTTTTCACACAGTGTATCTATGAGTGTGTTTTATGGAACACGCCTTCTACCAGTAATAGGTGGATGGGTTTTTTTGTTTGTTTTTAAGGAGTGGTTCTTGGGTTAAAAAATTAAATTAGTTCATTTACCGTGGAGCTCTTAATATGCTAATGTGCCTTGTGAAGCTTTAATTAGAGTGATATTCTATGTAGTACGTCACATTAGTTGACCAGGGAATCTGTGCTGGGAACTCACACACACACACACACACACAACACACACACACACGTGTAAGGATATAGAGGTATATTACATAATAGGGTATATTGGGGCATCAATTAACTATTTCCTTGTCTAAATGTTCACAAACTGACTAGTTTAGTTGTGAGTTCAAGCCCCACACTGGGTGCAGAACTTACTTAAAATAATAAAATAAATGCTCACAAATCTTTCATTTGTTATGGATTCTAGAATGCTATCAAGGATGCAGGGAAATCTAACCAGTTGGTCAGTGCCAGAATCCACATTTTCTGATTATGCTGAGTGAAATAAGTTAAGCAGAGAGAGTCAATTATCATACGGTTTCACTCACTTATGAAGCATAAGGAATAACACAGAGGACATTAGAAGAAGGAAAGGAGAAGTGGATTGGGGGAAATTGGAGGGGGACACGAACCACGAGAGACTGTGGACTCTGAGAAACAAACTGAGGGTTTTGGGGGATGGGGGTTAGGTCAGCCTGGTGGTGGGTATTGAGGAGGGCACGTATTGCACGGATCACTGGGTGTGCTGCATAAACAATGAATCTTAGAACACTGAAAAAATAAAATTTATAAATAAATAAATACATAAATAAATAAATACATAAAATAAAAAACAGAATATTTATGTGTCTCCTTTTGAGTGAAGAGATTCTCTATACCTTTTCTTAAATCCCCTAGGATAAATGATCTCCAGGGTTAGAAATTGTAACTGAAAGTAATTACTTCTTAGCTAAATTGGACCTCAATTTGCCCTTACCTTTGCTCCCCTTCATAGATTGATCATTTTTTTCTTGCTTTTATACCACCTTCAAACCTTTTTCAAATTTTACATTCTCAAGGAAATACAGCTTTTTGACCACCTTATTTTAAATGCCAATACCTACCCAATACTCTCTGCCTTGCTTTCCTTCATTATGTTTCTCAGCAGACCTCAGTGCCTTCAAACACAGCAGGCAATTTACTTGCTTTCTCATTGGCTGTGTTTCTATGAGGAGGTACTGTTGTATCTCCAGCACCTGTAATGATACCTATCATAGAGGAAGTTCCTAATACATACTGTTGAATGAATGGAGAAGGTAGAAGGAGCAATCATTCAAAACCTGTATACACTGGGTGCCTTCCATTTGGCAGGCATTCCAGTGAAATGGCTTAAATGCCACTTCCTCAGGGTAGAAATCCCATCACACTCTCTCACTTCTTTCTTTGCTTTGTTTTCATAGCACTTACCACATTTTATAATTACATGTATTTGTGTGATTATTTCATTTCCCTTCCCTTATTGATTCATAAGAACAAATATCCAGTCTATTTTATCACCTTTCTTGCAGTGCCTAGCCAAGAGTAGGCACCCAATCATCCACACATTGAATTTCTAAATTCAATTTGAAGTTCCACTTGGTTCCTTTTTAGTTCTTTTCAGTCACTCTTTATAGTCCCCGTCACTTTGGGGTTTTTTTTTAAGATTTTTTTTTAAGATTTTATCTATTTTTTGTCAGAGAGAGAGAGCGAGCACAAGCAGGCAGAGAGGCAGGCAGAGGCAGAAGGAGAAGCAGGCTCTCTGTCAAGCAAGGAGCCTGATGTGGGACTTGATCCCAGGACCCTGGGATCATCACTTGAGCTGAAGGCAGTTGCTTAACCAACTGAGCCACCCAGGCATTCCCCTTTGTAACATTTTAAATGCCATATTTTTTCTTTAAGTTTATTGAACAAAGTTTACATCCTATTTTTGACAATTTCAGTATCTTCAGGCTTTGACTTTCTGTTTCTGTTCTGCAGTTTATTGTGTCTTCTGATTCTAGCACGTGTGTGTGTGTGTGTGTGTGTGTTTGTGAAATCATAGTCCTTGGAAATTTAACTATAGGAATTTTTGGGTCCTGAAATTTAAAAAATATACCCACAGACAGGTTTTCATTTAGTTCTTCCAGGGACTTGGTGGACCACGAATCCTGAGATCTCTTTAAAATGAGTATTCACCTTGGAGGTGGCTTTAAAATCTTAAAGTGGTTGTAAATTTTGGTCCTGGATACTCCAAGCTAAGCTTGCGGTTAGGAGTTCTTGTAGAAGAACTTTGTCTTATTTTCCTCCACCCAAACTCAAAGCCAGGACATGCAAGTATTCCTACTATTTATCTCTATAGTGTGGGTCTTTTCACTAGTTTACCACTGAAGATGTTGTTTTTCAGGGATGCCAGCTTTAAACAGGAGTCTTAGATCTGACTAACCTTCTACCTAACATAGGCTCTGTCATCTGTCTAGTTAAATACTAAGCTCTAAGGATCCCGAGCAAGTGTTGGCCAGAACTTTCTTGTCATTTCCAGGCTTTAAAGATTTCTCTTATCTTTCCATCAACTCAGCAAAGCACTTAAATAAATTATCCAACATCTTTAGGTGTTCTTCTCATGGAGACTTTCTCCAGTTTCTTCATGTAATGAAAAACTGAAGCCCTCTTCCTCTGAGTATTCATACTCTTGTTTAATTTTCTTTATCTTACTGTATTTTTCACTCATCCTCATATAAGGCAGGATCTATATGTCTGAATGTCTGCAAACAACAGGGTGATTGTCCTTATAATAAAGGCAGGTTGATATTCATGGCTCACATTGCTATAATATCTAGTTCAGCTACTTCAGCTTTAGTGGCATTTTCCCTTATACTTACTGTTACAGGCTCTAATACTTTGAGCAAATATGGCTAAAGAAAATCTCTAGTTTCGGGGTGCCTGGGTGGCTCAGTGGGTTAAGCCTCTGCCTTCAGCTCAGGTCATGATCTCAGGGTCCTGGGATCAAGCCCTGCATGGCATCGGACTCTCTGCTCAGTGGGGAGTCTGCTTCCCACTCTCTCTCTTTGCCTGCCTCTCTGCCTACTTGTGATCTCTGTCTGTCAAATAAATAAATAAAGTATTTTAAAAAAGAGAAAATCTCTAGTTTCTAGCATGTGTTATCAACATTGTTTTTCTCTCTGACATTGTTCTTTCACTGTTTTTCTCCTATATTATTCAGGAGAAGACCTATCTGAATGTAATTCTCCCCCTGGTTTCTCCAACTCTTCCCTAATTCCTCCCTGTCCATTTTTGCCATTGCAACTCTTTTCCAGATGTTCAGTAGCTTTTCCCAGTACACTCACTGATATCATTTTCATAATTGATGAGACTGTATCTGTCTTTCTATGAAAGATGGCTAAGTGGCAGGAGAACAGTTTTCAGGAAACCTCGAAGTGCTTTACCCTGGGCCCTAAAAGAATATTTCCCTATTTTCTGGTTTGTGAAAACCCTCAGCCTCTAATCAATGAAGCAGATGTCAAGAATTCTCAAGTAGTCCCCCCACCCCAGGTGTTCTGTCTCATGAGGTTAAACAAAACTTGAGTGGGCCATGAAGAGAAACCTACACAGGATTTATTCCCACAATTTAGCTCTTTCTCTCTTATACTTAAGAGATTCTTTAGGCATCAGGTTTTCCATAATTTTTAGTTTGGTTTAGTTTCATTGGTTTTTGGTTTTTTTGCTGGTCCTGCAGGGGTGTTTATGTCATTGGGATAGTTTGAGAAGCTGTATTAGGAACCTCAAGCCATAAGCCATTTTCAACAAGAAGTTCTCTCTGGGGTGCCTGGGTGGCTCAGCGGGTTAAGCCGCTGCCTTCGGCTCAGGTTATGATTCCAGGGTCCTGGGATCGAGTCCCACGTCGGGCTCTCTGCTCAGCAGGGAGCTTGCTTCCCTCTCACTCTCTCTCCCTGCCTCTTTGCCTACTTGTGATCTCTCTCTATCAAATAAATAAATAAAATCTTTAAAAAAAAAAAAAAGAAGTTCTCTCTGTTGGTCTTGACCAGTTACATGAAAACATGATATTCACCCAAAATTCCTGTCTTCCACCTTGCTGATAAGTTGGTAAATATTTCCAGAGGAGGCTAGGACCCTGATAACTGGCTTTCCCAGTATGCTGAGGGATTCTACATATTGGGGCCAGACTTGTGAGTGGTGATGGCTTCATGCTGGTCTCCTATAACAGTGCATACCAGTTGGTGGGCAGGAAAATCAACTCAACTGTCCAAGCTAAGTCTATGGTCTCAGGGAAATAACTATATAGCACAATGTCCTCCTCCCACTGACTTCAGTCCCCAGCCCACTTCTCCCAACATGGAGCCCAGTGTTCTAAGCTTCCTTTGTATAAGGCTTATGTTTCCTCCTAATGACAGTCCTTCCTCTTTCCCTATTGTCCAAGTCCTTGAATATCTTAGCAGTCTCTCACAACTGCAGAGGTCACTCATACAATTACTGGTTTATGGGGCAAGGTGAAAATAAAAAAACACTTGAAGATTGGGTATTGTGGCCCCTGGGTGGATCAGGATTCCTTTTGCTGTCAGAATTAAATCCAGCCAGCTCTTCCTCAACCTTCTTAGACATCTAGGCAAATCGAGAATTTGTCATGTGCATTTCTCAATATTCCTGTTATTCAGTGAATGAGTATATCGCCCCTGGGACAGAGCCACTCCACCGTATAGGTGGCATTGCAGGCATCCAGAAACCTCATACTGATTAACACTGTCTGCCAAGCATACACATGTTAAGAACCCTACTCGGATTATTAATGAATGAACTTTCACTCACTAACTGAATGACTATGGAAGTATCTGGGCTTGGGAGTTCTCAAGATTGTGCTTAATGACAGCACTATTAAATAATTTTGCAGTTCAGCAACCTTATTCAGGGATGGTGGATATGTGCCAGTTTTAAGAAAGACTTCAGTGTTGGGCTGAAGAACTCTGTCGTTGGACCTGCTTATTCAGACTTACAGATGATACGGAGCCAGGAGGAGACACTCATAGGTGGGGTAACAAATTAAGATTCAGTGCACAGCCAAGAGCAATGGCCCGAAACAAACAGAAGGGGGAGAGAGAGAAATTTTTACCTAATGATAAAGTTATCTGCATTTAGGTTAAAATATTAATTGCTTAATGTACTAGTCTAATCCAGGTAAGGACTAACTTGATGGCAATTTCTATGGATATGTCTTGAGGTTTTAATTTATTAGACACTGAATATTAAATAATCATGCAATCTTATTTTAAAAACAAAAACTGTAATGCTATCAGCCCAAATTCAGACCAAGGGAGATTTTAACCTTCTCTCCTTCACAACCTTAGAACCCTCCTGGGGTTGCACTCAGGTGAGACATTTAGAGAACACTGGAAATTGTGGGCAACCTTGGAGAAGAGCAGCCTGGATTGTACAGGGTCTAGAAACTGTTACAGGAGAAATGATCAGATAAAACAAATTACAGAGGCTGCAAAAGAGAAGTTTGCTGTCTTCAAGTATTTAAAGTTCTGTCAATCTTAATCTCACAAAACAAACTGAGGGTTGGGCGGGGGGGTAGGGAGTAGGGGGAGGGTGGTTGGGTTATGGACATTGGGGAAGGTATGTGCTATAGTGAGTGCTGTGAAGTGTGTACCTGTACCCCTGGGGCTAATAATACATTATATTTTAATAAAAATTATAAAAACAAACAAACAACAACAAAAAAAGTTCTGTCAAGTGAAAGAGGA
This sequence comes from Lontra canadensis, assembly GCF_010015895.1. Taxonomy (NCBI): domain Eukaryota; kingdom Metazoa; phylum Chordata; class Mammalia; order Carnivora; family Mustelidae; genus Lontra; species Lontra canadensis. The sequence goes on from NW_022631069.1 coordinate 4,855,839, forward strand.
AACAGACTGCTTGCTCTATTTCACAGAACTCAGGCCAATGAAACAAAGACCCAGGGAGCTCAACTTACTTCTACTTATGAAAGACTGTCTTGTCAACTTCAGCTCCACCACAGCGGAATGGGCTACCTCATAATGTACTGAGCACGTTGCCATTGGAATCAAAAAGAGTCTGGATGACCCTCTTTCAGGGAGTTATCAAAACAATTTTGGGGGGTGGGGTGGAAATGGAAATTGGATCAAGTGACCTCCAACCCTGAGGGGCTATGCTTTTAAAATTATTTCCCACTAAGATTTTAATGACTAATACATATAATATGGTATCATATGATAAAAACAATTATTAATGGCACCTCACCAGGCATTACCACGATCATTAACACAGGGTTTGGAAGATAACATTTTTGTCTAGGGTAGGACAAGGAGGGTCTTCTTAACACTATTTCACCTGGGCAACTTCAGTTTGTAAAAGACCTGCTTCAGTTTTCATGCCTGACTATGTTCAGCATCTTTGTAAGATATTGGCGAGAAAAAGCAAAGAAAGGGAGGAGGGGAGGAAACTGTATCCTATAAAGCTTAATCACACACTTGCACATACATTATTTCACTTAATCTTTGGGACAACCCAGGACAGTAGGAAGTTTTATGACCATTTTACAAGTGAGGAGACTGACACTTAAGAAATGTAAGAGCCCAAGGTCACACATAGCGACAAAGATAGAAAAGAAGACAAATGGGCTTTCTCAAACAATATTTTATGGTCTCCCAGATTCCTGAGATGAAAAGAGCTGTAGAGGTTCTCTGTTCCAAACACCCACCAGCTATATGGAGTCCTCCTTAGCCTTGAAGAATTAGGTATGTGCACTTGAACCGAAGGTCAACCTAGTAAGAGAACAAAGCTGACTTTTAAAACCTAACAGCTCTAACAGCACTGTCCTCCCCAATCCCTTCTGTCTAGTTTAGACCAGGCTCTTGCTGCAGACACCCAGTGCAGGCTAGTGGGTACCTGGGGCTGGGGGCAGAGACCCCCAGTCGGCCACTCCACGGTATCCTGGTTTCACCACTGGCCTCTAGCCTGAAGGATCCCCAGGTCAAGTCTAATCCTTTCCAGTGTAGTCCCAGCACCCACGGAACTGTCTCTGTTCCAAACCACCCCATAGGCCTGCACCCCAGGGAGCAAGGCTCAATGGGAAAGAATGTATTCCGAACATCCACATCCTCGATTCCATTTCTTTCTCTGAATTTCTTCATTGGGCTATGGATGCTTCCATGCTGCCTCAGAAGGGAGGCCCCACGATGCAAGTTTTTCCTGCCCCATAGCTCCCTCTTATTCCCGCAGGCAGGGCTGGGTGCAGTCCAGCCTCAGAGCCAGTGCAAGCACCAGAAACTGGCGGCCTCTTGGTATGATTCATTGGTCTCTCATTTCCCAGCCAGTGACATAACTTGGCTCAAAAATGAATTTTAATCTTCATCAAATCTTTGAAGAGGAGCCCAGGAGAACTGAATGGCATGAGAAAGAAAAAAGAGAGGAAGAAGAAAGAGATATGTCTTGGTCTCAGGTACCCTTCAGAGCAGAGAGATCAAGAGCAGGTTGGGCTAGTGGTGCCTGGTGGCTCAGCTGGTTGCACGTCTGACTCTTGGTTTTGGCTCAGATCATGATCTCAGGGTCATGAGATCCAGCCCCACTTGGACTCTACACTCAGCATGGAGTCTGCTTGAGATTCTCTCTCTCCTCTCTCTATGTCCCTCCTCCACTCCTCTCTCTCTCTAAAATAAATAAATAAGTCTTTTTTTTAAAAAAAGAGCAGATTGGCATATTGGGCTAGTTCTCTGAATTCTAAATCAAGAAGCGCCGTAATGTCTTGGATGACAGTGGCAATCCAGTGTTCTTGGCTTCTACCACACTGTGAAATGATCTGGAAAGAATACAGAATACTTATGTAAAGTATTGTCCCTGTCCACAGAAAGTCCATGCCTTCTGATAGAGGCTCCTTGGATCCTCCAGGCCACAGTGGCACCTTCCACCATGATCCCATGGCACTCTGCCTGTTCCTCTGCCCATTGAGTCTCACACTGTGAATGGATCTCTGCTCATGTCCCTCGCTACAGTAGAAGCTCAGCGAGAACCAGATTTTCATCACCTTTACATCCACAAAACAGCTATCATAATGGCTGCCGTGCAACAAATGCACAATAAATGTGAACTGAATGCAGTCTTATTGGGTAGATAAAAGCTATACAGGTACCAATGAAAAGTGCACATGAGGCCGTGCAACTGTGGCATATGTGGGGAGAACCCCAGGTGGTGACTCAGTCCATTTGGCTCTGATCCCAGCTCAGCCATTAACAGCTGTGTAAACTTGGACAGGTTGCTTCCTCTCTCTGGACCTTGCCAATCCAGGCACCTAAACTTCCATGTCTGTCAAATTAAGGTTGATAAAGGATTTTTGGAGACTCTTCCAAAAAGAGGTCCAGAGATGTGAGGGATTCCTCAGGGTCACAAAGGTGAACACACTGCCTTCTGGTAGCTCCACTCTGAACTGTAACCTTTGGAGGTAAGGTGTCCTCTCAAGATTATGTCTTTGTTCCTTTGCCACCAGGAACTGAAGGGCCTCAGGTGGAAGAAATCTCTTGGCAGAGATCTGCCTCTATGGGCATCTCTCCATAATACACCTCTTTCCTTTCCTAAGAAAGGAAAGGAAAGGAAAGGAAAGGAAAGGAAAGGAAAGGAAAGGCAAGGCGAGGCGAGGCGAGGCAAGGCGAGGGGAGGGGAGAGGAGGAGAGGGGAGGGGAGGGGAGGGGAGGGAAGAGAGGGAAAGGGAAAGGAAAGGAAGGGAAGGGAAGGGAAGTTAAGTTTCCTGGCCTCTAAATACCAAATAATTTTTTCCACCATTTTGAAAATTCAGACATCTGCCCATCCGAAGTTTGGAAGCACTTAAGATTCTATAATCACATCTGCAATTGTACTTATCCCCTGGTATATCATTCACTTGCCTCTGGGATGATGGCTCATTGGGCCATGCTGTGTGTTCTCTTACCAGCAATTCACCTCTCTGAGACCTCGGGCCCTGCTGTAACTGATTATTCTACATTTTTCCTACATAGAAAAAGGGAGGAAATGAACAAATGAACAAAAATGGAAAATGAGTTGTTCTGGATTCTTTCAACCATCCATTAACATTTCACCAGCTGTCCCAAGAAGTGGGCCTGCAACCCCTTTGATCTCTCTTTTGTTCTGATCAGACTGTTAAAAGCAGTTTTTTTGTTCTTGTTCTCAACACTACTTGAGAGCTTCTTCTCCTTTGGCAATTTCAGAACTCTGGCACTCTTCTTACAGGTCCCTGCAGTCAACCTTAAAATAAAAGAGTCAGTTACTCTATCAGCAAATTGAGTTTCTTCAGGAAGAGCAGAGGATTTGCAATTTGGGACAAGCAAAGTAGGGTGAATCTTAGCAAGTCTGAAGAGACAAAGGGAGAGTCACCTTCATTAGGCTTTAGGAGGAACTTAGGGAGGGTTGTTTTAAATAGAAGTTCACTGCGGAAGAACAAGAGTTCAAGGTTGAGGTGCTTTCTCATTAACCGCAAGCGGTGGTTAGAGCATTGTTGCTGGGCAGGGAGGGATCTCTTAAAAGCAGGAGGTGAGATTCTTACGTGAGAAATGTCCTCGCTTGTCAAGATAATCCTGGTCTTCCTTCTTGTAGTGGTTCCACAGGCTGCCATGAGTGGGACCTGCATGACATTGGACCCTGACTCCATTTGAAAGGAGGTTCCTGGGGCGCCTGGGTGGCTCAGTGGGTTAAAGACTCTGCCTTCGGCTCAGGTCATGATCCCAGGGTTGTGGGATCGAGCCCCGCATAGGGCTCTGCTCAGCAGGGAGCCTGCTTCTCCTCCTCCCCTCTCTCTGCCTGCCTCTCTGCCTACTTGTGATCTCTGTGAAATTAATAAATAAAATCTTTAAAAAAAAAAAAAAAGAAAAGAAAGGAGGTTCCTCAGTGCTAACCTTGGATTCCTCACATCCTCCCATGTCTCCAGGATGTCCTCTTGGAAAGCTGAACTCAAGGAGAGCTCTGAAGGCAACTACATTATCTCCAAGGTAGTTTCCCTTTTTCTTCCTCAGCAGATTCCTTTGCAGTTGAATAGTCCCAAATCTATTTCCAAGACTTTTTACGACTTTTAAACCTGCTTCTGCTTTTCAAAGACTGGAAATGACATCTGATTTCCTATGGCATTAGTTTCATGAAATCTAGGGAAGGTACCAGGGCTGCCATCCTTGGCTACTTCTGTCTAGGACTATTTCCCCCCAATTTTTCTGTCATTTCATTATCTTCAAATTCTGTTGTTTCTTATTGCTCACCTTTGAATCCAGAGACTGCAAGGACTCTCCCAAATTCAAGAGTTGCAGTCTTCAGAGAGAGGTAGGGACACAGAACTGAAGTTTGGGGACAAAGGGATTCTCACTTGATCCCAAAATGGTTTACTTCGCCAATGAAAGTCCAGAGCAGCTCTTGATCTCAAAACTGTAACATTTGTTAATTCCAGAGGTTAGTTAATACATTCATTTCCATTAGATTGTTTTGGGTACTTTTCCACACTTTTCCTCAAAATAAAATAATACATTTTAAAAGATGAAGTCCAGAATAACAGCTCTCCTCACTGCTTCTTCCATGGACAAAGAGAGCAATCTATGAAGTATTACCAGAATTTATCAGGTGTTCTGCTTCTTCTGTAGACATTTCAGCTTCACCTTTTAGGGTGGCCTCTCACCCCAGTTATCTATACATAGCTCCAAAGGCACTGCTTTTATCCCACCTCTATCTCCCCCAGCTGTGACCTCTCCCTCATTCACACTATAGCACTCATTTTCATCCCGTTTTCCTTCTCAGAACACCTTCCCTTCTGACCTCTACCTTACTTTTTTTCTCCCACCTTGTCTAGGAGTCCAGAAGTCATTTATTCTTTCTAATATGTTGGGGTGTCATGATGCATGACTCCAGTCCTTTGCGTTTTCCTCCTGAAAGACACTTGATTTTATTTAAAGCCCACATCAGTGATGACCACCTTCTCTCTGTGAGCTGAGAACAGATTTATAAGAAAAGCTTTCCTAAGCCACAAACTGTTGTCTGCCAGAGGTGACATGGGATCACTGGACCCTGGAGGTACCGTCCCCCACCAACCCAGGGAAAAGACAAAGACCAACCCAACCACCCTTGGAGTTTTTCCAGTGTCAATGCTGCAGAGGACATGCAATAAAATAGAAGTCATTAAAAATCAAAATAAGAACCGCATTGACAAAATTTACAAAAGAAGTTTGAAGTGCAAGATGTACAGTAAACATGATGTTGGTAAACACAGCCTACCTCAGCAGGTGAGGAGGGAAGGGTTTGGCAGTGGGCAGAAAGGAACCATGAGTGATGGGGGAAGACAAAGGTGGCATCATTCAGCCCTGAGTTGCTCTGCCATAAGAGCCTTATAAATCCTTTTCAACTGCCACAGACCATAGAGAGCAGGTGTTGTATGACTTGTCATCAAAGCAGGAAAATTTGCAGAAAAGACAGTGAAGCAAAGTCCTTTCTTCAGGTTCAGCGTTACACAAAGACATACAATAAACAGCAGAGCTAGAGTGAAGATCACAGTAATAAAGGGGATGGCAATTTTGTATCTTAACCCAATCACAAGCAGAGAATCATAGGTGCACATTTTCCATAGTTAGTGTAAGCCCCTTGGAGTAGTCAAAGGAAGGGATGTATGTGTACTGTCTGGAATCAATGTGATGCTCAGAAAAGAACAACAGAGGTAGAGACCCAAAACTAGAATCCAGGCTCCTTAATCATTCCTGGCTCGGTATTTCACTAGTGCCCTACAGAACAAGGGTTTTTTTTTTGTAGTAAGCACCAGAACCAGAACTGTAGTATTCTTCCTTTTTTTTTTTTTTTAAGTATGTATGTATTCTGGGGTACACAGACATACAGTCACCATGCTCTTAAATTAACTGTTTAATAAATTCTACTTGGTTCATTCTATAATAGAGGCTCATTTTCTATCAACCATCTTCTTGTTGCTCTTATTGAAAGCCCACATAAAAGAATTTGGGGGGCTGTTAAGAACTATTTGAAATGGACCTTACTGACATTTGCAGTGAGAGTGATAGTGTCAAGAAAGGAAAACTGTCACTCTTAAAAGAATGTTAACCTAGGTGAGTCACATGTGACCCTGGACAGGATACTAAAACTTTCTAAGGTTTTTTTTAAATGTTTCTAAGACTTATTTCCCCTGAGGATGGCATTTAAAATACAATTAGAAAGCATGGAATTAGTATTACATAAAATGCTAAGTGATAATAAGAGCTTGAAACAATAGTTGGATTATTATGAAACAACTAATGATTTATTGCTAAATGAATATTACTGATTATGGTTGCTGTAAGATATCAGAAAAGGGACAAAGAAATCAAAGAAGAATTAAATAAATTGAGAGATATCCCATGTTTGTGGATAAAAGACAATATTGTCAAGGTATATTTACTTCCCAACTTGATCTACAGATTCAGTGAAATGCCAGTAAACATCCCAACGAGTTTTCTTACGTATATCAAGAAAATTATTCTTGAGTTTATACGAGAAGCAAAAGATCCAGACTAGCCAACACAATATTAAAAGAGAAGAACAAAATTGAGGACTAATACTAACCAGTGTTATGCCCCATATTGGGATCCCTGTACAGCGGGAGGGGTTTCTTCTCTTTCTCCCTGCCCCTCCTCCCTGCTTGTGTTCTTTCAATCTCTCGCTCTCTCATAAGTAAATAAATATAAAATAAAATTCTACCCGACATCAAGACTTATGATAAAGCTACAGTAGTCAAGATGGTGTGGTATTAACAAAAGAATAAAGAGATCAATGGAGCTAAATAAAGAGATCAGAAATAGGCCCCCATAAATACAGTCAACAAATGTTTGACAAAGGAGCAAAGATGACAAAATGGAACAAAGATAGCCTCTTCAAGAAATGGTGCTGGAACAAGTGGACATCAACATCTAAACACAGACTTTATGCCCTTCCCAAAAACTAATTCAAAGTGGAGCAGAGAACGCATCTGATAAAGAATTCTTATCCAAAATATACAAAGAACTCTTAAAATTCAACAATTAAAAAACTGAACAACTCAATTAGAAAATAGGCCGAACTTTGACACGTCACCAAAAAAGATAAACAAGTGGCAGATAAGCATATGAAAAGATACTCCATATCATATGTCATCAGGAAAACGAAAATTAAAACAATAAACTGCCACTACATGCCCATTAGAAGGGCTAAAATCCAGAACACTGACCACACCAAATGCTGATGAGGGTGAGGAGCCACAGAAATTGCTGGAGAGAATGCAAATGGTACAGGCACTTTGGAAGATATTTTGGTGGTTTCCTACAAAACTAAACATACTCTTACCATGTAATTCAGCAGTTGAGCTCCTTGGTATTTACCCAAAGGAATTAAAAACTTATGTCCACACAAAAATGTGCACATGGATGTTCATAGCAGCTCTATTCATAATTGTCAAAACTTGGAGACAACCAGGATGTCCTTCAGTTGGTGAATGGATACACACTCTGGGGCACATTCAGGCAATGGAATGTTACTCAACGCTAAAAAAAATGAGCTATCAAGCCATGGGAGAACATGGAGGAATCTTAAATGCACGTTACTCGATGAAAAAAGCCAATCTACTGTATGATTCCAGCTATATGACTTTCTGGATTGTACAAAACTATGGACACAATAAAAAGATTAGTCACTGCCAGGGGTGCAGAAAGGGGAGGAGAGATGAATAGGCAGAGCAGAGGGGATTTTTAGGGCAGGGAAAATACTCTGTACGATATTACAGTGATGAATATATATCGCTATACATTTGTCCAAACCCACAAAATATAGAACATCAATAGGGAAGCCTAAGGTAAACTTTGGACTTTGGATGATTATGATGGGTTAATATACGTTCATCCTTGGTAACAAAAGGATCCTAAGAGGTGGTGTTGATAATGGGGGAAGTTACGCGTGTGTGGGAGTGGGGAGCATGTTGGAAATCTCTGTATCTTCTTCTCAGTTTTGTTGTAAACATGAAATTGTTCTAAAAAATAAAGTTTTGTTTAAAAGCTTATGCACTGAAAAATTAATAGAAGTTAACAGATTGCAATTTTTTAAAAAAAGTATAGATAAATTTCAGGGATGAACAATGGAATACTTGCAGAGCATGAATAAGAAGCTAAATGTATGCATTTAAAATTAAATTATAATGCGTTGCAGGAGCAATAATACATTATCTCTAATTCACCTGGCTATAGGATTTTAGAGCTCCTAACATCTATTTACCTGCATTTCACTAGATATTCACAATATCCATGTACAGCAGGCAAGGTCAGCGTTATCCTCCTTTTACACATGAGCAAACTGAGGCTTGCAATCTATTTCTTCTGGCTCCTAAGGCAGTGCTCATTCAAGGTCAAAAGGACCAAAATAATTTGACAACTTTCTTGATTAACTCTCCAGCCGTTGTTGAAACTTCAATCAGAAAGACTCACAAACTTTGGCTCAGGAAATTTGGAAAATAATCATGAGATGCAGGTACAAAGTATAAAGCATAAATGCTCTCTATAAAACTCAAGAAAGTGTTAGTGGTGGTTGGTAATCTCTGTTAGGCACCACTTCCCAAGTTCCTGAACCCAGAGATGGAAATGCCATTTCAGTCCCAACTATAGCACAGCCAATGAAACATCCCAGGCCCTACTGAGCAAGGAGTGGAGACCCTGCTAGAGTGTCCCCTTCCTCCATCAATTCCGTATGCCGCCAGAACCAGTGCAGAAGGGAGGAAATTGCAGCCTCCCATTTTATGACCTTCAGGCTGTGCTGAAGGATTTAAAACAGCCAGCCCGACCAGGGAGGCTGGGCGCTTTGGGAAGCCTTCTCTTCATATTTTATTTGCTTCTGTTGTAGTCTCTGTGCAAGTGATGAAGACAAGTCACTCCTGGCAGAGAACCCTGCTGGGGCTGCCAACCTGCTCCATATCTGAGGTTGGTGGGGAGGGTGTGGACCCAATCTAGGGGGGCAGGCTCACAAAGTCAATTTTCCGCAGAGCCTTACATACTGAGTATGTTATACAAACCACGGTGGCTGAGAGAACTCCAGGGTCAGCCAAATCTAGATTCAAATCCATGTTCTGCCACTGGCTAGCTATGCCACTGTGAGGAAATTATATGACTTTTCTAAGCCTCATTTTCTTCTGTAACCTGAGGATAATAAACTCCACATCATACCATTTCTGCAAGGATTTAATGAGATAATGTGCGTATTTGGCATAGAGCCTCCCACAAAACAGTAATTGCTAACTACTGCAATTATTGTTGTAATAACTATTACTAATTATCATTAAGGGCTTAATGTGCCAACCAACTAGTCAGAGTTTAATGGAGTGGAAGTCTAAGAATATGTGAGTTTAGGATCTTTGGATCAACATACCAGAGTGCTGGTTATCCTTTCTTCTTTGGAATGGTTGGGAAAGATGGGCTTTGGGGGACTGGGGGGAGGTAAAGTGAGTTCATTTTCTTGTATATGCAGTTTAAACAAAGAAAGAAAAAGGAGACAGTCTCCTTCCTTCCAGCACCCAGTGTCCACTGGGCTTGGAGGGAGTCAAGCCAGGGCTAGCCACCTTGGAAAAGGTGTCTCAGTAGAAGGCAATGGCAGCGACCTTGTAGTCCATGGGGAGGAGGTGTCCCAAGTGCCTGGGCCCGAGGCTGACACCACCCAAGTGCCACAGCTTCATCAGGGTGAAGCTAGACCAGAGGTTCTGAGTGGGATCGCTCGGCCCTGGGTCAGAGCCAAAGGAAACCAGGCTTTGGCAGCCAGCTCTCCACACTGAGCCTACACAGGACAGGGAGGCCAATCTGTGTGGGGGGGAAGACAGTTCATTAAACACCTCCAGTAGGTAGATTTGTTTACCCTGTCTATGCAACCCTCACTGCCACTGTAGTACTACCACCTTCATTTCATAGATGATGAAAGTGGAGTTCAAAGACCAAGGTCACAGTGCCAGTAAGTGACTGAGCAGTCCCTGATGTGCGTGACTCTGAAAGCCAGCTCTGTCTAAGATTCCGTAGGGTCTCACCCAAGTCCAAGAAAGAGTTCCCAAATCGGGCAATCTGGAGAGTCAGATTCTAGCTGCTCCTCTGTCCCAAACTAGCTGGATGACCTCAGGCAAGACATCTTGCTTCTGGGGGCCGGGGATTCCTCGTGCATAAAATGAGACAGTGGCCTCGATGACTCATAAGGCCTTAACATGCCTGCCTGCATTGTAGGATGGTGAGGCAGGGTGGTCATCCCAAGCCTAGTATGCTGGGAGAGATGCCTGCTTGCCGATGGAGCACAAGCTGGCAGAGGACTCCACAAGGTGTTGCTGGCTCCATCCCATCCGCACTTCCCAGCTCAATCTGCCACATCCTGTTTCCCAGACCCTACACTTCCCCTTCCTCTCCCATCCCTACACACACAGTGCCCCAGGCTGGGACAAATGCCCACGGGTCTCTCTGCTCTAAGCCATACAAATGGACAATGCTGAATTGAACAGTGTCCCCAGGTAACATTAAGTCAGGTTAATTCTTATCTATTTTCTTTGAGATTTAATTATTAACAATTCATGTCCTGAAGTATTGGGAAAGTCCCAAATCCTTAAATGTTCTGGGGCTAAGAAAGGGCTAATCTGGTGTTTGGCTTAGAACTGTGGCCCTTCCCCTTGCCCTCTCCCTATGCCCAACCCCATCTACTCAGCCACACAAGGAGCTAAGGGACTCCAGCCTACCCACTGGGGAGCGATTCCTTCAAAGCCACACTCATCCTAAGAACCTCACAGATGGGCAACTACAGCCTCTCATTTTCCCTGTGTAGCTCTGAACTAATTTGAACCTGGGGGGTCCCAGCTTTACTAGGAGGAGCAACAGACCAGAAATCTGGAGAGACTCTAGATAGTGGTCAACAGTTTATCATCTGAGAACTTTCCACCATCATCCCAGACCTGGGCCTGGGAGATAGAGCTGGAGGTATTAGCTATTCCAATGCTGAGACCTTATGGAAGAGGGGAGAAAATGGAGGGAATCACTCCAAGAACATGTTCTTAGGAAGACAGATGTGAATGTTTCCAGTGTAGAGGGTGCCGTCCCATAGTGTGGAGGCTAAAGGCATAGTCCTGAAGGGGAATGGTTCTTATTTGCCTCCTGGCACTTGCCAGCACTTTCCTTATCAGGAAAGGGATTCAATCCTATCCTATCTCTTTGATCTTTTCTGATGTGTAAAATGGGGCTAATTACTGAGCACATGAGGCCTTTGGAAGAAACGAAACAGTGCAAAGATCTTTTAGTGAGTAGTATTAGATTATAACTATTATGGATTAGGGAACTCGTGGGGAGGCCTGCTGTAAAGTCTAAGCTCTTTTGTTTGAAAAATTCAGTTTTTTTATATAAGGTTTTCTTCAATAAATCTTGAGACCCCCAGTCTCCCACCAGAAGAAAATTTGCTTTCTTTTTTGTTTTAAAGATTTTATTCATTTATTTGACAGAGAGAGAGAGAGGCAGAGCCCAAGCAGGGGGAGCAGCAGGCAGAGGGAGAGGAAGAAGTAGGCTCCCTGCTGAGCAAGAAGCCCCATGTGGGACTCGATGCCAGGACCCTGAGATCATAACCTGGGCTGAAGGCAGACGCTTAACCGACTAAGCCACCCAGGCACTACAGGAAACGTGCTTTCTTTAAAGGCGTATTAAAGAGGAACTGTACTGCTCTACCAAAGAAATATAGACCAAAGAATATGGACAAAGCCAGCCAGTCATTTGTCATGACAGATGAGGAACAGAGGGATCTGCACAAGTTCTCATCATCCCTGAGCTACCCTACCCTACCTCTGGTCCTCTAAGACCCTGAGGCATATTTAGCGGTGGAGGGGTGCTGAGCACATGGCGGTGGGGAAGCATGGGTGACAACAGATGGTCATCACTGTCCTATAGCTCACCATTCAGGTTTCCTCTTAGACAGTCCCTACCTCATCCAGAAAATAAAAGCTGGTGGAAAAAACAGACCCAAAACTGTGGTGTGAGACTCTGGGAAAGATGGGAGCAAAGAATGACCAGGAGGAAGTAAAAGCTTACTCTTTCCCAAAAGGACCAAGAAGAAGGTAGCAGGTAGAATATCATTGAAAGAAAGGGGTCCGTCAATGAATGGTTTGGGATTATTCTAGCTGGTAGAGACATCAATGGAGAATAGCAGAAGGGAGCCAATTTGGAGGTTCTAGGGATCCATATGAATTTGTCTCAGACACACATCAGCCCCAGAATAGGAGCCATAGTGTTTGAACATTTGAAAAGTCCGAGAGCATAAAAGCCCTAAAGAGCCTGTGGAGCCATTTGGCTCCAGGACAACATACGCCAGAATTACTTCCTGCCCTGCCCTGTGTCCAACAAACACAGAAATGTGTTTGTTCTGTGAGACTGGGTCGTATAAATGACGTGAGCTAATCTCACCACATTCAGAAATGTTTGAAACAAAATAAAAACCATAATTGGCCCTAGCCCAACTCTGAATACTCAGAATGTTTAATCCTAGGGTTTTCACCCACTCGTGTAACAAGGGCCTTTACCAGCCAAAGCCCCCTCCCTATGCTTGAATTCCTCATCCTTTCTTATTTCCCTGACCCCCATGGTTCTCCCTCCAGCCCCTCAGAGTGAAAGCTTCACAAGCATTCTTGACTCTTTCTTTTTGTTATTCCTGACTCCAACACCATCATATCCTGTTAATTCTTTGGAAAAACCATTCACATTTGCTTTTGGTTTTCCACCTATGAGGCTAAACCGCAGCCCAGGGCATCATCCCTTCACAGTGTTTTATGACTCTCTTGCCATGTCTTCCCTCCAATACTGTCTGCAAAAGGGCTCTTTCCCCATGCCAGGCTCCCATGTCATGTCAGTCACCCCCAACCCCATCAAGTTTTATCTCCCCTTAATCACACTCAACTAGGCAGCATGGGGATCTGTTTGAATTCCAAAGCCCTCCGAAGCCCAGTCTTTATGCCTAGCTTGGGGGCATTTCTACTGTGAAGCCTTTCCTCACCCCCCAAGGGACAAAAGTTCTATGTTACTTTGCTCATCCCTTTTGTATAACATTCATCACATTTTATCCTTTAAGTGGTAATTATAAAACTAAATCATTAGCTACTTATTCATCTCATTCAAACTCCCTTCCTGCCAGCTCCCTGCATAGAGCCTTACAACAGAAAATTCTAGATAAATGTGTGTTGAATTTATTCTCACTGTTGCAATCCTGTCTACACATACCTTTGGTCCATTACTCCTATGTAGCCCAACACTCTCACCATCTCCTTTCTGATCCTCTCTGTTTATTTCAATCCTACCTACTGTTCAAGGCTCATCTGCTTCTAAACTTGTGCATGGAACCTCAAAGGACAAAGTCCTGCCACCTCAATTTCGTCTTCTTCTAGGACAGAATGATTCTAGACTGGATACCTAGAATATGGGTATATTAGGGTATCTGACTGGGTAGTGAATATGATTGCAGGAAAGCATTTGACAAACATTTCAAGATAGCCTCCAAGCATGGAAACACGGCTGGATACTAAGATATACTAGCTGGATAATATAATTAGGTTAATTAATAACTAATTGAATTACCATATCAGAAGGATATAGCCCTCAGCCCTATACTTAAATTATCCCACAAATATTTGTTAAGTTCCATATTTTTATTAATGACTTAAACTAAGGCATGTAAGTTATGCTTAATACCAATTGCTCAAATATAGGACAGAGGGTTGGGGGGAGTTGGTCATGATTTATCAGCAATGGATTTGAAAAACATCCAAGAGTTTTGACTGATATAAAACTCAGTAAGTCAGAATGATAGAAGAAGGAAGGAAAGAAGAAGGAGAAAACGGAAGGAAAGAAGAGGGAAAGAGAGAAAAAATAATTTCAGGTGATACAGTTGGAAATCAAGCAGTGCTTTGCAAGGCTTTGGATCACTACGGAGGTTAATGTGTGATACTTCAACAAATAGCTGTGTGGTCAAGTAAGTTTGGGAAACACTAGGTTAGGGAAAGATCAACAGTACTACTCGGGTCCTTCAGTACTCTGAAGTACGTTCTGGAATCTCCAAGAGGTTATGAATTTCCCAAACATATTTGACTGAAACTAACTGACCCCCCCCCCCAGCCCTGACCCCCAAATCACATCACAGGAACTAGCATGAGTGAAACTCACTTTGAGAAGCAAAGGACTTCAACTCCCTGGGCTGATCAGAGCCTATCTAAAGTGTAGCATACAGCTCTGGGGAACCTCAAAGGAAGAGAAATAGACATCAGTTGGACAGGATTAGGAAGAGCATTTAGGTTGGCAAAAATATTCAAGACCATAATATCTGAGGAATGTTGGAAAAATTGACATGTTTTGCCTGGAGAAGAGCTGACTTGGCAGGGGGTTGAGATGAACACGGAAGGTTGAAGGTCTGATAATTGTAATTAAATATGTGAAGAGCTGGCATAGGAGGAAGGAATTAAACTTGTTCAAGTGTGACCTCAAAAGGTAAAACTGGGACCAATGGTTGGAATTGTAAATGAGTCATATTTTAGCTTATCTTATCCAGTTTTCTTTATACATATTCCTTTTGGCTAAAATTCTGGTGAGGTGCTTACTGCCCAGCTAGGAGTTTTATATTCAGGAGTTTCCAATTTTCCTGCTTCTCCTTATTTTTTGCCTAGCAACAGGACTTGAGTCATGGGGGATCAAATGGGGCACTCAAACCCTATCTGAGGTAGTGAAAAGAGATGAGTCCATGCATGGGCCCCAGCCAAGACCTTGAGGGAAATATAAGAGTCAAGCCACGAAGAATAAAGAAGAACCCTAGTCCAAAGGGCAGGAGAGCTAGAACCAAGAGTCAGGCCTAGGCAGAAAGAACATTGGGATGGGTGCAGGTCAAGAGCCTGGTCTGGGATCATTGCTGTGAATAGCATAATAGGAAATTAGCACATGCAATGTCAGGCTAGCATACAGATACAAGATGGCAAGGAGTCCAGACAGCCAAGTTGGGGAGCAGTTGAGGAGCCTTCCTTAGGCTATTTCAGGTAGATAATCAACCATAGATCATAAGCAGTTAAATGACACTCATACAAAACACCAACATTTGCATAAATTCCCCTAGTCTCCTTCAATTATCCTCCAAGGACTAATACTTTAAGATAATCTTTCCATTACTTTGAATTTCTTCAGGACTTGTACTAATAGATCCAAGTTCCTTGTTTTACAAATGAGGAAACAGAAGCCTAGAGAGGGGAAATGATTTGTCACAGTAACAGAACTTGATAGATTATGGTAGGCCAGAGCTTGAACTATCATCCTCTGAATCGCCCAGCCCATTTCTGTCCCTTTGTACTCACCATGACACCCGACACAAAGATCAAGTCCCAGCCTTTGCCCCATAAATGTTGGTTGAAGTAAATTAAGTAAGTAGGCAGTGGTTTGTCAAGAACTAGTGTTGACTCTTCTGTTTAAATAGCAAAAATGGAAGACCAAGGACTAAATGCAGCTTCTTCTCTAGATGCAGGTTGATGTCCTTATTTGGCACCAGGGCATGAAGGGCCCCTAACTTGGCTATCTTCCCCCATAAAAGTGCTGACCTTAGCTCTAAGCGCTGACCCAAGGAAGGTCCTGTGAACCCAGATACACCACATGAGATTCTGAGATGAGGCTGAAGAAGGGATCTGGGGAGCCTTTGGTCCCTGGCTGCCTATAAATAAAGTGCAATACTAAGTTGAAATATGGGCTATAGGTTTATCCTTGCCTGGCATTTGGGAACTCTCCCAGGCCTCCAGAGTCATGCCGCCAGAAGAAGCCATTAACTCCCACAGCTCAGGGGTAAGTGCTGCTTCCCAGCCAAGGATCATAAAATTTCAAACAGAAACCCTCCGAACCCAGGAAGATCGGCCTCATTGACAAGAAACACATGGGCAGAGCCAACACATGGAATGCATTTTGGTCTGAACGGCTTCTTTTGATGATGTTTCCAAGGGCTGAGACCACAGCTCCCTGCACCTTCATGGTAAGTGCTCAAGTCTTACTTCTCTAGGCCTTGGCATCTTGTTAGAGCTCCCAGTCTCTGGGACTGTTGATTCTTCATGCCTTCATTGTGCCACAGGACTAGCCCCTGGCCCTTTGGGCATGGACAAATTACGCATTGTCAGTATCTCAACCAGACTGTTTCCTCTGCCACAGACTCAGAGCTATGAACATGAGCTCTCAACTGTAGGCAGATGTCTGATGTGGAATTCTCACTCTTGCTTTTACTGAGAACCATTTCTCTTCTTGTTCCACCTCCTTAAATGAGCCCCTAAGCCAACGACACATAACTTCTCCATCGGTTTCCCAACTGCACCCTGGCAGTTACCACGATCCTTCTCTATTCTTCTGTCGTTACTTCCCTCATTACTGAGCGCCTGTTCAAAGCCCTGGGCTATGCCCACCCGCCCCTTCATGCCATCCTCAAGCATTCTAGAGGTCTTTCTTCCAACCAGGCATACTTCGCCTCCTCTGTGCCCCTTCTTCCCTACCCTGAGCACTCCTCAGGGAGTGTCCCTCCCCTTTCATTTCCAGTCCTCCGGTCTTTTAGCCACATTCCAGCAACTTATGTGCAGGTGGATGAAAGTTTGGGGGCACGTTACCATGCTTATCTTCTAAAATTGTCTCTGCAGTGAACATGTGTGGGTGGAAGGATGGATGAATGAATGGGTGGATGGTTGGGTGGTGGATGGAAAAATGGGTGGTTGGATAGATGGATGGGTGGATGGATGGATTACAAAAATAAATAGTGACTTCCGCCAGGCCCTGGACTTTGTCTAACCCTAAATGTCCTATATTTGGTACAAGGATCTTCAGCACAGTACTCAGAAAAGTACTCAACGTAGGTACATTTTTCTGGCCATGAGGCCAGTTTTTCTGCCCAAGAAAATGTCCCAATCTCAAGATCCACATCGTAAAGTCTTCTCTGTTCTGAGCAAAGTAATCAGAGGTCCTGGTCCTGGTCTGTGTTCAGGTCACCATTCTTAGTAAGACCGAGGACTAATTTAGTTCTTCTTCCTGGTGATCACCAGCTGTACCAAGCACCCGACAATAGCCACCAAAAGCCTCCTGTCTTAGTTAGTTCAAGCTGCTATAACAAAATACCACAAACCAGGTGGTTTATAAACACCAGAAATTTATTTCTCACAGAGCTGAGGCTGGAGGCCCAAGATTGAGGCCTCAGCAGATTCAATGTCTGATGACAGCCTCCTTCCTGCTTCACAGATGGCTGCATTCTTGCTGTGTCCTCATACAGTGGAAGAGGTGAAGGAGCCCCCTCGGCTGTCCTTCATAAGGACACAAATCTTACTCACAAGGGTTCCACCCTAATGACCTAATAATCACATCCCAAAGGAACCACCTCCTTGTACCATCACCTTGGGGACAGGATTTCTGCATATAAATTCCAAGGGGGATGTAGACATTCCATCCATAGCACTTCCCAGTTCCCATTTTGTCCTTTAAAAGTTTTTTGGGTTTTTGGGGTTTTTTTTTGTTTGTTTTTTGGTTTTGTTTTGTTTTAGAATATCTAACTGCAATCAAATGTGTTAAAGGTTTTTCTGTTGGTGTTTTTGGTGTTTTTTTTTTTTTAAGAAAAAAATAGAGCAGAGAATTAAAAAAAAAAAAAAAAAAAAGCCCCTGCCCAGAGGGCTTTCTGTGTAAATTAGACGCACAGAGGGAGGGAGTGCAACAAGACAGGGCAGGCACCCATAGGGAGACAGGTGGCAGCCAAGGATAACTGTCTTTGTTTCTGGCCAGGCCAGCCTGTCATCTGCCACCTTCGAGGCAGCTCAGGAGAAGGCTCAAGAGAGAGACTAAGAAAGAGGAGAGAGTAGTAATAAATTACTTCCAGTCATGAGTGGAAATGAAGGCAGGGCTGA
Source organism: Lontra canadensis (assembly GCF_010015895.1). Classification (NCBI taxonomy): domain Eukaryota; kingdom Metazoa; phylum Chordata; class Mammalia; order Carnivora; family Mustelidae; genus Lontra; species Lontra canadensis. The sequence continues at coordinate 4,873,862 of NW_022631069.1, forward strand.
GCGGGGCCCAGACACATGGCTCCTGGCTCTGTCCTCCCTTATGTTCCTGTGTGTGAGAGAGGGAGAAAGAAAGGACAGTGTTAATGAAACTGGCCCCCAACTCCCACAAGGCTAAGAGAGCCAAACGGAGGGTGTTCAGGATTGGACACTGGCTTTGCTGTGTGTGTCTGTGTAGGGATGTGTGTCTGTGAGTGTGCCTGTGTGTGTTTACTGTTTCAGTGTTAGTTTATTCTTCCAGCATATGTGACTGTGCTGAACCTTGTGTGTGGGTGACACTTTCCATCCCACCCACACCATAACCCTGCAGCGTTCTCTCTTCATAAATTCCAGGGCTAGAGCCCAAAGGCATCTCAGTCCAACACATCTTGTCACATTGAAATAAAAGCAAAATTAAAGCCTAGACTTTGTGAATGCCTCATAAAGTTCCCCCAACACACCATCCAGACTCAGATTTCCCAACAGCAAGCTGCCACTCCTGGGATAACCGTCTTAAGATACGTGTGGAATACACAGGGCAAGAAAGACGGATTTTAATCCTTTTATTAGAAGAAATTACATCAGTTCAAGGCACATTATTGAAGGAGAGTGTCTTGAACAAAGCTGAGGAAAGCTGGCGAAGTCTGTTCTGTGTGGGACTCACCCTGGGTTCACTGAAGACGCACTGGGACTTCGCTGTGGACTCACAACACCTGTCTCCATTCTGTTGACTGTCACACGTAAGCTATGTCCCTCTCGTTCTGGAACAGCAAGCTCACAAAGTAGAGAAGAAAAGTGGGAGGCTGTGAGCACCCCAGTCCTGGTCTTCAAGTTCACTTGATTCCTTTGTTCTCGAGCAGTCACCCACCATCTACAAAAATGGCCACTCCCAATTACCTAGCAGTAAATCAGTGTTTGTTGGTCATTTCTTTTGCTGTCTTTGGTGACTCCAAAACATGTTGAAGATGTGTGTCTAGGATGCGCCAGCCAGAGGAAGGGAGAAGCGATGCCTTAAGTTTGATAGTTCTGACAAATGAGTAATTAGAATGTCAGAGGCTGATTCTTCAGGAACCATGGAAATAGTGAAGAGCCAGAATGAAGCAAAAACCTTTCTTGGAGACGAAGTCTCTCCCTGATTTGTAAGAGGGTGACAGATTTCAGCCCCTTTCAAGGTCCCTTACGGCATCAGGGATGGGAAGTGCTAAGACACAGGGAAAGAATATGGCTTCCCTAGAGGTCCCTGGGTCCTGAGAGCCCACTTCCAGAGGCAGGGCTGCATGGGACACTTGCATCAATTCCTGAACCGTCTGGGGGAAAAGAGGGTAGAGGGTCCTTGAACCTGTGGTTCATTTCTCTGCTTCTCCCACTGTGAAGAGGGAAGGTGTGGGGCGAGCCCTGATGTGTGCAATGAAAGCTGTCTTTCTGGATTTGCAAGTAGATTAATGAGGCTGGAGTTTTACAGAAAACAGGTTTCCAAACACATTAGCCACAGGCCAAACAGCTCCTCAGAGGAATTTTATTTTTAGAAGGGCCCTAAAAGTATTTCCTTTACAGTACTGAGACTCAAATCAATTCCTGTGACAACTTGACACTGCATTTACTGTAAGCCTCTGGAGATGGGAGAGCCATGTGCCCCATCTCGCCAGAGTAGGGCTGAGCGCTCACTGAGCAAGAGCGTAAACCTCCCTCAGTGAAGGCTGGGAGCACGGGGGGGGCGGGGATCTCTCCTTCCATTATGCTCATGTCTCCCACTTTTCAAGTTGTCTGACAGAAACCGCCAGATCAGAGAACCAGGTTCCTCTTCGGCTTTGTCCCAATTTGGGGCATGTCACAACTTCTCCAAGTCTCAATTTTCCTATTTATGTGAGAAAGAATTATAGACACCATTTCCTTCCTAACCCAGGAATTACTTCCAGAACAAAAAGACCCACCTGAGGTTCCTTCAGCTTTGTAAAAAGCCCATATTTACCAGCACAAATTTGAGTTGAATCATTTCTGGAGGTTTTACGTTTGAAGTGGGAAACATTCTGGGGTGCCTGGGCTCAATCCGTTAGGTGGTCAGCTCCTGGTTTCAGCTCAGGTCATGATCTCAGGGTCCTGGGATTGAGCCCCACGTTAGGCTCTGTGCTCAGTGTGAAGTCAGCTTGACAAGTCTCTCTCTCTCTCTCCCTCTCCCTCTACTCCTCTCCCAGCTTGCTCGCTCATGCTTTCTCTCTCTCTCTCTCTCTCTCTCTAAAATAAATAAGTAAATCCTGAAAAAAATTTTAAAAGTAAAGTAGAAAACATTTTCATGATTGCTGTTTCAATTCTTCCAACAAACCTATGATGTCTTATAGATGAGGAGACTGGGTCTTAGAGAGAGTATTTATTTTCTCAGTCCCAGAGCTATTAAGTGATAACATGTACAGTTCATTTGTTTCTACTGCCGAAATTCCTCAGTATTTCCCAGTTGAATTCTGTGAATGATCACAAAGAAGTTATCTGTGTGAAGAGTTTAATATTGAATCATAATTACAATAACTGTTACCAGTTGAGATTCTACTATAAGCCACATGTTTGGGCAGTTATATGGGTTAATCCTCACAACAACCTGCAAGTAGGTGATATTGTCCTCATTTTATAAAGGAAAAATAAAAATGTAAACTGAGTAAGGATTCCGATCTGTGCTGTGCTGCCTTCTACTCCCTAATTAGGAGAGAAAGAATTCCATAGGGGACACTTTGGAAGGTCTAACAACCTTCCCCATCACTAAATTCTTAGGGACTTCAACTCAGGGTTGGTTTTATCAGGGACACATTTTTGAACTCACCAGAATCTTTGCTGTTGACTGTGGAACACCCGGAAGGTAGGATGGCTTCCTAAGTCTATGAAGGCTTCCTATCCGAGCAGGGGAAACTCACTCTTGTCATGGAGAAATCCTTCCTTGCTAACCTTTCCCCTCCAATTACAACATATTACAGCATTTTTCCAAAAGCAATTATTTGTAGGCCTACTAAATACATCATCCTCTTCATGAGATTATAACTTTTGGGGAAACAGAGCCAATACGTTATACTTTGTGTCCTTGCCCCACAGAGAATGCAAAGCAGGTACTTCATAAATACATCCAGCTCAGTTGGTGAATGGATTGACTGGGTTGCAGGAAAATTTAGGGGAGACTCCGGATCACCTTTCCAGAACTTTTCAAAAGGCCCTGTGAAGTAGGGGGGTGGGGCGAGAAGCTGCATTTGAAAGGAGCCCAAGGAAGCAAGGTGCAGACCATCCTAATGGGCCAGGAAAGTCAATCTCATACTCACCCCAGAGTGGGTAAAGTCCACACTAGAAACAATGTAAAAACAAAAGGACTTTTTGCCTTCAGGTGCCTGGCAAAATTGCGACACTGAAAGCGGGGCTTGTTCCAGGATAGGAGTAGCAAGTCTGTAGTCCCAAGGATGTCAAAGCACTGTTCTCAAGTCGGGCTCATAAAATATATGCTCCTGGGGTGGGGCAGTGGTTGGGTGGGGAGGACGTCTGCCAAAGTTCTCAGAAGTCTCTCTGCGCTTTTGCTCCTGGAAGGCTCCCTTCCCAGGAATATGCCCATGAATGAATCACTCCAATCACCAGCCACCTCGAGGACAAGGCTCTTCCTCAGGGGCTCGAGAACTTGCTTCGCACATAGAAGAAAGCCTGTTTCACTCACCGATCATGTGGAGAATTAAGAGGAAGAAAAGCTTAACCAGGAGTTCACACCATGTGCAATTTTAAAAGAATGCCCGTATGCGGTAAACACCTCATCGCATATGGGTAACTTTGTTATTTCATGAATTTTCTACCCCGTCTGCCATTGCAGGGTCACAGCCTGCACCCCCCCCCCCATGCTCCCAAACACTGCAGGGCATCCTAGCACCTGTTATTAGCAAAGGCTAATGCTAATTAAAATGCTTATGCATTTTAATATCAGCTAAAGCAAGCATAGTGCAGCTAAATCTCTCTTCTTGCCCCCCACCCCCAACACACACACGCACTCCGAAGCTAATGATATGTGATTTGGGGATTTTTCCAGAGCAGGGATTCTCCACCTCACTGTCCCTCTACAGTCAACTGCACTGTGGCATATTCTGTTTTCCTGCTTAAAGAAGCAAGTCTGCTATCTCAGCCTGGGCTCTGTTAGAAAAGGAACACAGGAATTTCATACAACTGGACCTGACCCTCCGCAGCACAAATCTGGGATGTGTTAGGGATGTGAAAACAGCCCCACATCTGCATGGCGCCTTCCGTCCTCCAAGCTCAGGATGCCTCAGACGTCACTGGGGCCTCACTAGCAAAGCAGCGGTCTCCCCACCCAGCAGCCCAGGCCCAACCACAAAAGGCCTCCCCGGCCCTCTGCAGGCAGGTTGGACCACATCCCCTCAGCATTCTCTTGTTCCAAGCCAAATTCCGAGCTGACAATCCAATCCCCACTGGTTTGCCTTCTCCACAAAATTTTAAACGGGAGACGTGTTCCTCTTCATTTCCTGTCTCACTCCCTCCACTGATTTTTAAACAGTTTGCTACTTCCCACCCTATGGGCCTGGATGCCCTTCAGGGACCCATGGCACCACCATGTCCAGCTGCGGTGCAAACTCTGGCCCGTGAGCTGAGTGACAGCGCAGGTGGGGACCGCAGGTTCTGTTTCCATTCAGAGTGAGGTCTAACCTATCGAGATGGAATCCACAGGATCCAGAGGCTGACTCACACTGACCTCAGGCTGGGGGCTCCTCCTGCAACCGGCTCTGTTCCCCTTTCTACCCTGTACCTTCTCCCCTTCCCTTAAGACTCTCATCTTGGAGTCTCTGATGGTCTGTGCTAAGGAAGGGACAGCCGTATTTTCCCTAATCACAAATCTGTTGATTACAACAGCAGGGGAGGTGGAGATGTTGCCCTCCGCCTTCTTGGGAGATGAAGTGCACACACATAGCTTCATTCCCGGTTCCTGGAAGGCAGGGTTCTTGTTTGGTTTGAATTCCCAAGGGAAGTGGCTATTTTGAAACCAGCCTGGGGGATATGAAGATAGCTGACCATTCTCATTGTCCAAAAAGAGAATGAGAATATCCAGAAGGTGAGAGGCCCTCTGTGGCTAGTTTGAATACATTCTTTAAGTTTTACGTTGAAGTTGATTCTTTTCCCATACTATTTCCATAATGTTCCTTTTCTTTATTTATTTTTCCATGAAAAGCTATCCTCTATACTATTTGTGACTCTCAAGGCTTATTCAAAAATCTTTGGGATAAAAAAAAAAAACAGACAACTCTCTGCAAGCATGTTATTAGTGCCCAATAATCTGAAACTTGAAACAAAACTATAAAATAAGTTCAGTTTTTTCTCCAACACTCAACATCCCATCACACACACACGCGTGCGTGCAGTCTGCTTGCCTCTCCCAGCCACGTTGGTACATTTCCTGGCAGCCTGGGGTGTGCCACAGCAACAGAGTCTGCCCACCCACTTCCTGAGCAGCGACCCTCCCCTCGCCCTGGTGCCCCAAGGTCACCCCTTGCCCCGTCACTTCATTTTTTGAATTAATTCAAATGAAAGTGTTAATGGACGATAATGGGAAATAACCATAACAACCTTCCACATATGTGTGCAATAAGATACTTTTCAAAGCAATGGACAGTTCTCAGAGATTTTACATTAATTATTTCACCTGATAATGTTTTTTATACTGGCCCATCGACTATGGGGGGCTGAAATTTTCTTCTCCGGTTCATGGATGAGGGCATTGAGGGTCTTTGAGTTTAACTGTTTGGCCCAGCTACAGCGCTAGAAAGATGGGGAGCTGGGACTCGATCAGAGCGCTCTGGAACCTGGTTCCCACACTGGCTGGACAGTCGCTCGTTCAGCCTGTGTGTCTCCTCTTTGAAGAGAACAGCTGGAACAGGCAAGGCCTTAATTATTTCTCAAGGCAAAGATGTGCCGGAACCGTTGCTGTCCTTCTTCATAGTGCAGACTCTGGAGATGTACTACCCCGGACTTACTAAATCTGAATATCTGAGCCTGGGCCAGAAACCTGTAACCTAATGTCTCAATTCCTAGGACAACTCATAGGCACACTAGTATTTCCTTGAGTCAAGGAACTGGATTTCGAACAGGGAACTTCAGACTTTGGAGAAAGAAAGATCAAAGAACAATTTGAGAAATAGAAACTCTTCTGTTGAATGCCATTAATAATCTCTGAGCGCACGCTCATTGTGTGGTGGTCTGCACACCCCAGAGTGACCAGGCTGTGCCTCAGTATTGTTCCAAACGCTTACCACCACCTCAAGGCTGCTCTACTCCGGCAAGAAGCACCCAGGATAGTTTGAAGAGAGGGGCCTGTCTTTGGCTTTCCTCTTTCATCTGCCCTCAGTCTCCATGTTCTGCTTGATGTTGTTAAATGCAAAAAAGGAAAAGAAAACGTAAAAGAGTATTAGGCAACCCCAAGTCAGGCTCACTGCTGAGCAGGGAGCCTGTTTCCTCCTCTCTCTGCCTGCCTCTCTGCCTACTTGTGATCTCTGTCTGTCAAATAAATAAAATCTTAAAAAAAAAAAAAAGAGTATTAGGCAAACACCCTCTTCCTTCCTCTCAAGAACATTCTTCTCCACTGTTTTTCAAGAATAATACATTATTATCAGGGACCAAATCCCCCCTGTGGCTACATTCATGTAAAATTCAAAAACATCTGGATAATCGATTGACTTTTTCTCTTTTTATTTGAATGTGCAGCATTGTGTACAACTAGCCTGCGTGTTCTCCCATGGGAACTACTGAGGATGTAAATCCATCTCTCAGCTCTTTAATTAAAGCTACGACAACATCAAGAGGGTCTCACCCTTGTAAACACAAGCAGCCTTTCCAGGAAATAGCTCTGCCTCTTGTGTTAACAGATGTCATGGGGCAGTTGGGTGGGAGAGTGTTGTTTTAAAATTCTCAATCTGCCTCACAAGAGTTTTTTCCTTAGATGGTTCCTGGATAGCATCACATGCTTTTCTCCTTTCAATTCTCACATCACTTCATGTAGTTTTTCTGCTCTGTCTCACTGCTGTGGTCTGAGTGTTTGTGTTCCCTCAAAATTCCTGTGTTGAAACCCCCAAGGCAATGGTGTTAGGAGCTATGACCTTTGAGGCATAACTAGGTCATGAGAGCTTTGAGGATTACGAACGGGATTCACACCCTTGTAAAAGAGACCTGAGAGAGAGCCCTTGCACTTTCCACCATGTGAGGACACAGCAAGAAATTGGCCATCTGCAGTCCAGAAGAGGGCATTCACCAGAACCTGCCTATGCTGGCACCTTGATCTTGGACTTGCATCCCACGGACCCGTGAGCAATAAGTTTCTGTTGTTTGAATTTCCTGGTCTGTGGTGTTTTGTTATAGCAGCCAGAACGGACTGAGACACCCACCTTGAGCACTTGTCAGGTGGACGAGAAGTAATACAAAGGCCAACTCCTTAGACACGTGACAGTCGTCATCTGCCATCCGATTTCGCTGGGTTGGGACACATTCTCATTATTTGCTGCCTCATACCTTGCTGCCTCTCATTATTTGCTGCCTCAGCTTTGTAGTTATATAATATTAGATGTATCTTCCTGACCTTAAATAACTGGATGAAAAGTAGAAAATATTTTCAGAAAACCAGGATGCTTAGCATCATGGTGACAAGTTTCCAGATACTTGACAGATTTATTCCTTTATCCAGATCTTTTCTGGGTTATTGGTTTCAATATCTCCTTGCATGCTGCTTTGTCAACAGTAAGCAGCCTTCCGGGTGAGCAGTCTTCTGTTCCAAGGAAGGGGAGCAAGTTCCTGAAAGGAAGTGCTGAGCACCTTCACCTTGGGGGAAAATCGAGTCAGTACAGAGGAGACCTAAGAGAACACTTCCAGAAGCAGGCAGGTGAGAAGACTGAACGTACGGGAGGTTGGGGTCAAAGATTTTGGACTCTTGAAGATAAGCAATTCTGAGTTCAGCCATGGTGGAGCAACCAGTCCTAATAGTGGCCGATGAGCAACTCGAGAGAGTAGAGATAAAGGTCATTGGAACTGATTCACTTAAAGAACTGAAGGCAGAGATACCTCCATATGGATGCCAAGTCCCAGGGATGATCCCAGCATAACCACCTGTGCTCAAGTCATCAAGAACAGCCATAGATCATCCACAGAATATCAGATGTTAAAAGTGAAAGGCAGTAAATAGAGCAGTATGACAAGATTGGCCTTCCAAAGAGGTGCCATGCCCAGACGTCCAGAAATTGGATCCTAGACCTGACCACCACTAATTTGCTGTTGACCCTAGGCAAGTCATTTAACATCTTTGAGACTTGGTTTCACTCTATGTAAGAGAAGAGGGCTAGATTGGATGATCTCTATGGCTTCCTCTAGCTCCGATGTTCAGTCCCATCTGGTTCAGGAAGGAGGGAGCTGAGGGAAGCACAGAGGCCCTAGATGATGGGTTATTGCTGCCAAAATCACCCTTTCCCCTCCCTCCTCCTGTTCTCTCATTGACATGCCCTTTATTATCTTGTTGTTGTTGATGTAGAGTTTTTTTCCCACAGAGCTCTGTGGGATAGGACAGCAGAGCACACAACACACAGAGCAGATAGGAAAGGGGAGTGGTAGTGGGAAAGGGGAGGAAGGGCTTCTCCAGGATTCCCCAAGCCCCTGCTCCCTGGAGCCATAGGCCGAGGAGGCGTGTCTTCCAGGCTGGGAATCTGAGAAGGTGGAAGATCTCTCAACATCCTCCAGCCCCTCCAAACTCAGCAGCCCTTTCCGGGGTGCTCCTGGTTCCAGCATCAGATCACCAGTCATTGTTCTCCACCATGTCCTGCTTTCTTTCCAAACTTCTTTGTGGGTCTGCCTCATTTCTGTAAAGGCCAAGGAGCTGAATTTGGTAGGATCTATAAAGCACAGTGTACTTCTGGTAACAGATAGTTTTTGCTAAATAAAAAAACATGCCAAAATTTAGTGATTTAAAGCAACAACCATTTTAGTTGCTCCAATTCTGGTGGTCAACTGGGTGGTTATTCTGGTCTGGGATGCTTTGTCTGTGGCTAAACAGTCTAGAATAGAGCTGTCCAATAGAAATATAATACAAACTATGTCTGCAATTTGAAATTTTCTAGCAGCCACATTTTAAAAACCTAAAGGAAACAAGTAAAGTTAATTTTAATAATATATTTTAAGTTAACCCAATGTCCAGAGTATTATTATTTCAGTGTGAATTAACATAAAAATTATTAGGAAATATTTCACATTCTTTTCATCATATAAGTCTTGAAAATCTCTATTTTACACTCAAAATAATTTCAACTCATACTACACACATTTCAAGTGCTTACCAGCCACCATATAAGAAACTGAAGGTCAAGAATGACCTCTCACTAACATGTCTGAGTTGTTAGGTGTGATGGTTGGAATGGCTAGAATGTCTGCTTCACATAGTATCTCATCCACCAGGAGAGCAGCCCAGATTTGTCTGTGTGATAGAGGAAGAGTTCCTATCAGCAATAGAAACTCAGTAAACAAGTGATTTTCAAATCTCCATCTGTTCCATGTTTGCTGAAGTTCCACGGCCAGAGCAAGACCCACGACCTAACCAGGCATTAGCGTGGGAGGAGTCTGTCTGAGGATACGGTTACCAGGAGGCAACTAAAGAGGAGGCCATTTCCCCCAGACCCCCAGGTTGGAGGGAAAGCTCCCACCACTGCCACCAGCCTCTTCCTTCCTCCTTCTTAGAAAATTTCAACACAGAGGAAAGCACAAAAAAAGAAAATTAAAATAATCTGTAACTGTACCTCCCACAAATAACACAGATAATACCATCTCCCACAAATAACCACAGATAATCCTATTTCCCACAATTAACATAGATAATCTTATCTCCCACAGATACTGTTACCTTTCCATTATTTTTTCAATGCATTCATATACAGTCATTTTATAAATTGGCAAGCAAATCATAAAATACTAACCATATCATTCAACAAAACACTTTCAACATTTTCTCACAGTGTTAAATATTCTTCTAGGATGTGAATTTTAATGGTTTCATAACATTCTATTGTATGGATATACCACAGTTTATATAAACAATCCCTTATTTCTAAAGGATTATATTGTTTCCTATTTTTCATACTTATAAATAATAAGGAAATTAATCATTTAGTCCACACATTTTCCATTCATTCAAACCCATTTGTGAGGAATGGATTCTTAGAAATAGAATTCTAAGTCAGAAAATATTGCACATTTCCAAGTAACTGATTCACTGATTGATTCAACAAATAATTATTAAGCATGTATAATTCCAGACACTCTTAAGGGTGCTGGGGACATGGCAGTATGAAAAACAGACAGAGACCCCTACTGTCATGAAGAAGGTTACATTACACTGGAGTGAGCCTTCAATAAGGAAAGAAGTGTATTACCTAGTACGTTAGAAAGTACTAAATACTACGGAGAAAAGTAGATTGGAGATAGAGGATAGGGAATGCCAGGATGAGGACAGGGCTACTAATGTAAGTAAGGTAGTCACTCATGCAGGCTTTGCTCAAAATATATTTTTCAGTTTCTTTCTTTAAGGTATATAAGATGGCGGGAGGACAGGACACTGGGAACAATTACAAACCAGGTGATCCTGAAGATCAGAATATCTTCATCATAGGACTGTCCAGGCTATTCTTCATCTGTAAGCAACTGTAGGATTACAGCTAGACCCCAGGTAGTCAAGCTAGGGTTCCATGGGGGAGGAGTCCCTTCCTGCTGGCCCTGTGGAGATACAGACTCAGTGGTACCCACATAACCCTTGGGAACAAATACAGTGAAGGAGATACTACGGGGCAGTGGGATCTTTGAGCCCTTGCCTTATCTCTTTGGTCAAATGTTTCTTGTGATTGGCCAGAAACCTCCCAGAGGCTACAATCAGTGCCCTTTTTCCTCAGAAAGCTCAAACCACAAATACAAACCCTCTTCCACCATTATAAAAAGGCTTGCAAATATTGAACCTTGAGGATATGTGTTTGATGAATGCATGGCAAATTAAATAGTTGAGTGAATTTTTTGAGTTAAGAAAAAGGTCAACTAATCTTCGACAAAGCAGGAAAGAATGTCCAATGGAAAAAAAGATAGCCTCTTCAATAAATGGTGTTGGGAAAATTGGACAGCCACATGCAGAAAAATGAAATTGGATCATTTCCTTACACCACACACGAAAATAGACTCAAAATGGATGAAGGACCTCAATGTGAGAAAGGAATCCATCAAAATCCTTGAGGAGAACACAGGCAGCAACCTCTTTGACCTCAGCCGCAGCAACATCTTCCTAGGAACATCGCCAAAGGGAAGGGAAGCAAGGGCAAAAATGAACTATTGGGATTTTATCAAGATTAAAAGCTTTTGCACAGCAAAGGAAACAGTTAACAAAACTAAAAGACAACTGACAGAATGGGAGAAGATATTTGCAAACGACATATCAGATAAAGGGCTAGTGTCCAGAATCTATAAAGAACTTAGCAAACTCAACACCCAAAGAACAAATAATCCAATCAAGAAATGGGCAGAAGACATGAACAGACATTTCTGCAAAGATGACATCCAGATGGCCAACAGACACATGAAAAAGTGCTCCACGTCACTCGGCATCAGGGAAATACAAATCAAAACCACAATGAGATATCACCTCACACCAGTCAGAATGGCTAAAATTAACAAGTCAGGAAATGACAGATGCTGGCGAGGATGCGGAGAAAGGGGAACCCTCCTACACTGTTGGTGGGAATGCAAGCTGGTGCAACCACTCTGGAAAACAGCATGGAGGTTCCTCAAAATGTTGAAAATAGAACTACCCTATGACCCAGCAATTGCACTGCTGGGTATTTACCCTAAAGATACAAACGTAGTGATCCGAAGGGGCACGTGCACCCGAATGTTTATAGAAGCAATGTCTACAATAGCCAAACTATGGAAAGAACCTAGATGCCCATCAACAGACGAATGGATAAAGAAGATGTGGTATATATACACAATGGAATACTATGCAGCCATCAAAAGAAATGAAATCTTGCCATTTGCGACGACGTGGATGGAACTAGAGGGTATCATGCTTAGCGAAATAAGTCAATCGGAGAAAGACAACTATCATATGATCTCCCTGATATGAGGGAGAGGAGATGCAACATGGGGGTTAAGGGGGTAGGAGAAGAGTAAATGAAGCAAGATGGGATTGGGAGGGAGATAAACCATAAGTGACTCTTAATCTCACAAAACAAACTGAGGGTTGCTGGGGGGAGGGGGGTTGGGGGGGGTGGGGTTATTATGGACATTGGGGAGGGTATGTGCTATGGTGAGTGCGGTGAAGTGTGTAAACCTGGCGATTCACAGACCTGTACCCCTGGGGAAAAAAATATATGTTTATAAAAAATAAAATTAAGGGGCGCCTGGGTGGCTCAGTGGGTTGGAGCCTCTGCCTTCGGCTCAGGTCATGATCTCAGGGTCCTGGGATCGAGCCCCGCATCGGACTCCCTGCTCGGCAGGGAGTCTGCTTCCTCCTCTTCTCTCTGCCTGCTTCTCTGCCTACTTGTGATCTCTCTGTCAAATAAATAAATAAAATCTCTTTAAAAAAATAATAAAATAAAATTTAAAAAAAAATCAAAAAAAGAAAAAGAAACAGCTTTATATGAAGAGGGTGAAGAGAACTTCACTAGTTACACAGCACACCTGTGGTATAAGGGAGGCTGAGTGAGATCAGAAAGGTGATAGTAGTCTCATGAAAAGAGAACATTAGTCTGGTTGTTATTCCACCACTGCTGACTACACTCAAGTCCTCAGATGCAGTATTGATCTCGAGAATTGCCATATTTTTATCTAGACATGGATAACACAAAGTAGTATGCATCTGTACCATTGAGGCCTGAGTCCCAGAGGCATCTAGAAAGATCTCCCATAAACGATCCTTTGTCACTACTCACAAAAGCATTCATTTGTTCAACCAGCAAACGTTTATGATGTGCACGTTACATGCCAGGTATTTGTTCTAGGTGTGGAGAACAACTGCTCTGGGTGTCAGATAAGCCAGAAAGTCTAGATCAACATTCTATGGGGGGAGGTAAACACACAAGCATCTGAATGCAACCAAATAACAATAAGTACTATAGAAATGAAGAAAGGGTGATGCAACAGAAAATGACTCAGGGGTTTTTCAAGTTGGGTGTTCAGGAAAGTCCTCTTTGAAGAAGTGACATTGAAGTGGAGATCTGAATGACAAGCAGGCACCAGACCTGTGAAAATCAAAGGCCACAGGGAGGCCCAAATGCCCTGAGGCATACTTATGAAACAGAGAGGATATGCCAGAGTAGCTGGAGCACGGTAGGTGACAGGAAAATGTTGTGAGATAAGGGTCAGGTAAGGAAGCCCTGTAGGAGTTTGGGTTTTAATTGAAAAGCCATTGAAGAGCTTTGAGTAAGACACTGCACACCATGGAGTGCCTGGGTAGCTCAGTCAGTTGAGCATCTGACTCTTGATTTTGGCTCAGGTCCCGATCTCAGACACTGTGCATCTTATTTGTGTATGAAAAATGGAGAAAGAGGTTGAAAGCAAGAGTGAAAACAGAAAGACCAGCAAAACAATAAAACTACTGCTATAACCTTGGTGAGAGACAGAAGGATTAAGGCAGTAGCAGTAGAGAAGAAAGGAGCGGACTGATTTTGTTACACTTTTCAGTAGGTTTCTGATGGACAAGATGTTGGCCTTAGCTAGTGGGTGAACACTGAGACCATTTACAGAAATGAGAAGACTATGGGAAGAGCAGATTTTGAGGTAAAACTCAAAACATCTGTTTTGTTCCAGTCAGGTTGGAGAGGCCTACTACACGTCCAATGGCGATGTTGTGCAGGCAGTTGGAAATGGGCCCAGAATTTCAGGTAGAGATCAGGTTTGCAAGTCACAAATATAAATTGGCAGGACATGGATGTGGCTCAGTGTAATCTTTCATTAAACTCCTCTCACTGACATGTCCAATGATAAAATGAATTCTTGGTCATACAGAGAGTGAGAAGCACTAAGTTAGCTTTATCAAACCAAATCATCTGTCACTCAGCAAGTCACTTCTTCATCTGTGAAATGGAGTTACCAGGAAAGGTTGTTTTAAGACCAAAGAAGCCAACATTTTTAAAAGCACATAGTAGGGTCTCCAGCACAACGTCAGCCTCTTTGACCGAGTGGTTGTCTGCTCTATTCAGTCTGAAACGCCTGCTGGAAAAATCCAAGAAAAAATATAGAGACCACCCTCAGAAGGCGCCTGCCCCGTGCCTCACAGGCCCTTTTGTTGACAGCTTTGGTGAAGGCAGAATTGACACTGTGCAGAGCCCTCGCTTGAATCCTAAATCAGCTGCTTCTGGGGAAAAAAAAAAAAAAGCAGTGATGAATTTCTTGACAGCCATGCTATCTGCCAGCTGATAACATATTTTTCACAGATTATTAGACTTGAGCCAAAGAAGCAACAGTAAAAACACATTCTACAAATATTATTATTGTTTCTGAGTGGAGATTTGTTTAGTTTTCTCTCTCTCTCTCTCTTACTCCTTTTTTTCTGTAAGAGAGTGTCTGCATGGAGCCTATTTTGGGGGCTGACTTGAGCTGTTTTCCTGGCTGCATTCCAGGGAGCTTCATAGCAAGGGTTGCTCAAGCTGCAGATAGTGGTTTTGTGGGCTATTTGTTGCTGCTTTTAAGTGCCCAAAAGACTTCTCATTCCCACGTCTTCCTACTTCAAAAAGGAGGTGCAGGACTCCTGACCACTAACAACGAGTGTAGATCCTTTGAAATCAAGCTGTTGGGGAGGCAAGGGGGATGGGCTACTCTTAAGTCCATGGTCATCTGCTCCCTTCTCATGACAGTGGCAATTCTGCACTGGACCTGCTCCAGGATCCTGGTGGGAAAATCTGTAGACGAACTACCACAGCAAACAGCACCCTTGGGGAATGTTCTTGTGGTGTTTCTGTCATAAAGGGGCCATTTGCACTCTAGAGGTTTCCACGGAGGACACCAGCCCAGCATAGTGTGTCACGAAGAGGACACAGGGCACGGGCCTGCTGGGCCTGCTGTGAACTCCTCAGACCCTACATGCAGGAGGTGGGGGCAGGTCTGTCGCCAGAAGGCCAGGGCCACGGTGGGTCCAGACGGCCTGCAGAGATGTGCTTTGACCAGCTCAATGAGTACTTAATTCTGGGTGAATAAATTAAGCCTTTACCTGGAGGCTTCTTCTGGAAGCACTGGTACCAGCCCGAACTCTGAATTTGCTGGGACTTGCTGGGAATGTTATAACCTCCCCAGAGCTTCTGCCTGAATAGAGAACTCTTTCCCCTGAACTCTTTAGAAATGGGTCAGGTTAGGCCAGAAGGTGAGTGTCTCCTGCTGGCAGCAAGTGGGGTAATGAGGAATAGGCAGGAATTCAGGAGCATAACCAAAGCCAAGAGTTCTGTGAGCTTCACCCTGGTAAAGCATGCTGGTCTCATGTTCCCCTGCTTTCACCAGCGTTTTTGTCAAGAACACAGAACTACTGCTCCGGTAATCCCATGAATGACAGAGGTCCTGACCCATTCACACACAGGAAGGGAAGAAATTCCTCGCCTTACATTTCCACACTATGTGTTCCCTGGGTGAGTTTCCCTGACATTCCACAAGGAATGTCTGTCAGGCACCAGGGTAAAATGGAAAGGGGGAGATCTCTAGGTGGGGGCTGGATCTGACTCTGGGTTTCTCTGAGCAAACTTCAGTTATTCAACAGACAGAGACTGAGCTTCTTGCAAGTGCCAAAGATTTCCTCTAGGCAGCAGTCCAGAGGCAATCTGCCCTCTGGGTTCATGAGTTAATGGAGCACACAGGTAAGGACATCTCCCTGAACCTCAGTTTTCCTGTTGATGAGGTGTGGGTAACAGAAGCAACATGGAAACGTGTAAATGCCCAGCAGCGTATGAGTGCATCACAAGCTTGGGGTGTAAGCTTGAGAAGTCTATATAGCAGAGCAAACAGAGTATCTGGAACCATAATTTGTCAGTATGGTTGAATAGGTGAAAAAAACCACACTGGAGAAGGACACATTAGTATGATTATTCACATAAAGTTTTAAAGTGTGGAAAATGATAACAGATTGTGGACACATCTTTTCATAATAAAGACAAGAATTTATGCATGGGAATGATATGTCAAATTTGGAAGAGGGTCTCAGGACTTCTGTGTTCATGGGACATAAATGAACTCTTGAAAGTGTAGCACATAATAGCAGAAGTTAAAAATTCAACGGAAATCTCAGAACAAAGTTGAAGACAACTTTCAGAAAATATAACAAAAATCTAGAAATAAAGACTGGAAGTGGGAATACACAAACTTGGAAGATCCATTAGGAGGTCCAGTAACTGAGTAATAGAAGTTCAAGAAAAAAAATCCAGAGAAAACCAAGGAAAGGAAATTATTAATAAAATAAAAATTTCTAAAATTTTAATTTATAAGGCTGTGGGTCGATAGGAGCCATTATCTAACCCAATGATTAAAAATAGACCCACATCATGGCATATCCCTGGGAAATGTCAGAATATTGGTGTATTTGTCAGGGTAAAAAGTGCTGGCTTCTGCAACAGGCAATGAAAAATCTTAGCCATTTAACAAAACCAAAGTTTGTCACTTATGCAAAGCTTATATAGCTTAGGTGGGTGGTCCAGCTCTACCTTGTAAATGTGTCACCTGGCTCATGAGTCCCCTGAGGTAAGTAGTTGTGGGAGGAGGAAATAAGGTTGGAGAAGGCACACTGGCTTGGACCTTCTTAGATTGGAGGCGACATGTGTCACTTCTTCTCTCACACCACTGGCTGGAACTAGTCACATGGCCCTAATCCAACTGTAGGGGAGTCTGGGAAGCTAGGGAAGCACATATTCTGCATGCCAATAATTAGAAACAAAAGGAAAATCTTTACAATTGGTTAATGACACAAGATCAAGAAGCAAAATGGCTTTACATCTCTCAGTAAAAATACTGGAAATCAGGAGACAGTGGAGTAACACTTTCAGACATCTCAAAGTGACTTATAGTTTAGAATTCGATACCGAGCCGAACTAGGCTAACCAGGCTTCTTCGAGACGATGTAATTGACAGACTACCTGAAGTATCTGAATATACTGAGAGAAAAAACTGAAAAGTTGGCAATGAATTTGTTGCATTATTCATAGGTACTTAGGAAATTAAGAAAATGGGGAAAAAGATAATTATTAAATCCAGAGAAAGCAAAAAGTTGTGCGGGGAAGGGATTTAATTATCGCTTACTACACAGCTCAGCTGTGAATTGTGGGATAGTTATCATGCATCCTGAATATTGATCTAATCA
The DNA here is from genome assembly GCF_010015895.1 of Lontra canadensis. Taxonomy (NCBI): domain Eukaryota; kingdom Metazoa; phylum Chordata; class Mammalia; order Carnivora; family Mustelidae; genus Lontra; species Lontra canadensis. The sequence continues at coordinate 4,891,200 of NW_022631069.1, forward strand.
AAACTGTGCTCTAAATATACTAGAAAGGGCTGGAAGAATGCACGTGGAGGGTGGCGTGGGATGGAAGAAAGACAGCCGAACTTCATCTTTTACCGTGGAAGTTAACTGATAATTCCTAAAACTGAAAAAAGGTAGCGAGCATGGTATTAAGAGGCAGGAAGTCAATACCAAGAGAACCAGACAGAGGAACCAACAAGTGGCTGCATATTTGTATTTATCAATACAAATCAGTAAGTCAAGCCTTTTATCTGCCTTTCCTCAAAAATCTAATGGCATGTTCCATACCCATAAAGATATGCCTACGGTTATCTACTGTTTGGGTTCTCCATCCTACTGTAGAATTGACTGATTATAGGGCTTAAAAATTAATTATTTTTATAAGTTCAATGTAGCAGTAAATTCTTTTTAATTCTTAAATTCTTTTACTTCTATACATTTCTGGCAGACCAAAAGTATAAATAATATAACAAATGCCCATGAACCTACTAGCTCATTGGAAAGATAAAACATTTCAGGCTCAACGAAAACTCCTGAGGGTACCTTCTGGCAAACTCCAGAGTGTGACTTTTCCTTTCCAGAGATAATTTTTCTAAATTTGACATATCATTCCCATGCATAAATCCTTGCCTTTATTATGAAATAATAAAGTCTGTCAAGACTAGAAGAGGTAGCTATTTTATCTAATACACAGAAACCAACACAGAGAGTCAGGAAAGGTGAAGAACTAGGGGACTATATTACAGACAAAAGAAAAAGGTAAGGGTGCCTTGGTGGCTCACTCATTAAGCATCTGCCTTCAGCTCAGGTCATGATCTCAGGGTCCCGGGATAGAGCCCTATATCGGGCTCCCTGCTCTGCAGGAAGCCTGCTTCTCCCTCTCCCACTCCCCCTGCTTGTGTTCCCTCTCTCCCTGTCTCTCTTTCTGTCAAATAAATAAATAAAAGCTTTAAGAAAGAAAGAAAGAAAGAAAGAAAGAAAGAAAGAAAGAAAGAAAAAGATAAATCTCCAGAAATCAATCTTAATGAAATGGAATTAAGTGATTTATACAATAGAGTTCAAAATAACATACATAAAGATGCTCACCAAAGTCAAGAGAGCAATGCATGAAAAAAGTAAGAATTTCAATAAAAAGAGAAAATATTGAAAAGTACCAAACAGAAATCATAGAACTTAAGAATACAATAACTGAAACAAAAATTCAGTAGAAGAATTTAACAAGAGATGAGATCAAGCAGAAGAAAGAATCAGGAAACTCAAACAGGGCATTGGAAATCATCCAATTAAAGAAACAAAAGAAAAAAAGAATGAAAAGGAGTAAAGATAGTTTAAAAGACTTCTAAGACACCATCAAGAGAACCAATATATGATATGCATTGTAGAGGTCTCAAAAGGAGAAGAAATGAGCAGAAGCTTATTCAAAGAAATGGTTGAAAACTTTCCTAATCTGGGGAAGGAAACAGATATCCAGATCTAGAAAGCCAAAGAGTACAAAATAAGGAGAACTAAAGAACTCATACCAAGACACATTATAATTAATGTGTCAAGTTAAAGACAAAGAAAGAATCTTAAAAGCAGCAAGAGAAAAGTAACTTGTTACATACAAGGGAACACCCATATGACTTAGCATATTTTTCAGCATAAACCTTGCAGAACAGAGGGAGTGGATGGTATATTTAAAGTTCTGGAAGAAAAAAACTGCCAACCAAGAATACTCGACCTAACAAAGTAGTACTTCAGAATTGAAGGAGGGATAAAGAGTTCCATACAATGAAAAGCTGGAGGAATTCATCACTACTAGACTGGCCTAGACTGGCCTTACAAAAAATGTTAAAAGGAATTCTTCAAGCTGAAATGACAGGATGCTAGTTAGTAACGTGAAAACATATGAAAGTATAAAACTCACCGGTAAAGTTGAATTCGGAATACTCTAATATTGTGATGGCTGAAGGCAAATCATTTATAAATCTCGTACAAAGGTTAAAACATGAAAATATTAAAATAACTAAACTACAATAATTTTTTAGTGTATATACAATATAAATAGATGTAAATTGAAACACGAAAAACAAAAAGTGTGTGGGGAGAGTAAAAATGTAGAGCCTTTATATGCATTTGTAGTTCTTATCAGCTTAAAATAAATACTTACAAGTATAGGATATTTTAAGTACACTTCATGGTCACAACAAAGCAAAAACCTACAATAGATACACAAAAGAGAAAAAAGGAAATCCAAGCATCCCACTATAGAAAATCATCAGAACAGAAAGAAAGATAACAACAGAGGAAGAAGGGAACAAAAGAACTACCAAACAGCCAGAAAACAATGAACAAAATGGCAATAGAAAGTCCATATCTATCAATAATTACTTGAAATACAAAGGGACTTAATTCTCAAATCAAAAGACATAGCTGAATAGATTAAAAAAAAAAAAAAAAAAGCAGACCCAACTCGATGCTGCCTACAAGAGACTTGAGCTTTAAAGACACACATAGACTGAAAGGGAAAAACATCTTCCATGAAATGGTAATCCAAAGATAGCAGGTTTCTGCACTACTGCCGGGTGTTTTGTAAGGTCATTGCCCTTATACTTGAAAAAGAATGGCAAACTGCCCCCACACTTTTGGTCTGTTTCTTTAAGGATAAAGCCAACCTATCCTAGCAGCTTCTACCCCCAGGCAAAGGACTTCACTAACTAGAATGAGTTCTCACAAACTACTATGTTTTAGATCTGAACATTTAACATTCCTCCTCTTTCATTTTAATACCAGAGCGCACTTTAAGGGCATGGCTGAGCAGGGCACTGTTAAGGGCAAGTTAAGCACATGCAGCCTCTGTTGTCAAAGTAGAAAACATCATGAAGAAGGAATACAGACAATTTGACATAAACACTGAGTAATAATTCCTTTAAGACTGTGGTCTACTGTGCCTACCGGATGCCAAACATCTGGATGGAAGATGCAACATTCAGTCAGGAATCTCACTATTCTTCCAGATAATTGAGTAGACTTTTATTGTGAATTGTATAAACCTAGCAATTATAATAGTTATGCCAACTTATATTTCCATGATTTACAACTGCAGGATACATATATGTTTAAGTATGTGCGTGTGTTTACATGACTTCACTTAATTGCCATATCTTTATGGAATAGACTTAATTACCCAATTTTACAGATGAGGAAGTTGAGAACCTTTGTCAAGCATGTACTGATCCCATACTCTGCACCAGATACAAACCCTACAAATGAGAAATAAAACAGTCCCTGCCCTAAAGGTGCCCACAGACCAAAGGAGGAGGTCAGAATTTGAATGAACCTGACTTGCCCAAGGTCACAGCTATTTACTGTAAGATATGCGACTCCATCCAACTTTTCTGGCACCAAGTTCAGCACTCTTTTCACAGCTGCCACCAAGAAAGTCCAGATGCACTTACAGAGCAGAGAACAGAAAGGGGAAGGGATAAAGGTGTGCTAAATTTGGAAGAGTCTCATTATTAACACCAAACTCAGAAACAAAGCACAACCCATTAAAGTTACAATTTTGGAGATTATGACCAAACATTAGAAAATGCTTTTGATGTAATGGGTTAAAGAAGCAAACACGAATGGCACGTCTACCCATGTTTACTTGGTACATATATGGGCAGACAAAGCACAAGAGCATTGGCAAATTTAAACAGCTGGATTTTCTTCATGTAGCAGGGCAGTTAGTGGCTGAAATTTCCTTCCTTCCCTCCTTCCCTCCTTCCTTCCTTCCTTCCTTCCTTCCTTCCTTCCTTCCTTCCTTCTTTTCTCCCTCTCTTTCTTTCTCTTTCCTATTACTTTCTAGTTTTGTTGATGTTGCTAAAATATAAACTATAGGTAGGAAAAAAGAGATAACATGGAACGATTAAAGGTTTCGCAGCTGGGCAGACCCGGATTCAAATCCACAGCAAAAACATGTGTTGAGTCAGGTGCTTAGGATATAGACTGTAAAACACCACCTATTCTAAAGGGATTTACCATCTATCTTTTTTTACCTATTCTGTAAGCATTTATTATGAACCTCTTTTTTTTTAAGATTTTATTTATTTGACAGATAGAGATCACAAGTAGACAGAGGCAGGCAGAGAAAGAGAGAGAGAGGAGGAAGCAGGCTCCCCGCTGAGCAGAGAGCCCGATGCAGGGCTCCATCCCAGGTCCTGGGATCTTGACCTGAGCCAAAGGCAGAGGCTTTACCCACTGAGCCACCCAGGCGCCCCTATTATGAACCTCTTATAAGTCCAAGACCAAAAGAAAAACTAGCGATATAAAGATAAATAGGACTTAGTCCTTACCATAGTTTACTGGAGAGAAACAATCATGGAAACAGGTAAATGCAATATAATGTAGAGAACAGAATCACAAAGTTAGGCATTTGGGAGCATAGATAAATGCTTAATTCAACCTGGGTGAGGGAAGATGAGGGAAGTCTAGGAAGCAATGGCCCTGGAAATGGGCTCTTAAGTATAAGCAAGACTTGGTTAGAAAAAAAGGGGCTGGTTGGGGTGGCAGAAAGACATCCCTGGCAGAGAGGAAGATGTGAGGAATGGTTTATTTACATAATAATCAGTTCTGTTTTGCCAGAGCATAGAATTTGAAGCAAGGGATGAGATTGGATAAGGAGGTGGGAACCAGCTCAAATGAGGCTTCCTATACCTCCAGGGGGCAGTGTGGATTTGAAGCCAGGAAGGCAGGTGTCAAGGTGGTCAGCTTTACAGCTCAGACAAACACTCTATAGCCCTGTAGAGGGAGAATGTGAATGGGACAGGCGGGTTGCAGTTAAAGGTCTCCTCTAGGGGTTCAGAAGAAAGATGAGTCTGCACTAGGACAGAGTTCATCAGCAGGGAGATGATGGTGATGGGAACCAGATGGCAAGACAGTCCCTAACAATTCGAAGAGCTTAGTGAAAAGTAGAAAGGAAGTATTTTCTTAAGCTTGGAGAAAAATTTGTAGATAGAGGTAGAGGAGATGAGCAGCCCTTCAAAAAAGACAGGTGGAAAAAGGGGACAGATCCCAGGGTGAGGAACAGAATTAACAAAGGCAAAGCTGTAATACGTAGGTTGAGTTCACAGAAGATGGTCAACCAACAGTAAGAACATGTAACCTTTGACAGGCCCTCTACATTGTAAATTCTCCTCCCCATACAGAGAAGGATTTGAGCCAGATAGATTACAGTTTTTCTCCCCAAAACCCCTGCTTTCCTGAGGCATAAAGAGAGGCTACCATGAGCTCAAAATCGAGAAAGATTAAGAAGCTCTAGACTATAATCCAGAAAAGAAAACACAGTCCCTGATGGCATGAAAGCTCTGGTGGTCTTGTGACTCCAGGCTGTAGCCAGATAAGGGCAGAGCCTCCTTCCCCTGCTCTGACTTTCTCATTCCCCACCTCCAGCCCCACTCGCTGTCATCCAGTGACAGACAGAAGTGACTGGCTGACCAGCCGTGCCAAGGAAAACAAAAGAGTGAGATGGGAAGAAGTGGGGAAGAAAGTGCTAAGGTGGCCGAGGGGTCAAAGGCGAAGGGGAGAAAGACAGTGTCCAAGGTGAGAGGTTCCCTTGCCAACCTGAATGTCACAGGAGTGCATAGAGTCATATAGGAAACTTTAGACTTTGTGAGACATTTGCTCCCTGTCTCAACTACCTGTCTCTGCCACTTAGCACTTACCATCTTGTGTCACTTTGCACAGTTGGTGAATAAAGAAGCATAGCTATGTTTCAGTAAAACATTGTTTGTGGATCCTGAAATTTGGATTTCACAAAATGTTCACATCTCATAAAATATTCGTCTTTGATATTTTTTCAATCAGTTAAAAATGTAAAAACCATTCTTAGCTCACATACCAAGTACGGCCAGTGGGCTGGGTTTGGTGTGTGCACTGTGGTTTGCCATTCCTGGTTTAGAGGAAAGGTCTCATATAGATGAAGAGCTGGGATCAGTCAAGTAGCATAGAGAAGTCATTCCCAAACCCACAGTCCTGTGGGTTCTGGATGGGATGGATATAGGGCAGAAAGTGAAGAACAGAATTGTTTCTCCACTTTCACAGGTGCTTCTCTGGATAATGATAAGTTGTTTAGTAATGTAGTATGCCACTCCTTTACCCATAATCAAAGACGTAGCGATTGGGCTTTATATTGCTTTTATATTAATTAAATTTTGCAATACTTCTTCCTGTATTTCTATAAACCATATCATGGTATTCAAAAAACTCATAATAAAGCAATAGCCATGCATATTTTGGCTATGATATGCTCCTCTGGCTACTAAGGAAGCCAGGTAACACCAAGGGGTGTGCCTCGCGGTGGCCTCAGCTGCCCATCTGGGAAATGGCAGAACCTCTTACACAGCTGTGAGACCCTTCTTGCCCAACTGGCTGCTCCCACTTGTAAGGTTCTTATATGTTCTGCAGACACACGGTGTTTTATTGACCCTCCCAAGTCTCGATCTCTTCCTTTGCTAGACACTAAATGATCTTCCCTAGTTTGCAAAGATTTATGTGGTCTTGCTTGGAAAATACTTAAGAATCCTTGGGCTTTGCCTTTCTCCCAGCAGCATAGCTGAGGGGTAGCTGTGCATCAAAATAAAGGTGATTAGGAAGATTGACGTACAAGATTCTTGACAAAGAGCCCAACCACTTTCCTTGGCCTGGGCACAAGTCTCCAGATTTCTAAATCATCAATATCATATCAAATTCTGACATTAAAACCACTCAATCTCCCCTCCTCCTGGCCCACTGTGCCCAGAATAAAAGGATTAATGTTGTTACACTTCCCTTCTTTTCTGCTTTCTGGAAGCAGTTACTCCTTCTTATTAGAGAGGATGTTGGAGAGACTGCTGCTGACCTGTTGCTTTATCTATGTTCCAAGACTTCTAATTCCCCAGCCACCTCCTTAAGAGGTGAAGACAAAAGGAAGGAGTCAAGAGGAAGAGAAGCCCTAGAGAAAATGAGGATGCAGAGTGAGGGTTCTTTCTCCTGACACTGCTGCCCTCAGCTAGCCATGATGGGCAGGAAAGGAGCCAGCCACCCATACTGGTGTGTATCCCCAAACCTGAAAGGACCCTGCCAAAGGGATTTCGCAGAACCAACGATGGAATCCTTTGTTGCGTACATTTCCAACAAGTCAAAGCTCATAGGACTTGCTTGGCTGGTAGTGGAGAGCCCTCCCCTCATTGCTAGGGTGTGGGGAAGATGGAAGCACTTCTCCCAACTCCCCGGATATAGTAAAAAACCCACTTTCTGCCAAAAGGCACGAGGTTGGTTCGGCTGGCTTCCCACAAATCTGGTTCTGAAGGAAGCGCACAGCTCCTCTGAAAACACATTCATTCTCCTATCCCATTTGATCTCTCTTCCACATGCTTTTTGGATTAACGCTGCATTTTGTTTCCATCTGTTTTCAACTCTTGGTTAGAAATGTCCAGGGCAGGCTCTAGCCTTCTACATGGCTGGGGGGTCTTCTGCAGGGCACTGTTCCCAAGCAGGGCCCATGGAAGATCACCTGCATGTCTTCCTCCCAGTCCCCAAACACTGAGTGAATACCTCCTACGTGCCAAGTGTTATGCCATCCATCAGGCACTTGGAGGTGCCATGTCACGCTGCTGCGCAAAATTCACACAGGCTCCCTGTCGCTTGAGTAAAAGCTCAAGCCATTACAGTGACTGGCAAGACAAAAGATGACCCCGCTCCCCAACCCATCCCTCTGACCTCACCTCCTGCAACTTCTCTGATGCTCCAAAGCCACTCTGGTCTTGTTGCTGGGCGGTTACCACTCCTGCCACCTTCTGCCTCTGTGACTTGGCTCTTCCCTGCAAATCCCCCGCCCCCTGCCCCAGAATGTGCCTTCCCCAGGTCGCTAACTTCCTCAACTTCAAATCTTTGCTCAAATATCACATTTCAACAAGACTGATACTGACAATACTGCCGACAACTACAAGCCCTCACAGGCACACCTGACCCCCCTTTTACCCACTCTACATGTTCTTTTTCTGCAGCACTTATCACCTACTGCCTTGGCCCAGTTCCCTAGAAAAGTATCTTAAAGGAATGCAATCCCAGGGAAGCAGACCTGAGGGAAAAGGGGATAAAGCATAGAAGCAGGGAGAGCGGACCTCAAGGAATATGTTTTCCAAATGGCCATATGTTGTAAAGAGTGATGGCTGGGTCCCACGGGACGTCTGCAGAGAGGCTGAATGAAGCAATTCCTCTCCAAACAATCCGCCCAGGGGAGGAGAGAAGAGCTTAGCCTTTGGTCTCTATCTCTCATTGGTCGAAGTCTGCCCTCTTGGTGTTAACTCCCTTGTATTTCCAAGTGACGTGAAAGCGGATGAGCCCAGAGAAGGTTCCTCACCTCCATGGGAACGGGAAGCCCGTTCAGTGCAGAAGATGGGAGGTGAAAGACAGGTGCCAGGCGGAGGCCTCTGGGGCATGTCTGGGAGCCACCTGAGGGATAGCCCTTATAGTTGGCCCCTTAGCTGTAGGAGTGGCAGTGGTGGGTGGCTCCAGGACTGCACCGAAGTGAAGGCGTCACAGGCTCCTGACTGTCAGGCACAGATTGAGCCATTGCCAGGCCTGCTCCCTGCCAGGCCAGGTCCGTGGATCTGGACTGGGCAAAAACTGAGTCCTGTATCACCTCCCAACATGGGACCCATCTCCCTCGGCTAGAAATCAAGCTCCACAAAGCAAGATCTTTGTGTGTGTTCCCTGGTGTGCCCCAGGAGTCTAGGAAAAGCCCTGGTTCAGGATAGGTCCTCAGCACACTACTGAAAGAATAAAAGGGCAGCAGCACTAATGAATGAGATACAGTCCCTGCCCTCAATGAACTTACAGGTCCCGAGAACACAGACAAGCAAACAGCTCGGTGTGGTCCAGAATGGGAGTCCTGTGCAGGCGGCCGGCCAGGTGGCTTCAGGGGCTCTTAGCAAAGCTGCTTAGCATAACCATGTGATCTCTGAGTCCCGGTGATTCAACTTTAGATGTGATAGGTTATGCCCAGCCTGGCATATCCCATAAAACAAGGACACTGAAGTAGAAGTCAAGATCTGGGCTCTAAACCCAACGTGAGCTGCAAACTGGCTGTAGGATCTTATGAGAGTAATCACTATTTATCAAGTACTCACTTTCTGCCAGATCACAATGTGAATATTCTATTGTCTCTGTCCATTTGGGCTGCTATAACAGAGTACTGTAGAAGGGCTGGCTTACAAACGACAGAAATTGATTTCTCACTGTCCTGAGGCTGGGAAGCCCAAGATCAAGGCGTCAGCAGATTCGGTGTCTACCGACTTCGTACTGTGTCCATCCTCACAAGACCAACGGGATGAGGGAGCTTCCTGGGTTCTCTTTCATAAGAGCATGAATCTGGTACAGAGGCGAAACCCTAATGGCCTCCCAAAGGCGCCACCTCCCAACACCAACACCTTGGGGGTAGAATTTAATATATGAATGGGGGGGCGGGGCACAAATATTTAGTCCATACCATTTGCATACATTTCTTATTTCATTTCTACAATAATTCCTTGAGGGAGATATGATGATCCTCATTTAATAGAAATCGAAACTGAACCCAGAAAGCTTCAGTGACCCTACCCAAGTTCTCCTGACTCAGAAGTGGCAGAGCTGGGATTTGAACTTGCAACCTCCTCTGCCAAAGTGTAAGCTCATAATCACCACCCTCTTAGCACCACACGGTTGGGTCTTACCCTCTTTTGTAAAATGAAAAGATAAGACTACCTAATCTTTTTTTTTTTTTTAAGATTTATTTATTTATTTCATGGGGGAGGGGCGCAGGTAGAGAATCTTTAAGCATCCCCCCAGCAGAGCACGGAGTCCCACAGGGGACTTGATCCCTACAACTCATGAGATGATGACCTGAGCTGAAGCCAAGAGCCTGATGCTGAACCAGCTGTGAGCCACCCAGGCACCCCTAGATGACCCAATCTTTAAAGTCTTTCCCAGGGCACCTGGGTGGCTCAGTGGGTTAAAGCCTCCGCCTTCGGCTCAGGTCATGATCCCAGGGTCCTGGTGATCGAGCTGCGCATCGGTGGGGGGAGGAGGGGGTCTCTGCTCAGCAGGGAGCCTGCTTCCCTTCCTGTCTCTCTGCCTGACTCTCTGCGTACTTGTGATCTCTGTCTGTCAAATAAATAAATAAAATCTTTAAAAAAAAATAAAGTCCTTTCCCATTAAACAGCATCCTAAACATGTCAAGGTCAAAGAGGAGTGATCCAGCCCAGACTCAGTGGCAAGTGATTGGACACTGTCCAAATACACTTGTGGTGTACTGGGGGCCACCAGCCAGGTCTGATTCACCAGCAGCCTCCTTCCAGTCCCAGACCAACGAGCACAAGTCTCTTTAGGGTGCACATGAGGACATTCACAGGATGTCAGCCTGTCCAGGATAGAGGTGCCACCTGAACAAACTTGGGGTGAGATCCCCAAGGTACCCATGAACACAGTGTTCTTGCAGCTGTATGTTCCAGAATGTGATCGATGAAATCCCACCTACACACTCACTGCCTCGCCTGAAGTTTGCAGGGCACCAGGGCAAGTGCTGTCAAAGCTTGTGACTCAGCCAGGGTGTCACAGAGTCTCTGTCGTGAATCCAGATCACCACTGTCCCACAGAAATGTAATAGGGGCCACATATGTAATTTTACATTTTCTAGTCACCACAGTTTAAAAAATAAAAAGAGAAAAAATTAATCTTGATAACATTTCGTTTAACCCAATCTATCTAAACTACTGCCAATGCAACATGGTATCCATATACAAATTATGGAGATACCTTACATTTTCATTTTTATACTAAATCTTGGACATCAAGTGTGTCTCCTACTGAGAGCCCATCTCAATTCAGAAGCCACATTTCAAGCACTCCGTGTGCATCAACACGAACCACGTGAATTGTGGCCGCTGCGTTGGACAGTGCTGGCCCCAGGGTCTGCTGGTGCTGATGGAGAACACGCACATGCGTACACACACTCAAACCTAAGCAGCATGGATAACAAGGCCCTTTGTGCAATCCCTGCAGCCTTGGGCCCAGCAAGTAATCCAAGTTACAGCCTCGCACCCTGCCACACTGGGAGCAGGCGGAGGCCCCGGGGAAATGGATGCCAACCTGAATTCATGCGCACAGAATGCAGACAAATGAGAGGCAACTAGTTCGTGGGGGGAAAAAGCCATCTGGCCCACTGCCTTTGATGTTCAATTCACCTTCTGATATCAAGAGTAGCAGGCCAAGGAAAAAAAATACTAGAAGTTTTGGGCACCTGGGTGGCTCAGTGGGTTAAGCTGTTGCCTCTGGCTCAGGTCATGATCTCAGGGTCCTGGGATCGAGCCCCGCATCGGGCTCTCTGCTCAGCAGTGAGCCTGCTTCCCTCTCTCTCTCTTTGCCTGTCTCTCTGTCTAGTTGTGATCTCTCTCTGTCAAATAAATAAATAAAATCTTTAAAAAAAAATACTAGAAGTCTTTAAGCAATTGAGGCAAGAGGTCAGAGTTCCTTGGTCAGTTCCTTGGGAAATGAGATTCATATGAGATCTGGGAGAGCGGGGAAAATTGTTGAAAAATCATAAAGTTAACAATTTGTATATTTAGGTGGTGTCAAACCACAGGAGCCTGGCGTCCCCGCCCATTAATGCAAGTCTCAGCCCCATACTCCTTTCCACTGAAAGTAATTGCTGCTTGAAACAGATCCACAGAAGCAAGGGGTAGCAGAGTAGAATGTGTGTTTTCCAAAACTGAAGACTTGGAGACTGCTGGGGGGATTGTGGTTTTCCAGGAATGGGCTGGATTGAAACGGATTTTTTTAAAAAGAAAGGAAGGGAAAACATTTCCAAGCCTCCTTTGTAGCTTCCCCCACGCCCCCCAACATACAAAGCACCAAGGGAAGAGTGACTTCTCTGCCACTAGGAGAAGGGAGAAGGCTGGTACCTCCCAGGGCAGACATCCCTGGGGCCCATCCTCCTGCTCTCCCCCTTCAAGAGCGAACCACATGGGCGAGGCCTCAGAACTGAGTGTTTACTCGCTGCGTTTGTGAGGCTGACACTAGAACCACATGGAAGGCACATGCAGGAAGCGTGCTGTAATCAACTTGTGTTTATAATTCCGAGAGAAGGATGGCAGGGTCGAGGATGGGACTGATCCGGTTCCAAATCTATTTCCTGGAGTCAGATTTAAAAGAGAGATGTTAAGGGCAAAGTCTCTAACGATGTGGGTACATCTCAACAACTTACAAGTTTATTTCTATTGGTGTTTGTACAGATTTTTAAAATCTGTTGCTTTCTTCTCACACACGCTAAGCCAGCCCTGCCGGAGCTCACAGAACTCTGAAAACCGCCTCCTCTAATATATTCTTATCAAATTCAGAAAATCTGATTTTCAAAGAGTTCATTTACAGGACAAAAATCCCCTTTTGCTATAATGCCTTTATCATTTTTTTTTATTGTTATTCTTCACATTTTAACTGTTACCATCTGACAATCTTGTCCGTTCTCGGTGATGTTAAACATCCATCCAATCATAGTCTGGTTTCCAAATTTCTTCCCGAACAACCAAATCGTACAGTGGGTCTGCTCACATTCCACGGCACACCCATGCAAGACGTCTTGGGGCCCAAGGAGCCTCTGCAAAGCCTCTTGTCTGAGCTGGCCACTGCCCCGGGGCTGCCTCTGAGTCATTGTTCCCCTTTGTCTCTCTCAGTTAGGATGGGATGTTATACAGCTCTTGCTGGGAAGTACAGTTTCTGGGTTCCCAAGCATTTCAATCCTAGCCACATGGCCCAGGTAGGAAAACTGCCAGGCAATGAAGAAGACAGGTGAGCTGGAAAACCAGCTCTAGGGATGACTACGAGTAATGACTGCCAACGCACGGCACTCCACAGTTTACAAAGTGATTCTGCACCCGGCGTCTCACTGAACCTCACAGTCATCCAATGGTAGGCTCTTAACTGTCTTTTTATAGTGAGGCAACAGAGGCTGGGTTCCCTAAGGTCACGCACAGAGCTCAGGGGGAGCTGGGAATGCGAGCAGCTCTTCAGACAAGAAACCCAGCCCAGCTCTGGCCATGGGTCTTCTTCCCCCTGGAGACATCAGCAAATAATCCAGGCAGCAGAGCTGCTTTCATCACTGGGTCAAACCTGGAGCACGTAAGACACGTTTCATCGCAATGAATACATCTCTTCGACTTGATGTTACTGTGTCTTTTCCCTCATTGCGTTTTGAGGGTGCTCAGATAAAACCGTTCCAGGGCTCATCCAATGCAGATACAATGAGAGGAAAAAAAGTAAACCTTTCCCCAACTGTGTACGGAGGTTCACTGTGTGAGAGGATACTTGATTCCTCTGGTCCAGAAATTTCTATTGCTTGAGCAGAAAAGCTATAGTTTGCTGAGGCTCAGACACCAGCACAGGGTCCCCAAACGAGAGCCATGACCTGGTCACGGCATGAGACGCAGCGTGGGCTGGGGGACAACCATGGAGATTTTGTGGAGGAGGAGCATGAGGAAGCCCTGGGTGGGAACCCCCAGTTCCCCTAAAGACAGGTCAATAGAAGCACTTGTGACAGATACAGATTCTTGGATGCTGTAATCCCACCCCTGTCTTACAGGCCTCATAGCCCTTTTTCCAGTGTATTTGAATTATGTATATTTTCTCATTTCTCATATGAGACACGGAGTTTTTAAATTGAAAGCCCTAATCTTAAAGAAAAAAAAAAAAGATACCGATTCCTGGACTTCCATCCAGAAGGCAGGAGAAAGGCCTGGTAAACCTGTGCCCCAGATGGTCCCTAATTTAGGGAAGGCTGCAGCCCGGGGAAGCATGAGTCAGCTCCAGAGGACCCGCCTTGGGGGAGGGGAGGGGAGGGCAGAAAATGTGGGGAAAGAGATGGAGCAATGTGAGACTTTCAAATTAAGATGAATATGGAAAGAAGACTTATTCCCAAAATGAAAGCAGGCATCAAGAAGTCGGCAGGCAGCAAGACAGCTGGAGGGAGGAAGGGCTCAGGGAAAGGACTCCTCACATATGCCCCCTGAGAGCAACTGAGAGGGGTCCTCACTTTAGGGGTATGGCTTGGTGGGCCAATCTCCACTCCTGCCTGTGAGCCCATCCTGGGGACCATGGCCAGCCCCTGTCCCCTCATTTCCAACGAAGGATACAACAGGGAAGAGAGAGGTGTAAGTTGCTGAATGGACATAGGACTTTGCTCGATATCTGATTTTCTTTTTTTTTTCCCCCCCACTAGGATGTATCCATGCCCGAGCCCTTGGAGACCCCAGGGAGTTTTTCCCACAGGGAGTCTCTAGCAGCCATGATAAAGGCAGAAAGATTCTTGGCCTAGGGAAAATCTGGGTTCAAATTCCAGCTCCAGAAGAACCTCACAGGGCAAAATGTTTTGGTCCTTGGTTTCTTCCTCAATTAAATAATAATCACATCTAACATTCTTATAGTGCTTACTACATGCCCAGGTTTGTTCTGTATATTTTTTACAAGTTTTAGTTCTCTCAACTCTCACAACAACCATGTAAGGAAGATTCTGCCATTGTCCCTGCTTTACAGATGGGAAAACTGAGGTAGAGAGAATTTGTCAGTTGCCCAACAAATAACTGACAGAGGGAAGATTCAAACCCAGTGGGTCTGGCTCCAGAGCCCACACTTAACCCCTGTCCCTACGGCCTCTCTCAGAAGAACAACATCTGGCCAACACAGACAGAAAATGTGTGTGTATATGTGAGTGTGTTGGCGTGTGTGTGTTGGGGGTGGCGTATGAGAGAGATCTGGTGGGGAATGGTACCACAGTAGATTCTAAGACAGAAGATGATTCTGGACTGGGGGTGGGGGATGGGGTGGGAAGGCTTCGTGAAGCAAGTCTCCCCACCTGATGGAGAAAACCCAGAGGAGGGAAGAGGAAGCCCCTGGATGGAGACTGGCAGAAAGGGGGTTTGGGGTGAAAACACTCGGCACCCAGTGGTCTCATTCATTCCATTTGGCCACTGTTTAGTGAGGGCCTGAGATATACCGGGCCCCAGTGCAGACACAGGAGGCACAGACCCCGTCGCTGCCTCTGGGGGCTTATAGTCAGCAGAGGAGATGGACAAAAAAGAAGACCAACACATGAATAAAACCACAGGAAAAGTGATGAGCAGCATGGAGATTAAGAATTGGGGGACTAATTGAGCTAGGGTGCCTGGGAGAGGGCTGGGCAGGTGTAGGAAGTGGAAGAAGAGTGGGATTAGGGAGCACAGCCAGAGGAAGAGGTGACAGAAGAGAGGGCAGGAGACAGGCAGCAGCCCTCGAAGGCCACCAGGAGGAGGCTGGAGTGCAGGGCGGCAAGGCGGGGGTGGGGCGTGGAAGGACTTGAAGCAGGAACGGGACACTACCCATTTATGTCTTAAGAAAATCACCTCTGGCTGACTGGGAGGAGAGTAGGGGACCCGGTTAGGAGGGGCCACTGTTGTCCACGCCGGAGCTTGCCCCGATGGGAAGCACAGACAAATACAAAGGGACGCTCCGTCCTGGAGGAAGTGGTCCTGCGCCGCTCTCCAGGCTCACACCACAGCTCTGAAATGAGGATGAAAGAGCCAGATCCTCTCCAGCGCCTTCCAATGAATTGACTTGAGGCCAGTGATTCGGGCAAGAACAATGGTGTTCTGTGCAGGGCTGAGCACGGTCTCCGTGCTTGGAACTCAGGCAGACGGCCACAGTGACCGATGGCGTCCCGGGGCACAGCGCCAAGCCAGGAGACCCCATGTAGCAAGCAGACTCACTAAGCCTGGGGCAGGAGGTGGACACCAGGGACAGCACAGCCTCCCAAGAGCACAAGGGGATGGGTCCTCAGTGCTCTGAGGGGAAAGGAAGCCATGGGCAGATCAGTGTCTGTGGCTGTGGACTAACCCCCAGGGACAGGGTCTGCTGGAAGTGGAGAGAAGCGGCCATTAGACTTAGAATTCTTAATATTAGCTTTCATTTTGAATAGAGTTTTCCTTTTAAATAAAACCAGTAGTGTCCTAGCAAGTTATTTTGCTAGCCTCCTGGTCTTACTCCTTCATTTATTTATTTAGTATGCAATGTATTGTCACAATATTCTGAACTTGGAGCTTCTCACACTTTTACCTGGACAGACTCTGGCTCAGTGGGTCTGGGGTGGGGTCTGAGATTCTGCATGTTTATTAGCTCTCTGGGGACCCCGACCCTTATACTATACTTTGAGGAGGGAGGCTCTGGCCCAGTCAGATGTTCCTTTCATCTTCCTTGAGTCCATTCCTCACTCTGCTTTGCTTTAATATAAAATTAGTTCATTTCACTGTTTATCAGAGTACCACTCTACAAGGCAACCAGTTGAGAGAGATACAGAAACAGACATGATACAATGTCACATTGAAGGAAATTGCAAACTGGCTGGGTGGAGAGATGCTTGCTAAAACAGAGTCCAAGGCCTGCCCTGCCCCCACGCCTCCTACTGCGTCAGAATTATAAGGCATTGTCCCATGTGAGCCTCACTGAACCCCAAAGTGGGAATTGTCTCTATCTCACAGAGAAGGAAAACCGGGCTAGGAAAAGTTAAGTCGGTTTATCAAGCTCACACAAAGTTGGATTTTGATTTAAATTTGGATCTGCTTGGCCCCAAAGTTCAAATTCTTTCCATTAAGCTATACCGAGGACATATATCTAAGCAAAAATACCCAAAACACCGGGCATTACATGATGCCTGCAAAACAAGAAGTCGATGCACATTGCTGAAGGGAATTTAGCAAGTTAGGTGGTAGGTGACAGAAATTTAGAGCTATAGTAAATTTACCAATTTTGACCTGGTTACCAGAAAAAAAGCAGCAATGAAGACTTCATGTTGAAAACATTTTTTAATGTTGCAGAAGAGAGATCGGTTTCCTTGTTTGTTCATAAATTCTCCTTTTATGGACTGCAGTTCCAAAGTGCAGGAAGCCACTTGCCTAGCCAAGAGAAGCTGGCATCTCCGACTCAGGGCTCCAGATGTTACCAGACATTTCGTCTGCAAGCATCCAGAATGATGGCTGCCCATCCCAGGAGCGATTGTTTCTCACACATCTTCGTCCATCAGAATAGAGAGCAGAGCTCAGCCTGGAAACCCAGGACGAGAACATGCTTCTTACCCACATTATTTGGCTAAATCTGTACCCCTGTCCCAGTGAGATTTTCTTCCACTGTCACCATCCCTTCTCAGGGCCCCTGGCTCCAAGTCTGGCAGTCCTGTGTCCACACAGATGGCTCCCTCTCAGCTCTCGCCAGCCACGGCCGGACTGACCACTAATGAGGAGCCCCCGGGGCAGCATGTCTGGGATTCAGAAATGACTCCACTTTCTCTGCCGCTTAGTCATTGTTATTGGGGCCGGGACAGGAAGACCAAAACCCGTGAGAGCGTGAGTCTCTGTCGTGATGTCCCGTCCTTTTATAGCCACCCTCGGGCCTCCACCTGAGCCCAGCGTTCCTGGATGGTGGCAGAACGTTCCATGTCATATTTGGAACAGGAAGGACAGAGAGAAACAAGACGGTCTGTCATTAAACACTAAAATACCTGGAAGTCAGCGCCAGAGTTATGAGAAGGCTGTAGTCACATTTTCTATTTCCTGGACACTAATGCGGGCTTTCTATTTCCTGCAGAGGACGCAGTGAACTGAGCCATGTTAATTAAGGAAAGCATCTCTGTAAACACTGCCGGACAGGCATCGCTTCCCAAAAGTACAGAGCTTCCCCTCTGGATCCCTCTGGAATGGGGATCGCTGTCCCCGATCCCCATTCTGGAGACTGAAGATGCAGCAGGTCACCGAGGCAGAGGGCAGCTCATGTGGGGTGTCTTGTGTACTGGAGCTCTCTCAGCTCCAAGGATGGGGCCTCCCCAGGCTATTTCTGTATGGTCACACCCCACCCCCAGGTGCCAACAGTACATTTTGTCATGAAGTAGATGTAAATGGGACCTGAAACACCAGCATTTCTTTTGCCAAACATTGTGGAGACACTTTCTGGAAGAATCACTGATATCCCATTTCCTTCCACCAGCTGCTGACTACAGGGGCCAAGGATGACACTTTAATACAAATTGAGCCCCTTCCATAATGAAACGAGGTGGGCTTTAGGGGTGATTTGTTTAAAAGCCACATCGTAAATCAGCTGTCGGTTCTTCTTTATTCCAGGCCTGGCAGGCTCACCTTTACACTGAATTAATCTCATCTGAAACTTGACCTCCCAGCCCCAGAGCCTGTTGGAAACAACATGTGCTCAACGACTTCTAGTCAGAGCGGTAAGAACTTAAACTGTTCCACATTTTTTAATAAATGGGCCGGGAACCCATGGGGCGATTCCCATTGGCCTGGGTGCTCAGCATGTTGATCTGATGAAGGGGATAGAGACAGGTCTATCCACAACCGCCGGATTTGGGAGGACATTTACTAACATTGGACAATGCCAATTTATGTTTTTAAGTACAACCAGAATGAGCCTAAGCTTGAAGAAAGGCCCAGAAACATGACGTGAATTGCCAACAACAGCTCGGCTTGTGGGGGGTGGGGAGGGAGCGAGAGGGAGGGAAGGCATGCAGGACCACCTGCCAGGGAGGGGGGAGGGAGCCGGAGCTTTCTGTGAGGAGCGGGGCCTTGGGGACTCCTTCCAGCTTCTTGGTTCTCTGATGCTAGAAGAGAAATTTGATTACGCAGGAAGAAGGAGCTTTGGAGCTCCTGAGGATAGTGCCTTGGAGTTGATGGTCTAAGTTGGCCAGAATGAGGAGCACTTGTGAGCCGGCCTGGGCTAACCGCTGCAGATGTGACATCATGAAATACTAAGTTCCCTCCTCAAACATGAAAATAGGTGTTTCATATGACGAACAGCTCCTACAGTCCTGTGCTAGCTCAGGGACACAGTAAGGAACAGATAGGTAGCCCCTTCCCCTGGGAGACACACAGTCCAGCAGGGACAAAGAGATGAAAGAGGAAAGCGACCGCTCAGTGTGTGTGCTGGGGACTATGAGAAGGTGTGCCGGGGCCCACAGGAGGGCCACCCAGATATGGGCACTCAGGGACATCTTTTCAGAGCCAGGGGTGTTCAACAGAGGCCCAAAGATGAGCAGGGTCTCACCACGTGGTGTAGAGGCACCGAGGAGGGGCAGGCAACGCTGTCGCAGGGCTGAGAGGAGGCACAGCGTTTTTCAAACTACAAGGGACACAGCGATATGGGAGGACAAAATGCAGAGACAGGTGAGAGACAGGGAGAGGGACAAATGCAGGCAGGGCCTCTGTGCATGGTGCTCACAGGAGTTTCAGAGCAGCATGGGAGGAGCGCTTTGGGCGCACAGAGAAGGGAGCCATAGAATTCGCTGAGGATGGCCTGGAGAAGCTTGCAAACAAGCAAACAACGATGCCTCCTAAATGACAACAAGCCATTACCAGAAGAAATGAGAAGACAAAATTCATTCTGGGCTGAAGAGACATGCAAGGGCATGGGGCACCTTGAAAATGAACTCTATTCTCTCCCCCCAATCCCTGGTGGAGTCCAGAACGAACGACACGCCATGTACCCAATTCTGTTCTGCAGGGTCATGTCAAGGTCAAGATTATGAAGCCTCAAGCTCAGACAAAGTGCAGGGGGCTGACAACAAGGAATACTTGCCTATGTAGGCCTGGGTCCTGAAGCACAGGGACCCTCCTTGCTGGGGAGAGCCTACGTTTCTGAAACCAGAAATAAGGCCTGAGCAACTGGAAAAATTTCAGGGGGAACTTCAGGGAATACCTGGAGAGGGGAGCACCTCTTGGGGGGGGTCCCTATGAAAATATATTGCCTCCTTAACAACAGAAAAACACCCTCAAAACCAGGACCCTCTGAAATTATGTCAGTTGAAGTAGTAGCACTTGAGTGTTAAATGCTCCAAAGGCTGTCTCATTTAATTTTTCAGCAGCCCAATGAAGGGTTAAGTCTTCTATCACTTCACAGATGAGAAAACTGAAGTCTCAGTATGGTCGGTAATGGCATCTAGGGAAGGACAAGAACCCTCCAGCCACATTTCCCCCCACTCTGGCCTACTGTCTCCCATAGACCGGAAACGGCACCCCCAAACCCTCTCCCCGCCATGCCGCAGGAGAAAAATTCATGGAGACCAGCAAGAGAACAATTATCTCAGAAACGTGTGTACCAAAGAGATTACTGTGGGTTTTACCTGAAGTTGAAGCCTTGTTACCTGCCCAAGCATTTCATTGAATGGCAGCCAACCGTCCTCAAGTTACTGAAGATAAAGATGCCTCTTCCATTAGGCATCTGGACCATCTTGCCTGCGAGACCCCTTCATTCTCCTTTCCTTGTGTGTTCCTCAATATGCCCATTTTGCAGGTGGGGAAATCAAGATTCAAAGCTGTTAAGTATCTTTTCCAAAGTCTAAGTGCTCAAGGCAGGACTCAAACCAGGTGCTGTCTGACCTCAGGAACTAAGCTTTCCTATAGCACCTGCCCCCTCGAGGCAGAATGGAAGGGAACTAACTGTGGATCTTCCTAGGAGGAGAATCCTCGTAGCCAGTGAAAGAAAACTAAAGACCTACTGTGCAAGGCCTTTCATGAAAAGAAATTATAATTTACAAGGATACTGACATGTCTGCTCTGCCAAACACAGGTTCTTCTGCAAAAGAAAAAAAAGGCAAAAACAAAGGCAGTTATCAGTGCCAAAAGAGAAAGAAAGGGAACATCTGCACATGAATAGAATGCCTGCTCTCCCAGCCAAACTTACGGTGAAACTTTCCACTCAAACGCCATTGTTGGAAAGTAACTCTTACACTGGGGATCTTTATAATATAAGGCAGCATAAATAAAGGATGGAGAAGGAAAGGCCCCCGGGGACCCAGGATGAATTAGCAAGATAGGTGACCTGGGAAGGGGAGGTCTGCGGAAGGAGGGGTCCGTCTGTGTAGACTCACATACATGAAAGCTTCATTGTAGACCATGCCCAACTGCATTGACTCTTCGGCTTTCTATAATTTTGGTCAGAGTGCTGAAAGGTAATGTCAGAGAAAGGAGACCTGGGTTCAAGTCCCAGGCTCACCACTAGTCTAGGAACTGGGGAATCCCCTCAGTCTCTCATATTCTTTGTCTGAAACATGAGAAAATCAGACTTGGTGATCTCTGGGACCTCTTCCATGTGATCACGACACTAGCACCTCTCTCTTCACATTCTTGTTGGGGTCACAGATGTGGGGCCCACCTGAGGGAGTAGCCCACATAACCAGCACCATGAGAAGGATTACTAAAGATGTTGGAGGGTTTGTTGTTATTTTTTAAGATTTTATTTATTGGGGCGCCTGGGTGGCTCAGTGGGTTAAAGCCTCTGCCTTTGGCTCAGTTCATGATCACAGGGTCCTGGGATCAAGCCCCACATCGGGCTCTCTGCTCAGCAGGGAGCCTGCTTCCTCCTCTCTGCCTGCTTCTCTGTGATCTCCGTCTGTCAAATAAATAAATAAAATCTTTAAAAAAAAACAAGATTTTATTTATTTATTTATTTATTTGGCAGACAGAGATCACAAGTAGGCAGAGAGGCAGGCAGAGAGAGAGAGAGAGAGAGGAGGAAGCAGGCTCCCCGCTGAGTGGAGAGCCCGATGCGGGGCTCGATCCCAGGACCCCAGGATCATGACCTGAGCCAAAGGCAGAGGCTTTAACCCACTGAGCTACCCAGGCACCCGAAGAGGTTGGAGTTTAAGGGTAAGTTCTATCCATACTCATGCCCTATCCCGCAGTCCTGCTCTAAGCCCTGGTCACCAGAGATACACAGCACTGAAATCTCCTCTCTCACATCTGCACCCATTTTCTCTGATGCCCTGTCCCGTCCTGTGACTGCTGGATCCATGGGGGCAAGGGAATTGGAGAAGCCAGAAGAGGAATGGCCCCCCAGGGTCAGGGTGAAGATGGTCCCATGGGACTTCATGGTCCCATGAAGGCAGAGGATTTGCCCCTGGGATTGAGACAATACATGTGGCCATCGAGAGCACTGGGTTCCAGGTGGACCGGGACTATCTCTTACAGGCTTGTGATCTGTGGGGTTTCAACTCTCTGAGCCTCGGTTTCCTGGCATGTGAGACAATGGTGACGATAGTATGGCCTGATGACAAATAGCCTTTCTCGCAGAGTCATTGTGATGACGAAATAACATGCAAAACCCTACGACTTGGTAAATGAAGCAAGTGCTGCTCCCAGGGCAAGACCACGGCAATGACCGGAGGTCTAGGAGCAGGGCTAGGGCTACTGTATGTGTGAAGTTCAGTACACACTCAACCAGCCCTTTGCCTACAAAAGAGCCCCCAGTGATGGAAGGAAGAGGAATCTCTCTCTTCAGGTGGCAGGAAATACGAAGGAGGTACATGGGAAAGGATCCAGCCACTTAGGCCAGACTAGAGATCCCACTAGTCACCACTCAGAAAGCAAGAGCGCCATGGGACTTTGGAGAGAAGGGAGTTTGAAGAGGTGTCTCTTTCCTGCTCGAACCAACTTTTACAGAAAGTATGCCAGGACAGTTCTACAAAGGAGGTCGTAGCTCTCTGAGGCAGGGGTCATTACCTGTGCAATGCTGGATCCCCAGCACCCAGCATGGAGCTTGTACATCGTGGACACTGATTAAATATTTGTTGGCTGAGTGAATGATAAGAAGTGGAAAGGTTGATGGAACAGAAATCCCAGTGAGCAGATGAAATAGGGGGCTGAGGACCAAAAGTGGCAGGATGGACCTCCACACCAGGGATGTCCCAGAGGTGGAGGTGACCTGAAGAACTAAGGATAGCACTAGGAGAGGACCAGAGAGAGGGTCAGTCTGTGAGTCACCTGTCCTTCAAACCCAGGCCCTGTCTGAGCAGGGCGCCAAGGAATGCACAACCATGAGTCAGCAGGTTATCCATGTCACTACCTTCTGAGTCACTGCCTGACCCCCTGTGGCCCTGCCTTCGTGCTTGAGAGGGTGTGGGAGAACGTGTGTGGCCGTGTGTTTATATCTATATCCCCATATTCAGCAGACGCCACCAGCCAGGATGAGTCAAGAGTTTCTCTCACGTTTTATTTAAGCTATGTCACTAGGCTGTCCTGTCAGTGAGTCACTGCTTATCTGCCCTCCCCCAGGAGAAATGCCTTCCAACAGAGGTGAAGCTTAGCACTGCCTCATGGTGTGTCAGGGGCCATGATATCTGCGTACTACCCAGGTTCTCTCTGTCTCAAGGATCCACGTGTTTCCATGTGTTTTCAGACTCTCTGTGGATCCCCCAATGAAAATGAGGCCCAGGGCAAGGCTGAGCATGGTGCCTACCCTAAGCCCTACCAGGAACTCTCTCAAAAAGTCCTCCTCAAAAAGCCCTCCCTAGACTGCCCTTCTCTTCCCCTTACCCATACCTGCTTCTGTATTGTCTCCTAGCAGATGATTGTAGAAAAAGCAGCTCTTCCATGCCTCTTGCAATCTATTACTAGAAAAGTCTTAAGGGTCCCAGCGTCTTCCAATTCCCTTGCCCCATCTCGCTAAAGAACTTCTAGTAGGAGTGCCTGTGGCTCAGTCTGTTGGGCCACTGACTCCTGGTTTGGGCTCAGATTGTGATCTCATGGGTCCTGAGATCAAGCCCCGAATCAGGCTCCCGGCTCAGTGGGGAGTCGGCCTGAGATTCTCTCCCTCTGCCCCTCCCCCAACTCACACACGCACGCATGCTCTCTCTCTCTCTCTCTCTCTCTCTCGGAAATAAATAAATCTTTGAAAGAAAAAAAAAAAGAATCTCTAGTAAATCATTCCTCTCACCACTGAAATCATTCCTGACATTACTACGAGATTAACCTTCCTCAGATGTAGCTCATTGCTTAAAAACTCTCACCTCATACCAAACTCAGTAAAAATGTCTCTTCCTAACACTGTAAAGTTGGTTGCCAGCCACATGTAGGATGAGAAGAAGGAGCTGTGGCAGCTACGGCTGTACTGTGTGGCTCTGACCACAGCCAAGCGTTCAAGGTGAGCCCCTGGCCTAACCTGGGCCAGTCTTGAGAATCACAGAATCTCTTGCTGTGAAAATCTGAATAGAGGTTCAGAAATTCCAATCTCAGTCTGGACTAAAGTCTTAAACAGGGAAGATGTAAGGACTCAGGAGTTGGGGGCGGGGCAAATTTCCCATGACATGGCCAGGAAAGCTTAGAAAGTGGGTCCGTGGTGAGAGCAGGATAAAGCTGACATGCACAGAGAAGCCAAGATGAGAGGAAAACATACTGATTGCCCTGTCCCTTCCAGTCCCCAGTTCCCTGACCCAGTTTTACTATATAAACGTGGGGGGCCGTAAATGAAATAGTTAAATGCCCACATACGGTAGAGAATTTAATTAGAAAAATATTTTATCCCCATTGTAACAACTGTCAATAATTAATTATATGTGCTTATCACCTTTTCAAAAAAAAGAAAAATATTTTAAATTACATGATATATAAAATAATATTTTAGAATTTTTTTCCACAGAAGGAAGAAGGGGGAGGAAGAGTGGGTGGAGGGAGGGGGAAGGTGGGGAAAGAAGGAAGGAAGGAAGAAAGAAATTCATTCAACCTAATTTTACTGAGCACTTACTATATACAGGCCCAGTATCTGCTTCATTTTGTCATTAGAATTCCCAAATCATGTGGGTGTGAGCTGCACGCTGAAGAACAAGCTTGAAAGAACAAAAAAAGAAGAAGAAGGAGGGAAGGGTGGAAGGGAAATGAAAAGAACATTTTAAAAGGAAAAAAGAAAAAAGAAAAGAAAATTTATAGTGTCCAAAATGTCGTTTTTCATTCTTATAGGTGACTATTCATGATCCAAAAGTGATCTTCCAAAACCTTGTTTACAATTATATATGTATCTTGCAGCTTCCTGCCCTGACATCTTGTAGGAAAGACTGAATGTCACAGGCATATTAACCTACTAACTGGATTTAACTCTACCTGGGAAACTTATTAGTGGCTCATAATTTTTGCTTTAATTGAAATTTACGTATTTCTTCAGTTATTAATTGCCCCAGAACTAGAAAAACTGGTTTACTATGGACAAATAAGCTCCCAGCCAAGATGAGAGGATCTCTGTAAGTATCCATCATCTGTCTGTCCGTCTGTCTGTCTCTCTTTCATGTTTTTGGTCCCCAGATATGGAATCCTAGAAGGAAAGGGAAGTGGGGAGTGGGGTGGAGGAGAGATCAGGGAAGGAGAAGGAGAAAATGTATGTTCTCTGAAGAGTGTTTTTATAACAGCAATAAAAATAACTAGCATTTATTGAGCATTTACTAGAGGTCACTCACCATGCTAGCGCTTTCTGTGTTTGTCTCATGCAGTCCTCACAAACAGCCCAAAAGGGGGACATTATCCTCCCACTCCCACAGAGGAAGAAGCTGAGGTCTGAGTCTGCTCAGCTAGTAAGTGGCAGGCTGACTAAATCCCGAGCCTGGGCCCTGAATCCCCCAGGACACGGACTCCCACGGCCCCTCTCAATGGGGGGCCTCAGCTGAGCTCTGACCCAATCACACAGCCCGCATCCATTAGCCAATCTACAATCCAGGCCCTGCTTGGCGAAGTAACAGGAGTGTCACTGTGGTTTGAGATGAAGAGAAAACACATCCCCAGCCCAGACCAAAGGCCTAGGAGCTCAGACCCGAGCAACTGCCCTGCCATCGTCTTCTCGGGCACGCTCTGGTCAGGCATGGAGCTGAGCAGCTTCCTCTCACCAGGATCCTGGAGTCTCGAGCTCTCAGGAAGGGCCCAGAGGGAAAATGAGCTGGCAACCAGGCCACTGTTCCGGAAGCCTTGGCATAAATGTGAATGGGTTAGGTTGCTCTTGAAAAGCCAGAAACCCAAGTGACTGGGTCCCCTCACTCTCCTATTCCCAGAGGCTCCTAAATGTCCTCAGGAAAGCAAAAAAGGAGCCACAGCCCCGAAGCTTCTTGTTCTGATGGCGCTGAAAATATCCCCATCAGAGCCCAACCCTGCGAAGATGATGGGAGTGTTCTCGGCTCCACAGGCAGCACACACAGGGCTGTGCCCAGAGCCCGCTCACTGCACTCCAGGGTATGACAGTCAAGAATGCTTTCATAGCTGTGCTTTGCTGCCTGACGCCTTCTGGAATGCACGGACTGTGTCCCTTTGAACTTTAATATGGCTGCTTGGAGAGGCCAGGACGTGGGTATTTGCAGGCACTTTGTCTTCTCTCCGATCGTGCCTCCATCCCCAATTTCTGGACACAGTTCTGCAGCTCTGCTTTTGGAAGTCAGACCCTCCTCCTTCCCTCTCATCCCCCCCCCCCCACCTCTAAGAGTGCACCATCAACTCCAGAACCCCCCACCCGACATCCTGCGTCCCTGCCAGCAGGCTCCCTGTGACCCTCCCCCTCTTCTGGAGACTGCCTCCACCGTGCTGCCTGCACCCCCAAATACAAGAACCCAACCTCTAGATGCTCAGAAACAAGCAACCGGGTCGTTAGCTCAGGGTTCTCATTTGTTTTTGTTTTTCATCCAGATGTTGGTGTCATGTAGAATCAGCCTGAAAGTCCTGTGTTTCTTTTTTATTACAATTCGGAGTAAGTTATAGTAACTAGAAGAAATAAGATGCCATTCGTCCCTTCCAGAACCATAACCAAGAACAAGACCTGAGGCTTAATCTGAACGAAGAAATTCTGTTGTGGACCTATCAGTCTTTTTTTTTTTTTTAAGATTTTATTTATTTGACAGAGAGAGAGAGAGAGAGAGAGAGAGAGAAAACAGGGGGAGTGGCAGAGGGAGAGGGAGAAGCAGGCTTCCTGCTGAGCAGGGAGCTGGACGCCGGGCTCCATCCCAGGACCCCAGGATCATGACCTGAGCTGAAAGCAGCCACAGCTAAAAGACTGTGCCACCCAGGCGCCTCTATCAGTCCCTTTTTCAAAGGAGAAAGGAGGGGGGAACAAAGAGATAAAAGCAGGATTCTGGAGTCTGCTTAGAGTGGGATGAATGGTGGCCCCAGAGATAGCAGATCCTCATCTCTGGAACCTACAGTGTTACCTCGTTTGGAAAAAGCATCTCTGCAGATGTGCCTAAGTTAAGGAACTTGAGATGGTGATGTCACCGTGGATTATCTGGATGCGCCCCAAGTGCCACCGCATGTATCCTTGTGAGAGGGAGTGTGTGTGAGAGGCAGCCCTGACACACACAAGAGGCAGACGCCATCTGAAGACAGAAGCAGAGGCTGGAGCCCGGCAGGCATGAGCCTCAAACGCCGCAGCCACCAGAATCTGGCTCAGGCAAGGAGGGAGCCTTGGGACGGAGGCTGCCCTGCTGGCTTGGTTTTCAAGGTTTGGCTTCCAGAACTGTGAAAGACGACTGCTGTTTTAATCCACCGGCCTGGTGGCAAGTTGTTACAGCAATCACAGGAAACTCATGCAACACTTATTTCCAAGAGCCACCGCAGATAAGCCTGGAGACGGCGATAAAACAAGGAACAACTAGAAGAGACAGTAAAATCTACAGGTGGATCTGGGGGGATAGGAGCTCTTCTTTAAGTCCTGCTAACGGGTCCAGCAGCTGGCTCAGCCAGCTGTCCTCCCTGTGTGTTCCTAAGAGAAACAGGAGCCTCAGGGAAACTAGCAAATATAAGGTCAACATATCACTATCTAAACATCTGACTAGGTTTGGGCCTGAAACTCCACTGCACAGCTCCTGATGAGCGGGGCTGACACATTGTCCCAGTTTAGTAGCAGAAAGGTCTTACCACCTTCTGGTCTGCTTTAGAAGACCAACGAGGTGAGCTCCCACAAACCTGCGTGGGTGGGTAGGCACACCAGCCTGTTGTCCTTAAAGTCCTACCCACTAGTAAATATGGCTGTATGTCCTGAAGGGTGACTAACCTAATCAGCAACTCATCCTCTCTGTCAGACAAGAAGGGAACGGGAATAGAGCTAAGCTCATCCCTCGCTTACAAATAGGAACAATTTGAGAACCACAACCTCTCCAAGACTGTTGATTGAAATCTCTATTTTGGGGTACAGATGATGGGAGTGAATCACCCTTCTGCCCATTTCAGCTTTCTTCTCTTTTCTCTCCCAAGGGAAAGAGATGTCGAGCCAACTTTCCCTGGGTGCCCATCTTATGCCACGTACTATTCTAGGCACAGGGCATAGAGCATTAAGGGGACAGACACAGTCCCTGCCTCTACACAGGGCCATAAATTCCCTCCTGGGCTTACTAAACCTTCACCACTCTGAAACACAGTCCAGGGGAATTCACCTAAAGCTTAGTCCCTTCCACATCCCCGTCCCCTCCAGACACACGTCCCCCCACCCAGTACCAGGTTGGTCTGAAAACCTGAGAACTAGGGCTCTTGAAAGAACCACATCTTAAGAGTACGAGAACAGATAAAATAAACTTCCATGAAGAGCATTAAACACTGTAAAATTACAAGGCGTTTTTAATTGTAATCTATAACCAGTCGGGTCAGAGGATCAGAAAATTGTGCTGCTGAGGCCAAAACTTTGTGGTCTCATTAACTGCATTTATTCTCATGTCACATCCCCGGCTTAAACCTGGAACAGCTGATTAAAACCAATAGAAATCAGCTGATTCCCATCTATCCTTTTTGAGGACCAGCCAATAGCACTGGCTTCCTTCACAGAGGATGGCGTGTTATTTTTGAAGCATGAAGAAAGAACAGAAAGAGGACACTTTGCAAGACCCCGGGAAATCCAAGTCTGGGAATAAGCCAGCAGTATATCTAGAGGTGAAGGAGGAGAAGGAGGAAGAGGAGGAGGAGGTAAATGTTTTTAAGTATGCAAATGCTTGTTACGATGTAGAGCTGAGAGCTCTGTGAGTGACCATTAAAGGAGACTTTGCTCTGTATTTGGTCACTCTATCCAAGAGCAAACACTAAAACCGAAGGTAATGGAAACCAAAACAGTTGTCCCCAAATGACGAAATTTGAAAATTAAGTCTAATTGTTTAATGCTAGTCAAAACAAGTCAGTTTTGATGAATGCCGTGGGAAGTGGCACTGAGCTTTTGGTACAGGATCTGTGGTTACCTGGTGGCATCCAGCCAGGACCGAACGTCTTTGTTCTCCCAGTCCTTCAGCCCCAGCCCATCACTGACACTCAAGAAACTTCCCGCTAGACCACAACACATTAGGAAGAACAACCACTGTTTGGGTCAGCGTGAGTGGAAAGGGCACCGCAGTAGAAGAACCGACAATAGAGAAAAAGAGAAGAAAGAGGAGGAAGTGACAGAGATAAAAACAGAGCCGGAACATGTAATTTGAAGAAGAAAGTAGGGACACGCCACTTCAGAGGTTTGGTTGAACTAAGTGAACTGAAGACAAAGGCGAGTGAAACATTCCCGTTTCCCGGGGCTCCAACTGGGCTAATTAAGTCTCCCAGAACAGCCTGTCCGGGAGTTCACTGAGGTATTTCACAATCCCTCACTCTCACTCATTCAGTCAACAACTACGCAGCATGTGCAGGGCCCCGGGCTTAGTTCTAAAGAGGTAGAAAAGGTGAGCACAATCCTGAGGATAGAATCTTATAAAGGCATAAGACATGAATGTAAATGGACATACTAGAGTGACCTTTCAGTGAGACGAGTAGAGCTTGATGAGGTGCATTATTAAAAATAAACATTTGGGGCACCTGGGCAGCTCAGGGGGATGAACGGCTGGCTCATGATTTCGGCTCATGATTACGGGGTCCTGGGATGGAGCCCCCCATGTGGAATCCCCACTCAGCAGGGAGTCTGTTCCTTCCTCTGACCCTTCCCCCTACTCACGGGCTCACTCTCTCAAATAAAATCGTTTTTAAAAATTAAAAAAATAAACACTTTATTTTATAATATTTTTAGACTTATGGGGGCGCCTGGGTGGCTCAGTGGGTTAAAGTCTCTGCCTTCGGCTCGGGTCATGATCTCGGGGTCCTGGGATCAAGCCCCGCATCGGGCTCTCTGCTAAGCGGGGAGCCTGCTTCCTCCTCTCTATCTCTTTGCCTGCCTCTCTGTCTACTTGTGATCTCTGTCTGTCAAATAAATAAATAAAAATCTATAATATTTTTAGATTTATGGAAAAATTGTGAAAAGAGCACAGACCTTGCATATATCCCACATCCAAATCCCTCATTTTAGCATCTTACATTAGTGTGGTACCTTTGTTGCTATTAATGAAGCAATATCAATTGTTGTTAACAAAAGTCCCTACTTTATTCAGATTTGCTTAGTTTTTTCTGAAGGTCTTTTTTCCATGCCAGGATCCCAGCTAGGATACCACAGCGCGTTTAGTCACTGTCTCTCCTTAGGGTCCTTACAACTGTGACAGGTGATAGCATGATTTTTTTTTTTTTTAGATTTTTATTTATTTATTTTATTTTAGAGAGAGAGAGAGAGAGAGTTGAGGGGAGGAGCAGTGGAGAGGGAGAATCTCAAGCAGATTCTGCACTGAGTGTAGAGCAGACGCGGGGCTCCATCTCACAGCCCTGAGATAATGACCTGAGCTGAAACCAAAAGTCAGCTGCTGAGCCGACTGAGCCACCCAAAACTAAAGCAACTTTCATTTTTCTTGTGCTGTCTCCCCAGACAGGCTTGGTGAACTGGTCATTTCTCTGTCCCCAGATGAATCTTCAGCTGGTCCCAAAACACTTTCAGTCTCTCTCAAATAATATGTGCTATCAAGTACAAAATATAGTGTCCAGGACACTGTAATAATTGATCAGACTTGGGGGAAGGGGGACAGTAGAGGAATAAACAGAGAAGAGGCATGCAAAGAAGCTTGAGGACCCAGGAAAGTAGAACATCATGGAAATTAGGAAAGAGAGCTTCTTAAGAAAGAAGGGGCAATCAGATGCTAGAGAGGCTCTGACAGAGGAGGAGGAGAAAAGGGCTTGGCTATCAGGAGTTTGCTTACGACCTTTGACAAAACCAGATGGTGGAGTGGCAAGAACAGAAACCACTGTGGAATAGGTTAAAGAGTGAATATGGGGCCAGGAAATGGGGCCACCAATTTGGATCCCTCTCTTGAGAAGCTGAGTGGGCAATAAAAGGCGAAAAATAGATTGACATCCTAAATGGGTAACCACAGGTTTGAGGTAGGGGTTGGGATGTATGGCAGGCAACTTTTATTTTTTTTTAATTTATTTTTTTTTAATAAAATTTTTTTTAAACATATAATATATTTTTATCCCCAGGGGTACAGGTCTGTGAATCGCCAGGTTTACACATTTCACAGCACTCACCATAGCACATACCCTCCCCAGTGTCCATAACCCCACCCCCCCAACCCCCTCCCCCCATCAACCCTCAGTTTGTTTTGTGAGATTAAGAGTCACTTATGGTTTGTCTCCCTCCCAATCCCAACTTGTTTCATTTACTCTTCTCCTACCCCATTAACCCCCCATGTTGCATCTCCTCTCCCTCATATGAGGGAGATCATATGATAATTGTCTTTCTCTGATTGACTTACTTCTCTAAGCATGATACCCTCTAGTTCCATCCACGCCATCGCAAATGGCAAGATTTCATTTCTTTTGATGGCTGCATAATATTCCATTGTGTATATATACCACATCTTCTTTATCCATTCGTCTGTTGATGGACATCTAGGTTCTGTCCATAGTTTGGCTATTGTAGACATTGCTGCTATAAACATTCGGGTGCACGTGCCCCTTCGGATCACTACGTTTGTATCCTTAGGGTAAATACCCAGTAGTGCAATTGCTGGGTCATAGGGTAGTTCTATTTTCAACATTTTGAGGAACCTCCATACTGTTTTCCAGAGTGGTTGCACCAGCTTGCATTCCCACCAACAGTGTAGGAGTGTTCCCCTTTCTCTGCATCCTCGCCAGCATCTGTCATTTCCTGACTTGTTAATTTTAGCCATTCTGACTGGTGTGAGGTGATATCTCATTGTGGTTTTGATTTGTATTTCCCTGATGCCGAGTGATATGGAGCACTTTTTCATGTGTCTGTTGGCCATCTGGATGTCTTCTTTGCAGAAATGTCTATTCATGTCCTCTGCCCATTTCTCGATTGGATTATTTGTTCTTTGGGTGTTGAGTTTGCTAAGTTGTTTATAGATTTTGGACACTAGCCCTTTATCTGATATGTCGTTTGCAAATATCTTCTCCCATTCTGGCAGGCAACTTTTAAAAGTTTCCTCAAGGGGTGCCTGGATGGCTCAGTTGGTTAAGCAACTGCCTTCGGCTCGGGTCATGATCTCGGGGTCCTGGGATCTGGCTCCCTACTCAGCAGGGAACCTGCTTCTCCCTCTTCCACTCTCCCTGCTTTGTGCTCCTCTCTCTCTCTCTCTCTCTCTCTCTCTCTGTCTGTCAAATAAATAAAAATTAAAATCTTAAAAAAATTTAAAATAAAGGGTTCCCCCAAATCCCTCCTCCTGATACTCACACCCCTGTTCAATTCTATCTCTGTGTATACAGACTGGACTAGTGATTTGCTTCTAGCAATCAGAATGCAGGAAAAGTGTTGGGAGGTTATGTCTGAGATTAGGCTATGAAAGGCAGTGATTTTTGTCTTGCTTCCACTCTGTCTTCCCTGGATTTTCTCAGTTTTCTCACTCTGATAAAGCAAGTTGCCATGTTATGAACCACCTACAGAAAGGCCTACAGCCAACAGCCCATGAGGAACTAAGTGCTGCTAACAATACACGAATGCACTTGGAAGCAGACACAGCTCTGCAGCCTATGAGAGACTCTGAAGCAGACGGTTCAGCTAAGCCACATCTCAAGTCCTGACCTACAGAAAACTATGAGATAAGAAACGTTGGGTTAAGCCACTAAATTTAGGATAATTTGCTACACAGTGATAGGGACCTAACACAGGATGGGTATCTTTGATAAGGGATGCCTACACATGATTCTGGTTTCAAAATTTCTTGTCCTTAAGCATGACCTTGGAGTCTGTCAAAACACAGATTCTGGGCACCAGACCCAAAGATTTTTATTTTGGCACTGGGGATGCAGCACTAATTGGACAGCACCCATTGGAAAAGGACCGAAGAAATCGTATTTGTGAAATACCCGAGATGATGGTCATGCAGGTGGGGAGGAAGGGCTGTGTCCGGTGAAGCAAACACCATACAATTCAGAGATGTGGGTCTTGATGTCCTAGAACAGGCAGTGCAAGAATCTGGGAACCCTGGGGAAGCTGGCCTTCAAGTCTTGACTTCTTGCTCCGAAATAACAAGAAAGAACAACACTATAGGAAAAGACACATAGACATTTTGAGAGACGAAGTAGGAAAAGCTTCAGTCAATTCCAAAGGGAAGACATGGAGCCATGTACAAAGCCTGAGGAAGTGGAACAATCATTCAGGGTTTAATGGGAGAAGAAAGAATTTGGAAGAAATAGACTCCTTAAGGAAGCTTTGGTAAGTCAGTGAGAATGTTTTCAACTACTAGCAAAAGGATGGTGAGGGCCAGAGGATGACTAAGGAGCATAATTTGGAGGAAAAGGCAAGAGCACACTCTCCTCACTCTGTGAGCCGCTGCAAGTGGGAGGAGGAAGGTCTATGTTGGAGAAAGTTGCCAGAATAGTATTGGGGGAAAAGCCAGCTTCTGCTCTTAGAAGCAGAAAGAAGGCTTTCAGGAAAAGTGAGGGAGGAGTTGTCTTCAACAGGACAAGGGTTCTCCTGAGCTCAGTAGAAGAGTCCCAGAGCAGGGAAGCAAAGGTGTCCTGGGTGGGAGTTGGGCTAAACCCACAGAAAGAGAGGACGGCAAGAGACATGGCCTGAGGAGGTGAAGGCTGACGGTGGGCTAGAGATTCCCAGTCATAACAGAAAGAGCAGATACCAGGTAAGTTCATTGAATTAACTTGTCCCCAGAATCTAAGTTAAGTATTATTCCATCATCAACATGTATGGCTCCCCAAGAGCAGGTCCAGGATGAGGGCTGACAGGGCCAGGTTCTTGAACAGAGGCCTGCCTCTGAGATCTGGCCTAGAACGAGGCTCAGGTCTCAGGAGATCAATGTGATACGTCCATACTCAAAATGTTTAAAGTCCTACATCTATTCTTTACAACTTCCCCATGCATCTCACAGAGGAACTTGCGTGTAGTTAAGTTGGTATGGAGAAAAGATCCCTAGGCTAAGGACTTAGAAACTTGGTCCTTGTCCCAGCTCCACCCCAACAAGCTATGTGACCTTAAAAAGCCATTCACCTCCCTGATGTCATTTGTACAGTGAGGGGGCCGAACCAGATGTTCTCTCAAAGTCCCTTCCAGCTCCAACATTCTGAGAGCCTGAAAACATGCTAACCTAAACCAGGTCTAGGAATCATGTGGTTTCATTTTTGGAAATTTAGCTTCAAAAAAAGAAGGAAAGAATTTCTGCCCTTATCTGTCACCTTCTGGAGACTTTCTATCCATTGGTAGGATTCCCTGTGGGAAATGTTTTGAAATCTTGGGCATTCACAAAATGAAATTCTGGGGATTAATCTGCAATAAGGGCTGAAAATTTTCTGAGTGATTTTTTTCCCAAATGTATGAGAAATCTTTATCCAATTGCATGTGGGGCAGATTCTCTTCTGAAGCATCCTGTTTGCATTCTCAATGCAGGGTTTGGTAGGAAAAAAGCACTTGGGCCCAGATATCTTGCCACTTACTCATAAAGCTGTTGGGGAAGATGCACTGACAATGACTGGTGAATCACGTCTGGGTCATTTCATGTCTAAGGTTTTAAACTATCTCCAAGTATTGCCACACACACATCTACATACACCTCACCACCAGAACCATGAGGCAGATTGCGAAAGAACTTCCGTCACATGGATGAAGCGAAAGTGGGACTTTCTCCTGACCTCCAGCATCCCTGAGGAATGCTCTCTCTCACCACCACTCACTTCTCTGATGGAAACCCTGAGGTCATTTAATCCCATCTTACATCTTGGAAACTCAGGATAACCCAATAGATGTCCCAACTCACATCCCCAAACTTTACATGAAAGAGAGAAGATGAAAAACAGACATGGAAACCTCTTTTGATTTCCAAATGTAGGAATTTTGATTACCCTGGCCAGGCACTTGGGGACTTTGCTTACTTTTTCACAATATATTACCAGTAAAAAAATAAAATAAAATACCCTTTACAATGGTACACTGTATATTTTAAATGTTTTATCCTTTTTTTCAATCATTCAACAAATACATATTTAGCACTGTGCTAGGTGCTGGGAGGGAGCGCTGTATCTAAGCTATGAATTAATTACAATGCAATGAAATAAATTCTATAATAGTGGCATGTGAAAAGGTGTTCATAATTAATTCTGCCTCCGGGTAGGGAAGTTGAGGAAGGTGAGTCTTAAACAGTGAGTAAGAGTTTGAAGATGAGTCAGAACTAGGCAGGTGATGAATGGGATTTGAAGGGCATTCAAGGCAAGAGAAATGGGGAGAAGGGGAAGAAACAAAAATGAGAGACTACCTGAGCAGTATTTGGAGATGCACTAGTAGTCTAAGATGGCTACAGCATGGGGTTCAAGGCTAGAAAACAAAGGGATAGAGAGGAAGATAAGCAGGTTTAGGCCAGCCTGTGAAGAAATAATAGACTAAGGACTATGGGTCTTCATTTTTTAGACAACAAAGAGACAAAGATAATAATGATCATGATCAAATTGTTACATTAGGAAGGTCGTTCTGATAGCACTGAAGATAATGAACACAAAGGGTCAGGAGGGGAAGAAGAAAGATAGAGAAAGGTCAAGATCTGTTGTGAGACCTAGGATATATGTAGAAAAGATATATGTAGAATATATCACATTTTACTCTCACTCTTTCTTTTTGTCTCCTCCAGTTCCCACATAGATAACCTCCAGTTCCCCATTGTATCCCAGCCAAGAACACAAGGCCTGGCATAGTGTAGGCATGCAATAAATGCCATCCACAGGTGAGTGAATGAATGGGGACTTAAAGAAGGCAGTAACAGTGGAGATGTAAAGAAAAGGGCATATTTAAGAAATATTTTCTGTTTTCCAGGGTAGCTGCACCACCTTGCATTCCCACCAACAGTGTGAGAAGGCTCCCCTTTCTCCGCACCCTCACCAACATTTGTTGGTTTCCTGTCTTGTTAATTTTTGCGATTCTAACTGGTGTATTGTGGTATCTCACTGTGGTTTTGATTTGTATTTCCCCCATGGCTAGTGATGTGGAACAACACTGAATATTATGCTGCTGTTCAAGAACCTGAAGAGCTCTATTATTTGCTTTTTTTAAGTGTCCATGATATAGTTAAGGGAAAAAACACTTGCAGAAATATATAGTATTATACAATACCACTTTTTGGAAATAAAATACACACACAATAAAAAAAAAAAAAGAAATATCTTCTGGAGAAGATTCTAAAGAATTTGGTCTGAAGAAAATGGAAAAAATCCAAAGTTTCCATGTTGTGTGACTAGTAACATTCTTAAGGTTTTTTTAAATATTGGAGGCTAAGCAAGTTGGGAGAAAAAGGCAATGACTTGAGTTAAGAACACATTGAGATGGAGGCATCTGTGAGTCAGGGTCCTGAACTCCAGTAGACAGTTGGAAATATGCGTCAGGACCTCTGAAGAGTTCATTGGCTGACTTTTACTTATGACTACTCATAGAAGCAGGTGTACTAAATTATTAAAAATCTAGGTTTTTTTAACATGTGCTGAAAACTTTGTTTCCAAAGAAAAAAGTAACTAAGTAAATGAAAACTGTATTCAAAGATCCCCACTTCATTACTCATGAAATAAAGACAAAGATGAGAGGAGCCAGAGATAATCTTCCACTCCTTGATCTTTGAATCTGTCACAATGCAGTCATCATATCTTCAGAATCCCAAGGGAAAGGTACCCACTGGTAGCAGTAG
Source organism: Lontra canadensis (assembly GCF_010015895.1). Taxonomy (NCBI): domain Eukaryota; kingdom Metazoa; phylum Chordata; class Mammalia; order Carnivora; family Mustelidae; genus Lontra; species Lontra canadensis. The sequence goes on from NW_022631069.1 coordinate 4,928,017, forward strand.
TTCTCCAACTACTAATGAGTTAGCTGGACTACTGCAGAGCATAAAAAACAATGAATTTTCCAGCATAAAATCCTAAGATTCTTCCCTTTGTTTCCTTCTCACACACTGCTTCTAAGAATTCTCAGGTAGCAGATGCTTTCTTGTAGCCATGGAACATAATGGAAATCTAAGGCCTCTGGTACCTGGAATGTACACTGCATAAACAGTTAGAAGAACTGGATTTAGTTTCTTCTCCACCAGTAATTGGCCATGTGACCTTAGGCAATTCTCTTTACCCTTCTTAATCATGGCTTTCTCACCTGTAAAATGAGACCAGTCTTGATTTTTTTCATGTGTGTTTTTATTTTCTTAAACATTTACCACTGATCTAGATCCTTCCATATGTGTTCATTGTTAACTCATCCTCAGGTCCCTAGACTTTTGTAGGCCCAACTCCAGCTAATCAGGGACTCAAGATGAAGCTAGATGACCATTCCACTGAAAGAAACAGTACATGCCAAGGCACTTCTTTATTACCATGCTTTGGTGTATTAGACTGCCCCCGAGAAGACCTAAAAATATACACCTTCTAGTGTTTTAACTGGTGCAAATTTTAGTACCTGGAAATGAAGAGCTACCATAATAAAAACATAAAGGTAAGGGTTGTGTGGGAACCAGTCAATGGACAGAGCTAGAATGGTTGTAAGAACTTTAAGAAGAGCACTAATGAAAGCCTGAATTATCTTGAATAGACTGTCAAAATAGACTTTAAGGAGGTAGTTGGTGGGGTCTTAAAGGAAAATGAGGAAAATCTTGTTGGAAACCTGAAAAGGGGGGATCCTTGTTATACCTGGCAGAAAGTGCAGCAGCACTCTCTCCTGCAATAATATGAAAGTTAAAAAAAAAAATACCTCGTATACTAGTTTATTTAGCTAAGAAGTTTTCCAACCCTAGTGCTGAAGATGCCACCAGCTTCTTGTGACTGCTTATATTAAAATGTGAGAGGAGACAGATAAGCTAAAAGAAGGACTGTTAAACCGAAAGAAGATGGGATGTGCTGATTCTGAAGATTCTGAGGCTGCCCAAAAGGCAAACAATACTAAACTTAGGAAACTGCTCCCATGCAAAGATCAAATCCAAGACATTCTCAGGAAACAATGTTCTAGAGGTAAAGCCAAGAGTATATCTGTAAAATCCTTTGTTAAGGCCTCTGTTAAAAGATGGGTCTTCAGGGTACTTTCAAGCAGACAAAAGGTCCTCTAAAGAGTTTAAACATTTGCCTCACGGCACCTATAAATCAAATAATATGGGTCCTAAGAAGCTTAAGGGCTTTGTCCTTCATCCATCTTAGCAGAAGCCCAAAGTAGAGAGGATTTACCTCAAAGAGATTTGTAGGTATGAGTTTGTCAAATGGAGCAAACCTCAGTGAGATTCACAGGAGGACTACAAAGTTTGAGAGAATTTTATGGCCAGAAATACTGCCAGCTTGAACTGAAAGTGACAGAAACAGTATAAAATAAAGAAGCTTCTGAACCCCCAAACTCCTATAAGCAAGAAACAGGCTAAGAAAACCACTCAGCTGCAAATGCATGATAACTTTCATGAAAAGAGAAGGATGATTCCAAAAGAGGACTAAGCCCAGAGAATCGAATCAAGAACTATGGAAATTCATTTCTAAGCAGGAGTAGTGCCGGTCCTAGTCAAGGAAGTTACAACATTTGTCTGGATGGATTTCAGAATCGCTATGAACCAGAGAGTTCTTTGTGCCTCAGTTTCCCCCTTTTCAAACAGGAGTGTCTATATTGACTGTCCTCTGCTGTGCCACCATTGTATGTTGTATGTGTAGGGGACAGATTATTTATTTCCTTCGTTCATTGGTCTACAAATGGAGAGGAATTATAGCCATGAAGCTGTACTTAAGGGAACAACCCCTGAGAACCTGGATCTGCTTTAGAAGATGAGGTCCTGAACTTGGGGCTGTTGCTATAATGGGATGAAACTTTGGTGGGCCTTGGGAGGGGGTGAGTATATTCTGCATAGGTAGGGCAGATGAATTATCAGGACCAAAGGACAGGCTCTAGTGGCCAGATCCCAACATGGCCATGTATGATTTTGCACTTCCTGGTACTCTCATCCCATGTAGTCCCCTTGCACATTGCACAAAGGTTTGTCTGTGTGACCAATAGCATATGGAAGAAGTGATAGAATATCACTTCTGAGATGAGGTTATACAGCAACTTCTGTCCTGGGCACTCCCTCTTACTCTTTCAGATCATTCAGGGGAAATCCAGCTGCCATGTCATACACAATTTTATAGAGAGGCCTATGTGGTAAGAAACTGAAGCTTCCAGCCAACGGCCACATGAGTGACCTTGGGAAATCATCTAGCCCCAGTAGAACATTTGGATGACTGTAGCCTTGGCCAAGAGCTGACTACAACTCATGATGGACCCAGAGCCATAATTACTCGACTAAGTTATTCCTGGATTTCTGAACCTCAGAAAGAGTGCTTCTTTATTATTATTATTTTTTAATATGCTAAGTTTGGGGACAGTTGTTATGGACAATTGATAATTAAGAAGGTCAAGACAGATTTTTTTTTTCTTCTCTTATTTTTGAATTCTCAGGCAGGAGATGCTTTCTTGAAGCCATGGAACATCATGGAAACCTGGGCAGCTGTCCTAACTTGGACTTGAATAAAACTCTCTTCCTTTTTTTTTTTTTTTTTTTTTTTTTTTGGTGGAACTTAATGAGCTAATTCTAAAGTATGTATGATAACTCAAAGGCCAAGGAGAGTCAAGACACTCTTGAAAAAGAAGGAAGAAACTTATTATAAACTTTTCACACTTATTCTAAAACCACAGAAATCAAGAGAGTGCAGGTCTTAGTGCAGGAATAAACAAACAGACCAATGGAATAAAATAGTTACTTCAGAAATTTGCACATATAAAAACACTTGATTTGTGACAAAGGCGATACTGCAGATAATTGGGAAAAGTATGATTTTTTCATAACTGGCATTGAACTGATTGGATATCCACATGGAAAAAAATAAACTGAACTCACCTTGCATCCTACACAAAAATCAATTCTAAGAAGAATATAGCTTTAAATGTGAAAGACAATGATTCTAGACATTAATATGCAGAATATTTTAATGACTGTGAGGAAAGAGATTTCTTAAGCAGGAGTTTAAAAATGCATCAGTCATAAAGAAAATGATTGATAAAATAGGAGCTAAAATTAAGAACACTAAAATTAAGAACATCTGCTCACCAAAAGACACAGTTAAGAGACTACAAAGGCAAGTCACAAAATAAAACAAGGTATCAGCAATTTATGTAACTGAAAAAGGGTTTGCATTCAGAAAAAATATATATATTAAGAATTCCTATGTGTTAATAATAAAAAAAAAAAGGTATACAGCCTAATAGAAAAATGGGGAAGAAATCTGAACAGGCACTCTACAAAGGATAATACCCAAATGGCCAGTAAATAGGAAAAGTTGTTCAGCTTTATCAGTCATCCAGAAAACACAAAATAAAACCACAATGAGATTGCTAGCTTTGTATTTCCACCAGCATGGCTAATATTTGAGTAAGTAAAAATAATTAGTGTTTGTAAGAATTTGAAGCAACATAATTTCTCACTGCTGGTGGTTGCATAAATTGGTATAACCACTCTGGAAAATCGTTTGACATTAGGTAGTAAGATAAAGACACTAATAACCTTATAACCTAGACATATACCCAAGAGTCACAATCAAGAATGTTCACTTTCTTTCTAATAGCCTAAACTAAAAGCAACACAAATGTCCATCAACAATAAATATGTATAAGTAAATTACAGTGTATGTGTACAATGTAACATTATACAGCAATGAAACTTACTAACCCAAGGTTAGCATTTAACAATATGAATGAGAACAGAAACCAGGCACAAAAGAAAAATTAGGACACAGTTATAGCTAGATAACCTTCAAAACAGGCAAAACTAAACTTACAGCATTAGAAGTCAATTGTTAACTTTGAGGAAGTTTCTAGTGTGCAGACAGATGAGTGGGCACAAAAGATGTGCTAACAGTGTTCTTTTTCTTACCTGGTGGGAGTTACATAGGTATTTGTTTTCTTATAATTTCCAGAGTACATTTGTTTTTTATTAAAATGTATATATAGTATATATATTGTGTATATGTACATATATTCCTGTATGTGTTACAGCTCTTAATAAAAAAGTTAAAATTAATTAAGTGCCTATCATGTAGCAAGGACTCAGAAAATAGTTCCTACTATTCTCTCAGCACTCCCCACCCCGAGCATATACATAGACTTTCTTCTCCCAAAGAACCCCGCAAGGAAAATTACAAGCTGTCACAGGCAAATATGGACCTTCCTCTCCCTCCCTATTTGGGACCAGGTTCCAGATGATGGGAGGGACCCAGAAGCAGACTCCTTCATCGTTTCACCAGACTCAGATTAACTGAGGACCCACAGGCATCTACCTATACCACTGCTGTCTGTCCCACAACTTTGTAAAGGGACGCAACCAGTCTGGACGGTAACTTAGCACTGCTAGGGAAGTCGAAGATGCACATTTCCAGTGACCCACCAATTCTACTTCTAAATACACATCTCAGAGGTGTTTTTGCACAGCACACAGGTACAAAGGTATTTAACATAGCATATGTGTAGCGGCAAAAGAAGAGAAGAAAAAAATCTGGAAGAACCTCAATATCCATCAATGTAGGCCCAGGTAAATAAATAACAGAGTAGTTATGCAATGAGCAGTTGTCACAATGAATGAACTAGATCTAATTTATTAACATATCTATTAACATTTTTGAGATAAATCTCAAAAATAGATAGTGGAGGAAAAAGAGAAGTTGTAGTAGGATGCGCTTTGTATACATTGAAGCATTCAAGACAATGCATGTGGCTTATGAGGGTCTAACAAAATTACAGAGAGAGGACATGAAAGTGGTTATTTGTGAGATGGGAAGGTACTGGGATTTGGGGAAGGAGGCTATAGCTGAATTTCTAATATTTTGTTTCCGTAACTAAGTATCTGAAACAAATATGGGAAAATATTAACGATCTCTTAAATCTGGTGGTGGATATATTGGGTATCTATTGCATTATTGTGTGGTTTTATGTTTGAAATATTGTTTAACTTTGAAAAAAATAATGGATATAAATCACCACTCTGAAAACATTCTTCAGGCTCCTTCCTCTTTCACAAAGGATCAGTTGTCTGATTCTGCCAGACTTTCCTTCTTCTTCAAGAAGCAAATGGAAATTTGATGAAGAACAAAAGTTGGCAGTAGGGTCATCAACTCTCCTCCAGGCTGTTCCTGACACAGAAGCATCTCTGACCTTGGCAGAGCCCCCTTCACCCTGGAAAGCTGATCTGTAAAGACAACAGGCTCCTTGCCTTCTGGCTTCAGATGATGTTTGGTAAATGGGAGGCAGAAGCAGAGATGGCTACAAGGAAAGAATAAAAAAGACCAGGTATTTATTCCCTGGCTTCCTCCTGTAGCCCTACATGTTGGAAGTGGCTGTCTGTCTCTACTGAAAGCCATATCTCCCAAATGTGGGCCTCTCCTGAGCTCTGCTGTGGTTCTCACTAGGTTAGAGCCATCCCCCAGCCTCCTCTTTCTTCTTCAGGCCTGGGAGGGCACAAGGGCTCCTCGTTGTCACTAGCCCCCATGGCTTCACCATCACTCCTGGTTTCCCTTCATTCTGACCGCATCTTAAAAATAGTCCCCTCCTTAAGCTCTCTTTAGTTTCCCCACTTGAATGTGCCTTCTCTTTCCTACTTGGCACCCTGACCTCATGGAGCAGAGGGACATTCACTACACACATGGAGGACTGGGAGAATCCAAGTCCTCAGGCTAAGTGCATAGATGAGGCTCAAACCTGAGCAAAGGATTGAATGAGGAGCAGAAATTTGTCAGTTGGTCAGAGAATTATGATGGGGGTGGGGGAGGATGACAAGAGTGGCAACACTGAGGGAACAACTTCTGGAAAGTCTTTTGTATGAGGGTGACCACACAAAATTTCCAATATTAGACTATTTTTTTGACATATTAAAAAAAAGTCAACTTCATATGATTCCATCTAATAATAGGATTCAAGTTATGATGATGTTAATGATGGTCAGACTATGATGACTACAATGACCCCTTGGGAGGGAGCCTACTGGAGCAAGAATGACCTTGTCCCCAGAATAGTAAATGGCAAGGAAGGATGGGAATAACATTAATCTGAAGAGGATGAAAATCATCTTTGCAAAGAGGGATAAAATGTTCAATGTTTTATTTCTATTCAAACAGAACCTCGTGTCTCCTGCTGTTCTTCTTATATCTGCATTTGCAGTCAAGTTCTTACAAAAAAAGTTAAATGCATACAGGTTTCCATATCTTGAGCCATAGCATTGAGGGTAGACATGTCCTTAATATTCTACCCTCTCCTTTCAAAGATTAAAAAAATAATGAGGCATAGGAGTTAAGAGTCTTGCTCACGATTACACAACCGTGTGATCCTCCAATTGGATGTCTTGATAATGGAAAACTTTTAGAAGGAATGAGTTTGGGATGATTCCAATGACACAATTCTATGGAGAGAGGGTGAAGGTCATTACAGAGTAGAGTCAAGCCCTGATAGAGACGAAGGAATACAAAGTTGCCTGGGGAGAGAGGCTGCTGAGAGCCAATTAGCTTGGCTGGAAGAGCAAAGAATGAACATGGCGGACTATTTCCTTTTATTAATCTTATCCTTGGACCCAAATTAATTTTTTTAGACTTGTCAGGCTGACCAAATTTATTATAAGCCTTCCCAGCTTTGGGAAGAATTAAAAGATGGATGATGTATTTTTCCTGAGCTCATTCCCAGGCCCATAGTGATGCTTTTCAGAACTAATATTTTGACATTTAGTAAGCCAGGGAAATTAGGCCATAGGCCCTGTAGTTGACATTAGACAATTAAAAAAAAATAAATGCTGGTAATATTCAAAGTTGGAGCTGTTTTCATCTCATAAGTTCTCCCCTGACATTTGAGTTAATATATATTCTGGAGCCAGAATTTCAGAAGCATTTGTCGAGGGTGAGAACAGCCTCTTTGGATTGTGCACGGGTTGGAGAACTTAACTATCCACAAAGCCCCAGGCTTTATGTGAGGGTCCAGCTTGGTGTAGTGTCTGGGCCTTTCGAAGCACTACTCAGACCATTATAAGCAAGGACTGCGGTGGAACTTTGTGCTTTGAGAATAAAGAGTAAAGTGAGCTCTTACAGTAGTGGAGATTGGGGAAGGGGAGGGCTTGGTGGCTAAGCCCAACACCAGGTTGAGGAACTTCCAGACACACCTGTCCTGGTAGACAGCTGTGAACAACAGGAGTATTCCCAGCCAGGAAGAATGGTAATATAGATTAAAGTCCTCCAGGAGGATGTCACTCATGAGACGACTGTCTGTTGTCTCAACATAAATTGGCAGACCTGTTGTGGTCTCTAGAAGTTCTATTTACAAATACAGTACTGAATTACTTACTTCAGAACTAAATCACCAATCGTGACCCCATTCCTAAGCCTTTGGGCAGAACTGGAAAACGACCACAAGTCAACAAAATAATTGAGGAATTGTCCCCTGGAGGGGACTTTGGGTGATGATCTAGTTTTTAATTATCACCCTGAAAATGAGAAAGCATGAGCCCAGAGATAGCTAATGACTTGCTCAAGGTCCTAAAACTAGGAGGTACAGTTTTGCACTCAGTTGCAAGTCTCTCAATGACTAGGAGCAACTCTTGGGTCTTCCTTCAGTATATAGTCTACCTACTCACGGTGCCCAGAGACTTCTTCATCCTCTTTTCTTATACAAATATGTTCCTCTTCTTTGTTCAACTATTTCTGTCCTATGACTTTGTCCTTGTGTTCTTGAAAGAGATTGCATGCATCTTAAAATTAGTATTGGTGTGATTCAGGTCACATTTATTCAGGGTCTCTAAGTGCCAGGCCTTGTGCACATATTAAGGTCTCGGTCAATATTTATTAAACCAGACTGTATATGGGAAGCCATTCTAGCATCAGCACATGGAAGAAGAGAAAATGCAGGGGACAGGGATGGGACATATAACCATGTTAGTGCACTGGTCATGACATAAATCGGTCCTAAAAGATGTGGTGGTTATGATAGGAATAAAAACCAAAGGAAAAAATGTGGCATTCATTTCAGAGTAAGATTGGATTCAGGAGAGAAGAAAAAGAGAGGAATGATAAATCATATTTTACACATTTCAAATGTAAGGTACCAACTGAGCATGCATTTGGAGAAGTCCCACAAACAGGGTGAAATGCACAAATGGGACTCAGGCAGGAGTCAAGGCCAGAGTCTAGAGAAAAGATGGTTTAAACAGTGGAAGCAGAGCTTGCCTTTCTAGAAGTTAGCCCAACTCTCTGCTAACAATCTCCGACTGCTTTGAAATATTTGAACTAGATCAAGGACTGACAAAGATAGCAAAAATAGACAAAGTGAATAGGACAAGACCAGTAAACCATGCAGTCTACCCAGAAGCAAGGCCCACCCTTGCCCATTGGCCCAGCCAGTGTTCTTTCTACCCAGCATTCCAAATGATGTGTCTCCTTCATAAAGGCCTCCTGGTTTTGATGAGATCCACTAGCTTACCTGCCTCTTTTCCTAGATTTGGGCATGTCAGTCATCCCAGTGGTTCTATTAGTGGTCTACATGGGCACTTCATGGTAAGTATTTTCTGATGATGCTGATGGTTGCCACACCACACATGTACCCATCTCCCCTCCTTTAGTTGCCCATCCTTCCACTGTTGTGCCCTTTCTCAGCCCCTGCTCCCAACACTTTTCCCTTCCAGGCTCCTTGAAGCTCTCATATCTACCTGTATCCCTGATAATTTCCAGCAAAGAATGAGTTTTATAAAACAAAATTTAAAAAATGGATTTATGTCACAAAGGAGAAACCTGCTTAAAATAGATTTTGGCTTTGTAAATACTCTGCATATGTTAAAGCTACTCCCTAAATGTGGCAAAGAACTCTGTTTGATAAACCTCTAACTCAATCTCTTTTTAAATATTTGTAAAATTTCCGCTAGAACATGCAACCATGGCTGGTGGCACTGATGATCAAAATAGAAGCAAGGAAATTGGATGAAAACAGCAGACCACTAAGGCCACCCAAGTGGGGAAGCCAAACCACAGAGGAGCAAGAAGCTTCAGGGACACAGCCCTCTGGGAAAACCTTCAGCTTCCTCTTTTCCAGAACACAAATGTAGACATAGCATGGTTTATCTTATCATGGAAGGGGTGCATGGCTCAAATACTGGAAGGTCAGGGGCTTTGTACACTGAACCCCAACAGCACCACAGTTTACTACCAACAACCATCAGTATGTTGGAACTCAATGTCGCCTCGATTACCCAAACCTGCAAAACCTTCCCCAAAACGTCGCATTACTGGGTCTTATGAGGAAGTACTTGAAATCTGAAACTCTCAAAGAATACGATTTAAGGAGTTGTTCTTCTGTGTGCTTAGCAATTTCTGGTCAATCCATCACACCTGCTGAGTACCAGAGTGAAATGAGCAATTGAAGCCATCTCAACCATTCCTTGGCTTGGCGCTTATATGAAGATAGGGAGGTTTCCCCACAGAACATTTCCCACCACAGCAGTTAACAATAGCGTTTTGTCTCCTAAAGCAGCCCCTCCAGTAAGAGCCCAGGCCAGACCCCACCACACCCAGTAATGGGAACTCTGCTGACAAATGCTTCTCATCTGAACCCAATCAGTTTATAGGGCATTATACAGAACTATGAATGCATTCCATATGGGCTCCATCTTTGAAATTCTGAAGCCTCAGCCCCAAACCAAAATCATATTACTACCATTGTTGTTGTTGTTCAACATTTGTTCTTTTTACAAGCGCAAAGTGCAGCCTAATCATTTCATTAGGGTCTTATCATCTGGAGCCCAGTCCCTGTGCAGAGACTGACAACAGAGGTGAGCTGGAGAAGTGCATGGGCCTTGGTGTAGCCCTGGTATTCTTTCCTCACCCAACCCAATCATGCCCCCACCCCTCACCTTCCAAAGGAAGGGCTTGGCCTGAGGTCCATGTGAAGTTTGGTTCACAGAGCTGTCCTCGTGCATAAATAATAGTGCATGCAGCCAAAGCAGAGGGAGCTCTGATCCCTCTGAATGCTGTGGGGACTGGTAGTACTCACAACCTTCAGGTCACAGCAAGGAATGAGGACAGAAAGATGAACTGGAGTGCTCTCCTTCTCCCTTGGGGAGGATGTCTGCCAGCTGGGGAAGATGATGGTCTGTGCATCTGTGCCTGTTGAAGAACCTTCCAAGAAGAGGATAATCAGCTAGGTGATTTCTGGAGGGCAGTGGCCCAATTCCAGCATTATCCCCAACTGTTTCTAAAATTCCAGGCAAATAGTACCTTCCCCACCTCTATACCTACTCTAGTGCACTCAGGCCAAGTTCACGGGCCCATCAGTGCACTTGAGCATTTCAAATCATTTTGATAGTAACCTAAACAAAAGGGACCTGGAAAGTGAATTGTCTGCCAGTAAAATCTTTCAGAGTCCAAAAGAACAGATCCATCCTTTGGGAGGAGCTCTCCCCGCACCCACCTGTGTCCACCATCCATGCTCAGAGTGGCTCAGAATCCATGCTTCCGGAAGCGTGTCTGCACTGTTCATATCAAACATTTGCAGCTTTCCCAGTGCACTAAAAAAATGTGAGCACAGAGAGACTTTTCTCAGTTGCAGGCATTTCTCCCATAAACCTTCGTTCCACCCTTGGTGCCTGTTACCACTTGCCTATTAGCTGCAGCTAGTATAGGACAAAATAAATGAATGAATAGACATTATTAATGAGAAGCTCAGAAACAAACACTCACATCCTTCAGCAGTTTGCTCTCTTGTGGCCTGGGCCGCTAGTGTTTGTGGTTTAATATGATCATGTTTGCTGGGGAAAATCACTCCTTGATCATTTGAAGGAATTCAAGAGATCATATTTTATGGCATTTGGGGGGAAAAAAAAACCAGATAGACTCCATGACAAGACATGTGGAGGGGATTTTGAGCCTGGTCTGGTTCCTACCCTGGGCAAGTTCTTCCACTGACCTGTTCGCTCCAGCCTCAGTTTCCACAGCAGCACAATGGAAATAAAGAGTAAGCAACTGATGGGGGAACATTCTAAGGACTAAATGTGACCATGTGTTAGTGTGCCCGGTGCAAGGCAAGCACTCAGTAAATGTCAGTGACTGTTACTACCCGGATGAATGAATGTGCATTTTAAATATCTCTAGCCCAGTTCCTCACACTTGCGAGGTGATCCACAAATGCCATTCCTCTCCCTTCCCTGCAGCCAGAGGCCGCAGCTGCCCTGCCCTCAGACCTTGCCGAGCTCTGGGAAGTGCTTCACACCACTTGGCTTCAAGGCCGGTTTGTGAGCTCCCGCCCAGAGCCACCAGCTCCTGACAGCCAGGAACAGCTCCCCGAGATCCCCAAGGACGTGAAGCTCAAGTACAAGAGAAGCCCCAGCGAGAGAAAGTGTCTGCACACCTACAGCCAAAAGCGTCCTGTCAGGGCCAACCCTGCCATTTCCTCAAAAGATGGCCCAGAGCTCTCTCGCACGGGGTCCACCCAGGCCCCAGGGTCACCCTCTCACAGCTTTGTCTGGACCAGACCCAGTAGTCTGGCACTCCTGGACCTTTAATCACATGCAAAAAAATGTAAATGGTTCTGCCTGAAACAAAGAACTAAGCCCTTGGAGATGCACAGCCTGGCACTCATCACAAGGGGTTAATCAGTTGGCAGGAGAGCACAGATGGGAAAGGCTCTTCCTGAAGAGAGAAAAGCTGGCTGGGCCAGAGTGCTGGCCCCCAGCCCCCTCCCCAAAGTGGTTCCATTTTTGGCTTCCTTAAGACGAATCTGTTTAAACAAGATTAAACAAGCATGGAATTTGGGAGGGAAAAGGACAAAATTTAATAATAATTTTTAAAAAGGCAAGAGAATTTCTCTTACCCAACACAAATCTAAACTGTAAAAACCAGGGGCGCCTGGGTGGCTCAGTGGGTTAAAGCCTCTGCCTTCGACTCAGGTCATGATCTCAGGGTCCTGGGATCGAGCCCCACGTTGGACTCTCTGTTCAGCAGGGAGTCTGCTTCCACCCCCACCCCTTCCTTCCTCTCTGCCTACTTGTGATCTCTGCCTGTCAAATAAATAAATAAATAATCCAAAACAAAACAAAACAAACTATTGTTTAAAAATAAATAAATAAATAAACTGTAAAAACTAGCCTCAGCCCTTAGCAGCTGAAAACAAAAAACCACTGAAAGTGTCAGTGTCCAAGGGAAATTAATTTCCTGGGGTTAACATATGACAGAAGAATTACAAAGGAAAAATAAACCCAGAGTCACCACCTTCACTTTGCTTTAGAGAAGAAGAAGGAGAAGAAGAGGGAGGGGGAGGGGGAGAGGGGAAAGGAGGATGTGGGGGGGGGGGGAGAGGAAGAAGAAGGAGAAGAAGAAGGAGAGGGAGAAGAAGGAGAGGAAGAAAGGATTCAGGGTCAGACTCCTGATTCATACCTTCATCAATTTAGTCATTCAACAGATATTTTCCAGACATCTATTCCATGCCAGTCACCATGCTAGGCACTGGGGCTACAACTGGGAACCTGATGGAAATGATGCCTTCCTTCAAGAAACTTCAAAACTCATGGGGCAAGAGGCTTATAAACCCTTATAAACCCATCACACTGGGTGCTGTGCAAAGAGGGGTAACGTGGTTGGCCCTGCTCAGAGGGGTTATTGAGGTAATGTACTGCTTCAGATGAGAGGTGACATTTACCCAAGACCTTAAAGAAGGACTAGGGGTTTTTTAGGAAGAAGAGAATCAGGAGCTTTTTAAATGGTGCCCAGAGGTGCCTCTGGGTACACATCATGCTGGGTCCTCCCTGGGGAGGAAAGATAGCTGTGTTTACACTGCCAAAGCTTATCCTCCCATTTTCCGGAGCTCCAACTTTGCCCTGTGCGTACTGGAGCTTCTCAGAAGGCAGAATGACATCATGAAGAGAGCACTGGATTGAGATCCAAGAAACCAAAGGATCTGCCATTTCCTAGCTGTGTGACCTTGGGTAAGGGAATGTCCCACTCTGATCCTCAGTTTCCTTCTCTGTCAGGTGAGAGCATTGAGCAGAATAAATTTTTTTTTCTGAGAGGTAAAATAAGTTGAGGCTGGAAGCATGGTGTAGAAGCAAGTTGCGAAGCCTTCTGACTGATGTCATCTAGACCCTGTACATCCGTACACATGCAATCACACCCTTCCAGCCCGTCCTCCATTTGCCCACCAAACAGTGATGGGATTAAAGTGCTTCTGGGATCCGAAGCCCCTGTAGGATAAAGCTAAAACTCCTCAGCATGGAAGAGAAAGACCCTTCTATCTCCATAGTCTCACAACATAATCATTATAACTAGATGTTCCGGCTCTGACAGCCCCAGTGCTCCTAATACACGATGCGGCCTCACACATCTGCTCCTTGCCCACAGGGCTTCAGCTGTCTGAAATGCCCTTTCCCCACCCTTGCTCACTTGGTAAACCCCTGTTCACTCTTTAAAACTTGCTCAAGAATGGCCACAGCAGGGGTGCGGGTGGCTCAGTGAGTTAAGCGTCCAATTCTTGCTTTCAGCTCAGGTCATGGTCTTAGGGTTGTGGGATCAAACCCCAGGTCAGGCTCTATCCAGCCAGAAGTCTGCTTGAGAATTCTTTTTACATCTCCCTCTGTCCCTCTTCCCACCACGCATGCTCTCTCTCCCAAAAATAAATTTAGAAGTTTAGAAAGAAAAAAAAAAAAAAGGAGTGATCTCCTCAGCAAAACTCCTTCCCAGCCCCTCTCATCCCCCCACTTTGGACATACTTCTACCCACACCTGGGACACTGGATATAACCACTGGCTTACATGACTCTCCCCACAGAAGAGGAACTTCTCAAGAACAAGGGCTCTGAGAAAATGCAAATCAAAACCACTGTGAGATGCTGTGCCATGCCAGCCAGAATGGCTGGTATCAAAAGGGTAAGAAATAACTAGCGTCGGTGAGGATATGGAGAGAAACTCTGTGCCGTTGGTGAGAATATGAATGGGTGCAGCCACTGTGGAAGACTGTATGGAGTCTCCTCAATTTAAATCTAGAATTACCATATGATCCAGAAATTCTACTACAAATGTTTACCTAAAGAAAGCAAAAACATTAATTTGAAAAAATATACGCACCCTTATGTTCATATAGCATTATTTACAATAGACAAGACACAGAGGCAACTAAGTGTCCATTGATAGGTGAGTGGATAACGAAGATATGATATATCCATACATCAACACAGAATGGAATACTACGCACCCATAAAAAAGGGCGAACTCTCGCCATGTGCAACAACATGGATGGACCTGATATAGTCTACTAAGTGAAGTAAGTCTGAAGAAGACAAATACCATATGATTTCACTTGTGGGGAAATACAAAACAAACAAAAAAACTGAAATGGACTTATAAATACAGAGGACAAACTAAGTGGCCAGAAGGGAGGCGAAGTGGTTGAAACAAGTGAAGGGGATTAAGAAGTTCAAATTCCCAATTGCAAGAGAAAGACATCATAGAGATGAAAAGCACAGCATAGGGAATATAGTCAATAAGACTGTAATAACTGTGTATGGTAACAGATGGTGACGACACTTACCATGGTGAGCATTACGTAATGTACAGAATGGTCAAATCACTATTTTGTGCACCTGAAACTAATGTTCCATTGTATATGAACTATACGTTGATACTAAAGCTTTTTTAAAGAACTGAAAGATTTTAAAAAGACAGAAAAGGACTGTGTCTCAGTGACACTCATCCCTTAGCGCCTAGGACTGTCCCCAGACACAGAATGCCTGCAGCAGACATCAGTAGAGCTAATCGCCTACAATTTTATTTAACTCTTCTAATCATATGCACAATAGTGTGGGATGATCCTTTGACAGTCTTTTGGAACTGGTGTCCCTCAGAGCCAAGTTAGATGCCAGGAGAGAACTGCCCAGCATAGTTTGGAGGCCCATCACCTTGTGCATGCCCAACTTCTCATAACCGAACATCAGACCATGGGAGGACAGGTGAGAGGGTGAGCCCCTGACACTTGCCCAGCAATCTGTCACTTTCATATTATTTTCATTTCCTGGAAGCTATTGCAACCCTCCTTCCAGAGCATAACGTCTCCCCAGCCTGGAGTGCTGCTTACCCAGATTCAGTGGTCGCACCATGTTGTGTGGGAGCCTAGCCTGTTCTAGACTGATTATCAGAAACTGCTTCCTCGCATCTTCCATATGATCCTGGAGTTTCCTTTGCTCCTGTTGCAGTAACATCTCATTCCAGAGAAACAGTCTCACGACCAAGAAGAGGTAAAGATGTGATTCAAAAAGAGGCTGGAATTTCTCAGAGATCATCAAAAAGCCATCGAATCATCAACTACAAACAAAGTCTCACAATCCACTTTCTACATAACTCTGTTTTGATCTCCTACTCTGTGCAGAAACCCTTAAAAATCTCTCTTTTAACCATTCCCAACAAGCCTGCCAGTGGACTCCAGCCCCTTGCTCAACCCCTCCTCCCATCCCCCAACTGCCCTCTGACTGTACAACTCTCAGGAGTAATCTTAACCTCTCTAGCTCTTTTACCTTCTGCTATTTTCTCCTTTAACCCCACTCCCCAGATTCTGTACTTCAAAAGAAGGCCCAGAAGCTTCCTTGATTTTGAAAGCACTGATATGTTCTATTCCTCTATCACACAGTGGTGGAAATAGAAGCAGGCACAGGATAGGAAGCTTTCACATGTTCCCTTTGTCTTTTCTTCTGCTGTCCCCGCAGCCCCCCGTGCTTAATCGGACCCCAAATGCCACAACCATTCTGATTACCTCCTTTTGATACTGAATACTGTCCTTGGATAATTCCCATTGTCTTCAAAAGGACGTGCCCTTGACTGAACACAGTAATTCAAGTGTGATTTCACAACACAGAGTGCTGTGGAACTTCTGTACAGAAGAAACTCTACAAACGAAGCTAAAGAATGCATTGCTTTTTCAACATTCTCTACAATTGCAAGTATTGCCCAGTTCAAAGCTGGACACCAGCGTTCAGAGGTGGGTGATGCTCTCCGCAGGGAGGTGAGCTGGGGGTGGTAAGTTGATGCATGTGCACCTTAGCAGGTCAGAAGGGACTGAGCACTCACAGACCCACTACCCTGTGTGTGACTGGAGGGGCTCTGCGGGCGTCCCCACCCCTCCCACCAAACCATGCCCACGCCAGGGCACATTCCACGTGACTCAAAGGCACTGAAAGCAATTGTTATGATGCCACCATGTCAATAGGAGGCCGACACCCTCAAACTTGCTACAATTAGGGTTTTAGCCTGAGTGAGTCCAGATGTTTTTGGCTACCACTAAAAGAGGGAAGGAGAGGTGTGAGTCCGCGACAGTTGACAGTTGACGGTTGTGGTATCCATCCATCCAAGGGGGCGTGGGGTAAGGGAAGGGTGGTGAGAAATACAAAGGATGCATCTACCAGGAGTGACGGGAGGCTGGTAAGGGTGGCAGAGCCCCCATGGCTGCGGGGGAACTTGCCTTGGGAAGCTGTGTAAGGAGGAGCCAGCCTCTGCAGGGCTCCCAGCGAAGCACACGGCGACAGTGCCCTCTAGCGGGAGCAACAAGCGCTCACCCCACTCAGTGCTACACAGAGCGGCTGGCATCTAGGATCTGTCACCTTCTCTGGGCACGCAGGCCACAGATACTGCTGGAGTCCCCACCACGTGCTAAACACCACCACAGACAAGCGAGTGAGACATCATCACTCCCTCAAGAGAGTTTCAGTCAGGCTGGGGAGGCCAGACAAGTCATGGTGGCTGTGCGTGCGTGCGTGTGTGTGTGTGTGTGTGTGTGTGTGTGTGTGTGTGAAGGCCTGGCCTCACAGAGGCAGAAATAGTGGCACAGGAAGGTCTTTCCCGAGACAGGTGACCCTCAGGCTGAGATGTGTGCCAGACAGGTAAGTGGACACACTAGCACAGACTGGAGGTGTTCTAGTCCCCCTGGGAGAAAGAGAACATGGGGGCCACAGCCAGAGAAGAAGCCCGGAGAGGGGGAAATTGGGTCAGATAAAGGAGGTTTTGACCTTCATCCCAAAGGTCATAGAAGCCAGAGAAACATAAATCAGATTTACAGATTTAAAAGGATTTCTCTGGGGGTACCTGGGTGGCTCAGTTGTTAGGCGTCTGCCTTCGGCTTGGGCCGTGATCCCAGGGTCCTGGGATCGAGCACCGCATCAGGATCCCTGCTCTGTGGGAAGCCTGCTTCTCCCTCTTCCACTCCCCCTGCTTGTATTCCTCTCTCACTGTCTCTGTCAAACAAATAAAAAAAATTTTTAAAAGTCAATAAATAAAAATAAAAGGATTTCTCTGGTAAAGGCAGTGGAAGTTGAAGCGCAAGGAAAAACCAAGGGCCTAAACCAAAGATGTCAAAGGCGTGGAGGAGGAGGTGTGAAGGACAGAGGGTCTACAGGCCTGGGTTGTGGATGGGGTGCAAGGATAAAGGACACAGGTTAGCATGACCATGACGTCACCTGTCAAACAAGAAACAGAGAAGGAGCAGATCAGGATGCAAGAAGGTGAGCTCAGTTCTGAACAGGTAGAATTGGATGTGCCTGAGGGACAGTCCCAAGGAAAGTTCTGGAAGGCAGCTGTTCATTGACTATACAGTCTGGAGCTCTGGGGACTGATTTGGGGGTTGGGAATAATCTGTGGCCCTGGAAGGGAAAACTGTCTCAACGTGCACAGTCTATGTGAAGAGAGGAGAGAGCTGAGGACAGAACCTCAGGGAAAGCTCATTTATAAGAAGCTGGCAGAAGAAATATTGCCCCCAGGGAGGCTAAGAGGAATGACTGACGTGGAAGGAGAACCAGAAAGGACTGAAGCCATGGAAGAGAGCTTCAGGAAGCCTGTGATCCATCTTGTCCAGTGACCACCATGACTACAATGGGTCTTGCGATGGGTTGTAGAGTTCCTGTGGTCTAACACACTCTTTTAAACTTGGATTCTGAAAATATCAGTCTTTTTCCTTCTACCACTCAGCATCCAGGGCTACCCAGGTACAATATCTTCCAGAGGATGCAAACTCTTGGTGTGATAACTCTCCTCACAGGACAACAGGAATTCAATAAAACTATTTATGGAGAACACCTAGAAAATTGCCCTGTACGTAGTACACAACGCTAGCTCCCTCCCCCACTTTGATAAAACAATAAGGAAAATAAATCTAACAGAATACAGACCCGCATTGGATTAGCTGATGTGGGCTGACCAGGTCATAGCTCACACCCCTGAACAGGGTAACGGAGAGTGGGCTCAGCTCCCGTGGACAAATCTCCACCAAGCGGACATTGTGACTGCGGCCTCATGCATTCAGCTAGGGGTCAGAGATTGGGTCCTGAGATTTAGACCCATTAGTGACCTCAGTGGTCCATCACAGCAGTGGTAGGAGGTAAGTATCATCATTATTCCCTATTTACAGATGAGGACATTGAATTTCTAAAGATTACGGAATTCTCCAAATGCCACACATTCTTTCTCAGGAACCAGGGTCTGTTTTTAAACTATGTCATCCCCAGTGTCCTTGAAGATTTAGGAGGACTAAAGAGGAACACGCATGCACACACACTGACTCTACTGGATGGCCGCCACTCTGAGCAGCCCAGTCTTTTCTTAGGTCCGCAGTGAGTTCATCGCCTCGTCCTTATTCAGCTGCGCTCTTTCCTCAGTTTCTCAATCTAGAAGTGGGAGAAAACAACCTATGCCTCCTGCTTCCCTCCAGCGAGCGGTCCTGATGAGCCTATGTCTGGATTGTTGGCTTGGAGAAAGGGAAGGCCAGTCCCGCTCCTGACTTCCAGAGGATATGCAGATCCAGAAGCACAAGCCAATGTCACGATGGCTGCCTGACCACAGGGCTCACATCTGAGGCCTCGAGCAAAAGAGCAGGGGGGAGGGTGCGGGCTGATGACAGTTCCCCACAGGGAGCAGCAAGGAAATAAAAGCTCACTTTCAATGGTAGACTCTCAAAAGGAAAGGTGGTAGCCCAGCAGGCCAGTCACAGCCAAATTCTAGTAAGATCTGTAAGTCATCCTATAGCTCTTGGAACCCAGGTCCTTTACTCTACCCTCACCCCCCCATCTTATCCCTACTTCTGGTTTTAATCTCACCCCAAGTCCAAGTTCTGAATTTAAACACAGAAGCTGGGACATCTTTATTGAACTTAATGCTCCTGATGGGGTTCCTCAGAAATACCTCATGCCTCAAGTTTATTAATCTCACATTTTCTTCATCACTTATCATATGTCCTTCTCCTACCTCACTGTCTCACTGCCCTCCTCTTTCTCTACCATCTACACACACACACACACACACACACACACACACGCACATGCACACGCGTACACCCACACCCCTCTAGCCACTCCAAGCAGTCCAAAGAAGTGAGCCACCCGAAGGGCCCCTCAGCACCTTAGCCCGCAGAAACAACACTCATGTGCCTGGAATGTTCCCTGGCCACCTCTTTGCCAAGCTTATCTCTTTCTCCAATCTATCTGCTCCTGAAAGCCCACTTCCTCTGCAAGGTCTTCTGAGATTAATCACATAAGCAGTTGCCCCTGCCCCACCCTGCCTCAATCTGTACCTTAAAGCTGTTCCCACAAGCTACTTTCTTACCTCAATTATTCATTCATCACTTTTTCTAACCTCCAGAATGCACTTAACCTTTATGTGTAAATTATGTTTATTCTCCACTGGCACGTTATGAAACTTTCTGATGCCTTCCCATGAGCATGTGTGTGTCCATACTCATCTGTCAGTGTGGCAGGGAGAGGGAGCTCTCCGTGCAGCACCAGACGGGCATTAACAAGGACTTTGTGAAGATGGCAACAACACTGATCACATTCAACAATTATTTACCGGGCTGCCCCTATCTGCCCATCGGTATGCTAATTTAGTTGGGGTTGGGGTTGTGATAGAGCCCGCAAAAACTATAAAGCAAAATCCTTACAAGAAGAACATAATATCAATCCTTGGGTGTCATTGTTCCCATTTTATAGATGGGAAAAGAGGTTCAGAGGTGCTCACAGCTTGCCAAAGGTCCCACAGCACAGAGTACCCAAGCAGGAGCTCCTAATTCCAGCCCCAGGGTTCAGGGAAACAAAGAAAGCAATACACTGCCAACGCAAACACAAACCTCCAAGGGCAGTGAACAAAAGGGTAGGTGGTGGGGGATTAAAGGGTATGTAGAGATGACACGTGTGAAACATGTTTGAAGTGAAGAGGAATCCACCTCGGTGTAGGGTCTCAGGACAGTTGAGAGAAACACAGCTCGCTGAGTTGCTGCCCTCCCGGCCTCGTGTCCTCTGCTCCAGGACAGTATCACAATGCCCACGTCGGACACAAGGAACAGCACTAACACTGCTCAATAAATCACTTTCTGGGCACGAGTATTTGGAAACAGTTTGACTTTAAATGACATCTACATCATGAAGGAAACTAAAATTAGCAGTCTCTACTGCCATGACCCATTTGTTCTTCCAACTGGACTATCCGGGAAGGGAGCTTGGCTTGCCATGCCCATCCCACCCACTCCATCACGGCCCTGTTGCTCCATGCTTGGAGAACATCTGTATCACAACCAGGTCTGTAAGTGCACTTACATGAAGATCCACGTGTGTGCATGCGTGTGTATGTGTGTTTGTGTGTGCACATGTGGACGTTCCCTGA
Source organism: Lontra canadensis (assembly GCF_010015895.1). NCBI lineage: Eukaryota > Metazoa > Chordata > Mammalia > Carnivora > Mustelidae > Lontra > Lontra canadensis. The sequence continues at coordinate 4,948,855 of NW_022631069.1, forward strand.
CCTTCACGCCCCAGGATCCTAGGAAGTTACTTAAGCTACTATATCTGTTGCTTGCCTGAGACAGAAAGTGACCAATGCTTCATCTTAGTGGGGGTTTCTTGACCAGCACACTGATGCAGGAAGCAGGAAAGCCAAGCAGTGGGGTCTTGGGGAGGGGCAGCCCTGGGGGTTGGTCCTGATCTGCAGTCGCCCGCAACAGCCAGGGTTATACATCTTCCAGCTGATGGGCCACCACAAATGTGACTTGGCTTCCTTCTGGGCTTTCCTCTCATTTCTCACCTCTGAACAGCTCTCTGGGTGCCTCGGGCAGCTTTCCCCCACTGCAAAGCTTCTGCTTCTCGGAGCGTCTTGCCCATGTCCATCCCAGCCACCTGCCCATCCCACATCGTGATCTCGCACTGTCAGCTTCCAAAGGCAAGCTCACTCTCCAGCTTTGTCTGTCTGGTTCAGAGCAGTTCGAGGGGACTCTCCCAGGGCCTGGTGCATCTTTTCAGACAAACCAAATCATGGGTCGGCCAAGGGGAGAGTGGTGCCTGGGGCAGATGCTCCATCCAACAGGGGCCAGCCTTGTGCAAAATGAAAGCCGTGGGCTATTTCCCAGAGTGAGGGGCTACGAGCGGGAGGCTGGCAGGACAACGCAGTGACAACCACACCTGGCACACTCACTCACAGGTGACCCACAGCCAGACCCTGGGTCCTTCTCACCTGGGACACCACAGCAGTGCCTCAGCCCAATCCCCTCTCCCACACTGGGCCAGGACTGAAGCCTTGGCTTTGCCGCGCATCTCTCTCTCTCTCTCCCTCACTCTCTCTCTCTCTCCCCCTCAGCCTTTAGGTTATTCCCTGGTGCTCTCATTGCCCATCTTCATTATCTAGGTGACTCATCAACCAGACTGCAAAATCCTCAAGGCCAGGGAGGATCTCACCTTTCCTGCTATGACAAAGCCCTGAGTATAATATGATATGCAGGCCAGAGGCATGAATGAATGAACATACTAATTTAGGAAGGAAAAAAAGACTGACCAGATAAATTTCTGAAGCCACATAGCCCACAGATCCTTGGGCAAATGGGGTGTTCCTCTGCTCTGCCCTGGCCTCAGGCTGCAGGCAACTGAGCCCTCGGCAACCCCGGACACCCAAGCCTACAGGGTCCGAAGAAAAGTCTACTTTGTCTCAGCTCATGCTCAGAGCCCACATGGAAAACTAACCATCTCGTTTGGTTACTGGGAATCAAGCCAAGCCCAGAAAGAAAGGGACCCAAGATATTAAGAAAAGAACGTCTGGACAAGCAGGGGCGGGGTAAGGGGATCCGGGGGGAAGCAGAGAGAGGGCCATCCTGGAGAGTCTGCAGCACAGCCCAAAAGCTGGGCCTGTGCTCTGGGCCTATGGCTACCCCAGGTCTGTGCTCTTGGCCAGTCTCTCATCAGTGCTAGCCTTCACCTCTGTCATCCTTCCTGCCTCCGAGGGGTACTGAAAAAGTCAGACGCAATCACCAACGCAAGATGGGTGTCGTTAGCGTCGTCATTGTCCGCACAAGCCAGAACTCGTGCCCGTGTGGCCCTGAGTCCCTCCGGCTCTGCTCTCTAGGACAGACATGCTCACCCAGACACATGTGTGAAACATATGTGACAGTGGGGAGAAATCAAAACAAGACCAAACATTCATGTGTGTGGATAGATCATGTGTCAAATGAAGCTAAGTGGTTGTTTATCTAGAATGCAGGGCTGTTTACAGGGTGAAGCCCATGTTCTGAGCACACAATTGCCTTGAAAGGAAGAGTTGGAGGAGGTGTCATAGCAAGCCACCATCCCGGGTTCAGGTGACCTTGTGCGCCATGCCCCACGGATTCGCAAAGCAGCCTTGATATTGTTATCTTCTCTTCTGCAGAGAAGGGAACAGAACATGTGAGAGAATGGAGGCTTGAACACAGGTCTGTCGGAGTGCAAAGATAGGACCTGTTCACTCCAGGAATCCTAGAGATTTTCCAGGCCAGCCACCCTTCAGAGTCATCTGGGCAAACCACAGTGGGCTCCTCTGGTGACAGACTGCTGGCCACGCCCTGGGGCAGCACAGACCGTGCTTGTGGATGTCTGGGACCCCAAGAAACACGGCCGTCCCTCAGCACTACCGAGTGGTCACATTCACCCCTGGGGAAGTGACACCACTGTAGTCTCCCTCCACACTCTGTACCAAGGGACCTGCCTCAGTCCCCAGAGTAGCCTGAACAACCCAGTTTTCATGACTGCCATTCAGATCCCAAGCAGCACGTTCTGTTTTATGAATGGCCCTTGTTTTCAAGACTGAGAACACCCATGATCTAAACACTTAAGCCAAAATGAACAAACAAACAACAAAACCACCCAGGAAAGGACTAGTGACCCAGCACTGCAGGATCTAATCATCTCCCCAGCAGCCAAAGAGAGGTTGGTGACTTGTGAATCTGTCTTCTCTTTGGGGCCTTGGCGAGACACCCACACTCATAAACTGGGCTTCTGAGCCTTTTCGAAAGATTCTAAGGCTGAAGTCCCGCTCTTCTTCCCATGAAATCAGGCATCTTGGGGTGGGTAGGTGAGCCCAATGGTGAGGAGAGTGCAAAGCTGGAAAAGCCAGACAAAGGAACTTCCAAGGGGTAGCGGGACGCACTTCATGCTGCGGCCCACGGACTCTCCATCCAGCCATGGCCCTGTGTGTTGTGTGTGCCTGGAGTTCATCATTAGCAAATCCATTTGCATGGAGTTGGCTTGTTTTTGCTCAGTCAACCAGCACCTCCTACTTTTCAAATATGTGGAAAATAATGAAAATGGCTTGAATAACTGGGATGACTTCTCCCCCCGCAACAGTTTCCCCTGAAAAGATGTCTGGAACCCACAAAGAATGGTCAGATAAGAAACAAGTGGGGACCCATTCAAGACCAAACTTCAGGACCGCTGGTCCCCTCCCAGAATCTGGCAGGTCCCCTCAGGCCCCCAGCCTGCTCCCCTCGAGTGACCCAGGCAGAGGAACTTTCCATCAAGGCGGGACCTGACTCAACCTCTCCCAAACAAACCAGACACCAGCCACCAAACTGTCAGCACAAGAGTTTCCATAATGAGAAGCTTCCAGGAAAGCCCCATAAAACCTTTACTGTAAATTCAATAAACTGGATTTCCAACATGGTGGCTGGGCTGGAGAAGCCTGGGGCCACATGCCACCCTCCACCACCCCCACCATCTCTGCACACACAGAAGTAGGCCATTCCAGCTCTGATGGAGATGCAGCCCCACCCTTCCCCAAGTTGGCTTTCCCATGTTCTCCCCATGCTGGCCACACTGCCAGAGCAGCACAGGCCAGGCTTATGGAGGATCCCCAGTGAGAGACTCTCCATACAGTGCTCAGCCACTCACAGGGTGTGGAAATCCAGCCCTCGGATTTCCTCGAGCACACCCAGGTGCTTCAAGGACTTAGCTCCCTGATGCTTGTCAAAGCCCCTCATCTGCCTTTTCTGTGTACTATACCATTAGCCCATCAAGAAACTAGCTAGCCATCTAAGACCGTACAAAGGAAACACATGCCCTGAGTCACTGAATCCAGATCCAGACGACACTTGGCCCAGGGGGACAGAGTCACAGCATTTATCCTCATCGAAAACCTCACCCTGCACCACGGTTCTCAGCTGGATGCCTCACACCACCCCCACATGGAAACCCCAATGTTCTTGTCCACACAGCTTTCTCCCAAACACAGTCTCACTCTGCCCTCCCATGGCTGCATGCAGAGGGATCCAACACTTGCAGAGGGGTGCAGGTGACCCAGGCTGGGCTCTGCATGGAGATGCAGAGGCACAAATCTGGGGCCTCCAGCTCTGTGCTCAGCCCACCACACCAGGGCAGGAAGGGACCAGGAAGGGTCACAGCAGAGTGTGAGTAGACTGCAGAGGTGATGGCTATCTTGGCAGGAGCCAGGAAATCTGGGTTTGATCAGAAAGTCTCTCCCCTCAAAGCTTGAGCAGGGCTCAGACTTCAGGGATTCTCCAACTCCACACTTGCGCTGTACAGATGAAGAAACTGAGGCACAGAGAGATAAAGCAACTTGCCCAAGGTCCTGCATACATTCCTTCACACAATCAAGAAGCCACCTAGAGCCAAGCACAGTGCCATGAGACCTCACTCCCCAGCACCTCCCACCCCTGGGATAACGCAGCAGGGCCCCATGCATTGTGTGAGGCACGAGACTACGGAGCAGCACACAGTCTAGCAGAAGTCTCCCAGACTCCTGGGAGACGGAGGTCTATGTGGGCCTAAGCAGACACCTCCCCTCCTGACCCTGAGCCTCTGCTTTGCACAACAGACTCAGTACTACGTACCTTCTGCATCCCACCTCCCTGTTGACGGCAAGTGTCAAATGAGATCACATGTAAACCTGTGAATCACTACCTAAGGTAGGAAGGGAGGAAGAGATCACAGAGAATAGGTTAGCTCTGGGAGGCCAAAACAGCTCCAGCATCCCCTTAGGAACAGAGATGTATGGGCCAGGTTCACACAGAGCGCCTGGGGATCAGATCAGGTATCCTGACTCACTGGACCCCTGCCATCTGAGGCAGGCTCTCCGGAGGCTGAGACTTCCCAGCCTGAGCCGAGTCCCCGATGCCTCCAAGAGTGGGCAGAAAGTGAAAGGCACAGTGTGCCTGTCTCCTCCCCGCAGGCCACAGGGTTTCATATTCCTTCCCTGCCTCAAGAGGACCGCAGAATCTCCTCTCCCTCCCGCCCCCACTCTGCAGACACTTGGGGTGTGGATTTTTTTCCACATCTTTTCAAGCTGCTTTTTTGGGAAACTATTTTCCTCTAGTCCTGGACCAAGGACAAACGAGTCAGCACTTGCCGTTGTGAGAGCAGAGGGCAACCAGGCCTTTGCCTGGAGGCCTGCAGGGCACCGCGCAGTCTGTACTTTTCCATGAATGGAGGGAAGGGGGCAGCAGCAGGGGCGGCCTCCCTGGGAATGATGCCTGAGAGACCTAGCAACCCCGGGGAATTCCCAGTTGGCTTCCGGGAACTTACTTCAACCTGATCCTGTTGTTGCTGAGGCCCTGATGAGGGTGGGGATTCAGACTTGGAACCCTGCTCAAAGCGGGAGGTATTTCTGCCTCCCCCACCCCAGGCTTCTCTCCCTGCTGGACCTGCGTGGCAGTCTCTCAGCCTGGGTTTCTGGCCTCGGCGTAGCTGCCTTCCAAGCACCTACCCATTGTTCGCATGACTTCAGTACCCCCAGCTTTAGGGCTGGTTCGGCCTCCCCGGTAACCTGGGGGTGAACCTCGGCCATCCCAATCCCAGAGTCAGATGGAGAACATGAACTCCTGCGGCAGCCAACAGACCAGGATGACGGCAAAGTGTCTCAGGGGACGCAGGCCACGTGCAGAAGAGGTTAAACACATGGAGGTTGGGGTCTGACATACTTGAGCTCCATCGGCCCTGCTGTTACTTCTCTGAGCCTCAGCCTCCTCGGCCGTGAGAGGACTGATGGGTCTTACCTCAGAGAAGTGTAGGTTGCATTAATTAAGGTGATGCATATGAAAAGTACTTGTGCCAGATACAAAATTGGAGAGGTACTGTAATTATGAACGGGCTGGGTAGGCCGGGATATACAAGCTGCCCATCCTCTCAGGCTGGAATTACGCCCTAGGGAGGATGGAAGAGAGGCCCACGGAGCAGCATGGGACACTCCCCCCATGACGAGCTGCATGGACAGCTGGGTTTTTGTGGCGAAGGCCTGCAGCGGAGGAAAAGGGGTTGCCTCTAATCTGTTCCCTGGAGAACTCAGGGAAACTGGAATCTGCAAGGGGCACACATGTGGCCCACAAGCATCCTTCCGAAGTGGCACCCCACACCCAAGGCCCAGACATGCCCGTCTTCCTGCTGGGCTCGCTCCCGGGGACATAATGGGCTTCTCTCCATCCCCCAGCCGGGCCCTTCAGGTTCCTGTCCCCTCACCGATATTCACGTCTTCCTGCCCAGTCTGGAAGAAAATCACCGTGTGAGGCTCTGTGCTTCCTGAGTGCTGATTGACAAGGCAATATGTATGGGGTGAGCATTCCAATTACGCTACAATTATCATACAAATATTTCCCAGCGGTTGGAAAACTATATGCCAAGAATGTTATATTCCAAGGTTAAGAGCGATTACCTACTGTTTTCAGGCAGTGGGATTCAAGGTTTTTATTTTCCACTTTGTGTTTTTCTGTGTGTTGAAAATGAACACTATATGGGTTTTATTTTCACAGAATATCATTAGTTTGTTTTTTTTTAAATGATAAAATTCATCACTGGCTTTTCTTTAAGTTTTTATTCAAATTCCAGTTTAGTTAACATACAGTGTAATATCAGCTTTAGGGGTACATTTAGTGATTCAACACTTTTTTACATCACCCGGTGCCATCATGACAAGGGCCCTCCTTAATCCCCTTCACCTGTTTTACCCATCCGCCACCCCCACCCCTCTGGAACCAGCAATGTGTTCTCTAGAGTTAAGAGTCTGTTTCTTGGTTTGTCTCTCTCTTCTTTCCCTATGATCATTTTGCTTCTTAAATTCCACATATGCGTGAAATAATATGGTATTTGTCTTTCTCTAACTGACTTATTTTGCTTAGCATAATACTAACTCCATCCTCATCATTGCAAATGACAAGGTTTTGTTCTTTTTATGGATGATGATATTACGTTCCATATTTATGCCACATCCTCTCTATCCATTCATCTATCAGCAGATACTTGGGCCATTTTCCATCATTTGGCTATCATAAATAATGCTGCTATAAAGATCGGGGTGCATGTATCCCTTTGAATTAGAATTTTGTATTCTTTGGGTAAATACCGAGTAGTGCAATTGCTGGGTTATTGGGTAGTTCTATTTTGAACATATTGCAGAACCTCCATACTGTTTTCCAGAGTGGCTGCACCAGTTTGCATTCCCTCCAACAGTGTAAGAGGGCTCCCCTTTCTCCACATCCTCGCCACTACCTGTTGTTTCTTGTGTTGTTGATTCTAGCCATTCTGACAGGTGTGAGGTGATACCTCATTGTGGTTTTGATTTGCATTTCCCTGATGATGAGTGATGTTGAGCATCTTTTCATGTGTCCATTGCCCATCTGGATGTCTTCTTTAGAGAAATGTCTATTCACGTCTTCTGTCCATTTTTTAATTGGGTTATTCATTTTGTGGTTGTTGAGTCTTATAAGTTCTTTATATATTTTAGATACTAACCCTTTATCGAGTATGTCATTTGCAAATATCTTCTCCCATTCTATAGATTACTTCTTAGTTTTATTGCTTGTTTCTTTCACTGGTCAAAAGCTTTTTAATTTTGATAAAGTCCCAATAGTTTTTTTGCTTTTGTTTCCCTTGCCTCAGGAGACATATCTAGTAAGAAGTTGCTATGGCTGATGTCAAAGAGGTCACTGTCTGCATTCTCCTCCAGGATTTTAATGATTTACTGTCTCACATTTAGGTCTTTCATCCATTTTTAATTGGCCCTTGTGTTTGGTTCTTTTGCATGTGGCTGTCCAGTTTTCCCAACACCATTTGTTGAAGAAGCTGTCTTTTGCCCATTGGATAGTCTTTCCTGCTTTTTTGAAGATTAACTGATCATATAGCTGTGGGCCCATTTCTGAGTTTTCCATTATGTTCCATTGGTTTATGTGTCTATTTGTTGTGCCAGCGCCATACGGTTTTGATCACCATAACTCTGTAATATAGCTTGAAGTCTTGAATTGTGATGCTTCTAGCTCTGCTTTGCTTTTTCAAGGTTGCTTTGACCATTTGGGGTTTATGTGGTTCCATGTAAGTTTTAGGATTGTTTATTCTATCTTTATGACAAATGCTGGAGGTATTTTGATAGGGATTGCATCAAATGTGTAGATTGCTCTGGGCAGTGTAGACATTTTAACAATATCTGGTCTTCCAGTCCATGAGGATGGAATGTTTTCTCCTTGTGTCATCTTCAATTTCTTTCATTAGTGTTCTACAGTTTCCAGCATATAGATCGTTCACCTCTTTGATTAGGTTTATTCCTAGATATCTTATGGTTTGGGGTATAATTGCAAATGGGATCAATTCCTTGAATTCTCTTTCTGCAGCTTCATTATTGGTGTGGAGACATGCAACAGATTTCTGTATGTTGGCTTTATATCCTGAGACTTGACTGAATTCCCATCACTGGCTTTTCTTTTCTTTCTTTTTTTTTTTTAATTCTATTTCCTAATCATTTTCTTTTTAAGATTTTACTTATGTATTTGCCAGAGAGAGAAAGAGAGAACACAAACAAAGGGAACAGCAGGTAGAGAGAGAAGCAGGCTCACCGCTGAGCAAGGAGCCTGATGCAGGACTTAATCCCACGACCCTGCGCTAATATAACCTTCTTGTGTGATACACCCGAATATGTGTTGGCTGTGGCAGATTGTATTTTGCCAAGATGACCTCAACAATATTTCCCACCCACAAGCCCTTCTTCCAAGATGACGATAATTCTCCCATCAAAGCCTATGTTCTTTTCTTGAACCTGGACAGATCTTTGGGACGCCTTCAATCAGCAGAGTATGATGAAGGATATGTTGTGTGACTGCTGTGGGCTTCATTTCGCTCTGCTGCAGTGCTTGCTCTAGGGGAAGGTTGGTGCCAGAGAAGCAGTCCCACTGCCCTGAGGCCTCCATGCTGTGAGGAAGCCCAAAGGGGGCCAGGCTGAATGACACATGGAGAGTTCTTTTTTTTTTTTTTTTTTTTAATTTGACAGACATATCACAAGTAGGCAGAGAGGCAGGCAGAGAGAGACAGGAGGAGGAGGCAGGCTCCCTGCTGAGCAGAGAGCCCGATGCGGGACTTGACACATGGAGAGTTCTTAAAACCATCTTAAAACCATCCAAAGAAGAGAAGGCTCTCAGCAGCTTCATACCCCCACCATCCCAGCACCAGTCATGCTGACTGCAACTTCCCCAGAGACCCTGAGCTAGGGAGGCCAAGCCCAACCCTTCCTGAATCCACAAAAGACAGAAACTGATTGTCCTTTCCAGTTTGAGGGCAGTGTGTTATGCAGCAACAGCTAACCAGAACAGAGTCTGGTACCTGGAAGTGGTATGCTGCCTTCACAAGGCCGAAAACACTTGGCAGTGGCTTTGTAACTGGCAGGTAGTTGGGAGTTGGAAGGACCTGAGATTCTGTCCATAGTGAAGCCTGATTGCCTCTAGGACTCTGTCATTGTGGGCTTAAAGGAAAACATGATGGGAAGCTGGAGGACAGGGCACTCTTTCTCCGCTGTGGCACAAATTCTGGTAACATGTTCGCCTGCAGTAAGGTGGAAACTAGGACCGGTAACAAACTAACTTGATGATCTGTGATTTGCAGGCAGAATATTGGCAGGGCCACCTGGCCGCACTTCAGTCCCTGTGACTCAGTGTGAGTGGAGAGAGATGAAAGAAGGGATGAACTGATATACATAATGGAGTGTCTGAAAATGGAACTTGCTCATGTCCAACCTGTCCACCATCAACGATCCTCATATTAAGAAATGCACCAAACCTAAGGAGGGACTGTGAAGTCCTTTGTCCAAACTTCAGGAAGGTTCAAGATTATGCCACTAGGCCAATGGCTCTCCATCAATGGCTTTTTTGTCCCCTCCCCCACCCCAGACACACGTGGCACTGTTTAGAGACACTTCTGGTCATCATAACTGGGGGAGGCCACTGGCATCAAGTGGATGAGCTATCACTCCACCTCCATTTAAGCTGAAAATTATCCCACCATTCCCACCTTCATGCCCAGTTGTCCTTACCTTCCTCTCTCTCTCTCTTACTAGCATACTAGATAATTAGTATTAATTATTACATTTATCTCTTACTGTCCATCTTCTCCCAGAAGAATGTAAGCCACAAAAAGAACTGGGATTTTAAATAATACATACTTTTTTTTTTTTTACTGCTGTAGCCTGAACACTTAAAGAGGACCGAGTGCCAAATAGGGTTGAATGAATTTTTATTGAATAAATGAACAAATGCCTACAACTTCTCCCATTCCCTGTATTAAAAGACTTTGTAATTTTTACCAATTAAATAGATAATAGTCAATTTACTGTTGTCTTAATTTATTTTCCTTGATAACTAAGGAAGTTTGAATATCTCTTCATGTGTATATTTGTCATATATATTTCCTATTCATGTGCCTTCTCTATTTTCTCTTGAGTTGTTTTCTTGTTACTGAATGGTAGAAATTATACATATATAATCTCAAAACGAATCTCTTATAAATTACATGCACACTGAGTATCTGCTCCCAGTATGCAACTCATCTTTAAGATGTCTAATAAACAGAAATTCTTTATTTTAATCTAATCAATGTTGTGGTAAATTCTTTTTGTCTTGTTTAAGAATAAACTATTCTCCTCACACCACAGCATCAGTGCTAGGGGCCGGTCCTTTCAAAATCTTTCCTTTTAATGAAAATCTTACTTTACTGTCCACAGAGGAGTCCATGCATGAAATTCAAGGTATTACAAAGACCTCAGGCCCCTCCAAAGAGTCAAGCCCACCCACCCCCAAACCCAGAGGCCCCCCTCTCTCCTTCAGTATCATCACCTTCTCCCCTCTAGCAACGTAAGGAGAGACAACACCATTAATCACTCACGGAGAGCTGCCAGGTGGGCAAGAGGTGGGGGAAATGGGAAAGAGCCCAAGGGAAGGGCTGCAGTTTAGAAATACCAACCAGCGGGAGGAGCCCTCCCCCTGCCAGAGGAAAGGGGCAAGTCCCAACACAGGATTCTAAGGGGCATTTAGGGATTTGAAATGTAGCAAAACAGTTGATAATAAAGGAGGGTGGGGGTGATGCACTAAGGAGAGCTCTGGCTAAAGCAGGTGAGGCTGTGCTTTTAAAGAAAGAGATACCCTTTCAGATGGGCTCCGTTAAGGCAGGGGACAGTTGGGGTTACCTTCACATCCCTAAGAGCACCAGCCTTGGGCTGATCTGCACGTGGGCACAGGCTCCTGGAAATGAGTAGACATCCAAGACAGGGGAGGGAGAAGGGACGAAGTTGTTTGAGTCGAAAGGCTGGCAGTACTATTTGGACCCTGACGTAGTCACTCACCGATCACAGGCTTCCAGAGGCCTCCTTGACTTCACATCTGAGGATATAAGTCCTTTCTCCTGTGTGGAGGAGAAAAGGAGACATTTCAAAACACCTGAAAATGCCCCTGTCCGTCTTCCTAAGGTTAGCGGGGCTCTCCGTGTGTAAGCTGCACAAACTCCGGAGCTGCCCACCACCGAGGAGTCGCTAATCTAACTTGAAGTGTTGGGATTTTGCCTCCTGTGAACTTGGCTTTGAACTTTCTGTCATCTCTGCCAAGAAGGGAAGCAATACCCAGTCACTGCTGCCCAAGCTTGGGCCATGGGTAAACCTCCCTCCTCAGCTCATCCTTCTCTACCCCGCTGGCCCCAGCACCCCAGAAAGACACCCCAGAGAGACAGCTGAGCACCGGACTGAGAGCCACCAGAGCCAGACCCTGCTCAGGCTAGTTCCTCTCATCCACACAAAGAATTTTTGAAATGAAACACAAGACCAAAAATTGAAAGGCCCTCAGGCAGAGAATGAAGTCCAGGCCTAACCTTTACCTTCTCCCACCTGCCACAGAAAAGTATACGGTGGGCCTCTGTGCCCTGCGAATTTGCCATGAGTCACCCAGAAGTAGCTCCCTCAGCTCAGAGCCAGTCTCCCGGTCCACAGACATCACTAGACCTGTGAGAGGGGAATTTCCCCTGCAGGTTTCCCTGCTGCTCACGAGCCCATAACCATTTCAGAAAATTGGGTCCCTCGAGCAGGCAGGACCTGTACAGATTTAGCTCTGTCAGATAATTTGGCAAGAAAGGGAACCCCATACTCAAACCTTTCACAATGAGCTGAGCCCTGGAGCTCTGGCTCGAGACCCTGCACACACAGGGGGCTTACTGGGAGCATCTGAAGGGTGGGAGTGGGAGACAGGAGCACATGTCCTATCTTCAAGGATCTCCCAGTCCAAGGAAGACTTCATGGGTAACAAATATCCTAATCTAAAATGTAGAGGCAAAGTCCCTGCTGTCAGGAAAGGAGCCTCCTCCAGAAAGTTCCCAAGCCCCTAGAGGCCCCTGATGGGGCAGATGAGCACACAGTTGCCAGATTTAGCAAATACAAGGCATCCAGTTTAACTTCAATTTCAGGTAAATAAGGAATCTTTCTTTTTTGGTGTACTTAAACTAAGAAAAAAGATGATTCCTTGCCTATTCAAAATTTAAATTTACCCAGATGTCTCATATTTTATCTGGCAACCCTAGAACAGAACAAAATCACAAGCCCCAGAACTTGGTCTATGTATGTGGCAACATGAGAGTAAATGAAAAATCAAAAGTCACAGGTCACAATGCTGTAGGTCTGTGGGCGGCAGGGGGATGCCTCAGACTCTGCCCCAGCACCGCAGGTCCCTGCGAGCTGCTTCCTTGTGTGGTAGGCAGCTTGGGACCCAGAGAGAGACATACAGGGGCTTGGCAGCCAGCTGTGTCCTCTCAAGCCAGAGCTGAGGCCAAGCACGCTGGGAGAGAAGATCATGGGCGGGCCCTCGAAGTCCTTGAGCCAAGATCTGGGGGAACCCAGATGGGTGCCCAAGGGACAGTGTGTGCTTTCAAAATGAAGAATGATGGGAAGTCTTCTTGGTTGCCAGGCAGGAAACCTCCATGAGAACACTGCTGTTAGTGGTGCTAGAAGCACGGGAATCTGAAAGGAGGGGGACTGGAAAATAGGAAACGGAAATGATCCAGAGCTGAAGCCACAGACTTGGAAGGTTTGAGCTCCCTGTGACGCTGGGAGACCCAGGCTCTACAAGCCTAACACCAGGAGGCCCGCCTCCCCTGGGACAGGTTTCTGTCCCCACATCCACAGCTCCCCAGCACCTGCCATGTGGGCTGGAAAAGCAATTCACCAAGCCCAGAACTATTATGAAATATGTAACCACTCTTCCCCATCAGATCAGTGAACTCAGGGGGCCTCCATCTGAGGCAGTCAAGGGTCTCGTCTTATAAAGACCTCCCAAGAGGCAGAAGAAGTTTCAGTAACCTCAGCTTCCAGGGGTCCGAGGCCTAAGAATCACCAACACTAGCAAGTTAACAGACCAAATGCTGATGTCCAGGGAGCTCCCCGGCATTCACCTTGCCCCAGCCCAGCCCTCCTCCTCCTCTCCTCTTCCTTGGTCTTGGGCACCAGGCTCCTGGCTCCTGGTGCACTCCTGTGAGGAGGGTGAAGAGGGCTGAGAACATCTCAACACCCCAGAACAACCTGGAGTCAAGGCAGCTCTCGTCCCTGCTGAGAGTCCCACCCAGCACTTTGAGGAGCTTTGAAAAGGGTCATTATGATCACTACTGTTATTGCTCTTTACCAACCACTAACTGTATGCCAGGCAATGCTAAGAATTTTATACCCTGCCTCACGGAATGCACAACCTGTGAAATGGGCACCACCACTATTTTACAGACAGGGATCTAACAGCCACAGACATATACCCATCTAGACAGTTAACACTCTAAAGTAGAGGAGACCGGTGAGACAAAACCTCAGATATTGGAATTGATCATCAGGGTGAAACCTCCAGTTCTTAGGAAAACAGTATCAGGACAGAAGATGCTAAGGGCAGGCTCCAAGTCCTTACAACACCGCTCTCGGCCAGCAGGGGGCACCGATGTCTGCAAAAAGCTACTTTGCCACAGCCAATGTAGACACCATTGGTGCGGAGGAATACAGACACCAAAGAGAAGAAGGGGAGATGATCCCTTGATCTCTATGGGCCCCAGCAAGGAAAATTGAAACAAAGCCGGCGTGTGCAGCAATTGAGCCTCCTTATCAGCTCCCTGACAGCTCCGCAAATGCTCTGTGGAGAAGACCAGCCTTGCCTTCCCGGCCCCTCTGGTTTCTCTGTCCTGCCAACTCTTCAAGATGGCCACAACCTCTGTGGTTTCTCTTTCCCTCAGTGGAGTCCCTGTTTACTCAGATCAAGGGCACACCTGTGCTCAGGCCAGGCAAATGCCCCCAGGGAAGAAAATGGGGATCAGCTAGCCTAGGAAAGGCTCTTCCTTCCCCAGGTTAGTTGCTTCCGATTCTTTGCTTCCAAGGCTCTCCATTGTCTTTCCACATATGCTTTGTACAGTGTATCCAGTTTTCCTCTCTTTACTGCCTTAGTGTAGCAGTTGTGGTGGCCTGTTGCAACTCTGTATCTTACCCAGAAGCAGATGTCCAAGTTCCCTCCCTCAGCCTCGGCTTCCTCATTGTGAAATGATGATTATGGTGTGAAGTTTAAATGAACAGAGGTATGGCAGTGCCAACACAGTGCCCAGAGCACAGTGGGCACTCAGCAGAGTCTGACCTGTGGTCAGCCACCTAAGGGATTTGCAGGGCGGAGGGCCTCTGGGTCCTGCTGAAGAGCACTGGACTTGGAGTCCACAGGTTCCTTGAATCCCAGCTCCCCCATGTGCAAGTTGCATGAGCTTCAGTTTTCTCCTCAAAGAGGAAAACTCATGTCCATCTCATAGTCTTAGGCACATTAAATGAGATGCCATCTGTGAAGCCCTCAGCAACGTGCACGGCTGGCTCTCAGTGGGTATGCGGTGGTAACTAGTAGTATATCTTCTCTCACTAGATGAAGTAAGGGCAGGTGGATTAAGGCATTATAGCATTTGGAGAGTGCCCAGGAAAGACCAAATGTCATAATGGGTATCAGAAAGATATAAGGCGATGATAAATAATTCTCACATTTTCTATCCACTTAGCAATTTTCTCGAGTGCTTTGACATTATCTCTTCATGTTCTCATTATCACGAGGTAGTAGACAGTAGAACAAATATTACCTCCATTTTAAAGATGAAGAAACTAAGCTTTAGTGAGATTAACTGAATTAGCTACTCAGGCACAGAACCAGAATAAGAATTAGTCTTTACATTCCTAGTTGCTGTCTTCAAGGACCTAATAATCCTACCATGAAATGGGCCAGAGAGGGACGCCTAGACAGTTTAGTGGGTTATGCCTCTGCCTTCGGCTCAGGTCATGATCTCAGAGTCCTGGGATTGAACCCCACATCGGGCTCTCTGCTCAGCAGGGAGCCTGCCCTCCCTGCATGCCTGCCTCTGTGCCTACTTGTGATCTCTGTCTGTCAAATAAATAAATAAAATCTTAAAAAAAAGAAAGAAAGAAAGAAAGAAAGAAATGGGCCAGAGAATATAATCAGGTGGTATAAGGTAATCAGCAGGGGTATGGTAGAAGGTCAAAGAGAGGAGAGCTGTGGGAAAGCTTGCTAGCCATGACTGTGTTTATGGGTTGATTGGAACTCCAGTCATCATTGCCTAGTGCAGACCAGAGGCCTAAAGAGAACCGATAAAGCCCAGAAATCCTGATAAGATGGAGACTAGGAGTGAGTTCATATTTCAGGTGGTTTGGCAAGGTCCAACTGCACATTTTTTCTGTGTTCATTCAGCAAAAATGTTTTCAGCTCTTACCTCCTAGCAGGTGCTGTGTTAGACACTAGAACACAGTCAGGAACAAAAACATAGTTCCTATCATCATGGAGTTTATGGTCTAGTGAAGGAGACAAACAATGATGAAATAAAGCCACACACAGATATATGATTACAAAATACATGTCATGATGAGAAAGTACCAGGTGTATTAAGAGAGCCCCTAACCGACAAACTTGGACAAGGGCTGGGAGGGGCACAAGAAGGCCAACTCTGAGAGCCCCACAGGCAGAAGGCTATGGGGCTCCTTCAGGGGAATCCCCACACAGAGTGGATGGAACAGACAATGAGGAAGAGAAGGCCAGGGAGGTCAAAGAGAGACTGATCACCCAGGACGTGGGGCACGGAGGCCCCCTAGGCCCATATGGCCTGGGCCTTCAGGCTGCTCTGGGAGCTGGGTCTTGCTCTAAAAGAAATGTGAAGCCAACAAAGCCGTTAAGCAATGGGGGAGAAAAAGGAGCAGAGGGTGGTCTTTTTAGGGTTCTTTGATCATAAACAACAACAACAGAGTCTGGCTTACTTCAGAAAAAGCTAATTTATTGGAAGCAGATGTTGTGGCATCAAAGGAAAGGCTAAACAACAGGGTCTTAAAAAGGACAGGAACAAGGGAAATGCCACAGATCCCAGGAGTGGGGATTACAGAGAGTCACCATCATCCCCAAGAAGCTGCCTGACCACTTTCTAGTCCTTGTGCTGCATCTCTCAGACTCTGATTCCCCAGGGAGAGTCTTGGACAGCTCGGTTTGGGTCACATGCTTACTTTTGGCCACAAGACAACACACCTACACTGACAGACTCTCATTAAGACAACTTCCAAGGGGAGGAACGTTCTCCCAAAGGAAAATCGCAGAGAAACTGGGGAGATGTTCCCAAAGAAGTGGGAAGGGATTCTGCCCCCCCCCAAAAAAAAGAAATTAGGCATTTACTACAGACTCTGAAAAAAAGGTAAGAGGATCATTAAGGACAAAGTGAATTTACCTGTGGTTTTGCCTAAGAAACAAAGTCAGGCAGCATCATGTCAGGGGGTGGGCCATAGGGGAGGTTTGGGAGATGAGAAGTAGAGAAAAGAGGTACCACATGGTGCCTCATATCAGGTCACATGCCACCTAACCTTCCCCAGGCCTCATTCTCTGACTCATCCATAACATTCAGAAAGATAAAGTAACCAACCACTAAATAAATAAGCCACTAAGCTATGGAGAGGTGGCAGAGGAAACTGAAAAGGAATTTATTTATTCCACCAATAATTATGTATAAATATGTCCATCCAAGGAAGAAGGCTAACTCTGAAGTGTCCCCCTGCTTTGGAAGGATGAAGGAAGGGATAAATATTACCCATCCATGAGATTCTGGGTGTCAGAACAAAAAGCCAGGAACATGAGCTGACAGACTATAGGCAGGAAGCACCCAGAGACAGGCCAAAGCCCCTTCTCCTCCTCCTGAAGATCTATCGCATTAGAATAGCACTGTAGTTTCCTTCCTGGACAGGCAACTTCCCCCACTATATGCTAATTCAATGCTTCATTTCTCACAGGAAGAACATTTCATTGTGGGTTGCAGTATCTTAAGAAATCCACAATGCTTCAAAGAAAATAGACATTGCAAAAGAACTAAAGATAAAAAGGGCACAGGCTTGGAAATTAGGGTGGGATAGAAAGCTTTGCTTGTCTCAGTGCTATTTCCACTGGAATAGAGCTCAAGGTTCTTTGTGCAATTTCAAGGCATCAGCCTGACAGTTTCAGAAGATCTTATTGCTGCCCCCCCCACCTTTCCGCCCCCAAACACACACTTCTTTCATTGCAATGAGATGAAAACTTTTTGGTGCAAAAAGAATGGCATTGATTCTAAGGAGAAAGCTCAGAGATGAAACTGACGTGTAATGTGTCAAGTCTTCAAAACTCCACTGCCAAAACCAAGAGATGTCTATTTGCAGAAAGACAGTGGGGAAAATTATGGCCACTTCCAACAGCACATGTTGCTTCCACGTGAAGCAAGCTGATGAATTTACAATAAGACCTTGGGCAAATAAAGGAACGTGTGAAGGAAAAGTAGCACATGTTCCTTAAAGAGGAAACTCTTACTACTAGTGCATTACAATAGTTTCCTTACTGGTCTCTCCAGCCTAGATCACTTTTTCCACTTCACTCCACTTTACACCAGCTCCCAGATTGGTCTTTCTACCCACACACCACCCTAAACACTAATGTGCCTACCCTCTTAAATCTTTCTAAACTTAGCCCACTTTCCCCGAATTTTTCCTTGACGCTTTTTGTCATATCTGTGCACCATTCAAATTATTACTTCGGGGCGCCTGGGTGGCTCAGTGGGTTAAGGCCTCTGCCTTCGGCTCAGGTCATGATCTCAGGGTCCTGGGATTGAGACCCTCGTAGGGCTCTCTGCTCAGCGGGGAGCCTGCTTCCCCCTCTCTCTCTGCCTGCCTCTCTGCCTACTTGTGATCTCTGTCAAATAAATAAATAAAATCTTTAAAAAAAATTATTACTTCATGAATTTGATTAAACTGCCTCATTTTCTTTGTTTTCGTTCATCATAGGCAATATTATCATTAATGTTTAAATTTTCCAAAGTACATTACTATAAATGCCTAACTGATAAACTCTAAAGTATCCGTCATAGGCCACCGAAAACCATTTCATGCATCCCCTGTCCCACCGAGCTCCCCTCATTTATCCACCCAGCACTCTGGCCAAAGCAGACAATTCACCATCCCCCCACCCCACCCCCCCACACACACCACTCACTGCAGGGTTTGTCCCACCACCCAACTCTGTCTTTCAAATCACACTAATCATTCAAGACCCTCCACTGCCACCCCTTCCTGAGGTTTTCCCAGATGCACTCAGCCTGAAGGAGTTTTTTCTCCCTGAGCTCTCACAGCACTTAGAGCACCAGGACTTCTTTCTTAGAACTCTCTGTTGGCCTCTTCGAAGTATGAGGTTTGGTAGACACCTTTCCTTTCAGAATATCTGCAGGCTTGCTGAGACCAGAGGTCGGAGCTGGTTATTTTACATAGGCTCTTGCTCAGTTAACACTTGCTGGATGAACGCATTCTCCTTGCTGACCAGTGCTCTTTTTGGCAAAACACAAATCTGCTCATATCATTCTCCTGCTCCCCACAAAATAAAATTTCAATAGCTTAGCAGACATAAAGAAACAGGGTCCTTCGTGATTTGGCTTGAGTTGTGGGGAAAAAGCAGTCTCTTCCCTCTCCCTTTGCCCTGGCGGAGTAAGACTTGCGCTCTCTCTCCAGTGTGTCAGTGTATTTTTAGCCTTCTCTTATAAAGCCAAGGTGATAGGGGATTCCCTTGGCTAATAAACTAGGTTCCATTCCATCCCTTTGCAAGTCCTGCACAGACAGAATGGTGGTTATTTTTATGTGTCAACCAGACCAGGGACAGGGTGTCTAGACATTTGGCCAAACATCATTCTGCGTTTGTCTGTGAGGGTGCTTCTGGACACAGCTGAGTTGGTAGATAAAGTAAAGCAGATACCTCCTCCCCCACCCTGTCATGTGGGTCTGCCCCATCCAAACAGTTGAAGATCTGAATAGAACAAAAGGTTGAGTAAGAGAGACCTCCTCCCATGTGACTGCTGTAAGCTGCGACATTGGTCTTTTTCTGCCTTCAGATTTCAACTGAGAAAAATCAGTCCAGCTTTTGGACTGGAAGTGCACCGTTGGCTCTGCATCTGCAGACTACAGACCTTGGGACTTTTCAACCTCCCCAATCATGTGAGCCCATCCCTTATAATATATATTCACATACATCATTTTGGTTCTGTCTCTCTAGAGAATACAACTAGTACAGATGGTCATACGCCTTGCTTTAGAATGTAAAACTCCTTAGCATTTTGTTCTGGGTCTTTGGGGCCTTTGTCAAAATTTAGAAACAACAGGGAAAGTCACACAAAATTATGCCAGCTTATTATTCTGTAAATGTGTAAAGTTTTTCCTAATCCAGGTGAAGAAAATGGGGATCATCTAGGAGATACAATAAATATTCACACTTGGACTTGAATGAGTTATATTCTCTCCCCTCCCACCCCCCTATAAAAATGAAAACAAAGGTAAATAGGTTATTCCCATAGGGCCCTATGGAAATAATCAATTATCCTTTGCATTTGTTCCCTCTCCTGTTTCCTGGTCCCGTCTCTGGCTTCACGCTTGTCTACACAAGTAGGCGCGCGCACCTTCCTCTCACCAGCAAACACAGAAGCGAAACTAGGATGAAAGGGAGCTACTGCTGCTTGAACGCTACAGAGAAAACATTGAAGGAGGAGAGCTCAGCCACCTGTGACCAAGGCATGGGTTGTAATCTGGAAACCAAGGCCCTTGCCTTCCCTCTCTCTCTGGGTATCCAAGAAATGGCTGGTTTACAAACCTGGAGCCCACAGACTATTTTCCAGCAGCAATTGCATAGCAACAAGATTCATGCACTGCAAACCCAGGAGTCAAAAACTGTTCACATCCTGCTTATCAAAACCAAAGTTACAAAGTGCCCGGGTGGTTTACTCAAGCAGGCATCTGCCTTCAGCTCAGCTCATGATCACAGTCCTGGGATTGAGTCCTGCATTGGTCTCATTTTTGTCTCTTCCCTACTCTCGTGCTTTCTCTCTCAAATAAAAAAATAAAATCTTAAAAATAAAAAAAAAAAGTTATGATAGAGGCACGCCAGTCTTCTTTTTCCAGCAGTAGGGCAGACTCGATATACCAAACTACTTTCTCTATTGAAACTGAAACACTGGATAAAATACATCAGCATCTTTTTAAAAACACATTGCTTAGCTAGCACAAAGGCCAAAGTGAACCGAAAGCAAGAATCCTGGGAAGGAAAGGTGCCGAGGCCACCTTCGGACCCAAGTTTCTGTTCAACAGCTGCAGAGTCTTGCAGTTCATCGAGTAAAGTGTGAAATCCTACAGAGGTCAAGAGCCGTTTAGGAAGCCCTTGCCAAACCTGGTATACCTTCCCAAGGGCTATACTCTCAACGTAGGAATAGAGAGGAAATAAACCCATCATTAGAAAGGGGGCAACAAGGAAATGGACATGTTATGATCTTGAAGTTGACAGGGGCGGGGGGCGGGGGTGGTGGTGGCGTGGGTGGAGGGGTTTCATGTGAAACCTCCCCTGAGAACTTGTACAGCCAGCCTTGAAATAATACTCTGTGGTATTAACTTCAGATGACTGATCTGCAAAAGTCCAAGTAAATCCTCTCCGGAGAGATAAAACCTCAACTCAGGATACAAAGCACTTCCAAATTTTCCAAGGAAAAAGAGCAGCTTACAGGAAGAAAAGAGAAATAAATCACACAATTCACAAGGAAACAAGATGTTAAGATCAACAAGGCAGAAAGTTCCAGAGGCAGCAAAATCAGATCTCAGAGAGCTCAAGGGTTGAGATTAGGCAATCTAGAAAGTCAGCTTTTCCTACACCATCTTTGCCTGTTTTCTCCCATCTCCAAATGTAGACCTCTTTCAGCTTCCGTCTCTCCACACCTGCCTATTTCTTCCCTGCTTTTGCTGCTTCTTCAACCTGTGTTTCTCCACAGACATCTTCCCAAAGCACCAAGAACATGTCCAAAACTTTCCATTCAGGAAAGAAGGAAAGAAAAGGAAACTTGCTCCCCCCACCCATCTTGCTCTACCACTCTTACAGCTGGGTTTCCCAAAGAGTGGCGACAGTGACTCCCCCACTGTCCATTCACCACTAAACTGCAGCCCAGCCTCCACCCCCACCCCCACTCGTCTGAATTAACCCTTACCCCAGATTCCCGAGTGACCAGAGCACCGAATCCAGTCAAACCTTATCTCACCTGATTCTGCTAAGGTTCTGTGCTCTAACGATTCCTCCCACTCCGAAACTTCTCCCCCACCTTCTCCTCCACCACCTCTATGACATCACTTTCTTCTGATTTTGCTCTTACATCTCTGGTCATTTCCAGCCAGTCTCCTTTAAGTATTATGTCTCCTCTGCCCACTTCTTAAAATGTAGTTGTTTTAAAGTTTCCATTCTCAACACTTTTCACATTCTCCCTGGCCATGTCATCCACTCTCATGGCTTAAAGCAGTTGTCCCATCTCTGGGGCATGCATAACCTGGCAACGTAAGAAATCTTTCCAGAGGGCACTCCAACATGAATACTTTCAAGAGAATCTGTTTCCAGATCCTCCATTGCCATGTGTACTCCTTCCTAGAGTCAATCTGCCTGAGACTATGCCTGAGATCAAGCTGTCTTCCTTCACAAGCTCTTTCTCACTCATCCTAAATCTGAGAAGAGTACATCTCTTCAGAGTTTACAGAAAAATCTCTGTATTTTTACAGAAAAATCCCAGCAACTTGAAAAACTACTGTCGGAGAAAACAGTCTGATGGTTGCTAGAGGGGAAGGGGGGGGATGGGCAAAATGGGTGAAGGGGAGTGTAGCGTGAGGGGTGAAATGAGATACAGGCCTCCAGTTATGGAATG
The DNA here is from genome assembly GCF_010015895.1 of Lontra canadensis. Classification (NCBI taxonomy): domain Eukaryota; kingdom Metazoa; phylum Chordata; class Mammalia; order Carnivora; family Mustelidae; genus Lontra; species Lontra canadensis. The sequence continues at coordinate 4,970,868 of NW_022631069.1, forward strand.
AATAAATCACGGGCATGAAAGGCACAGCATAAGGAATATAACCAACGGTACTCTGATAACCTTGTATGGGGACAGATGGCAGCTGCACTTGTGGTGAGCATAGCCTACTTGTATAGACTTGTCAAATCACTCTGCTATACACCTGAAAGCAATGTGATATTGTGTGTCAACTCTATTTCAATAAAAAAAATTGCCATAGACATTGCAACTACCTACAATGACTATAATACAGGGAATGACTATAATATGGGTAATAAATGCTCTTGCAAGTTAGAAGAGTTCCAACTATGCTTTCAGTAAAATTGAAGAAAGACCAAATGGAGGTGTCAGCTTATTGATCATTTGATGATAGTTTTTGATGAGATATCCATATGAGAACTGGGTTCATAATTCAGAAGGGGTTTAAAGAACTGATTGACATTGCTCTAACAACTTCTTCCACCCTCATCCACTTACTTATCTCAACAACGTTTCTCAGCATTAATATTAAAGCAATGAAAAATATTAAGGGAATTTATGCTGAGCCCTGTATTATTCTAGCAATAAGGAATATTCATCCATGGATACATGAAGTAGTAGGAAAAAGTCTCAGGCCCACCAAAGTCGTTAAGAGATGCAGCTCCAGTAATATTTTACTTTTATGTTTAATAATGGTGTATTTAAGCTATATTGTTATTTTAACCAGTAATCAATTTTGTACTAAGAATAATTTTAATGATAGTTCAAGCTAGAATAAATTAATTAACACCTAGAGCATTAGGATCTTAGGAGGCAAAACTTCTTCTAATAAACATATTCTTAAAATAAAATAAATGTATAATAAGGGGAGAGCAAGAGGGCGGAGGAGTAGGAAACCTAAATTTCGTCTGGTCCCAGGAGTTCATCTAGATAGTTATCAGACCATTCTGAACACCTGCAAACTCAACAGGAGATCGAAGAGAAGAGCAGCAATTCAAGGAACAGAAAACCAACCACTTTTTGGAAGGTAGGACGTGCGGAGAAGTGAATGTGAGGTACAGGGAAAGAGACTGTGGGGGGAGGGAGGTCAGGTCCCGGCAGGTGGTAGAGCAGCAGATCACAAAATCGGAACTTTTAGAAGTGGCTCCACTGAGGGACATTGCTCCCAGGTATCAGAGCAGGGAAGCCGGCTGCAGAGACGGAGCCGAGGAAGGGGTTCTCCACTTGGGATTACCTTATACCATGATCTGAGGCACGGTCAGGCCACTGCTCTTCGGGCAGGGACCCCACAACCAGCAGAGTCAGGAAGACACCTTCCTTCCCAGGGAGGAGTAGCATGGGAGCTGCAGGAGTCAGGGGGCATCGGAGACTCCAAACAGGCCATGTGCCAGAGACAGAAATGCTCAGTCACAGTCCAGGTGAGCTCCGAGCATGGCCAGAGACCAGGGAGACAGGAGGGATTGACTGCTTTTCTCTGAGGGTGCACTGAGGAACAGGGCCCAGAGCTCTCCACTCCTCCAGGCCGGGGATTGGGAGGCCACCGTTTTCATTCCCGTCCTTCAGAGCTCTACGGAAAGCATCAGGGAACATAAGCTCCTGAGAGCAAACCTGAGCAGATTATTTAGCCCTGCCCCTGGCAAGGGCGGTGCAATTCCTGCTCCAACAAAGACACTTGAGAATCACTGCAACAGGCCCTTCCCGCAGAAGATCAGCAAGAACATCCAGTAAAGACCAAGTTCACCAATCAATGAGAACTGCAAAACTTCAGAGCTAAGGGAAAGCAACAGGTAGAATTCATGGCTTTTTCCTCATGATTCTTTAGTCGCTCAAAGTTAGATTGTTTAAATTTTATTTTTTTTCTTATTCTATTTTTAAAAATTTCTCCCCTTTCCCATTTTAACCTATTTTAACTATTTTATCTTATCACTACCTTTTAAAAAATCTATTTAAATTTTCACTGTTATACTCATATTCTATCCCTCCATTGTATTTAACTGTATTTTTTATATACATAGAGGTTTACCTTTCTTTAAAATTTTGGGATACAGTTTGTCCTAACAGATCAAAATATACCCTAAATCTAGCATATGGCTCTGTTCTAATCTCTAGCCTGATCACATTATCTCCCTTTTATTCTTTTTTCAACCATCTTCTTATCAATTCCTTTTTTAAAATATTTTTTAAATTTCACTTTACAGTCATATTCCATCCCTTCATCATGTTTACCCTTACTTTTGTGTGTGTGTGTATGTGTATATATATATATATATATACACATATATATATGTGTGTATATATATATATATGTGTATATATATATATGTATATATATATATAAGTTTTTCTTTCTTTAAAAATTTGGGAGACAGTTTTTTCTAACAGACCAAAATGCACTCAAAATCAAGTGTGTGGCTCTGTTCTATTCACCAGTCTAACCATCTCTATTAAAAGAAAGCTGGGGTGGCAATCCTTATATCAGATAAATTAGATTTTAAGCCAAAGACTATAACGAGAGATGAGGAAGGACATGATATCATACTTAAATGGTCTGTCCAACAAGAAGATCTAACAATTTTAAATATTTATTCCCCTAATGTGGGAGTGGCCAATTATATAAACCAATTAATAACAAAATCAAAGAAACACATTGACAATAATACAATAATAGTATGGGACTTTAACACCCTCCTCACTGCAATGGACAGATCATCTAAGCAAAAGATCAACAAGGAAATAAAGGCTTTAAATGAAACACTGGACTAGAAGGACGTCACAGATATATTCAGAACATTCCATCCCAAAGCAACAGAATACATATTCTTCTCTAGTGCACGTGGAACATTCTCCAGAATAGATCATATCCTGGGTCACAAATCAGGTCTCAACCGGTACCAAAAGACTGGGATCATTCCCTACATATTTTCAGACCAAAGTGCTTTGAAACTAGAACTCAACCACAAGAGGAAAATTGGAAAGAACTCAAATACATGGAGACTAAAGAGCATCCTACTAAAGAATGAATGGGTCAATCAGGAAATTAAACAAGAATTTTAAAAATTCAAGGAAACAAACGAAAATGAAAACACAACTGCTCAAAATCTTTGGGACACAGCAAAGGTGGTCCTGAGAGGAAAGTAAATAGCGATACAAGCCTTTCTCAAGAAACAAGAAAGGTCTCAAATACGCAACCTAACACTACACCTACAGGAGCTGGAGAAAGAACAACAAAGAAAGCCTAAACCCAGAAGGAGAAGAGAAATAATAAAGATCAGAGCAGAATCCAATTAAATAGAAACCAAAAGAACAGTAGAACAAATCAATGAAATCAGGAGCTTGTTCTTTGAAATGATTAATAGGATTGATAAACCCCTGACCAGACTTATCAAAAAGAAAAGATAAAGGACCCAAATTAATAAAATCATGAATAAAAGAGGAGAGATCACAACCAACACCAAAGAAATATAAACAATTATAAGAACGTACTATGAGAAACTACACACCAGCAAATTTGACAGTCTGGAAGAAATGGACGCATTCCTAGAGACATATAAACTACCAAAACTGAACAGGAAAATAGAAAACCTGAACAGACCTATAACCAGTAAGGAGATTGAAGCAGTCATCAAAAGTCTCCCAACAAACAAGAGCCCAGGGCCGGATGGCTTCCCAGAGGAATTCTACCAAATGTTTAAAGAAGAATTAATGTCTATTCTCCTGAAACTGTTCCAAAAAATGGAAATGGAAGGAAGACTTCCAAACTCATTTTATGAGGCCAGCATCACCTTGATCCCAAAACCAAAGACCCCATCAAAAAGGAGAATTACAGACCAATATCCTTGATGAACATGGATGCAAAACTTCTCACTAAAATACTAGCCAATAGGATCCAACAGTACATTAAGAGGATTATTTGTTGCAACCAAGCTGTATTTATTCTGCAAGGTTGGTTCAACATCTGCAAATCAATCAATGTGATACAATACATTAGTAAAAGAGAGAACAAGAACCATATGATACTCTCAATAGATGCTAAAAAAGCATTTGACAAAGGACAGCATCCTTTCTTGATCAAAACTCCTCACAGTTTAGGAACAGAGGATACATACCTCAATATCATCAAAGCCATCTATGAAAAACCCACAGCAAATATCATCCTCAAAGGGGAAAAACTGAGAGCTTTCCCCCTAAGGTCTGGAACATAGCAAGGCTGTCCACTATCACCACTGCTACTCAACATAGTCCTAGAACTCCTGGCCTCAGCAATCAAACAACAAAAAGAAATAAAAGGCAGCCAAATTGGCAAAGAAGTCAAACTCTCATTCTTTGCAGATGATATGATACTTTATGTAGAAAACCCAAATGACTCCACTCCAAAAAATCTAGAGCTCATACAGGAATTCAGTAAAGTGTCAGGATATAAAATCAATGCACAGAAACCAGTTGCATTTCTATACACCAACACAAGACAGAGGAAAGAGAAATTAAGGAGTCAATCCCATTTACAACTGCACCCCAAACCATAAGATAGGCAGGAATAAATCTAACCAAAGAGGTAAAGAATCTGTACTCAGAAAACTGCAAAGTAGTCATGAAAGAAATTGAGGAAGACACAAAGAAATGGAAAAACATTCCATGCTCATGGACTGGGAGAACAAATACTGTGAAAATGTCTGCGCTACCTAAAGCAATCTACACATTTAATGCAATCCCTATCAAAATACCATCAATTTTTTCTTTTTCTTTTTTTTTTAACCATCAATTTTTTCAAAGAAATGGAACAAACAATCCTAAAGTTTATATGGCCCCAGAAAAGACCTGAAATAGCCAGAGGAATGTTGAAAAAGAAAGCCAAAGTTGGCAGCATTTCAATTCCAGACTTCAAGCTCTATTACAAAGCTGTCGTCATCAAGACAGTATGGTACTGGCACAAAACAGACACCTAGATCAATGGAAAAGAATAGAGAGTCCAGAAATAGACCCTCAACTCTATGGTCAATTAATTTTCAACAAAGCGGGAAAGACTGTCCAGTGGAAAAAAGACAGCCTCTTCAACAAATGGTGTTGGGAAAATTGGACAGCCACATGCAGAAGAATGAACCTGGACCACTTCCTTACACCACATACAAAAATAGACTCAAAATGGATGAAATACCTCAATGTGAGACAGGAATCCATCAGAATCCTTGAGAAGAACACAGGCAGCAACCTCTTCGATCTCAGGCACAGCAACTTCTTCCTAGAAACACGGACAAAGGCAGGGGAAGCAAGGGCAAAAGGGAAGTATTGGGACTTCATCAAGATCAAAAGCTTTTGCACAGCAAAGGAAACAGTCCACAAAACCAAAAGACAACTGACAGAATGGGAGGAGGTATTTGCAAATGACATATCAGATAAAGGGCTAGTATCCAAAATCTATAAAGAACTTATCAAACTCAACACCCAGAGAACAAATAATCTAATCAAGGAATGGGCAGAAGACATGAACAGACATTTCTGCAAAGAAGACATCCAGATGGCCAACAGAGACATTAAAATGTGCTCAATATCAGGGAGATACAAATCAAAACCACAGTGAGGTACCACCTCACACCAGTCAGAATGGCTAAAGTTAACCAGTCAAGAAACGACAGATGTTGGTGAGGATGCAGAGAAGGGGAACCCTACCACATTGTTGGTGGGAATGCAAGCTGGTCCAGCCACTCTGGAAAACAGTATGGGGGTTCCTCAAAAAGTTGAAAGTAGAGCTACCCTATGCCCCAGCAATGACACTATTGGGTATTTACCCTAAAAATACAAATGTAGTGATCCAAAGGGGCATGTGTACCCAAGTGTTTATAGCAGCAATGTCCACAGTAGCCAAACTATGGAAAGAATCTGGATGTCCATCAACAGGTGATAGGGATAAAGAATATGTGGTATATATGTACAATGGAATGCTATACAGTCAAAAAAAAAAAAAACTCAAAATCTTGCCATTTGCAAAGATGTGGATGGAACTAGGGCATATTATGCTAAGTGAAATAAGTCAATCAGAGAAAGACAGTTATTATATAATCTCCCTGATATGAGGAATTTAAGAGGCAGGGCAGGGGGTTGTGGGGTTAATGGAGGGAAAAATGAAACAAGATGGGACCAGAGAGGGAGACAAACCATGAGAGACTCTTAATCTCAGAAAACAAACTGAGGGTTGCTGGAGGGGCAGTGGGTGTGAGGGTTGGGGTGGTTGGGTGATGGACATTGGGGAGGATATGTGCTATGGTGAGCGTTGTAAATTGTGAAAGAATGATGATTCACAGACCTGTACCACTGAAACAAGTAATACATTATATGTTAATAAAAAAATAAAAAATAAAAAAAAGATAATAATATTTGTTCAGGCAAGTATAAAGATTCAAGAGAAACGTTTCAAGCATAAAAATTACTTTAGGATTACATTTCATGGAAAAGATGGAATGGAAATACAAGTTCAAGGAGAAAAAAAAAAGATGTCAAACTTTCGCTCAGGTAAAGAGGTGTTTATTCAGACTTTTTCATGTGGCTAATGAATATGTACAAATAACAAATCATGTTGTACACTTGAAACTCATATAATGTTGTGCATCCATTGCACCTCAATAAAAAATTATTTGAGTCAAGTTTCTCATCAACGAGAAATATTTAAAAATTGAGAGCTCGCCATCTACAAGTGTTGATCAAAAATTTCCTGTTGTCATGTCAAGCACTAAACCTGATACATAAAAACAAATGGATGATGGTAGGTAGCAGATCACACTGACACTAAATTTCTCCTGGGTGCATTAAAATGAGGAACATGACCATTTTTTTAATGTCAATATTTAAAATACATTAGAAACAACATCTTTTGCAAACTTAAAATTAAAGAATTTTGTATGTCGGTTGAAAAATAAATGAGGGTAAATACTGTACAATTTCACTTTTATGATGTTACAGAACAGGGAAAATTAATCATGAAAAAAATCAGAACAGTGTTTGGTGCTATAGATGGTGGTATAGACCGACTGTAAAAGGGTTCAAGGGAACTTTCTAGGGTGATAGCAATGTTCTATACCTTAACAGAGTTTGAGGTTAGAAAGGCAAAAGTGTTTGTCAAAAATCATCAAATGGTGTACTTAAGATGTTTAAATTTCATTAAGGTAAATTTTATCTCAAGAAAAAAAGAAAAACTATAAACAAATATATGAACTCTCAATCATGTTATGTATGCTGAGGAATTTAGGGGTGAAATGTATTGGTGTCAAGAATTTATTTGGAAATGTATAAAAAATAAGATTGCCAAATGGACAGATAGAACTAAAACAAAATGTTTATAGTGGAATCTAAGTGGTGTGTATATGTTGTTCACTGTTCAATTTCAACTTTTCTGTTTGTTTGAAGATATTGACAACAGGGGCACCTGGGTGGCTCAGTGGATTAAAGCCTCTGCCTTCAGCTCAGATCATGATCCCAGGGTCCTGGGATCAAGCCACACATTGGGCTCTCTGCTCAGCAGGGAGCCTGCTTCCTCCTCTCTCTCTGCCTGACTCTCTACCTACTTGTGATCTCTGTCTGTCAAATAAATAAATAGAATCTTTAAAAAAATATATTCACACAAAATATTGGGGAACATGTACAAATAATTTTTTTTCATAATTCTTTAAGGCATATATGGGTAAAAATTTGAAGACCATTGGTTTCTGTCATCACCATTTGTTAATGAATCTTTAACCTAAACTTACAGCCCAAACCTCTCTCCAGAATCTCAGTCATCTTTCCATCTGTCTCCTGGAATGCTCCATCTGGATTTCCCATCAGTTCTAAAACTCAACAAATCCAAACATGAATTTATTGTCTTCCTGTGTCAGTTAGAAATACCATCAGCTACAAGTAACAGAATAGAACAAACAAAACAAGGGTGATTTCTCTTATGTAACAAGAGATCTGGAGGTAGGCGGCTGCTGGTGTTAGTTCATCTCCTGGCTAACAGGTCTACCATTCCCTTTGCCTTCCCTCATAGTCACAAAGTGTTCTGCGTCTCCAGGCATCATGTCTGAGTTCAAGATAGGAAAAGGGGGAAGGAAGCAATGCCAGTGACAACTGAACTTTATCAACACAGCTTCAGATTTTCCAGAAGCCTCCCAGCAGACTTCCCCATAAATCCCATTAATCAGACTGTTGCCCTAGCTGCAAAGGAAACCAGGAGGCAAGTACTTAACTTCCTTATCCTCTAAATTCAATGTAGGATTGAGTGATGGGTGAACCTGCCTACAGTATCTGTAACATTCTTCCCAGCCCGCTCCACCTCCTATACCCCTCATCTGTGTTTACAGTCCCAGGACCTGACTAGTCACCCAAGTAAGGAGCCCCAGGAGTTATCCTTAGCTCTCTTTCCCCTCTACTCCTCATATCCACTGTTTGGATCTTTTCTCAGTCTTTGAATCTCTCTCACATCTGAGCCTCCTTCCCATACCCACTGCCACTGTCTTGGTTTATGTTCTCATTTCCTCCCTGAACTGCTCTAACCGTCTCTTAGTCTCAAGTCTTAACTTCAAACCATCCTCCATGTGGCCCCAGCTTGACCATTCTAAAAACAGACATCTAACCATCTTATCCCCTGACTAGATGTTATCTGTGGCTTTGCCTAACACCTAGTTTAAAGGCTAACTTCCTTAGTATGTTATGTAACGTAGTCCTGCAGTTTCCTTAATAATATACTCCTGGAACTGCCTGGTCAGAGTGCCCCAGTCCTGTCAAGGATCAACTCCCTTAAGACACAACTTCCTAGAGGGAGGAGCTGGGGAAGTCGATACTCAAAATCCAAACCTGTTGTGCTAGGCAGACAGCCATCTGTCTTTAATACATTTGTGCTAAAACTGTAGTATGAAAGAACAATAGGTTTACATATTATAATAAGGGATCTTTTCCCAGAGACTAGAGAATATATCATCTCTAAATGTTATTTTATCTTGGAGACGTAAGTTTAACAATATATTTAAAGGTTAATATCATTGTTGTTCATTCAGTTCAGAGATTTACTGAATGCCCACTATGTATTAGACACTATACTTTAGTTCTTTTCCTTTATAATAGAACAGAGATGACAGATCTAGAACAGTGTTCAATTGAAGCTATCTGCCACTTTCTGCATACCTAAGGACTTCCATCTTTTTCTCTATTGCACTATTTAAGACTTATTCTTATCACCAGCATCAGCACTTTCATGTTTCTGTCTTCTCATTTTCATAAATAAAATTCATTAGATATTCAAACATATGTCTAAAGGCACAGATGGAGGCAAAGATGGCAACATGGTCAAAACTGGTTGATTTTTTTTTTTAAAGATTTTGTTTATTTATTCGGCAGAGAGAGAGAACACAAGCAGAGGGAGCGGCAGGCAGAGGCAGAGGCAGAGGGAGAAGAAGGCTCCCCACTAAGCAGGGAACCCAATGTGGGGCCTGATCCCCTGAGTGGAAGACAAACACTTAACTGATTGAGCCATCCAATCCAGGCACCCCAAAACTCACTGATTGATAGAATGCCATGTGATAATAGTTAAGCTTTCTAGAGCACTTATTCTGTGCCAGGCACCCTTCAAGGCACTCTACAAATAGGAACTCCTTGATTTTCACAACTCTATGAAGTAGGTACCATGATCTCCACGTGGCAGATGAGGAAACTGTGGCTCAAGGGTAGTTTTGCACCTTTGTCAGATGAAAGCTATGCCCAACACCTCCCAGACTCACCTCCTGTCTGCTTCACTTGAGTTAACTACATTTCTCCTAGTTCCAGGTGGTGGTCTGTGGTCTCTCCAGCGTTATGCTTCTGCACATGCTGTCCCTTCTGTCCCGACTGCTTGTCCTCTGTGCTCATTCCTGGAGACCAAGTGAGGCCCACGCTTCTCAGTGAAGTCTCCTCTGTCTGGTGAGGTGCGGTCAGGCTGTGGTGGCCAGCACCTTGCCCAGCGTCCTTATCCTGCTCTATTTACGTGCTTACAGCTCTCTTTCTCCCACCAGAGATGATGCTGCCAGGCACGGCTGTCTCCTCATGCTGGAGTCCCTGGGGCTTGCTACTATGCCCAGCCTGGAATCAGCACTTAAAGGCTTGCTGAAGTGATGCATAGCATCCCTGGATTTTACACTCTGTTGTCGCCCCCACGCCGTCTGGCACCACATATTGCAGACACTTAGTCAATGGGGAGCGGGAGCCTGGTTTCCCAGCCAGCAGCCTAACTTAATGAAACAGAGCAAAACAAAACCCGCCCCCTTTTCTCCCATCTCCACATCACAATAATCCCCGAGGATCTGAACTCCTTTCCAAGCCCTCCCATCAGTCGAATGCAGAGGGACCCGAGGGAGACCCTGACTCCCCTCCGCTGGCTAGGCGGAGCAGGGTGGGGAGCAGCCGTCAGGGCGCAGAGCAGCCTCATCCCGCGCCTTCTGCCAGTTCTTGCCTATTAAGGTAAGATTTCTCGGAGGAGAGAGGGAGGGACCGGCGGAGGGTCCCCCAGAAGGGACCCCGCGGCCTGTGAGCTCGCCCGGAGCCAGGGGAGCACAGACCCCGGCCGGGTGCCCCGCGACGGGTACTGCCAGCTTCAGGGCAGCCCCGGATCCTACTTTGCTCTTCTACCCGAGGCCACCTTCCTAGGTTTCCATAGCCACTGGGGCCAAGTCCTCATTCTCCACCGCCACCGCAGGCCTCAAATGAGTCTCCGCACAGGGCGCTGATTAAATGGGTCTCGGGTCCCCAGCGGACGCTCCTTCCCGGCAGATGCCCGCAGAAGCCCCGAGGGCGCTGCGCCCGCGGGGCCCGGCACCAGCAGAACGCACCCGGCGTTACCGGGGCAGAGCCCGGGACGCGTCCTTCCGGCCGCCAGATCTCCGCGCTCTCTGCGCCCCCACCCCACGCCAGACTCTCGGGGTCCTCCCGGGCCGGCTCCCGCCCAGCGCCCGGCTCTGGCCCCGCCCCTCCGCCCCGCCCCCCGAAGGCCCCGCCCACGGCCCCTCGCGCTCCGCCCCCTCCCCGCCGGCTCCCGCCGCTCCCGGCGCTCCGAGCGCGGGCCTGGGGACACGGGATCCCGCCGCCGGGGCCGCAGCATGGGGCGCTTCCGCGGGGGTCTGCGGTGCATCAAGTACCTGCTGCTGGGCTTCAACCTGCTCTTCTGGGTGAGACCCGCAGCTGGGCAGGCCGGGCAGGGGAGGGGCCGGGCGGGGGCGCGGGGCCGGGGTCCCCGGGGAGCTGGCCGCTGCAGCGTCCGAGCCGGGCTCCAGAAGGCTGGGTGTTCCAAAAGGCTGAGGTGAGGAAGAGGCAGACAAAGAGGGAGGGGAGGGATAGCGGGAGGGATGGAGGGAGGGAGAGCAGAGGGAGGGAGAGATTGAGCAACAAGAAACGGTGAGAAGCGGGTTGCGGGGGTGGGGAGACACCTTGTGGCTCTTCCCTTTGAGGAAGCTCTGCCTCAGCTGGTGACTCCAGGTGCGGGGACACCAGCCCCTCCTCACCTCACCTCCTGAGGAGTCGGCTCCCCACCTGGCCTCTGGGGCACTCACCCCTTGTCTCTCTGCCCTTCTGCTGCAACCAGGGCCTGGCCAGGGCGCTGGGAGAGAAACCCCTGTGCCGGTGCGGGGGCTGCCAGGGGTGGTGCCCCAAAGCGCGTGTGTGGAGACACCACCTGGCGGTGATGGTTTTGTTTAAGGAAATTGGGGGTAGGAGTGAAAATGGTGGGAGGGGGGCAGCTGTCGTGCTTATTCTGGGTGTTAGAGGAGGGTACCTGGCTGCGAGGAGGTGGTGATACTCTTCCCTGAAGCGAACGGACAGAAGAGAGGGGCTTCCAAAGGGCAACAGCATCTCCCAACAGCCCCTAGCCCACAGCCTCTGCTAAATACCACAGATGATCTCATTCAACTTCGCACTGAACCAACATTCCCCGGATTAGTGGTTCACAGAGAGATAGGGGCCATGCCCCTTGTCTCCCATATTATTGGGACAAGGTTAGGGCCAGACCATCCCTATATTCCCTGGTTACCCTGTCTCAGGCTCTGGAGGACTGCAAAAATTATCTTGTCTGCACATTCCTCTTGGGCTTTCTGAAGAAACTGTCAGTCAGTTAGACCCTGAGGGAAAATATAAATATTGTTTGGGGTTCTTAACGCTAGTGGGGAACAGCAGCAGCCCGGGTGCTCTGAAGCAACTAGGAGAGGGGAGGGTGGTGATTGTCCTATCTGCTCCAGGGAGTTTGTCTTCCCATGACTGCAACTAATTAATTATTGAATGATGAGCTCTGCTTGTGTCTGCCAACCCATTAGCCCAGATGCCTGGGTGACTCCAGCAACTCTAACCTCTCATAAGACAACTTGCCATGCTCTGCATCCTTCAGCAGGGGAAGGTGTGAAGGAGGCACCCCAAAGATGGCCCCTGAATTTTAAAAACACACATAGTTTTTGTACACCGGGCATTTACACTCAGCATACTACAGGGAGGGACATTTCTAAAGGTCCTTTATGTTTGCTTAATTTAAAAGGCTGTTAATTATAGATGTCATGCTTCGGTGACACCCTTCGCTCTCACTGCTTACAAATTCAAAACAAGTTTTCTCTCAGCCTCAGAAGGACTTCTCAGGCTGGGCTCAGTGCTTATTTAGTGCCTGATGCTGTGCCAGCCTTTCCAGGGATCATAGGAAGCATTTATTGAATGTTTTCAGTGTGTCAGGGACAGTGCTAAGCACACTGCATTCATTATTATACTCAATCCTGATGGTGATGCTCATGTATATAATATTGTTATCACCATTTTTACTCATGAAGAAACAGAGGCACACATGTAGATTGACTTGCCCAAGGTCACATAGCCAGTGTGTGGCAGAAGTGGGACTCTGACTCAGCCTCTGTGGTCCTAAGCACTGTGGCACATTACACTCTTAAGTGGTGGTTCTCAGAGGGTGGTTCCTGGACTAGCAGCATCAGCATCTCCTGGGAACTTGTCGGAAATGTACATTCACTGCTCCATTTAGGCCAGCAGAAGCAGGAACTCTGGGGGAGGGACCAAGTAGTCTATGTTTGCAAGCCTTCTAGATAATTCTGATGCTTTCTTAAGCTTGAGAACCAATGTCAAACAATTATTAAATAAATATTATAAAGATAATTTATAATATGTAAATATAAATCAGTATATATAATTTATAAATATAAAATGCTGTTCCCTAAGCTGCCAATGTTGCTAAGGAAACAAGTCCAATGTATTTAGAACAAAAAGTTAAGAAGTATATAATCAAGTGACAAATGTCACACTTCTGGCCATACATAGTAAAGAAGGTAAGCAGGAACAAAGCAATGTTTGAGCATTTGCCATGTGTTAGCCACTGGGGTTAGACATGACCTTTTATATATAGGATCTAATGAAGGAGTTCAGAGAAAGGTGGGTGCCTGGGTGGCTCAGTCAGTTAAGTGCCTGACTCTCTTGATTTTTGGACTCAGGTCATGATCTCAGAGTGGTGTGATGGAGCCCCACATTGGGCTTAGCGCTCAGGGAGGCATCTGCCTGAGATTCTCTCTCCCTCTCTCTTGTCTAACAAGCCCTACCCCATGCTCTCTCTCTCTCTCTCTTTCTCTCTCTGAAATAAATCTTTAAAAAAAAAAAAAAAAAAGTTCAGAGAAAGGATTGCAGCAACAGTGAGGAGTCAGGACAGCTGTCCTGAAAAATAAGGTGTTTAAGCTGGACCTCAGAGGACTGGTAGAATGAAGGTGGGCAAGGCAAGGGGGGTGACATGCCACCTACCAGAGACAAACAGCACGAGGCTGAGCGTGACTACCATCTGACAAAGGGGTCAGGCTCGAGGGCAGAGATCCCAAGCAGGGTGTGTTTGAGTAAGTTATTCTTACTTCTAGGTGTGTGTTTGCTCATCTATACAATTAGGGCAATAGGGTTTTCAGGAGGATTAAAACAAAATGGTGTGAAGTGCCTGACCTCATCTTCTTATGAACCTAGTACATAGTAAGTGCTCAAAAAACATTATTTATTTGTGCCTGTTATTATGTTATTAGAGCCTGCACATAGGAGCATCCAGTAAAACTAAACTCTCTTTCCTGAGTCCCTTAATTTGGGGTAATAGCATCTATGTTCGCCAAATGACTTGGAGCTTGTCTTTGTTGTAGGGTGACTACACATTATCCTCTCAATTTGTACTTGTGAATTTTCTCTACTCGAACTTGGAATGCTTTGAGAGCAGGCTTTTTTTTTTTTTCTTTTTTTCTTTTTTCCTCTTATGTTCACAATTATATCTGCAGGGCCTAGAACGGAGCCCAGCACACAGGAGGCATTCAGTAAATATGCGTAGAATGAATGAATGAGTCTGCAGCTTAGAGCACTTGGAACCAACGGCCTTCCCAACTTGCACTGATAATCAATGATCTGAAAGATTGATCTACCTCTTCCTGCACATTACCTGTTGATTTGTCCTTTGTTTGCACAGACTGAACCCAGGAGGGGGTATAGGGCCTTCCTCTCTCCCAACTCCATGGGGGGGTGGGGCCGAGAGTGTCTGAACAGCGCAGTTATGGAGGCTCTCCCGAGTCTTAGACATGCACCACCATAGGGAAAGGGCCAGCTGAAACCGGTACATCATCATTTAGGGGAAAAAATTTATCCAAATTATTGGATAAATTATCTAACTAGATATCTGCCTTCACTGTAACTGAGGGAACCTGATTCCAGGAAAAGCCCCACCCTAGTTTCTGAAGTTGTTTTTCCTGGTTGGAGGGGTTTGTGGGAAGTTTGTGGAAGGGCAGAGGGTGGGGGCTGGTTTTCCTCGAAGACTCAGCTTTAGCTGTGACTTCACGTGTCTTATTCACGCACCCCTTGGCATGCTTGGGTGTCTGCCCTTCTGAGCTATAAAGTCCCCCTCTTTGACCGCACTCTCTTCCTATCAGGAATTCACCAGAAGGCAGGCAAGGAGGTGGGGGGTGGGTGTGTTCTGTGATCTGCAGTTTGTTCCCTTGGGTGACCACACTCTTTCTTATCAGGAATTCACCAGAAGGCAGGCAAGGAGGTGGGGGGGCGGGCGGGTGGGTTCTGTGATCTGCAATTTGACAAATCGATTTGCAGGCTCCTCTGGCAGCTTGGTTTAAGTAAGTTTCCCTAGGCTGTGCTCCTGATTTTATAAACATTCAGCTAGATCCTGCCAGAGCCAGCACAGCTCTGCCAGCCCAGGGCCGCCAACTGTATTCACCACTACATTTTTAAAAACAAAAGTAGAGCCTGGTCATGAACCCCACTAAATTCATTTCTGTTATCATGGTTGATGTCTAACATGGAACCCCTTCCACCATCTGTCATGTCTAAATTCAGACACTATAATCAGATAGCACGGCATAGGCCTGTGCCTCTCACTGGAATCACCTTTATTTTTTTTCCCCTCCGTTGCATAGCAATATAAATAAAACACTACAGTCCACCAAGCCGCATATGTTGGTTTCAAGAAAAACTTGGGCGCTGTTTATTCCTTGCTTCATTGTTGTACGCTCAGCGTTTTCCTATCATTGTGCTGTACTGAGCAGCTCGGTGTTAGCGACCGACAGGAAGCAGGACTGTTCACATGCCATATATGGCTTGTCTGAACTTGCTTTCCTTTCCTTCTCACCAGCATTCATGAGGCTCTGGGGGTGTGGTCAATGACGCCTAACGGGTGCTGTTAGGAATGATTGTGTCCCACCAGCCAGGGAGTGAAAGATGTTTGATGCTACTGGGTCCCAGGTTGCCTCCTCCTCTTCCTCAAACTTGTTTCAAACAGTAATTTCAGAGCTAACACCCCTGTCAGGAATACTGGTTTAAACAAAAAAGTTCCTGAAGAAAGTATTCTTTGGGGTCCACCCAAAAGCTAGACCACCCCAGAAGGCAGATAGGAATTTCCTTGGTCTTCTTGTAGGACAGTCTTCGTTTCTCATTGCTGTCAAGGTGGGAAGACAGCAGGAGAGGCCATCCTCCCCTGACGTGGATGAGAAAGGCCAGGTGTGGCTGGAAGGGGCCAAGTGTCTATGATAGGGGCCAGTGTGCAAAGGTTAGAGGGAGAGTGCCAGCAGTCCACAGACCTCGAACAGGTCCAGGCAGGATGGCCATTCAAAGCCAGGGACTCAAAGCCAGGAAGGTGGATGCTGGCATCACACTGCCTGGGTTGACTCTTGCCTGTATTATTTACTAACTAGGGGACCTTGGGCACACTGTTTAGCCTATTTGAGCCTCAGTTTTCTCATCTGGAAAATGGACATAATTAAGTACCAACATCAACCTGTGATTTTTTAGTGCAGATAAAATCGGTTAATACCTGTCAAGTAGTAAGTAGTATGGTCCGCGTGCATAGTTAATACTCAGAAATGTAAGATAGTAGTAGTAGTTATATTTAAGCACTGGAAACACAAGTAGAAACCAGAATCCAAGAGGTTCATAAAAGTAAAAAGAAACAGCAAATAAGCATCCTAGGTCCAACCAACCAAGAAAAAGAGCAAGAGTTCCATAGATTCTCAAAAGCATGGAATGCAAAGGAGAGATTTCCTTCTCTGCAGGCACTTGGGAAACATATACTGATGACCTAGTGTGTGCCCAGCACCCTGCCAAGTGTCTGGGCATTCAAAAATGATGAAGACTCGGTCCTTGATTTTGAGACACTCGGGCGTCTATTTACTCCTCCATTTTGCCTTGGAGTAGTTTATTTCCTCTCTAGTGTCTTTGTTTCCTGAGGCAGTGGCTATCTCTTGCCAAAGGAGGAGGGATCCTCCTCCTTTCAGCCCTCAGCACCTAGCAGAGGTTCAGCAGTTACTGGCAAAGCTCCTGCTCCCAGGATTGTGGGCATCGATGCCCACACAGGCACTGCTCTTCGTTCCCTGCCCTGACCCTCTGCTACCAAAGGGAAGCCTTGGAAGGCACAGGAAAACCTCGGGGATTGGTACCGTCTCATTTCAGTATGTATGCAAATCATCTGAGGATCTTGTCCAAATATATATTCTGTTCTACTGGTCTTTTTTTTTTTTTTTAAAGACTTATTTATTTATTTATTTCAGGGAGAGAGAGAGAGAGAGAGAGAGACAGACATGCACATATGTGCATGAGCATGCAAGCGGGGAGGGGCAGAGGGAAAGGCAGACAGAGAATCCAAGCACACTCTCCGCTAAGTGCAGGCACTGAGCTCAGTCCCAGGACCCTGACATCATGACCTGAGCTGAAATTAAGACCCCGAGGTCATGACCTGAGCTGAAATCAAGAGCCCAACACTTAACTGACTGAGCCACCCAGACACCCCAGTAGGTCGGGATTTCTAACAAGCCTCCAGGTGATGCTAATGCTGCTGGTCTAAGGAATACACTCTGAAAACCAGTGATAAAGACCTACTGGTCGCTCACATTTCTGAATGGGGCAGAGAGGACCCTACATATTGGCTTCCTTATGGCACTTCTCTCTCTCCCTTTTTAAAATTGACACATAATGTATTATTTGCTTCAGGGATACAAGTCTGTGAAATATCAGTCCTACACAATTCACAGCACTCACCATAGCACATACCCTCCCCAATGTCCATCACCCAGCCACCCTATCCCTCCCCCACGCCCCAGCAGCCCTCAGTTTTCTCCCTGAGATTGAGTCTTTTATGGTTTGTCTCCTTCCCTGGTCCCATATTGCTTCATTTTTTCCCTCCATTCCCCCCACGACCCCCCACCCTGCCTCTTAAATTCCTCATATCAGAGAGATCATATGATAATTGTCTTTCTCTGATTGATATATTTTCCTTAACATAATACACTCTAGTTCCATCCACGTCGTTGCAAATGGCAAGATTTTGGCGGGGGGGGGGGGGTGATGGCTGCATATTATTCCATTATACACACACACACACACACACACACACACACACACACACCTATATACCACCTTTTCTTTATCCGTATCATCTGTTGATGGACATCTAGGTTCTTTCCATAGTTCGCCTTTCCATAGCCTTTCCATAGGCTATTGTGGACATTGTTATAAACATTCGGGTACGGGTATCCCTTTGGATCACTACATTTGTATCTTTAGGTTAAATAACCAGTAGTGAGACTGCTGGGTCGTAGGGTAGCTCTATTTTCAACTTTTTGAGGAACCTCCATGCTGTTTTCCAGAGTGGCTGCACCAGCTTGCATTCCCTCCAACAGTGTAGGAGGGTTCCCATTTCTCGGCATTCTTGCCAACATCTGTCATTTCCTGACTGGTTAACTTTAGCCATTATGATTGATGTGTGATGGTACCTCACTGTGGTTTTGATTTGTATCTCCCTGGTGTCAAGTGATGTTGAACACTTTTTCATGTGTCTGGTGGCCATTTGGAGGTCTTTGTAGAAAGTCTGTTCGTGTCTTCTGCCCATTCCTTGATTGGATTATTTGTTCTCTGGGTGTTGAGTTTGATAAGTTCTTTATAGATTTTGGATACTAGCCCTTTATCTGATATGTCATTTATAAATACCTTCTCCCATTCTGTCAGTTGTCTTTTGGTTTTGTGGACTGTTTCCTTTGCTGTGCAAAAGCTTTTGATCTTGATGAAGTCCCAATACTTCCCTTTTGCCCTTGCTTCTCCTGACTTTGGCCATGTTTCTAGGAAGAAGTTGCTGTACCTGAGGTCGAAGAGGTTGCTGCCTGTGTTCTCCTCAAGGATTCTGATGGATTCCTGTCTCACATTGAGGTGTTTCATCCATTTTGAGTCTATTTTTGAGTGTGGTGTAAAGAAATGGAACCAGGTTCATTCTTCTGCATGTGGCTGTCCAATTTTCCCAACACCATTTGTTGAAGAGGCTGTTTTATTTCCACTGGACAGTCTTTCCTGCTTTGTTGAAAATTAGTTGACCATAGAGTTGAGGGTCTATTTCTGGGCTCTCTATTCTGTTCCATTGATCTAGGTGTCTGTTTTGTGCCAGTACCATACTGTCTTGATGACGACAGCTTTGTAATAGAGCTTGAAGTCTGGAATTGAAATGCTGCCAACTTTGGCTTTCTTTTTCAACATTCCTCTGGCTATTTCAGGTCTTTTCTGGGGCCATATAAACTTTAGGATTGTTTGTTCCATTTCTTTGAAAAAATTGATGGTATTTTGATAGCGATTGCATTAAGTGTGTAGTTTGCTTTAGGTAGCACAGACATTTTCACAGTATTTGTTCTCCCAGTCCATGAGCATGGAATGTTTTTTCCATTTCTTTGTGTCTTCCTCAATTTCTTTCATGACTACTTTGCAGTTTTCTGAGTACAGATTCTTTACCTCTTTGGTTAGATTTATTCCTGCCTATCTTATGGTTTGGGGTGCAGTTGTAAATGGGATTGACTCCTTAATTTCTCTTTCTTCTGTCTTGTTGTTGTTGTATAGAAATGCAACTGGTTTCTGTGCATTGATTTTATATCCTGACACTTTACTGAATTCCTGTATGAGCTTTAGCTTTTTTGGAGTGGAGTCATTTGGGTTTTCTGCATAAAGTATCATATCATCTGCAAAGAATGAGAGTTTGACTTCTTTGTCAATTTGGCTGCCTTTTATTTCTTTTTGTTGTTTGATTGCTGAGGCCAGGAGTTCTAGGACTCTGTTGAGTAGCAGTGGTGATAGTGGACAGCCCTGCTATGTTCCTTACCTTAGGGAAAAGCTCTCAGTTTTTCCCCATTGAGAATGATATTCAATGTGGGTTTTTCATAGATGGCTTCTATGACATTGAGGTATGTACCCTCTATTCCTGCACTGTAAAGAGTTTTGATCAAGAAAGGATGCTGTAGGGGTGCCTGGGTGTCTCAGTGGGTTAAAGCCTCTGCCTTTGGCTCGGGTCATGATCCCATGGTCCTCTGCTCAGCAGGGAGCCTGCTTCCTCCTCTCTCTCTGCCTGCCTCTCTGCCTACTTGTGATCTCTGTCTGTCAAATAAATAAATAAATAAAATCCTTTAAAAATAAAAAAAAATTTTAAAAAGAAAGGATGCTGTCCTTTGTCAAATGCTTTTTTAGCATCTATTGAGAGTATCATATGGTTCTTGTTCTCTCTTTTACTAACATATTGTATCACATTGATTGATTTGCAGATGTTGAACCAACCTTGCAGCCCCGGAATAAATAAAACTTGGTTGCGGTGAATAATCCTCTTAATGTACTGTTGGATCCTATTGGCTAGTATTTTGGTGAGAAGTTTTGCATCCGTGTTCATCAAGGATATTGGTCTGTAATTCTCCTTTTTGATGGGAGATGGGATCTCCTTTTGATGGTTTTGGTATCAAGGTGATGCTGGCCTCATAAAATGAGTTTGGAAGTTTTCCTTCCATTTCCATTTTTTGGAACAGTTTCAGGAGAATAGGTATTAATTCTTCTTTAAACATTTGGTAGAATTCCCCTGGGAAGCCATCCGGCCCTGGGCTCTTGTTTGTTGGGAGCCTTTTGATGACTGCTTCAATCTCCTTACTGGTTATAGGTCTGTTCAGGTTTTCTATTTTCCTGTTCAGTTTTGGTAGTTTATATGTCTCTAGGAATGCGTCCATTTCTTCCAGACTGTCAAATTTGCTGGGGTATGGTTTCTCATAATATGCTCTTATAATTGTTTGTATTTCTTTGGTGTTGGTTGTGATCTCTCCTCTTTCATTCATGATTTTTTAAAAAAGATTTTATTTATTTATTTGATAGACAGAGGTCACAAGTAGGCAGAGAGGGACACAGAGAGAGGGGAAAGCAGGCTCCCGCTGAGCAGAGAGCCTGATACAGAGCTCAATCCCAGGACCCTAGGATCATGACCTGAGCCGAAGGCAGAGGTCTTTAACCCACTGAGCGACCCAGGCACCCCTCATCATGATTTTACTAATTTGGGTCCTTTATCTTTTCTTTTTGATAAGTCTGCTCAGGGGTTTATCAATCCTATTAATTGTTTCAAAGAACTAGTTCCTAGTTTCGTTGATCTGTTTTGTTCTCTGGTTTCTATTTCATTGATTTCTGCTCTGATCTTTATTATTTCTCTTCTCCTTCTGGGTTTAGGCTTTCTTTGCTGTTCTTTCTCCAGCTCCTTTAGGTGTAGGATTAGGTTGTATATTTGAGACCTTTCTTATTTCTTGAGAAAGGCTTGTATCTCTATTTACTGTCCTCTCAGGACCACCTTTGCTGTGTCCCAAAGATTTTGAGCAGTTGTGTTTTCATTTTCATTTGTTTCCATGAATTTTTTCAATTCTTTAATTTCCTGATTGACCCATTCATTCTTTAGTAGGATGCTCTTTAGTCTCCATGTATTTGAGTTCTTTCCAACTTTCCTCTAGTTTCAAAGCACTTTGGTCTGAAAATATGCAGGGAATCATCCCAATCTTTTGATACCAGTTGATACCTGATTTGTGACCCATGATGTGACCTATTCTGGAGAATGTTCCACATGCACTAGAGAAGAATGTGATTCTGTTGCTTTGGGATGGAATGTTCTGAATATATCTGTGATGTCCATTTGGTCCAATGTTTCATTTAAAGCCTTTATTTCCTTATTGATCTTTTGCTTTGATGATCTATCCATTTCAGTGAGGAGGGTGTTAAAGTCCCATACTATTATTGTATTATTGTCGATGTGTTTCTTTGATTTTGTTATTAATTGGTTTACATAATTGACTGCTCCCATGTTAGGGGCATAGATATTTAAAATGGTTAGATCTTCTTGTTGGACAGACCCTTAAAGTATTATATAGTGTCCTTTCTCATCTCTTATTATAGTCTTTGGCTTAAAATCTAATTTATCTGATATAAGGATTGCCACCCCAGCTTACTTTTGATGTTCATTAGCATGGTAAATTGTTTTCCACCCCCTCACTTTAAATCTAGAGGTGTCTTTGGATCTAAAATGAGTCTTTTGCAGACAGCAGATTGATGGGTTTTGTTTTTTATCCATTCTGATACCTTGTGTCTTTTGGTTGGGGCATTTTTCCCATTTACATTCAGGGTAACTATTAAAAGATATGAATTTAGTGCTATTGTATTGCCTGTCACTGTTACTGTATATTGTCTCTGTTCCTTTCTGGTCTGTTACTTTTAGGCTGTCTTTTTGCTTAGAGGACCACTTTCAGTATTTCCTATAGGGCTAGTTTGGTGTTTGCAATTCTTTTAGTTTTTGTTTGTCCTAGAAGCTTTTTATTTCTCCTTCTATTTTCAATGACAGCCTAGCTGGATATAGTATTCTTGGCTGCATATTTTTCTTGTTTAGTGCTCTGAATAAATCATGCCAGTCCTTTCTGGCCTGCCAGGTAACTGTGGATAGGTATGCTGTCTTATGGCACTTCTCTTAATTCCAGTTACAATTTAACCATTATTGTTTCAAGACTTTTTTTTTCATATAAAGACTTGATGGTTTCTAGAATTACCAGGTAGCCATGTTTTCATTGTCCATTGCATTTCACTGTGTAATTTTAGAACATCCATTCAGTGTGTTTGGACCTCCAACTGTGTGGCAAAAGAGAACATAACCTCTGTCTCCTACCTTAATATTGACAATTAATATCACAACAGGGCTGTTCTCCTGAAGCAAGTGATACTGTACTGACTACTGAGACATGTCATGGTTGCTAAGGAATCAGGAGGAGGAATGCAGGAAGAAGCAAGTAAAATGAGAATTTTGGGGGCACCTGGGTGGCTCAGTTGGTTAAGCAACTGCCTTCGACTCAGGTTATGATCCTGGAGTCCCAGGATCAGATCCTGCATTGGACTCCCAGCTCTTCGGGGAGTCTGCTTCTCCCTCTGACCTTATCTGGTCTCATGTTCTCTCTCTCTCTGTCTCTCTCTCTCTCTCTTAAATAAGTAAATGAAATATTTTTTTTTTAAATGAGACTATCAGATTGGTTGGGATCACGTCTTACAGATGAGTAAGGGTTACCCTGGCCCACCTTTTAATCTTTTTTGGGTTTAATTGGGAACAAAAATAATAATGCTAATTAGCATTCATATGATGTTTTAGTTTACAAAATGCTTCCACATGCATATCCCATTTGATCATGGATTACAGCAATCTCATGAACTAATGTAATTATCCCCATTTTAGAGTCATTGATGCTGAAAGTCAGGCCCGCCTGGTATATGAGAGAAGCAGGAGAGTTAGGTTGAAACCAGTACTGATCAGTTCAAGGCAGAGGAAAAGCAAGATGGGAATTGAGAAGGGATATGTATCAAGAGATTTTTTTAACTCAATTTCGGTAGCAAAATCTTGAGGAAGAGCAGTGTGATGTAAATGCAAGCTCTGTGCTGCTGCTTTCCTGAGCACATTTTGTACCCTGGCTCCTTTAATCCTCACATTGACCCCCTGAAATAGCAGCTCTTGTCATCCCCCAGTTTACACAGGAGGAAGCTGAGGTACAGAGAGTTTCAGAGATTTGCCAGGGACTCAGAGACAGCCAGCAGCAGGGCTGGGGTTCTGTGTGTGGCCCCAGAGTCTATGCTGTCCACCACTCCAATATGCAGAGGAATGGGAGACAAGGTTGGAGCTATGATGAGCACGTGAATTCCGATATGGTGGCTAGGCTACTAACCACATGTGGCTATTCAAATTTAAATTCATAAATATTAAAAGAGATTTCATATTTGGCTCCTAAGTCACAGTAGCCACATGTCACATGCTTGGGAACCGTAAGTGGCAAGTGGCTGTAATATTGGACAGCACAGATGGAGAACGTTACATTACATCACTGAAGAAAGTTCTGTTGGATAGCTCTAGCCTAGATATAGTTATTCTTTCTCTCTAAATCATTTTTCCATTTCTCTCTTATTGGGTCTTATAAAACTAAAACTAAAGAGAGAGAGGGAGCATAGCTTCTAGAATGGGGCATTGACGTACTGAGTATGGATCATTTAGAAAACTCAAGGAATTCTAGCTGTCCTGGAAAGAGCATAGAGCTAACATAAAAATGAGTAGAGAAAGGCAGCCAAGGGCTTTGTTATTGGTACTATGGGAGTGGTGTTTCCTACCTTGGGTCAGATTCAGCTTTCGGTCTGAATGTAACGTTAGCAAGTCTACCACTAGAGTAAAACTAAGTGCTGGGCACTCCCCATTCTCAATGTGAAACTTGAACTCATTTAACCTCTTAGGAAGGCACTATTATTACCTCCACTTTGTAAAGGAAGAAGCTGAGGGTTTGGGCAATCAAGTGTCTTGCGCAAGATCATAGACAGAACCCGATTCAAATCTAGGATGCCTAGAAACAACCACCACCCCCCCATCTGCTGCAGCCTCTTGACGTCACGACACCACAGTGTTATTATCCTGCCTCAAGGCACTGCTACACAGTCTGAATACTCAGAAGAGTTAAAGTTTCTAGAAGAGCAGTCAGCAGCGTCCCAAAGTGTATGCTGTGTTGTCCTCCCCATCATAATAGTGATTGGGAAAGAGTCAGCGTATAAACTGGGGCAAGGGAATTGGGCAGGGGTGGAAGAGACCCCAGCAGGGCAGGGCCTGGTGCCTTGCAAGCTGCTGGCACTCGGCCAGGAAGCCCACTTGCTCGCCGTGCGCATGCTCAAATAGGCCCGGTCCCCTGCAAATGACCCAGTGCTGCTGGCCTTCAGGACACAAATGGCTTCTGGCAAGACTGCTGTGAAGTGAAAGCTCTCTGGAACACCAAGCTGGATGTCCGTGATTTCTCCGGGATTTCATCCAAGCTAACTTTTTAATAACCCAGAGCTCTTAGGCTTGTTCCAGGCTAACCTGAGTTCTACCTGAGATGTTTTTTTCCTGCCGTTGTCTCCCGGTAACACCTTAAACTGAGTATAGATCATTTCCATCGATTGACATGTAAGAATCCTATTTATCTCAAGAGTGGTTCTCAAACTACCTTGAACAATATTAGGCAGTAAAACAAATGTTAAACACCCAGTCTTTGCTCATAGAAAGCTCAGTATAGATGAGACCTCACAGTAGGCATTGTAGACCTTGGAGCTGAGTGTTTACTCAGAGGGCAACCCTGAGATAAGCACCAGCTGGTGTTGCCAGGAGGAAGTCGGGGGATGTCATCAAGGCCATTACCGTCCTGGAAATCATCCGCTAGGTGAGGCAAGGCAGACCTTGGATTTTACTCACTTCGGTGACTGAGTGGATTGGATCTTAGTTCTGTGCGTATTTGATCTTCACTTCACCAGGCCATCTGCTCACTGCAGTCAGAAGCCAGCAGTCTGATACTTGTGTGGGTGTCCAAGACAACTATCCCACCATCCTCTTTCTCCTAATTCTTGCCGATATTTCCTTTCTCCTCCTTTGCCCCGTATTTCTTTAGAGAAAAAGCCTTGTGTAGAACCACTAAACTCAACAATAACTAAACTCAACAATAACAATAATAACAATATTATTATTAACAATAATAAACTCAACACACTTCCCACCACCTGTCTTGGATCTGCTTTGTCACGACAGCAAGCTTTCCCCCAGCCCAGGTTAGTTTCCTTCCCCTGATCCCGGAATGCCACCAACCCTTCCACACTGCCTCCGTGCTGTCTGCCAGTTGATCCACACAAGTCAACTCCCAAATGATCTAAGCAAACAGAAGAAGGTATGTTCGGCCCAAATACATAGTCCCGCATTCCCTCCAGACATGAATAGCTCACTCCTGATCCAGTCACAGCTGTGACCGTGGAACGCTACTGTCACAGCAGAGAATTCAACACTGATAGGTTTTAAAATACATCCTTACCTGAAAGAAGTCTTTCGGGAATTTCTTAGCATGAGCTGATTCTCATGGATTCGTTATAAGAAAAACAATAGGGAAAATCAGAAACCCTGGTCTCTAACTGGCACATTTCCAAGCTAACTGCTGCCTCATCACATGCTGTCACACTGCTTTCCGGTCCCACCTCACCTGCTCCTGAGGTCAAGGGGAAGGCAGCAGCTTCCTGGGGGGTGGTTATATATGGATGCCCTAGGACATTAGGGTCTTGTGTTTCTTCTGACGGTTTCCTTGATTTTGAGAAAGTGCCATGTGACTCCTTGCCTTGCTCTCACTGAATAAAAGGATGAAAATCTTGGAAGCTGGCTTTCCTCTTGGAGAAAATTAGTGTCATCTTCCAGAGCAAATGTGCTTCTGACTTTTGCTGCTAAAAGGATGGAACTCCATTACCCTTATGGTATCGTGATGCGGTTTGCAATCAGATCAAGATCGGAAATGCTCATTACCTGATTGCGTCTGGGATGGGAATTGCCACCAAGAGCAAGTATTAGCTTAAAAGCTTTTAATGAAAACTCTAGGGTTACAGTGTCATTTCCAGCTCTGTGGGACTCCATTGCAAAGAAGAGATTTGCAGATGAGGTGGGTTGTGTAGACCCCTGGTGTTCCCCCTGGGGAAGCAAGAATACAAAATGACCTTGTTCATTCTTGCGTTTAAGGGCATTGTGCGCGTGCTGCTCTAATTGCTTTAGGCATTCATAAGCCCCTGCCTCTAAAAGGCACGTGCGGCTGTACCCTTGGCATCCGTGCATGAGGCACAGTGCACATCCCCACAGGCTTAAGAAAACACAGAGCTGATACTACATGGGCTAGTTTTGTTCTGTTTTTCTGTGGGAAAGTATTTTGCTGAGTCAATTCAACAGTGTATTCACACCGTGCCTTCCGAGGTGTCTGTTTCAGTGTTTCCCAGGTGCAGATGTTTTTTGAAAATAGTACTTGGCAAAGGATTCCCTTGGCGGCGGGGTGGGGGGGGCGGCAGTCACTCCTGTCAGCCTGTCTTAGTCAAGTCAGGTTGCCATTAAAAAGCAAAACAAAACAAAAAACAGAGTGCCTTACACAACAGGATTGGATTTCTCACAATCCTGGAGGCTGGAAAGTCAAGATCAAGGTATGGCCGATCAAGGTATTGATAAAAGCTTTCTTCCTGGCGTTCAGAGGGCTGCCTTCTCACTGTGTCCTCACATGGCAGACAGAGAGACAGAGAGAGAGTGGGAGGGTTCTGGGATCTCTTACAAGAGAATCCCATCATGGGGCTGTACCCTCATGACCTTGTCTAAACCTAATCACCTCTCTCTAAAGGCCCCACCTCCAAATACCATCACACTGGGGGCAGAGTTTCAGGAGATGAATCAGGGTGGGGGGTGGATGACACACATTTTGTCCATAGCACAGCTTAAACAGTACCTGGGTGAAGGCCTTCCACTCTTTCCTCGAACAGATGTCCGTTGGGAGCCTGCTCTGCACACAGGGGGCTAAGAGCAGTGTACACCCTGTCCCTGTCCCCATGCAGCTCAGGCCTTCATTTTTTTAAATTCCGAAATATTTAAATAGAAATGGCTATATGAAACATGAAGGCAGGTACGTACCCAGGCCAGGGTAGTGACTTTGGGCTGGTTGAGTTAGAGGGACAGGTAGGGGAAGAGAGCTTTCCCAGCTAAAGAAATAGGAGGAGCAGAAACCCCCAAGTGGGAGAAGGAACTGAGACACACAGGCTAGAGGATCTGAGAACAACAGTCTTTATCTAGGTGAAAAGACACGCGTCATGTGAGAACTTCCCCAAGTGAAGCTTTTTACCCAGAAAGAGGGCTTTCTGAAAGGTGGGCTTAGTCATCAGAAAAGAGAGTGGCATGACTAGGGGTTGTGATCAGGGTTGGCTGGCCATCTCTGGGTGGGGGTGGGGGCTGGGGGGAGCTAGGCAGCCTGGGGGACCCAGGACTGGCAAGTGATCCTGGCATCCTTTCATCTCAGCCCTGACCGATTTCCATCTTACCTCCTTCCAAAGAACCATGTTCATGATTCATGAACTCTTTTTTTTTTTAATATTTTATTTATTTATTTGAGAGAGAGAGAGAGAGACAGTGAGAGAGAGCATGAGCGAGGAGAAGGTCAGAGGGAGAAGCAGACTCCCCGTGGAGCTGGGAGCCTGATGCGGGACTTGATCCCGGGACTCCAGGATCATGACCTGAGCTGAAGGCAGTCGCTTAACCAAGTGAGCCACCCAGGCGCCCGAATCTTTTTTTTTTTTTAAGTGAAAAAAAGAAATGTGTCCTCAAGATAGAACATTTCAGCAGCAACCCCAGGAAAGTAGAAGTAAATACAGTAAAATGAAACTGAAATCCTTTAACCAGTTCTGCTTCATGCTAAATGACCTGTTTCTGACAGATAGCCATTACTTAAAGGAAACTTCTGGCCCATCCACTTTGTTTTAGATGCTTTCTGAGCAGGTCCATAGTCCTCTCTTCTGCCACTTCAGTTTTAGAACACTAAACTGTCTTATCTAAAAACATACGCTTACAATTTGCAACCTTGTGTCCTGCAGACTCTCTGGAATATGGTTAGAAGCTGAAATCAGCTGAAGATGCTGATTGCTCCTGAAGATGCATAATATAATTGTATCTGGTGATACCCCCCCCATTTAATGACATGGATTGATATATCACTGTTCCTTTCACTGCTGCCTTTTTCTTTTCTCTATTTTGTTTCTTCTTAAATAATGGACACATTTTTGCCCTCCGAATCCTGTTTCATCACATTCTCTGAGTTCCTAACACAGTGTTGAGACTCAGAAAAGAAATGATGCTATCCATCATCTTCTCATGGGCTGGTTCTGTGATTGAATTCTCACCTGCAAAGTTAGTATCCCTCCTGGACCATCCAGTGGGAATCAGCTTCTCCATGAGCCCCTGAGAGCTTCCTGAGAAGGAGGTGAATCTTCCTTTCCTATGAATCCTTGGCTCCTCGCTCACAATAGATGCTCGGTAAATGTTTACTAAGTGACAAGCATCAAAGACCCACTCATGGTATTGTACGAAAAAGTCCATTCCTGGAAAAACAACATTTCTAGTGATGATTATTCCAAAGGCATGGGGATTGGTGCTAGTCCTGGAAGCAGGGCAGCCCTCAGTAGAGTGGATCCTTCTGGTCCTCAGTGCTCACCGCATCCACTCCCCATTGTCCCTACTTTGTCCCCACTCTCGCCTTCTGCCATCAGACCTTTATCCTTGGCTCCTCGCTGTCTGGCATCCAAGAGCACCTATGCTCCTGACTGCTCCCATCAGGATGAATAACTCCCTTCTCCCCTCCCTCAGCGCCCTGCCATGGGCTTTCCAAGATGGTAGCAGGCTAAGAAGAAGCTGTGGGCCATGCATGGTCTGCCCCAACTTGCCTTTTCCAACCCCAGATTCCTCTCTCTGCCCAACACAGGCTGCAGGTAAGGAAGCGAAGCCTTACCCATGCTGTTCCCTCTGCCTGGTGTTTGCTCCTCCCTCCAGCCCTCTCCTGCTCAAGGACTTCAAATTCATGCTTGAAGGTGTAAGTCAAAGCAGAATGTCTTCTGCTGAACACCACTTGTCGCGCTTTGCTCTGCTTCCTGGGCAGCGTGATGTTCTTCCCCTGAGCACTGAGCTTCCTGCCTTCTATTGCATGTATCCATTTGCAGGATCAGCTCCTGTGTGAGACTGTGAGTCCTGTCTTTCGTCATTGATTCCATGAAGCCTAGCACACCCCCAACCTGGACTGCAGTTGATTCCTTGAAAGACAGGGAGGAAGGGGAAGGAGATGAGAGCAGGAGGCGAGAAGGAAAGGGCAGCCTCTCATTCCTTACTTGTTCTAATGTTGCCTGAGGGGCCATGTTGTGGCTGAGACTAAGAAGAGTAGAAAGAACAGGAACAGAGGGGGTTGGGTCTAGAAGGGGTTAACATTTTTCGTGGGCCTGAAGCCTTCCCAGGGTCATTTTGTGAGAGGTCTGTTCTGGGCTTGGGGCCCACAGAGCAATGGGACTTCATATTACTAGCCTTGCTCACTTTGCTCCTGACTGGTCTGGAACGAGGGTGAATTTTTCCAATTCAATTCCATTTCTAGGGTGAGGCAGACCAACCAAAGCCCGGTGACCAGAGTATTACAGGAGCCTTACAGGAATGGGGAGTTTGGAAGGACCAAAGGGCTACGTGGTCTCTGTTGATGTCACTTTCCAAAGCAGTGATCGTTGTTGTCACGAGCAACCTCAGGCCTGACGGGTCCTCCCCCATGTATTCCTGACACAGCCCGTGGCTGTGTGCTGGGAGGATTCCCTCCACACAGTGATGACATTCAGTTAAGCCATAGTTTCCTTGACCCGGGAGGAAACCCGTGTGGTTTGGGCTTGGGGGTGTGGACGAGCAAGCGCAGATTTTTTCCCCTCATTGCCCCGTGGCTTGAAATTGCAACCTCTGTTTTAATTTTCCATTATGCATCAAATACATCTGTGCCAGAAGTGGACAAATGTATTCCGTCTGGGAGGATGATCCCAGACAGCAATAAATTAGAGTCTGTGTACAGACATGCCAAAAATGTGGCCGCGTGGTAGGGTGTCCCTGGGACCAGTCACCTCCTCCACAGTCTGCTTGGTGGCTGCAGGCCTTGGCCTGATGCCTCTGTCAATAGGTTTTGCTTTGTATTTGGAAACTGCCTTTCCATCAAGTCACCACAGAGGCAAGATGGGGAGGGTTGCCTGTGCGGCTTTGCTGGGCACATCTGTCCCAGGCAGCCTCGAGGAGTGTCTAGGACAGTGCCTTCCTAAGGGCATCGCTCTCTTCCCTGCACCAGAACAGCAATGACTTCAAAGCTGGTTTTCTCCCAAAACTAGAGCACGGCCCAAGAAAATCCTCCCCACTTTTTCTGGATTGAGCAGATAAACTACCATATAATGCACGGAGAAAACAACATTTTTAAATGTACAAGAGTAATTCCATGCTTCGTGTGGACAATTTAAAAGAGTGAAAAGAAAAAAGCCACCTATAATCCTACCTTCAAAGATAAATACTGTGAATGGTTTAGCATGACTTCTGTCAATATTTTTCCATGCCATGCTACCCTTTTAAAAATGCAAAAGTCTTTGAAAGCTGATTGAGTCCAGCTCCTTTAGCTGTCCCTCACATTATCCAATCAGTGCTTTCCTCTGAGTACTGGAAAATTTTACTTATTCCACATGAGAGAGTTCAGCTGGTAGAGCTCTAGCCCCTCAGACTCGTCAGTGAAGTCACGCCGCTTTTCTGAAGAAGCTGGCCTGGAGGGGAGCAAAGGGAACGGCTAAGGCCTTCTCTAAGTCTAGCCAGAGAGCACCGAAGGGCAGCACTAGCCTGGCTGGCAGCCCTGCCAATAGAGGGCCCCTGTGTACCGAGGGCTCTGGTCTGCCCCTGACTTTGATACCATTTTTCCTTATTAAACCTCTACTCGTCTGACTGCGTCCTGTCTTGTTGCCGGCATCTGTGTCCACTCTTCCCTGCTGGGACAGGGACAGAGACAGCGACAGCCTCTCATCTGTTCATCTGGTGACAGGCCAGGGGCCCCCACATGAACTAGACGGGTTGGCAGAAGCAGGAGGCCGTCTTTCCATCTGCTTCCTTCCCCGTGTGACTTGAGTCCAGAAGGTGCCCAGCGGACGTCTGTTGATGGATCGGCCTGGTGCAGCCCGGGATGGGTGCTTGTGGCGGGAGCCTGCAGGCCAGCAGTCGTCCCAGGCCTACAACAGTAGAAAAGACCCAGCGTTGACACAGAGCCTCACAGAAGCCCTCAGAGGAAGCAGGCGATGACTCCACGGGCCGCCAGCCTGCCCAGCCGGGCCTGCGCCAGCCACACGGCCTCACCGTGAGCCGCACAGCACACAGACCACGCTTTTTCAGAAAATTTTTTTTCCTTTCTCACTTTCCATGGAAACTCAAAATAGCAACCAAAAGAAAAAAAAAAAAACCCAAAACAAAACAAAAACCGGCTGAGCTTCCTCTCTGCCAGCAAAACCATCCCCAGGCAGTGGAGTGACCGTGGAGGCCCCGGGAGCAAGAGTTTGATGTCTCTGGAACAGCTTTCTAACTGGCACTGCACACTCATGAGGTGTGGGTGGGTTCTGAAGGCTATGTGTTTCCCCCCAATTTAAAAGAATGGGTTTCCCCCAGGTCTGAGAGTTCTTCTTGCTGTTGGTGACCCAGAGGCTGAAACACAGTCCCCTCTCTCCGTGATATTGCTGAGGAGGTCCGGGGTGCCCAGCAAAGGACAACATGTCAGGGGACAGATGCCTTCCAGGGACTGTTATTGGAATATTCTTCTTGAGATGCCTCCCTAGGCTGTTCTCTCTATGCCCAGCAACCACAGGGAAGCCCAGAAGAATGGGGACAACTCAGCTTGGAATCAGGAAACCCCAGTTCTGATATCCCGTCGGGAACCTGGGGGGCTCTGAGCACATCCTTTCTCCTCCCCCAGGAAATGTGAAGGGTAGACAAGCTGATCTCTAAAGGGACAGCCTCTTCAGCCTCAACGCTCTGTACCCCCAGCCCACTCCTGGGCTGTGCGCACCCGTCCCCTTCCCTTTGCTGAAAACCAGTATTGTTTCCCTTTCAGCTGGCAGGGTCGGCTGTCATTGGTTTCGGACTATGGTTTCGGTTCGGAGGTACCATGAAGGACTTCTCATCGGAGGACAAATCCCCAGAGTATTTCTACATGGGTGAGTGACTTCAGTTTCCCTGAGGGTTAGCTGGAGCTGCCCCCAGGGGCTTAGAGCAGAACCCACCCCCGGACTTCTGGGGGAGGGGAAGTGAGGAGGCAAAACTGAGCCCTGTAGCCTCTACCTGGCTGGGGGCTGGAGGGACTGTGTAGTCATGGTGGGCAAGGGCACTGCACGCCTAGCCTGCCCCTCCCCACATGGTTCATCGAAATCAAGAAAGACCAGTGTCAGAGGACAGACCTGCCGTGCTCTTTCAGCCGCCATCCCTTTCCAAAGAATTAGAAGACTCCCTTTTGCCCACTGAGCAAAATCAGTTATGCATCAATCCATCTGGGCTGATGGGATCCCTGCCAAGTGAGGGGTTTATTTGTGATCTTGTATTTTAAGTTGTCGATGAGGGAGACATAATTCCAAGTACAGAGACATCTCGAGGTTCGGAGGTACTCAGTCCCTCCCTAACTAGGCACTGCAGAGGGCAGGGCTCCCCTGGGAACGAGCCTCCTGCAGCACCAGCTGTGAGGAAGGGATGAGTGGAGAGGGGGGTGGCCTGCAATTCTGAGACAACGTGATCTACTTCTCGTCCTCTTCTGTGGGCTGTCCTCACTCTCCAGCCGAGTACACCCGGACTCTAGATTTCAACAAGCCTGAGACTGCTGTCACTACAGATCATAGTCCTATGTGTCTGGCCATTCCACGGTCTGTGCCAGCTACAGGGTACATAGAGTATGGGGAGAAGCAGGATCCTGGGCAGGTCATCTGCTCCCAGTGCCTAGAAGAGCAGTGTCTGCTTCCCAGGAGGGACGGAGCACCCAGGCTCACTCCAGGCTTCGTAAAGGGCAGGTCCCACAGCCGAGCCTCCTGAGGAGGGCAGCCATAGTGGCAAAGACACTTCTAGAAGGAAGTAACCACAAACCTACTGTAAGATGGGTGGCAGTAAGGACAGTCCACAGTTCACCAAAGCGTAGATGTAGTCTTTTGTAAAACACATAGTTAGGGGCGCCTGGGTGGCTCAGTGGGTTAAGCCTCTGCCTTTGGCTCAGGTCGTGATCTCAGGGTCCTGGGATGAAGCCCCGCATCGGGCTCTCTGCTCAGCAGGGAGCCTGCTTCTCCCTCTCTCTCTGCCTGCCTCTCTGCCTACTTGTGATCTCTGTCTGTCAAATGAATAAATAAAATCTTAAAAAAACAAAAAACACAAAACACATAGTTCATGTAAGTTCCCCTAAGAAAAGAAGAAATGCTGCCAATTCAACCACGACATACCATAAAATATGCATCCCAATTTTAGGGACTGTAAAATGTAAATATGTCAAATGTATATTGAAATCGGTGAAACACAGTGGAAGAAATGCGGTGATGGGGACTCTCCAGAGTTCAGAGTTCCACACAGTTATCGAGGACCCAGGTTTTTTCCCATCTTTCCACTGGCCGTCCTCGAGATGACCTCAATTGCATCCCGTCAGGTTTAAAAGAGCTGTGGTGGCTCCAAGTGTCATATCTTCATGCTGCTAAGTCCAAAAGAGAGAGGAAAAAAGGGCCAGTTTCACCTCACATGGCCCTCTTCAGGAATGAATGAATACAACCTTTGTCAGAAGACCCCCAGGAGCCCTCTTCTTGCAGCCTGCTGGCCAGAGCCGCCTGTGTGCTCATGCCTGACCTAGTCACGGCCGCCAGGAGAGCTGCTAGGACTGGCTCCTGTGACTAAAGGAGAGTCACCCTGGGCTTGGGAAGGGGCCCAGGTGCCCCAGAGGGCCCCTGATACTTGGACCAAGTCAGAGTTCTGTCCCAAGGAAGCAGCAGAGGAGTCTGTCATTATACTTAACACTGAAATGCTCTTTTCCACCCATGTGGTTTCCAGGTAGCACAAACCCCTCCGTCCAAAACTAACACACACATTTAACACATTTCTCCTTGAGGAACTCTGGACCCTGCAAACTTCTTCAGAAGCGTTCTCCATCCCAGAGTGAGCCCCAGTGCCCCAGGACAGAGCTCAGCCTGTCCTTGTTCCCCACCACCTTGAGGGGGACATGCAGGGACAGTCGGGGAAGGGTACCAGAAGGAACACCTCTCCCCTCGTGTTGATCATGGTCCCGGGGCGGCTTTTTTTTATAGCTGTTCCCTGTGATTTCTAACTCTGTTCGGCATTATCACACCTCAGTGCCCACAGGATGACCCACAGCAATGGTCTGATCCCGCCGTAATGGGATTCTTGCCTCTCCAGGCATATGCAATGATAAATAGCAGACAATAATCACAACCATATGTTAAATGCTCATGAGTGGTGCAAACAGAATCACTGAATTAAGAAGTGAGAAGGGACGCCTGGCTGGCTCCGTCGGTAGAGCGTGCAACTCTTGATCTTAGGGTGGTAAGCTTAAGCCCACATTGGGTGCAGAGCCCACTTAAAAAAAAAATAAAAAGATCCTGTGGGAACAGTGGTGATATGCGCCCGTGAATTTAGTAGTCATGTTTTTAAAAAGCATCAAAGATTTAGGAAGAAGCTTCTAGCAACCACCTGGCTGGTTCAGTCAGTACAACATACTACTCTTGATCTCAGGTCATGAGTTTGAGCTCTACGTTGGGTCTAGAGCTTACATTAAAAAAAAAAAAAAAGTGAGAGAGAACACTGGGGGTCGGCAAGACAACCGTCAGGGTGGATGGTTGCTTGAATGGGGCCTCAGAAGACAGTGGGGTCTTAGACGGACTGAGCTAGGGAGAGCCTTGTTCATGACTCTGAGTTAGCGCTGGCCCGTAGAAGGCAGGCAGCGGCCCGTCATTTCTTTAGCCTGAGGAAGAGACAGCTCATCGTTCAGGATACTTTTAGGTGCTTCCTCCTAACCTAGCTCCTCTGACCACTTACAGCTGATCCTCAGGGTGAACATTATTTTCTCTCCCTACTCTGAATTCACTAGTTACTTATGTCCCAACGCAACGTCAGTCCCCATAAAATGGTGGGAATCTTTTGCTCCTGCAGTTCAGGCATGAAAGGGTTCGGGGTGTCAGCCTTCAGTCTGTCTTCTCCTCACGTGCTGCGGGTTCTGCACCAGAACCCAATTTATCTTCAGTTCCCCAGGTAGGACTCGCAAGACTTGACCTCAGAAGCAGCAGTTGTGCCCTCAGGTGGTTGGGGAGGGAAGGGTCCGTCCTTCATTAGAACCAAAACGAGAGACAGCATCCCCACCCCCCCTTCCCTTAGAGGCAGACATTCTCCTTCAAGTGGTTTGGCAAAAACTAACCACCTAAAACCGAGCCACCTAGCCCTTCACGACCCCCAAGAGTGAGGTTGAAAGATGTAAATCCCTATAATGTAATTCTTCAGTCTGAACTGGGAATTTGGGGCAGCAGTAAAGAAACACCATTTCTAAAAAACTACGAAGAGCTGGGTTCCCTGAAAAACAGGTAAGAAAGGCTGTCTCCCTTTCAATGAGGGTAAACATCTGACTATCTAAAAATCTCTTCATGGTGTTTTTAATCTGGGAATTTCATCAAGTATTTGGGTTTATGCAAACATCGTTATGCATTGAAGCAGGGGCCCTTCTGGTCTTTCCCTCTTTTTTTTATAGACTCCTCTATTTAGGAAAACATATAATCTATTCATGGCTACATCAGCCGGCATCTATAGTCCTGGGCTCCGGAATCACACAAAAGAGGATGAGAACACTGTACTGGCTCCCATGTATCTTTGCAATCTATTTGAAAAGACTCACAGAGTTAACAATTTAAATTCTAATGGAAACGAGCGTGTAACTAAATGCCAGCTAAGTGGTATTTGCTGTGGGTGCATCAGGGGTCATTCTAAACCAGTGAGGCAAGAATCTGATTTCGGTTTTAAAGACCAGCTGTCATCAATGAGTGGAAGACAAACAAGGACAGCGGAGGTTGTGGGGCAAAGACCGTGCCAGGCGTGTCCACGGGACAGTGATCAGCAAGCCCAAGCTGGGCAGAGGACTCTGGCTGGAGTGGAACAGATTGGGGCAAGGTGGGAGGTAGGATTAGAAGAACAAGGGAAGGAGAGGACAACACACAGTACCCTGAATGTCAACGCTTATTCATTTGGTAAAGCAACAGAGGGATAATTCAGGGTTTGGGGGGAGGGATGATTGGGGCTGCATTTTTAAAGAGATTATTCTGGCAGCAGTGGAATGAGAGGGGAGACAGGAAAGAACATGCTAGGTGACTCAGGCAGAAGGGCATCCCCGTGGTGCTTGTCAACAGTAGGGACTGTGAAGAAAGACAAGAAAGTTTATTAAACATTATTATTAAACAGTATTAAAGTCAGGGACAGAAGGAATCAAAACGATCAAAGATATCAGCGAGAGAAGAGTCAAGTCTAGCAGGAATCATTCACAAGCCTCAGTGGGAACCTGATTTGTGGAAGGAAGGGCTCCCACTCAGAGGGGGTACGGTGTGTGGACCTGAGGTGCAGCATGGGGAGCAGCCTCTATCCCCCTCGTCCCACACGGTGCTGACCAGCAGTTTCACACGTGTCGATTTGGGTCCAAGGTAAGAAAACCTTTTTCATGCTTTTGTAAGCCCACGAAGCTAAGCAGACTCCCACAGGTAAGAGTGAACTTTCCCCTACGTTGGTATTTAACCACTAACTGGCAAAAATCAGAATGGAGTGTTTGTCAATTCAGGAGATTCCTGGGTTCAGTAGGAGGGGGACCCGTTCCGTGCGGACACTCGTATTCGCTAATCTAAACCAAAGCAATATGAGCGGCCCATGATGCAAGAAATGTCATATCTTTATGGACATATCTGTCAGAACTTTTTTAGTTGCAAGTCACAGAAAGTTGATGCAGGCTGTCTTGAGCACAACAGAAATTTCTTGACTCGCCAAACCGAAAAGTCCAAGATTCGTGCAAGTGATGGGGTCAGAGTCCCACCTGTACCGATGTTTTCCCTCTGCTTCCCTTAAGGGAAGGGCAGTTTTCCTCAAGACGTGACAACATGGCCGCTCCCAGCCCCAGGTGCCAGCTCCCTAGTAACCCTGGCAACGGAGGCACCTCCTGCTTTCATTCCAGCAGCTCTGACTAAAATCCCGAGCATCAGTCTTGCTAGCAGTCTCTGGTCCAGGGCCTGTTCCCACACCAGTCATTGGGATGGGCTTGCTGGCCGAAGTCTGGGCTTCACGTTTGCCTTAAAGGTCAAAGTCCACAGGGACTGAACAGAGGAGGTTGGTTTCTGTCACAGAGATGACGAGGAAGTGAATGCTGGCTGGGGAAAACAACAGTCCATACGGCAGGGCCTGAGTCCTTCTAGGGTGTTCTTGGTGGCCTGGGGCATGGATGTGGGTTCGCCCACCCTTAGCTCTTCTTCCTCAGCCACACCTCCCCTCCCCAGGTCTGCCCTTGAGTGGCTGGTGGTGAAGATGCTCGAGGTCAGCGCTCAAAGTTCAGGGAAATGTGTTATCAGGAATCTTAGCACCAGGTGGAATAAGGAAACAGCACAGGGGAGAAGAAACGGGAGGTTGGCAGTCAGCGGTGGTTTTTCAGCTCTTCGTGGCGGGGCTCAGCCCACAACCCAGGTCTGCTGACACCTTGGCCTGTGCTTGTTCTCTTTACCTGGACGGTGACAACAATAAACAGTCCTGGGAAGTCAGAGACCTCCTCTCCACTCAGGTGTTTCTTAGACTATAACTGGAGCCATATACATGTTTGCAGAAATCGGTACTTCTTTCTTCAATAAATAATTATCCAAATAGGAAAGATACCTGCTCTCTGGCAATAAAACGAGAAGACAAATACACCAGGACACCATTTACGGACTTACAGAGCAAACGGTGTGAGGTAATAGGACTTTAA
This sequence comes from Lontra canadensis, assembly GCF_010015895.1. Lineage (NCBI taxonomy): Eukaryota > Metazoa > Chordata > Mammalia > Carnivora > Mustelidae > Lontra > Lontra canadensis. Next base: position 5,009,012 of record NW_022631069.1, read on the forward strand.
AAAAGAAGGAGGCACAGGTTTTGGAAAATCTCACTTCATGTCACAGGGTGGCGGTCACTAAGCTAGGTGTTTTCTTTTCAGAATTAGTGTCAGAGCAATCGGCCCACGAAACTCTTATCACCCCTTTGTTAAAGAGAGTTGGTGAACAAGCAGGGGCACTTTCAAGTGGCTTTTAAAGAAAGAGCCTCACAGCCTAGAGGCCCATCTCTGAGAGCGACCTCAGGAACATATAGGGCCTAGCTCCCTCTTTCTGGGCAGATGACTTCCAGGCTTTGTAGGAGAACTTTCTCTCTGTCCTTGGAGGGGAGGATGCTTTCCTGTCTGGAATCCTTGCTTCTTCCTTGTGATGGAGAGAGGTTCCCTTCCTGTGCTGAAGATCTACCCTGACATCACAGCTGGGGACAGTGTGGAGAGATCCAGACCGGAGCCCTGAGCCCTGAGGGCTGCCCCCTGCCGGCCCTTCTCAAGGTCCTCTGAGTCCAGGCCAAGGTGTGGAGGTTAGGGCAGGGTATCCGTGTCCCTGGAGTGCTAACGTGGAGAACAGAGAACCTTAAAGAGAGGAACTGATGGGATAACTTGGGGTTTCCTGCCCTCTTTCCACTATGGTCTCTCTCCACAAACCCCAGGGGGACGCTCCCCTGCTCCCTGGCTTGCAAACTCCACTAGCCTGCCCCTCAGACCTCCTGTTACAGTCCCTCTCCACGGCGGCCTCCTAGAGGGACAGACAGCGCAGGGGGCCCTTTCCAGGAGTGCTGAGCAGGGCACTGGCCTTCCGGGCCTCAGAAGCCTGGATGGGGCACTCATGCTGGGGCACATGAAGTCGTGTTTGTGAGCCAAGGACGTTGGCAGGTTTTTTCCACAGAGAGGCGGGCTGCCCACACGGACAGCAGCCCTTTGGCTCTCCAGGGTCCCAGGCTGACCCGTAGCTTTTTCCCCCTGTTGAATTCAGAGTCAGGGAGCCTGGTTTCGATTGTGTGTAACATTATGTGTAAAGGAAAGGGTTCCAAGGCTGAACACTGAGGAGCTGGCTTGCTTTTTTCAAAACTCCAACTCACTCCGATCATATTTTGTTAATTCTTGGTTTTCAGCTGTCCCCAAGAGTCATGGTGTCTTCAGAAGAGAGGTGCTGTAGCTTACCTGGTTGAGACCGTTTCTCCAAAGCGTTTTTACAAGTGAGATTATTTTTTCCATATCGTAGATAACAATACCGGAAGGTCAGCTGATAGGCCTGGATTTCTAGCTCCCAGCCCTGTATTTTCAGAGGAAGACCCAGACATCATCCCTTAGAGACTCTCCAGGCCCTCACCCTCCTGACATTTATAAATTGCAAAGTGAACAGCTTTTAGCTGAGAGTCCCTCTTGTCCTGCATTCCCGCTGGAATTGCACCAGCGGGGTCAGACCATGCACTTTACAGCAGACTCCCTAGCTCGGTTCCAGGTTTGCCCCTCATGAGCTGGGAAATCCCTCTGGCAAACGCCTTCCATTCTCGTGTCCCAGATTCCCCAGCTGTGAGATGTGACTACTAATAAGCCACAGACCCCATCGCGCCAGGTGAGGCAGGAGAAGAGCACACTTACAACCAGGACCTGTTGTGTGGGCTTTATTATTTTTATGTAGGGAGGTTACTGTGTTCCTCGGTAGAGGGAGGAGGCATGACTCCACGCGAGGATACGGGGAGGAAAGACCAAGGAGTGAGTGGTTTAGAGGCCATGCAGTCAGAAGGAGAGAAGGGTTGATGGTGTGGGGGCCGGTTTCTGGGCCAGTGCCCGTCAGGTGCACAGTGTGGCTGCTGCACAGAGAAGGCTGAGGTGCCAGGAAGTGGCAGTTGTCACCCCAGGGCTGAATGACTCCATGACTTATCCGTGTTCAGCTCCACACAACAGTACTCCATAACCAAAGCTGTTATTCTCGTAGAGCTCAAGTCTCTACCTTCCCCATCAGCTAAGCCCCATCCCGCACTCCACATACAGATGTAATTTTGTGCAGCCTGGGCCAGCTGGGAGGGAGGGAGAGTGGTACCAAGGCAGAGAAAAAGTATTCTTGGATGAAAAATGGTCATTAGCCGGGTCTGTAAAACCGTCTGCCTCCAGAAAGTCACGGAAATGGATGACCGCGCCACTACCCCGTCCCAGAAAGCGGGGGAGCCATTTAAAAATGAGTTACTACAGATAAGGCTTTTTGGTTGCTGGGGAGAGCCTCAGGGACTGGAGCTGCAGGGTCAGTCCCATGGTGTGTTTGCTCTGAGCTCTAGGATTCCGAGAGCCTAAGAATGGCCTATTATACAAATAAGCACATTTTCTTGGTGCAGGGAGGTGGGGGGTGTCATTGTTTTAGAAGGACAAGGATTGTTGCCGGAGGGGCTGAGTGAGCTTGTCTACAGTGGGGTACAATGTTGTCCTCCTCAGCCCCTGTGCCTGTGTCCACCGCACCCCAGCCTCCCCAGGAGCAGCCCCCTCTTCCCTGCATTCTGGACTCCCGGAAGCCCCTTCTCAGGAGTGCGGCCACACACTCATCTGCCCAACCCTGAGAGAGCCCAGTCCTGTGGCGGCTTCGTGGAGGTCTGTTGAGATGTATTCCTAGCGTGTATTTCCCAGCAAAGATGGGCAGTGGCAGGCAGCCAGGCTGATCAAGAATCCCGTCTTGTGCTGGGCATATTCTAGACCGGGTGAGTAAGGTTAGGTGGTAGACTTCAGATACAGAGAAAGACAAATACGAGAACCTGCAAAAGCACCAAATGGAAAAGAGCAGGCAGGGTCCGGTCCCGGTGAATTCCCCTGTGGCTGGAGCCCAGGCTACAGAAGGCTCCAGAGGGGCCCAGGCCCTTGACTGTCACTTGGAGCAGAATCTGTAGAGGGAAATCAATATACTACGTCAGCCCATGCGTATGACCCTTTGTGAGGGGACAAAATAAGGTGGTGCCACTGCTGCCTGGTAGCACAGGACAGGAGTCGGGTCTCTGGGCCCGACCCCTACTCACAAACCAGAAATAGAACCCTTGCCTCATCTAATGGGCTTGTTCGAGAAGCCAGTGAGATGATGGAAATGAAAGAGCTTAGAAAAAGAAAGTGTTTGAAGCAATAAGTTGTTGAGGCAGCGGAGCCAACATTAGCCCGTTTTTTTTTTATTTGTTATAAACATATAATATATTTTTATCCCCAGGGATACAGGTCTGTGAATCGCCAGGTTTACACACTTCACAGTCATTAGCCTGTTTTTAATACGGTGTCATTTCTCTCATGACCACATCCATTCCACACGAAATTCCTTTTTTAGTGAAGGGGAAAGGGGAGGAAGGGGCCAAGCCGGCAGAGCAGGAGAGAGAGAGAGAGAGAGAGGGAGGAACACCTGCCCCAGGCCGGCAGACGCCTCAGGGCTTCCCCAGCCCGGAGGCCCTGACAACAGCCTGGGGGAGACAGGAAGAACAGCAGCCTGGCCTGCCACCTGGTCTCTGTCAGGGACCCAAGAGATCTGCCCACAAACCACCGGCAGCACCCAGAGGGGCCCCCGGAGACACCCAGCGGGCGCACTCAGGCCTCCTCCACAGAAGCGGACTGCTGGCTCCGCACCCTTTCAGAGAATGGGAGGGGTTTCCAGGTGACTCATAGGACTAAAATGCAAAAACTAAAATAGAGACAATGAGCATTATTCTAAGCAAGTCCAGCACCAGGCCTCACATTGTGTGCTAACTTATCTCTGGATCAGAAAAGGAAATACGAAAGGGCTTGGCTTTATTTCTCTCAGAACAAGAACATTTCTGTCCTTTTCTTTCTCTGTGAGCAATTGCTTCTATGGCTTGCCTTCAGTAGTAAGGGAAATTAGCACCCAAATGGAGGTTGCTGTTGGTGCTGGGCGGGTGGGGCAGGTTAGGGTAGTGGTGATGTCATGGCTTTAAAAGCAGATGGGTATTTTTATCCCAGCTCTATGAACTTGGGCAAATTGCTTAACCTTTGGGGGCCTAGTTTCTCTAGAAAATGGATATAATGTGCTTTGCTTAACGAAGATTAAATTAATAAATCTGTGCCAGTTGCCGTGCCCGGAAAAAGTAAGCCCTTCATAAATGGAGCTAATATTGTATTAGTAACAGTATTTGGTGTGTGCTACCTTGTCACCTCCTCTCTTGGATGTTTTCTTAGAACATTGCAACTACCCGTGTTCCCAGCGTACGTGGTGATGCCCTCTAAAGTGTGTGATTCTCACAAAATTTATGGCCTTATTGCTGTGTCCTCCAGCCCCTCTCTGCTCTTCTGCCCTGCTGTGTCCGTGTTCTCCCATCTGGGCAGCCCATCAGCCCTCCCAGACACTTTGTCCTCCTGGCCATCATAGATGGTGACAGCCATGAATTCCCGAGTGCCATGAGAGCCCAGGGGGCTCCTAGGGAGGTGTGGGTTTGTGCCCTGCCTCTGGCACTGATCCTGACCACCCCTGGACCCAACTGCCTCAATTTCATGCAAATGAAGTAATGACCACTTGACAGGGGTGGTAGAGACCTGAAAGGTAAAGTGCCTGGCATGGTTGGGGGGGTGCAGGGAGAGGACGTGTGGAGGTGGTTAAGAGCAAATATGCTGTGGGAATCAGACAGAAGAGCTTTCCGATCCTTGCCGCTCAAGTGAGGGTGAGGAGGTCCCTTCACCTGGATAAGTACCAACTTTCTCTGTTCCCTGGGGTAACGGAGCCCCCGCCTCTCAGGATCCCTGCACAGGTTCTGGCAGGTGCTTTCCACAGGTGTCTCCCATCACATTAGCAGCAGCGGAAGACTCGCCACAGAGCCCGACTAGGAGCTGACCCCTGGAGCTGCTGGGCAGCCAGCGGGCTGAGGGTCAGCCGCTCCTCTGACTCTTCCCCGCAGGGCTGTACGTGCTGGTTGGAGCAGGGGCCCTGATGATGGCCGTGGGCTTCTTCGGGTGCTGCGGAGCCATGCGGGAGTCGCAGTGTGTGCTTGGATCTGTAAGTAGGGCGTGGGGGGAGGGAACTGGTCTGAAGGGGGCCCCCAGGTCTGGCCTCCAGCATCAGCTCCTGGACCTACTGAGACCTTGGCACTCACTCCCTCTTCCCTGAGTCTCCGTTTCTCCATTTTTCCCTTAAGAATAATATTGTCTTTGTCCCCGCCTCATATGGAAAATATGAAAAAAAAAAAATGAGGTCACTGGCATGAAGATGTTTGGGGAGGAAAAGTGCCTAATAATTGTAAGGGGTAATTATGATTGCTATTTCAAAATTATTTCACAGTGAGGGAGGCAGCCAAGGTTCCTATAGGTAGGGAAGTGTTGTGAACTATAAGAAAAGAATTGCTGTTTGATATCAGTAACATCAAACATCCCTCTTGTGGTTTCTTTTAATAAGCAGGCTCTGTCTTAAAAAAAGAAAGAAAAAAGAAAAAAGAAAGAAAAAGGAAGGAAAGAAAAGAAAAGAATGAATTTCAGTTATTGCTCTACATCCAATGCCAGAGTGACCCTAGAGAAACAAGAAGGAAGAGGGGCCGGAAGAGAGAAAGATTTTGTCTTTCTCCATGAGGGATCAGAAACAGCAATTTTAGGGGCATTCTCTCCTTCTTGTTGCAATCTTTGATTTTTAACTGTGGCTTCTGCTTCTGATCTTTTGCAGGGTAAAATCTCTAACTCATCTCCTCCATCCTCCATTCTTCCTGTCTTTCCCGTGTTGCTGAGCTCCCTGTCATTTATCACTGAACACAGAGCAGACCCAAGAGAGCAGAACAGAAATCTGTCCAGGAGGCTGCCCCTCACCAACACTCCCACTCCCCAGAGAAGCGTTACAGTCCACAGAGTCTGGACCACACCTTCCCCAAGCCTAGACCCCACCAGTCACTTCCTATGTCCTGGCCTTGTTTTATATCTTTATGGAATCTCTTTCGTTCATCAAGAATTCATTGACTGCCTAGGTGCCAGGCACTGTTCTAAGTGACAGAATTCTTTTTCCTTCTTTTTTTAAAATTTAATTATTTTTTGTTAACGTATATATTCTATTATTTGCCCCAGGGGTACAGGTCTGTGAATCATCAGTCCTACACAATTCACAGCACTCATCATAGCACATACCCTCCCCAGTGTCCATCACTCAGCCACCCTCTCCCTCCTCCACACCCACAACAACCCTCAGTTTGTTTCCTGAGACCAAGAGTCTCTTATGGTGTGTCTCCCTCCCTGGTCCCATTTTGTTTCATTTTTCCCTCCCTTCCCCTCACGAACCCCAGCCCTGTCTCTCAAATTCCTCATATCAGAGAGATCATATGATAATTGTCTTTCTCTGACCAATTTATTTCTCTTAGCATAATACTCTCTAGTTCAATCCACATTGTTGCAAATGGCAGGATTTAGGGGGTTTTTTGGTGGCTGCATAGTATCCCATTGTGTGTGTGTGTGTGTGTGTGTGTATATATATATATCTCACCTCTTCTTTATCCATTCATCTGTCAAAGGACATCTGGGCTTTTTCCATAGTTTGACTATTGTGGACATTGCTGCTATAAACATTTGGGTGCATGTGCCCCTTCAGATCACTACATTTTTATCTTTAGGGTAAATACCCAGTAGTGCAATTGCTGGGTCATAGGGTAGCTCTATTTTCAACTTTTTGAGGATCCTCCATACTGTTTTCCAGAGTAGCTGCACCAGCTTGCATTCCCACCAACAGTGTAGGAGGGTTCCCCTTTCTCCGCATCCTGACCAACATCTTTCATTTCCTGACTTGTTAATTTTAGCCATTCTGACTGGCATGAGATGGCATCTCACTGTGGTTTTGATTTGTATTTCCCTGATGTAAGTGGTGGGATTTCTTTATCACTACCTGAAATTATCTAACTCACTTTTTTATTGCCTTATTCATTTATCATACTTCACATTTTCTTTTTTATTATCATGTTTAGTTAGCCACCATATAGTCTATCATTAGTTTTTGATGTAGTGGTCCATGATTCATTAGTTGCATGTAACACCCTGTTCTCAGCACCACACGTACCCTCCTTAATACCCATCACCGTTACCCCATCCTCCCATCCCCTCACTTTGGTTCCCAGAGTCCAGAGTCTCTCATGGTTTGTCTCCCTCTCTGATTTCTTCTCCGTTTGCCCTCCCTTCTCCTGTGGTCCTCTGCTCTATTGCTTATGTTCCACATATAAGTGAACAATATGGTAATTGTCTTTTTCTGCTTGACTTATTTCACTCAGCATAATCTCCTCCAGTTCCGTCCATGTTGATGTAAATGGCGAGTATTCATCCCTTTTTTCTAATAGAAGGTCCACGATAGCAGAGATGTGGGGATCCTATCTTATCACCACTGTATACCCAGTGCCAAGGACAGTGCCTGGTGCAGAGTAGATATTTAATGAACAATTGCTGAATGAATTAATGAGCAAATGAATGAATGAAAAAACTTACAGGGGAATGGCAGTAGATGCTTCCTACCAGATCAATTCAAACTAATAATCTTGCCTAATGTTTTGGGTTTTTTTTTTCAAGTGGAACTAGCAGTAAAGAGGCCAAATAAATTGAAAAGGTATTGAGTTAATGAAGTGATTATTTTCTCTCCTCTACAGTTCTTCACCTGCCTCCTGGTGATATTTGCTGCTGAAGTAACCACTGGAGTATTTGCTTTTATAGGCAAGGGTGTAGTAAGTAGAAATTACAATTTCTTTTTATGATGGTTAAAGTGTTTTTTTATGGCAAAAGCTATGAGAATATTTCACCCACAATGATACTGAAAAACTAAATAATCCCCACAGATATCCTTTACACAGAACTTTTTAACCTACATGTATTGTGCAGAACTGTGCATACTGTATGTGTAAGTATGCATACATTTATTTGCACACATTTTTCTGAGAAGATGATAGTTCATTAGATCTGTAAAAGAGCCTATGATTTCTTTTAAAGGATCTCTAGTTTAAGATGATCCCATTTGTAACAGGGAAGCAGATAGATTGCACACATGAGAAAGAGGGATGGAGAGGAACATGTATTTTTACCCTTTGTTAGATTATCATTTGTCCATAGGGCTTGGCCTGAAAAGAGGCCACATCATCCTCAAAGTCTGAAGTCTGACTTGCTGTGTGCTAGGAAAGCCAGTTTATTTAAATTGGTCCTCAAACTATAGGTATCCAAAATAACGTTATCAAGAGAACCCACAGAGGCCACAGAGGAAATAGCCTTTTTAGAAGGGAACACTGTGGGAAAGAAGGGCATGAAAAGGAGGAAGAATGGAATCTTAAGTTTACTGTATTTCCCATAAATTCATGTGCTATCAGTATTGTGTGTATGAACTTTGGATTTTTCTAAAAAATGGTAAACATGTAGAATAAGTAAATATCACCTCCTTTAGAATATTTCTAAAGTAACCGGTTCTTTCTATAGGTTGGAGGAATTGGATTTTAGGACTTTTTGAGATCATTAGGGACATCAGATCACATGCTGTTATAACCAGAAAAAAACATTCTCTAAGTTTCATGATATTTGTATGCTGAACCAGTTTTCCTTGGTCGTGAACATTTTTCAAACCATGTCATGGATAGACTTGAGTACTTCTAACAAATAGGGTACCAAGAACACGTAAGTCCCCACTCTGGTTGTATGTCATAATGTCCTGAGGGGCTCAGGAGCCTAGGGGCTGATGGATGCCCATGTCCATTTAGGTTTGAGAACCTCCGCTCTAAGAAATTTGCTAGTCTATGAAAGCTGTTCTTGGTTAGTCTATCCTTCCATCTCTGAAAGTGTCTGAGAAACTCTAGAGTCTGTAATTTTTCCCATATATGTAGCATTGTCTTTAAATATAGATAAACATAGGGCAAGGCTGTATTTTCCAAGGATAAGGAATGGGGGGGTTTTCTTGATGAAAGGAGAATGTTTGAAATTTCCCCACTCGTTGTCCCCTTGGTTTTTTAGGCTATACGACATGTTCAGACCATGTATGAAGAGGCTTATAATGATTACCTGAAAGACAGGGAAAGGGGAAATGGGACTCTCGTTACCTTCCACTCAACAGTAAGTAACTTTACTTCTTCCTTGAAATCATCTCTTCTAAAGATCATTAACTAGCCAGGTTCTCTCTCTTCACCTGGATCAGAATAAATTTAGTGAAATGAAGCTGGAGCACTGTATTTCAGCCCTCTCAGGAGACACAGTTGGCATTCTGTGTAGAACCTAGAAGAGGAAGAGGCCTAGCACAGAGGGTTCGCAAAAGGAAGTCAGGAAATGTGCCCCAGGGAGACAAAAGAGCACAAATAAAAACACCCAGAAAGCCTCCCAATTAAATACCAAGGTCTCTCAAAAGGCGGCAGGCATAGTGGTATAACAAACAGCCATGACCTTCAAGTCAGAAAAGCTCATTTCTAGCTGCAGGCCTGCCACTTAAGCATGTTCCTTGTCTCCCTAATAATCGCTCAGCTCCCCATTTGTAAAATGAAAGGGCACAGAGACAGCCATGCTCCCTTTATCCTGGAGCATTCCGTGGGACTGTGCTGTCAGTGCAGTGCTGAGGGCTGCACACAGGCAGCCAAGGAGGAGGTACAGAGGAGATGGGCCAGGCCAGAGTCTTAACCTTTCCCTGCAATATGCAGAAGTAGCTATGAACTCCTGGGCCAGGTGCTTTCAGGTAGCCCCATTCTTGTTCGTCACAGGACTGTCCTGGAAGTACCAAACATTTCTCCTGCTCAGCCTCAGCTGCCCCCGAGACATCAAGCCACACACATTCTCCTTTGTCCTTGAAGGGCCAGCTGTAAAGCAGGACACCTGTTTGCTGACCAGCCTTCAGGCCCTGGCCTTTCAGTCCCAAGTGTTTATTTGCTGTGGTCACTTTTCCTCTCTGTCCCAGACTATCCCCAGCTAATGAGCCCTTCCTGAAGCTCATAAAACTTCAGCCACTCAGTAGATTAAATTACTCCAGGCTGAAAAAAAAAGAATCTAAAAACCCAATACCTGTCTAAAAAACAACTATTTACACAGATACCATCCATTGGCTTCTTGCTTTGTTTGGGTTGCCTTGAGTCACTTCCCAACGTGAAACTCAGAAAACTTGACAGAATTCCTTTCCCTGTTTTGCTAGCATGATTATGTGACTCTTCACCATCTTTCTAGAAATGGCAGCTTGGGTTGCTCTGACTGGGCCCCATAGCTGCTTTGCTGCTTCAGTCCCCTGGTCCTCAGCAGTGATGCCCAGACTTGTAGCTCCCACTTCTCCTTCCTCTGCCCTAAAAACTCTTTTCTGACTCTCCAGTTTCAGTGCTGTGGAAAGGAAAGCTCTGAACAGGTCCAACCCACATGCCCAAAGGAGCTTCTAGGGCCCAAGGTAAGTTTCTCTGCCAGGGTCCCTATCCTACTTTTGTGTAAGATGGTTCTAGCCGGAGGAGGCGGGGGTGGGGGGGTTGATGGGTGTGATCTAGGAGGCCCTCTCCCAGTGGCTTCTGTGCCTCAGCTCTATTCTGCATAGAGTAGGAAGCAATGCTGAGTCCCAGTCTCCTGGTCCCCTGGGAAATGGTATGCGGCCTTGCCCATAAGGGTGCAAATGCTATGGCATTACTTAAACTTGCCAGGTCCAAGGGTGTGTACCCTGAGAATGTCATGCAAGACCTCTCTGTGGCATTACTGATAAATGCTTCATTTATTAAGTGCTATGTGTCAGGCACTGTGCCTGTTTCTGAAAACTCCAAGATGAAAAACGTGGCTCTTACGTCCATGGCCTCAAAGTCTAGTCAAGGGTGAAAGTTCTGTGCCTGGTCTGTACAGAGTACAGTGCAGACAGGGGCATTAGGAAAGCTTCACAGAGATTGGAATCCTCAAGCTGCATTTTGACAAGGGACGGTCATCCCAGGCCGAAAGCAGCAGGAACAGAGGTGCGGCCGAGTGGAACTCCAGGGAAATAGGGACTCTGGAGGGCATGGTAAGGGACATGCTTGAGGAGGTAGACAGAGGCCTGATTGTACACCTGGAAGTTTGGGAAAGGTGTTGCTTTTAGCAGAGGATTAACATGGTCAGTTTTGAGTTGTAGAAACAGTACTCAGGCTGCCAGGTGTGACAGATAGATGGTTGGAGAGTGATGGAGGGAGGCCCCTTCAGTGGCACTTGTGCACACCCTGAAAGGAGAGGATGAGGAGCTGATGCAAGTGACGGGCAGTGGGAAGGGAGAGGAAGCAGCAGATTCCGAGATGTTCAGGGGTGGAATCCACAGGCCTCTTGCATGTGAAGGGGAGTTGAAGGGAGGAAATTAAGACTTCAGACTTCTGTTTGGGCCGAATGGGTGGGTGGAGGCTCTGCTCTCCACAAGAGGTGAATACAGGGAGAGGAGCAGATCCTGGGGTAGTTTTGGTCAAGTTTGCTCTTTAGGTAACTGTGGGCATTACACATAATCTGAGCTCAGGATGGGTGTAGGGATCCCAGCATGGTGGTGGTAGCCGAAGCCATATCAGTGGAAAGGAATGCCCAGGGGGACTGTGTGGAATAAGACAGAGGTGGGCTGACAACCCTGTCATTTAAGGGGTAAGCAGATGACTAGAAGCCAGAAGACTGAGTCGAAAGACAGTGTGGCTGGGGCAGTGAAGGCAGAGATGGTTTGCCCATAGAGTCCAATGCTGGAAAGAAGACAAAGAAATGAAGGCCGGAAATAACCTGTTGGATTTGGTCTTAGGAGATGGTTAAATGTGTTTGCTCTGCAGTTTCAAGGAAGAGGTCTGGGAAAGAACAGACATAATGTGGGAGGTAATGGGAGGGTATGAGAATATGGGGACAATGACATGGATGCTCTGGGCATGCAGCTATGAAGGCACCGAGGAGACATTAGCTCCAGCTTGTGTCGTGAGTCAGGCATTGGACACTTACTGACTCCCTGTGAGTAGGATGGTATGAATAAGGCAGAGCCACTGCCCTCACAGCTCTCCCCATCTGCTGGACAGGCCCGCAAGGGAGCCAGCTCCACCACCCAGCAGTGCATGAGTAAGGCTACATGAAAGGAGCACCACAGTCTCAACAGGGGGCATGTGATCTGAAGGGTGGTGGGAGGCCCTCCCGATGTGATTTGTTTTGTTGTTGTTCAAATGTCATTGACATACAGTGTTAAATTTGTTTCAGGTGTATAATGATTTAATACTTTTTTTTATTTTTTAATATATTGCTTTATTATTTTTTTTTACATGTGGTAAAATACATTTAATAAAGTTTACCATTTTATTTTTTTATTGTGCTATGTTAGTGACCATAAAATATATGATTAGTTTTTGATGCAGTGTTCCAAGATTCATTGTTTATGCACCACACCCAGTGATCCATGCAATATGTGTCCTCCTCAGTACCCACCACCAGCCTCATTATCCCCCCACCCCTCTCCCCTCTAAAACCCTCAGTTTGTTTCTCAGAGTCCACAGTCTTTCATGGTTCGTCTTCCCCTCTGATTTCCCCCAACTCACTTCTCTCCTTCTCCTAATGTCCTCTGTGTTATTCCTTATGCTCCACAAGTAAGTGAAACCATATGATAATTGACTCTCTCTGCTTGACTTATTTCACTCAGCATAATCTCCTCCAGTCCTGTCCATGTTGATACAAAAGTTGGGTATTCATCCTTTCTGATGGCTGAGTAGTATTCCATTTTATATATATATATGGACCACATCTTCTTTATCCATTCGTCTGTTGAAGGGCATTGCTGCTTTTTCCACAGTTTGCCTATTGTGGACATTGCTGCTATGAACATTGGTGGCAATGCAAATTGGTACAGCCACTTTGGAAAAAAGTGTGGGATTCCTCAAAAAATTAAAAATAGAGCTACCCTGTGACCCTGCAATTGCACTACTGGGTATTTACCCCAAAGATACAGATGTAGTGAAAAGAAGGAACATCTGTACCCCAATGTGCAATACTTCTGTATATTACTCAGTGTCCATCACAAACAACTCCTTAATCCTCTTCATCTATTTCACCCAATTCCCCACTCACCTCCTCTCTGGCAACCACCAGTTTGTTCTCTGTATCTAAGAGTCTGTTTTTTGTCTCTTTTTTCCTTTGTTTGCTTATCTGTTTTATTTCTTAATTTGCACATATGAGTGAAAATATATGGCATTAGTCTTTCTCTGTGTTTCTCTGCTTCACTCAACATTACACCCTAGGCTCATCCATGTTGTTGCAAATGGCAAAATTGCATTCTTTTTTATGGCTGAGTAATAGTCCATTGTGGATATATACTACTTGTTTATCCGTTCGTCTATTGATAGACATTTGGGTTGCTTCCATATCTTCACTTTTTTTTTTAAATTTTTTATAAACATATATTTTATCCCCAGGGGTACAGGTCTGTGAATCGTCAGGTTTACACACTTCACAGCACTCACCATAGCACATACCCTCCCCAATGTCCATAATCTCACCCCCCTTCTCCCAAACCCCCTCCCCCCAGCAGCCCTCAGTTTGTTTTGTGAGATTAAGAGTCACTTATGGTTTGTCTCCCTCCCAATCCCATCTTGTTTCATTTATTCTTCTCCTACCCCCTTTATCTTTACTTTTATAAATAATGCTGCAGTGAACATAGGGGTGCCATATATCTTTTCAAATTAAAGTGTTTTTCATTGGGTAAACACCAACAGTGGAGTTGTTGGATCATATGGTATTTCGATTTTGGATATTTTGAAGAACCTCCATTCTGTTCTCCATAGTGGCTTCACCAGCTTGCATTTCCACCAGCAGTGCACAAGGGTTCTTTTTCTCCACATCCTCATCAGCACTTATTTCTTGTGTTCTTTATTTTAACCATTCTCACAGGTGTGAGGTGGTATTTCATTGTGGTTTTCAACTGCATTTCCCTGATGCTGAGCGATGCTGAGCATCTTTCTGTGTGTCTGTTGGTCATCCCAGTGTCTTCTTTGGAGAAATGTCTATTCAAGTCCTCTGCCCATTTTTTAAATGGATTATTTGGATTTTTGGTGTGGAGTTCTACCAGTTCTTAAGATATTTTTGGATATTAACTCCTCATCAGATATACCATGTGTAATTGTGTTCTCCCATTCATAGGTTGTCTTTTCATTTTGTTGATTGTTTCCTTTGCTGTGCAGAAGGTTTTTATTTTGATGTAGTCCCAATAGTTTATTTCTGCTTTTGTTTCCCGTACCTCAAGAGACCTATCTAGAAAAACGTTTCTCCAGCTAGTGTCAAAGGGATTACTGCTCATGTTTTCTTCTAGGAATTTATTTTTTCAGGTCTCACATTTTGGTCTTTAATCCATTTTGAGTTTATTTTTGTGTATAATGTAAAAAAGTGGTCCAGTTTTCTCAGCACCATTTATTGAAGAGACCATCTTTCCCATTGCATATTCTTGCCTCCTTTGGCATAGATGGGTTGATCATAAAAGCATGGGTTTATTTTTGGACTCTATTCTGTCCCATTGATCTCTGTGTCTTTTTTTGTGTCAGTACCATACTGTTTTGATTATTGCATCTTTGTAGTGTATCTTGAAATCTGGTACTGGTTTTTCTCTGGCTTTGTTCTTATTACTCAAGATAGCTTTGGCTATTTAGGGTCTTGCGTGGTTCCAAAGAAATTTTAGGATTATTTGTTCTCATTCTGTGAAAAATATTTTGTATTTTGATAGGGATTGCATTAAATGTGTAGATTGCTTTGGGTAATATGGACATTTTAACAGTATTTGTTCTTCCAGTCTGTGAGCATGGAATGTCTTTGTGTCATCTTTAATTTCTTTCACCAGTGCTTTATAGTTTTCAGAGTACAGATCTTTTACCTCCTTGGCTAAGTTTATTCCTAAGTATTTTATTATTCTGAGTGCAAAGGTAAATAGGATTGTTTTCTTAATTTCTCATTCTGCTACTTCAGCATTAGTGAAGTAGCGTAGTAGTAGTGAATCTGTTGCATTAGAAATGCAACAGATTTCAATATACAGATTTTTGTATCCTGTGACCTTACTGAACTTATTTATCTATTCTAGTACTTTTCTGGTGGAGTTTTTAGGGTATTGTATGTATAGTATCATGTCATCTGCAAAGAGTGAAAGTTTTATTTCTCCCCTACCTGTTTAGATGCCTTTTATTTCTTTTTGTTGCCTGATTGCTATGGCTAGACTTCCAGTGCTATGTTGAATAAAAGTGGTAAGAGTAAGGAAAAAGAAAAAAGAAAGAAAATTGTAAGAGTGGATATCCTTATCTTGTTCCTGATCTTAGAGGAAAAGCTCTCAGTTTTTCACCCTTAAGTATAATTTCAGCTGTGGACATGTCATATGTGGCATTTTTAAGGTTGATGTATGTTCCCTCTACACCTACTTTGCTGAGGGTTTTTATCGTGAGTGGATGTTGTACCTTGTTAAATGCTTTTTCTACATCTATTGAGGTGATCATATGGTAAAACCTTTCTCTTATTGATGTGATATATTAAGTTGATTGAGTTATGAATATTGAACCAACCTTGCATACCAAGAATAAATCCCACTTGATCATGGTGAATGATTTTTTTAATGTATTGTTGGATTTGGTTTGCTAGTATTTTGAGGATTTTTGCATCTTTGTTCAACAGAGACATTGGCCTGTAGTTCTCTTATTTTGTAATGTCTCTGTCTGGTTTTGGTATCATTTTGGTATCAGGGTAATGCTGACCTCATAGAATGAATTTGGAAGATTTCTTTCCTCTTCTACTTTTTTGGAATAATTTGAGAATAGGTGTTAACTCAGGGAACCTGGGTAGCTCAGTCAGTTAAGCATCCGACTCTAGATTTTGGCTCAGATCATGATCTCAGGGTCCTGTGATCAAGCCCTGTGTCAGGCTCTGTGCTGAGCATGGAGTCTACTTAAGATTCTCTTTCTTCCTCTGCCTGTCCCCCAACTCTGATGCAGGCTCTCTTTCTCTCTAAAAAAAGGGGGGGGGAATACTAAAAAAATAAGTATTAACTCTTCTTTAAGTGGTAGAATTCACTTGAGAAGCTATCTGGTACTGTACTTTTGTTCATTGGGATTTTTAAATTACTGATTCAATTTCATTGCTAGTATTCAATCCATTCAAATTTTTCATTTCTTCCTGACCCAGTTGTGGGAGGTTATATGTTTCTAGGAATTTGTCCATTTCTTCTAGGTTGTCCAATTTGTTCACATAAAATTTTTCTTATTCTTTTATAATCTTTCATATTTCTGTGATAATTGCTTTTTCTTCCTTTGTTACTGATTTTATTTGAGTTCTTGCTCTTCCTTTTTTGATGAGCCTGGCTAAAAATTTATCAGTTTTATTGATCTTTATCAAGAACCAACTCCTGTTTCCATCGATCTGTTCTACTGCTTTTTAAGTCTCTATTTCATTTATTTCTGTTCTAATGTTCATTATTTCCTTCCTTCCACTGGCTTTGGGCTTGGTTTGTTTTCTTTTTTCTAGCTCCTTTTGTGCAAGTTTAGGTTGTTTGAGATTTTTTGTGCTTCTTGAGGTAGGCATGTATTGTTATATTCTTTGCCCTTAGAAAAGCTTTTGCTGCATCCCAAAGATTTTAGAATGTTGTGTAATCATTTTCATTTGTCTCCATGTATTTAATTTTCTCTTTGATTTCTTAGTTGACTCATTCCTTGTTTACTAGCATGTTATTTGGCCTCCATGTATTTGTGTTCTTTCCAGATTTTTCCTTGTGATTATTTTCTGGATTCATACCATTGTAGTCAGAAAATATGTATGATTTCAATCTTTTTGAATTTATTGAGATGTGTCTTGTGGCCTAACATATGACCTGTTATGGAGAATGTTCCATGAGCACTTGAAAAGAATGCATATTCCATTCTTATTGGATGGAATGTTCTGAATATCTCTGTTAGGTCCATCTGGTCCAATGTATCATTCAAAGCCACTGTTTCCTTGTTGATTTTCAGCCTGGATCATCTATCCATTGATGTAAGTATGGTGTTAAAGTCCCTTACTATTACTGTAGATCAATTTCTTCCTTTATGTGTGTGAATGGTTGCTTTATGTATTTGGGTGTTCCCTTGTTGAATGCATAAATGTTTACAATTGTTGTATCCTCTTGCTGGTTTGTTCCCTTTATCATTATGTAGTGACTTTCTTTTGTCTTATATTATAGTCTTTGTTTTAAAGTCTATTTTGTCTAAGTATTGCTATCCCAGCTTTTTTTGCTTCCATTTGCATGGTAAAGTTTTTTCTACCCCTTTATTTTCAATCTGCATGTGTTTTTAAGCCTGAAATGGGTCTATTTTAGACAGAATGTAGATCGGTCTTGTTTTTATATCCATTTAGTCACCCTGTGTCTTTTGATTGGAGCATTTAGTTCATTTACATTCAAAGTCATTATTGATAGGCATGTACTTATTGCAATTTTTTTACTTGTTTTATGGTTATTCTGTAGCTCATCTCTGTTCTTTTTTCCTTTTTGTTCTCTTCCTTTGTGATTTGATTATTTTCTTTCATAATTTACTTTAATTCCTTTCTCTTTATTTTCTGCATATTATTACAGGTTTTTGATTTGTGGTTACCGTAAGCTCATATAACATCTTGTGCATATAGCAGTCTATATTAAGCTGGTGGTCACTTAAGTTTGAACCCATTCTAAAAGCACTAAATTTTTACTTTCCCTTCTCCACATTTATATGATGTCACACTTTACATTCTTTTATTTTGTGAATTCTTTGATTTTTATAGATAAAATTGATTTTTCTGCTTTTGTGCTTTATTCTTTGTACTGCTTTTATAAGTGTTTAATCTACTGCTTTTTAAAAATTTTTATTTATTTATTTGACAGACAGAGATCACAAGCAGGCAGAGAGGCAGGCAGAGAAAGACAGGGAAGCAGGCTCCCCACCAAGCAAAGAGGCCAATGCAGGACTCGATTCCAGGACCCTGGGATCATGACCTGAGCCGAAGGCAGAGGCATAACCCACTGAGCCACCCAGGCGCCCCTAATCTACTACTTTTATTATGTTTGTATTTACATGTTAAGTTTTTTGCCTTTCATAATTTTCTTATTCCTGTTTATGGCCTTTTCATTCCACTTACAGAGCTCCTTTTAATGTTCCTTTTAAGTCCAGTTTAGTGGTGATGAACTCCTTTTACTTTTGTTTATCTGGGGAACTCCTTTTCTCTCCTTCTGAATGGTAGCCTTGGTTGATAGCTGATAGCCTTGGTTGCAGGTTTTTTTCCTTTCATCACTTTGAAATGTTCATGCCTCTCCCTTCTGGCTTGTAGTGTCTCTGCTGAAAAATCAGCTAGTAATCCTATGGGGTTTCCTTTCTATGTAACTTTACTTTTCTCATGCTGCTTTTAAAATTCTTTTTTTATTATTATTATTAACATATAATGTATTGGGGCGCCTGGGTGGCTCAGTGGGTTAAAACCTCAGTCTCATAACATATAATGTATTATTTGCCCCAGGGGTACAGGTCTGTGAATCATCAGTCTTACACATTTCATAGCATTCACCATAGCACATACTCTCCCCCAATGTCCATCACCCAGCCACCCTATCCCTCCCACCCCACCCCCCAGGAACCCTCAGTTTGTTTCCTGAGATTAAGAGTCTCTTATGGTTTGTCTCCCTCCCTGGTCCCATCTTGTTTGATTTTTTTCCCTCCTTACCCCCATGACCTGCCCCCCCCCCCGCCTTGCCTCTCAAATTCCCCATGTCAGAGAGATCATATGATAATTGTCTTTCTCTGATTGACTTATTTCACTTAGCATAATACCCTCTAGTTCCATCCACATCATTGCAAATGGCAAGATTTGGGGGTTTTGATGGCTGCATTATATTCCATTGTGTATATATACCACATCTTTTTTAACCATTCATCTGTTGATGGACATCCAGGCTCTTTCCATCATTTGACTATTGTGGATATTGCTGCTATAAACATTTGGGTGCACTTGCCCCTTCAGATCACTACATTTGTATCTTTAGGGTGAATACCCAGTAGTACAATTAAAATTCTCTATCACTATTTTTTGCCATTTTAATTATTATGTGTTTTGGTGTGTATCTCCATGGGTTCACCTTGTCAGGTGCTCTTGGTGCTGCCTGGACCTGTTTCCCCAGATTAGGGAAGTTTTCAGCTATTATTTCTTCAAATAAATGTTCTTCCCCCTTTTCTCTCTTCTTCTCTGGTATTCTTATAATGTGAATTTTATTATGCTTGATGATGTCATTGAATTCCCTTAACCTATTCTCATTTTTTATTGTTCTTTTTTTCTTTTTGCTATTCAGCATGGTTGCATTACATTACCCTGTTTTCCAGCTCCCTGATCCATTTTTCTGTTTCTTCTAATCTACTATTGATTCCCTCTAGTGTATTTTTAATTTTGGTTATTGAGTTCTTCATCTTTGATTAGTCTTCTTTTAATTTTTCTCTTTGTTGAAGATTTCAGTGAGATCCTTCACTCTTTTCTCCAGTCCAGTGAATATAGCCATTGCTTTGAATTCTTTATCAGGAATATTGCTTATCTACATTTCAGTTCATTCTTTTGCTGTGTTTTTGTCCTGTTCTTTTATTTAGGACATCTTCTCCTAATGGTGTCTAAATATTTGTGTTTGTATCTATGTATCAGGAAAGTCCGTTACATCTCCTGATTTTGAAAGTAGTGGCCTATGAGGAAGAGGTCCTGTGGTGCCCCACAGTGCAATGCTCCCTGTTCACCAGGACCAGGAGCTTCAGGGGTGTCTTCCAAGCAGGGTGCATAGGCCCTACTATTCTGGCTGAACCTTGTTTATCTTCAGTCCAGATGACTGCAGTGGCCCACTTTGCCTATGGTGAGCAGGATTTGCTCCCTGTGTTGTTACAGGACCAGTCTGGGACCACAGTGGGCTTATTGTTGGGCAGTGTCAGCAGTCAAACCAGATGTCTGCCCTCATCTCATCTACTGCAGCTGTGGTCATACCAAACTGCAGAGCACTATGTCTGCCTTATCCCCTAAAAGGCTTTCATTTGTGGGTGAGGCCTGTAGTCAGACCAGATGTCTGTTCCCAGTCCATCTGCTGATGCTGCAGGGACCATAAACTACAGGGCTCTCTTCCTGTGAGGTCCTCAGGAGGTTTTTGTTGGTGGGCAGGGCCAGTAATGAGATCAGATGTCTGCCCCCAGTCTGTCTAGTGGAGCTACATATGCACTGATTGGCAGAGCTCTCTCTCTCTCTCTAAACTGCCAGTTATAAAGGTTTGGCTACTGGGACTACAGTTGAAATGGTGTGTATACCCCTTCCCATAGCAGGAGTCACTTTGGGGTGGTGGCATCCCTGCCTGAGCTGATTGCAGGTTGAGATATGGCAGGAGCCACTCTGGAGGGACTCCTGCCAAGTGGAGCTAATTGGATGGGGTGGACCCAGATCCACAGGAGAACACAGAGGCAGGCAATGTGCTGTTAGCAAACTGGATGGCAAGTGTTCTCACTGGTTCTTGCAGGTACCTAGGTATCTAGGTATTTAGGCTGGAGAGCAGAGGGGAGAAAAATGGTGCCCACCAGGAATTTGTTCTTGGAAAAGTCTCCTGAAGATCTCTGCCCCTCCAGCTCATGTTCTGAGATGTAAATAAATCTCCTTCCCATATACCCAGGTACTTTTCAAATGGCTGCTTCTGTGCTATATCTCAGTAGGCCTGTTTGCTATGCGGGCTCTTTAAGAATAGTGACTCACTTTCCTAGCACCCTCTGGCTCTCCTAGAGCAGAGCATGCTGCTTTTTAAAGTTCCTGGTGTTAAACCCCACTGATTGTAAAAAAAAAAAAAAAAAACTCTCAAAGTTAAACCCTTCTGGTTTTCAAAGCCAAATGTTATGGGACTTATCTTCCCAGTGCCAGTCCCCTGTGATGTATGTTATGGGGTCTCTCTCCATTCTCTGTGCTTGCAGTACCCCTCCTGCTTGTGGTTAAGACTAACCATCCCAACTGCATCTCTGCCCTCTCTACTCTTCTCAAGGTAGCCTTCTCTCTATGACTAACCGTGGAAAGTCTGTTCTGCTAGTCTTCAGGTTTTCTGGGTTGGTTGCCCTGATGTAGCTGTTATCTAGGTGTGTCTGTGGGAGGAGGTGAGCTTAGGAACATAGTACTCTGCCATCTTTCTAGAAATCCTTTCCCCTGATGTTGTTCTTAGGATGAGTTTTAAAGGATGAATTGGAGGTTAGCAAACAAAAGAGAAGGGTATTCCAGGTAGAATGGGTGGGGTAAAGCATGGAGGCAAGAGAAGGTAGTTGTATCCAGAAAAGTATCAGCAGTGGGGAGTGACTAAAAGCTCAGATGCCTGTGGATATGAGTCCTTCAAGGAGGAGGGGCATGTCCTTGAAGGGCCTTAAATACTCCTGTGAAGCTGAATGCTTAGGAAAGCACCAAAGGTAGAATCTGGGGTGGGATTTGCATTTTCCTGAGTTTGCTGTGGTAGCAGTTTGGAGAATTGATGGAAAATGAATAATCTGGAGCCAAGGAGACCAGTTGAGAAGACTGCTATCTCACGGTCAGCCAAGAGATGTTAACGGTTAACAAGCTGGACTGAGCACCAGGAATGGAGAGAAGGCCATTTAGAAAGTAAAATCTGCAGGCCCTGGTGACTAGACCAGTTAGATATGAAAGAAGAGGGGTAGATACCAGCTGAATAGATGGTATCCTTTATTGAACTGAGGAATAGAAAGAAGGAACAAATTTTGGAGAAAAGAAAGTGAGTTCAGTTCTTAACATGGTAATTTTGAGGAGCCAGTGGAACTTCCAACTGGAAATGTCCAATAGATAGTCAGAAAATGTAGTTTGCAGCACAGGAGAAAGGTCTGACTGTCAGTATTTTATGGGAATCTTAAAGCTGTAGGTAAGAATTTGATTCATTAGGTTTGGAATAAAGGACAAGGAGAGAACTCCAGGGAACAAGAGCATTTAAGAATGGGGAGAGAAGAGCTGCCAAATAAAGAACATAGGAAAAATAAACACACATGTGACAAGACATATGCTGTGGGGAGGGAATGGTTACCAGAGTCAGGTGGTCAGGTGCTGCCACTGAGGTCAGCTCAACATTTATCAATAACTACCTTAGGCCCGGCACTGCACATACAAAGGTGAATGATACAAAGTCCCTACTGTCAAGGAATTTGGAGTTTAACAGGAAAGATAAACACAGAAATGAATAAAGTGCAGGAACAGAAGTATGCACAGAGTGTACAAGTGCTATGAAAACCCAACACGTTACTTAGGCCAGAGGCTAGATGAATCAGGGGAAAGCTGATTGGAACAATGATGTCTCAGTTAACTCTTCAGGTGTGAGAAGTAACTATAGAAGCATTAGATAGCAGAGGGTAGGGGGACATCTCTCTGCAGAGGAACTAGCATAAGCCATGGCACAGAAGCAGAAAATATGATGATTTGTGTAGGGAACTAAAAGTCCAAGGAGGTCCAGTAAGATAACTACCAAATTATTGACAGGGTTGAGCATTTAAAAAGGTGCCTTCGTGTCAGCAACAGAGCCCATGCTGAATGAAATGAGATGCAAGGAATAAAGGTGCTCTTTCAAGTAGTCTTGGGGCAAAGGACAGGAAAAGAGAGTTCAGAAAAGATGAAATCCAAATTACCATTAAACACATAAAAATATAGGCAATTAATAGCAATGTGTTTTTTAAAAATTGCAAATTAAAGAGCTGCCGTTGTTTAACCTATGAAATTGGCTAAGTTCTTTTTTCTTATTAATTATATATGATATTGGCAAAAATGATCTAAAATGAGCATTTTCAGAGATATCGGTACAAAATTTTTAAAGGTCATTATGATTGCAAAATTTGTGAGTTAACAAGAGAGTTTCTTAGGGGGCAGAGTATGAAAACCCTGGCCTCACCTTGTTTACTGTTAGCTATTACCCACATCCAAGTCAGTAAACTGGAGAGCAGTCCAAAAACTGAAAAAACGAACTTCACAACAAATATAGAAAAGCTGCATCTGAAGAGTTAGGAAGGTCAGAAAGGCAGAGGGAGGCTGCCTGCAGCAGGGAGGCAGCTGCATGTACAGAAAGGACAGAGAAATGGACTCTTGCACCAGGGAAGACTAATCCCCATAATGTTTGGTTTTAAAAACCAGAGAGGCTGACTTCCGTGAGTTTGTAAAACCTGTGGAACTTGGAGCCTGGAGCTTTAGAAGTCAGCTGACTCAGCACTGGGCAAGATGGGAGAGTTAGAGATAGCTGGGTCACCACCCTTAAAGAGCAGCCTATATGAAGAAGCAATAAGAAAATAGCAGTTTACACAGTGCCAGAGGCAAACAGGAGACAGATCTGTTCATACTGATTTCAGAGCATGTTGGGTGACTTTGAAAATAAAGGAGCTGGCAGGTGCCATTTTCCTCTATCACCCTCCAGCATAAACCCAGAGTCCCCTGCATAAAGCAGGACTACACAGATACCTGCTACCTAACCTTCTAGCAGTGCACCATGACCACAAGATCTCTTGAGGACTCACCCACTCCAAGCCTGCTAACCTCAGCTCTGGACAAATTTTGTTAAAGCTGCCCACACTACTACCCAGCCTCTGAGTGCCCAACTGCTGCACCATATCCAGCTGAGTGTCCCTAGCCACTGTCATGTGCCAAGTCACAACTGCATACTAAGCCAGCCTCATACTCCTGGCTGCCCTGGCACATAGCCCCCAATTCCCACAATGCCTCAGGGGTGTAGCATAGGACTAGTGGCCTGTTGCAAATTTGGC
This sequence comes from Lontra canadensis, assembly GCF_010015895.1. Lineage (NCBI taxonomy): Eukaryota > Metazoa > Chordata > Mammalia > Carnivora > Mustelidae > Lontra > Lontra canadensis. The sequence goes on from NW_022631069.1 coordinate 5,032,639, forward strand.
TAACACTGTTAAACCCTACTCTGAATTTCCCTGGCAGGCATGCATACTCAGAGCTGGCTTCCCTGGGTCCCAAACACCACAGAGAGCAAGCACAACACACAACAGGCAGAAAGTCAATGCAGATGATTGCATGGAAAGGAAAAGTGACTCAGACACAATAACAGCATAAGCAACATACATAGGATACTCTTCTGAAGTGCCTGCTCTTTTTTATAAAAGAGCAGTTTCAAGAACAGAAGACACAGTTGACTTTCTTAACACAGAGAAACAGAGAGAGGCAGACAAAATGGGGAGACAGAAGTTTATCTCAAATGAAATAACAGGACAAGGCCATATCTGGAGATCAAAGCAAAACAGATATAAGTAACATGCCTAGTGGCATGTTTAAAGCAATAATCATAAGGATACTCACTGGACTTGAGAAAAGAGTGGAAGACCTGAGTGATAGCACAAAGATAAGGGAAAATAGAGCAGAGATAAAGGACTCCATAAACAAAATGAGAAACATGCTTGATGGAATGAACAGCAAGGATGAAAGAAGCAGAGGAATGAATTAGTGACCTAGAAAATAGAGTAATGGACAGTAATGGAAAGCTGAATAAAAGACAGAGAAAATAATTATGCAAAATGAGAATAGACTCAGGGAATTGAATGACTCCCTCAAATATCATGCCACTCCTTTAATAGGAGTCCCAGAAGAAGAAGAGAGAAAAGAGCAGAAAATTCATTTGAAGAAATAATAGCAGAAAACTTCCCCAATCTGGGTAGGGGCACAGGTATCCAGATCTAAGAGACACAGACAACTCCCATCAAATCAACAAAAACCGATCCACACCAAGACTTATTGTAACTAAATTGGCAAAATATAGTGATAAAAAAATTTTAAAGCAAGACAACAGAAGTCAGTACAAGAGAAAACCCATAAGGCTAGCAGGAGATTTTCCAGCAGAAACCTTCCAAGACAGAAGAGAATGGCATGAAACAATCCAAGTGCTGAATGCGGAAGAGTCTTTAGCCAAGACCACTCTATCCAGGAAATAATACTCTTATCATTTAGAATAAGAGCGATAAGGAGTTTCCCGGGGTTGGGGGGGGGCACCTCACAAAAACAGGAGTTCATGACCACTGAACCACCTCTTTAAGAGATATTAACAGGCCTTTGAATGATATAGAGAGACCAAAATTGACACCATAGAGGTAGGATATACAAAAGGAATAAAAATGAATATTTCTGTAAAAAAATCAGTCCAGCAACTCACACAAAAAAAGGATATAAAATATAATAAAATAATAACATATAAAAACATGGGAGGAGAAGAAAAAGCAATCGGTTCAAACTTAAACAACCACCAATTTAATATAGACTGCTATATGCTGAAGAGGTTCTGTACAAACCTAATGGTAACCATCTATCAAAAACCACTAATATGCAAAGAATAAAGAGAAAGCTAAATATATCACTAAAGAAAAATAGCAAACCATAAAAGACAGGAAAGTTTCAGAGAAAATCTTCACAAAGAACCACAAAACAAATAATAAAATGACAATAAATACACATCTATCAATGATTATCTTGAATGTAAATACACTAAATGCTCCAATCAAAAAACAGAGTGACAGATGGATTAAAAAAACAAGACCCATAGGGGCGCCTGGGTGGCTCAGTGGGTTGGGCCACTGCCTTCGGCTCGGGTCATGATCTCAGGGTCCTGGGATCGAGTCCTGCATCGGGCTCTCTGCTCAGCGGGGAGCCTGCTTCCCTCTCTCTCTCTGTCTACTTGTGATCTCTCTGTGTCAAATAAATAAAATCTTTAAAAAAAAAAAAAAAACAAGACCCATCTGTATGCTGCCTGCAAGAGGCTCATTTTAGACCTAAAGACACATGCAGATTGAAAGTGAGGGGACAGGGAAATGTCCAGCATACAAATGGATGTCAAAAGAGAGCTGGGGTAGAAATACTTAAATTGGACAAGCTAGATTTTAAACCAAACACTGTAACAAGAGATGAAGAAGGACATTATAGTATAATAAAGAGGACAATCCAACAAGAAGATGTAACAATTGTTAAACATTTATGCTTATAACAAGGGAACCCCTAAACAGTTTAAAAAAACATAAAGGAACTAATCAATAAGAATACAATAGGAGGGGACTTTAACATCCCACTTACAACAATGGACAACTCATCTAAACAGAAAATGAACAAGAAATAATGGCTTTGAATGATACACTGGACTAACTGGACTTAACAGATACATTCAGATCATTCCATCCTAAATTTGTTAAAATACAACAGGGAACATTCTCCAGAATAGATCACATATTAGCCCACAATAAAAAGTCTCAACAAACTGAAGATCAAAATCATACCATGCATATTTCTGACCACAATCCTATGAAACTAGAAATCAATCATAAGAAAAATTCTGGAAAGACCATAAATACATGGAGGTTAAATAACATTCATAAACAATGAATCAGTCAACTGGGAAATAAAAGAAGAAATTAAAAAGTACATGAAACAAATGAAAATGAAAACACAATCGTCCAAAGCCTCTGGGATGCAACAAAAGCAGTTCTTAGAGGGAAGTTTATAGCAATACACACCTACCTCAAGAAGCAAGAAGAATCTCAGATAAACACCTAACCAGACACCAAACAGAACTAGAAGAAAACAAAGCCTAAAGCCAGCAGAAGAAAGTAAAAAAATAAAGATTGAGCAGAAATAAATGACATAGAAACTAACAACAACAACAAAACAATGGAACAGACCACTGACACCAGAGCTGCTGCTTTGAAAAATCAATAAAATTGATAAACTTTCAGCCAGACTTATCTAGAAAAAAAGAGAATGGACTCAAATAAGTCACAAAAGAGGGAGGAGAAATAACAACCAACACCATAGAAAAACAAACAATTTTAAGAGAATATTATGGAAAACTATATGCCAACAAATTGGACCATCTAGAAGAAATGGATAAATTCTTAGAAACATATAACCTCTCACAACTCAATCAGAAAGAAATTTTTTTTAAAAATGTGAAAAGACTGAATACTAACAGTGAAATTGAATCAGTACTTTCAAAACTCCAAAAAACCCCCACAAAAATCTAGTACCAGATGGCTTCACAAGCAAATTCTACCAAACATTTAAAGAGGCAATACCTATTCTTCTTGAATTATTCCAAAAAAATTGAAAAGGAAAGAAAACTTCCAAATTCATTTTATGAAGTCAACATTACCCTGATACCAAAACCAGATGAAACACCATCAACAAAGAGAACTTCAGGACAATATGCCTGATGAACATGGATGTAAATATTCTCGACAAAAATACTGGTAAACCAAATCCAACAGTACATTTTAAAAAATCACTCACCATGATCAGCTGGGATTTATTCCCGGGTTGCTGGGGTAGTTCAGTATTCACAAATCTGCATCATATCAATAAGAGAGAGGATAAGAAACATATAATCAGAGAAAGCATTTGATAAAGCATAAAATCTATTCATGAAAAAAACCCTCAACAAAGTAGGTTTAGAGGTAATATAACATAATAAAGGCCATGTATGAAAAACCCACAGCTAACACACTCAATGGGGAAATAACAGACATTTCCCTTAAGGTCAGGAACAAGACAAGGATGTCCACTCACCACTTTTATTCAAAATAGTACTGGAAGTCCTAGCCACAGCAATCAGACAGCAAGAAATAAAAGGCATCCAAATCAGTAAGAAGTAAAACACTCATTACTTGCAGATGACATGATATTATATATAGAAAAACTTTAAAGTCTCCAACCAAAAAACTGCTAGAACTGATAAACAAATTCAATATAGTCTCAGGATACAAAATCAGCACACAGAAATCTGTTGCATTTCTACACACCAATAATGAAGCAGCAGAAAGAGAAATTAAGAAAACAATCCCATTTGTAATTGCACCCAAAATAAAATACCTAGGAATAAACCTAACCAAAGAGGTGAAAGACCTGTACTCTGAGAACTATAAAACACTGATGAAAAAAATTAAAGACAATAAAAGAAATGGAAAGATATTCCATGATTATGGATTGGAAGAACAAATAGTATTAAAACATCTATACTATGCAATGCAATCTATACATTTAATGAAAGTCTATCAAAATACCAAAAAAGTTTTTCACAGAACTAGAACAAATAATCTGAAAATTTGCATGGAACCACAAAAGACCCTGAATAACTAAAGCAATCCTGAAAACGAAAAGCAAAGCTGGAGGTGTCATAATTCTGGACTTAAGCTATAGGGCAAAGCTGTAGTGATCAAGACAGTATGGTACTGGCACAAAAACAGACACACAGATCAATGGAACAGAATAGAAAATCCAGAAATAAACCCACAACCCTAAGGCCCATTAATCTTCAACAAAACAGGAAAGAATATCCAATGGGAAAAAGTCTCTTCAAGAAATGGTGCTGGGAAACTGGACAGCAACACGCAAAAGAATGAAACTGAACCACTTTCTTACATCATACACAAAAATAAACTCAAAATGGATTAAAGACCTAAATGTCATACACGAAACCATAAAATATCCTAGAAGACAACATAGGCAGTAACTTCTTTGACATTGGCCATAGCAACATTTTTCTAGATATGCCTCCTTTGGCAAGGGAAACAAAATAAAAAATAAACTATTGGGACTTCACCAAAATAAAAATCAGCTGCACAGCAAAGGAAACAATCAACAACACTAAAATACAACCTAAAGAATGGGAGAAGATATTTGCAAATGACATATCTGATAAAGGGTTAGTATCAAAAATATATAAAGAACTCACAAAACTCAACACCCAAAAAAAACCAAATAATCTAATTAAAAAATAGGTAAAAGACATGAACAGACATTTATCCAAAGAAGACATACAGATGGTCAACAGCCACATGAAAAAATGTTCAACATCACTTATCATGAGGGGAATGCAAATCAAAACTACAATGAGATATCACCTCACACCTTTCAGTATGGCTAAAATAAACAACACAAGAAAGAACAGGTGTTGGTGAGGATGCAAAGAAAAAGGAATCCTCATGCACTGTCAGTGGGAATGCAAACTGCTGCAGCTGCTGTGGAAAATATTATAGAGGCTCCTCAGAGTTAGAAATAGAGCTACCTTAAGATCTAGCAATAGCACTACTGGGTATTAACCCAAAGAAAACAAGAACACTAATTCAAAGTGATTCATGCACCCTGATGTTTATCGTACCATTATCAACAATAGCCAAAATATGAAAATAGCCCAAATGTCCCTTGACTGAGGAATGAATAAAGAAGATACGGTGTATACACACAGACACACACACAATGGAATATTACTATGCCACTAAAAAGAATGAAATTTCTCCATTTGAAATGACCTGGATGGAGCTGGCGAGTATAATGCTAAGTGAAATAAGTCAGAGAAACACAAATACCATATGATTTCACTCATGTGGACTTTAAGAAACAAGCAAAAGGGTGAAAATATAAGAGAGAGAGAGACAAACCAAGAAACAGACTCTTCACTAGAGAGAACAAACTGATGATTACCACAGAGAGGGGGGTGAGGGGCTGGGTTCAACAGGTGATGGGCATTTCAGAGGTCACTTGTGACGAGATGGGGTGATGTATGGAAGTGTTAATTGTACACCTGAAACTAATATAACACTATGTTAAGTAACTGGAGTTAAAATTTTAAAAGAAATTTAAAGACAAGTGAGTTAAGTATGTTCATGCCCTCTGATTCAGAAATTCCACTCCTCAATTTATTTTAAGGAAAAGAAATCAGAGATGTGGTATCATTGCAGTGTTATTCATAAGAATAGAGTACTGAATTGGCCACTAATATGAAAAAAAAAGGGATTGTCTAAATTATGTACTATCTTATGATGAATTATTTTATAATCATTAAAAGCCAGTATTTCAAAGAATTTTTAAATAAAGTAATTTTGAAGTCATAATTTTAAGTCTAAAAAGCACATAGTTGGATCTAAAGAATGAACTAAGTGTGTGTTTGTGTTTAAGAATATACCAGGGGCGGGTCACCTGGGTAGCTCAGTGGTTTAAAGCCTCTGCCTTCGGCTTGGGTCATGATCCCAGGGTCCTAGGATTGAGCCCCATATCAGGCTCTCTGCTTCCTCCTCTCTCTCTTTCTCTCTCTGCCTGCCTCTCTGCCTATTTGTGATCTCTGTCTGTCAAATAAGCAAATAAAATCTTAAAAAAAAAAAAAAGTATACCAGGGGCACCTGGGTGACTCAGTCAGTAGAGAGTCTGACTTCAGCTCAGGTCATGGTCTTGAGGTCCTGGGATGAGCCCCACATTGGGCTCCGTGCTCAGCGGGGAGTCTGCTCTTCTCTCTCCTTCTCCCCCTGCACCTTCCCCCCTGCTCATGCTCTCTCTCACTCTCTCTCAAATATATAAAATCTTTAAAAAAAAAAAAAAAGGAAAGAGAAAAAAGAATACACCAATAAAGGTGGCTGGCTGACACTGTTGGTAGAGCTCTGGGGTGTGAGTTCTGGGTTGTGATCTCTGGGTTGTAAGTTCAAGCCCCACATTTAGAAAAACAAAATCTTATTTTTCACATTTAGAAAAATAAAATCTTAAAAAAAAAAAAAGAATACACCAGCAGTGTTAGTGATTACCTTTAGTGTAAGAATACAAATATGTCTTATTTTCTTTTCTTTAATAATCTGTAGTAGTTCCCCCTTATCGGCAGGGGATATGTTGCAAGACCCCTGTGGATGGCTGAAACATGAATAATACCAAACCCTATATATACTGTCTTTTCTCCTATACATAATACCTAAAGTTTAATTTATAAATCAGGCACAGTAAGACATGAACAATAACAAATAATAAAATAAGCAATCATAATAATATATTGTAATAACAGTTATATGAATGTGGTCTCTTTCTCACTTAAAATATCTTGCCATACCATACTCACCCTTGTTCTTGGGATGATGTGAGATGATAAAATGATGAGATAACTAGGTCATTGGACTACTAATGACCTAACAATATGTTAGGAGGATCATCTGCTTCCAGACCCATGGTTCACCAGGGGTAGCAAACTGCAAAAGCAAAACCACAGATAAGGAGGAACTAATGAATTTCCCAAATTTCAACAGTAAGCAAAAATAAACCATATTTCTCTTACAAAAAGAAGCTGGTGTGAAAGCAAGGGGGGGATATGGGTAGAGCGAGAGGAGGACAACACTAGAGAGGATTGTTTTTAGACTGAAGTACACAGGCATGGCATTATACGATGAGTGGAAATGTCAGTGGAAAAGTAGAGGCTGAATGTATGGAAGACAAGAAGATAACTGACCGCACAGGCTTCCTGAGAGATAAGAAGGAATGAGGTCTGGCTCTAGTAAAAGAGTTAACCTTCAACAGAGAAGGGTACTTCTTTGACTTTATGAGAGAGAAGGAAGTAAGGAGCAGAGCTCCCTTATTGACTTTGCATGCTCACTGCCTTCAACACTGCCTGGCCCTGAATGGAGCATGTAAGTTTATAGGTGAAGGAGAAGAAGGTTGGAGGATTTGCTATAGGTTGACTCCCATTTTCTCCAGTGAGAGAGCCAATATCTAGTATAGTGGTTCTCAAACTTTTATTAGAATGTATTATAATGTATTATTTTTTTGTGGTCTAGATCCTTTTCTAAGCTGTGAGCTCCCTAAGGGCAGAAGAAATCATGTATCTCCATATCTACTATATCATTCCAGTGACTGACTGATGCAATGTAGATGCTCAAGAACAGTTTGTTGAATGAATGATTGAATGATGAATGAATGCAATATGATAGGAGACACAAGAATAGTGGTAAGGTTTCATATAGCTTATGTGAGTGTTAAAGGGAATTGACCAGTGACAAGTAAAAGGACCTGGGCAGCCTAAAGACAAAATTGCATACCTCTGTGCTTAAGAGGATTCCAAATAGAAACTGGAGAAACTAATTATAATTACAAATGGTCTGCTTTGTTCTCTGTCCAATAACCCCTTTTCTTTGAACCTGCCCTGCACAAGTCTCTATGGGGCAAATGAAAGGATAGAAATACATGCAGCCCAGCCATCATAGAAAAGAGTGGTCCTCTAACTGCTAACATTCAGTTTTCCTTTGTTTAATTTGAACCTGTACAGACTTTTAAGCCTCTTACTAGGTAATACCTACCTTGCATAGTAAATTGGACCAAGTATGTAGAAAGTCTTTTAAGTTATTAATGACAACACAAAAGCAAGGGACTACTATTTGGGGGATATTTTACTTATTTTTATATGCCGAAAGCAAGAAGATGCCCCAAATTTTTAAATGCTTCAGGTCCTAGAATAGCTTCCTCCAGCCAGGTTTTAGGTTCTGAAGCAGTCGTTGGCCTAAATAGGAATATTCCACCAAAAGAAGAGGATTATATTTTTTTCCCCAATACACACTTTCGCTTTAAGGTTATCAGAATGGTGCTATCTATGAGAAGTGGTTTAAATGTGAGCAGAAGCTGACACAGATTAACTTTAACAGAATGCTATAGAGAAGAAAAGGGTTGGATCAGAGTGGTAACTCACAGATACCATCATTTGTTATTCCTGACTTTTTTTTTTCCAAAACAGAATTGCATTGATGAAATTGAGTCCATAATCAGTGTTAAGCTCCAGCTCATCGGAATTGTTGGTATTGGGATTGCAGGTCTCACGGTGAGAAAGTTCCAGAACTTACCTTTTTTTCTTTCTAAGAAGCCTTTGCATCTTATTTGTCTTCAAGTGTGATACGGCAGTATCTTAGGAGAGATTTCTCGTAAAAGACAGATGGTTGTTGACAGGACATGTTCTAAGAACAAAGCATTTGATTATCAATACTCAGTTCTCTCAAATATGATACCAATTTTAACTTGAGCCTAATTATGACCTTGAGTTTATCATTGCAATAACTTCCCACATTAAGACCAGCAAGCTTAAGCTAGACAAGTGATTTCCAATTCTGGGTCTCTTCTTACTGTTAGAAATTTAAAATAGCCCACCAGGTAAATCTCTCTTACCTATGATTTGCAGAAGTAGTGTAGTGTAGGGAATAATAGTGCAAGCTCTGGCACCCCGGTCTGGGTTCACCTCCTAGCTCCACTACTTACGAGCCCTGGGATCATGGGAAAGTTTTTTAGTTTCTCTAGTCCTCAATTACCTCATCTGTAAAATGAGGATTTTAATTTCCAACCTCCTAAGATTGTTGTGAAGATGAAATGGGATAATACATATAAAGTATTTGTAGGCATTAACTCATCTGAAGTGTCTGGAAGATAGCACTCAACGAATGCTGGCTCTGTACACAATCTGAGCCTCCCAAACCAGAACCCCGACAGAAGGAATAACATGCAGAAGCGGGAAGCACAGTGCATCCGGGCACCTGCAGATGGCTCTGGGCCTCCAAAGCACACAAGCATGCAAGAACTGGTAGGGGCCCACGGGAAGAGAGGACAGTGAGGAGGCTGTGAGAGTCCGCAAAACTGTGGTCTTTGTGTGCCCTTTTGAGGGATTGGGCTCTATCCTTAAGGTAGAAGGAAGCCACCGAGGGATAGAAGGACCTGTGTTGCCGTGTGGAGGTAAGCTGGAGGGAAGCAGGATTTGAGTCAGACTAGGAAAGTGGTGATTTCCACCGTCCAGGGCTGAGTAATAACAGCTGATGCTGAGGTAGTACTTCCCCTCTAGTTCTGTATGTAGATGAATTCATGGCATCAGCTAAGGCGGGGGCAAAGGGAATTGCAAGGAAAATCAAGGAATTGGCAGCTTTCCAGGACACACACGCACTTTCCCTCTCTTCTGTATTTAGAGTGCAGCGGGATGGAGTAGCAGGTGAAATACTATACTGAGGGCCTCCCAGCCCAAGGGACATCTCTCAGGCCCTCCTCACCTGCTCTGGGGCTAGCCTGCTCGCTATTCTGTGGCTTCCTGAGAACAATTTTGAGGCAGATTTGAAAATGGGCTGCATAATAGAGGTACCAAAGAGACACCCCTAACAATTTCATCATCTCAAAGAGTGAGCATCGTAGAGACAGTCACTTGTACTCATGACAGTGGCAGGACAGTGCTAAGAAAGTTCCTTTCTGAGGGGATCCCTTTAGGGGTACAACCAGGATGAAGCAAGTGTTGTATCCCACCTGACAACCACACTAGCGGGAAAGGCCCTCTATTGGTCACCTTGAATCCGCACCCCCAGATCTGATCCTTTTGTAACTCCTTTCTTCTTAGGGTAAGCGTTGCAATCAGTGAGCCAGATGTCCTGAAGTGTCTCCTCTGCCACACACTGGTACTGAGTTCTGGCAGCCAGGAGCTTAGAGCCATACTCCAGGCTGCTTTTATTAAGCCTACTTTCTCCCTTCCATATAGCAGATAGTACATGGCTTTTTAAATTGAACATTTATAGATTCTAGTCTGATGAAGGATGGATTAAGGAGAGAATCATAGGGTTATGGTACAGATTTCTTTAAACAAACATTGACAGTAGTTTATAAACATTGCACCTGCTGATAACATTCTATGGGGTCTAGGAAATTGTTGGGGAAATGATTGAGAACAAGAAAGATCTTTTGACATCCTTCTATTCAAACTATACCAATGGCTATTGGATTTGCCAAGTATTTGGCTTTTCAAGGAATTATCCAAGAGGCAGAAGACATCAGTAATACCATAGTTCTAACACCTTAGTTTATGCTTTGGGCAAACTATTGAGTTAAATAGTGAAGCATCATTTGTACCTTAAAATGGAGCAGGAAAAATGAAAAGATGCTCTACTTTGTAATATGTGGTCACTGTTGCAAAAGTTCAGAGCTTTTCCAACAGGAAACTCTTTAGACCTAAGTGTAAACAACTAATAGTTCACATGTTAATATGGAAGTCTTTAGCCAGCAACGATAATTAAGTAGTATATATAAAAATGTCACTTACAGTCTTTAATTATTAGACACCCATGCAGTTTGCTTTTCCTTTTTTTTAAATCCGTTTCTTTTGTTTGAAAGTCATTAACAAGTGGTTCCTCCCGTTGCAGATCTTTGGCATGATATTCAGCATGGTGCTTTGCTGTGCAATACGAACCTCACGAGATGTGATATGAAGCTACTTCTACATGAAAATTGCAAACTAGAGCTTCCATACGCTGTCACCGGAAGTGTCTCCTGACTCATTTTTAATATTCAAAGGACATTAAGATCTAAAATAATATGCTGTTAATTGTACATTTGCACATGTATGTATGTTTGGCTCATTACTCATTTACCCCTTGAGTGAATGCTGTGTGTGTTGACTGAGATTCATGTGTGATCTGTGAGCTTCTGGTGTATGCATTGTACATAATGAAATCTGTTTTGCTGGAAATTCCTGGTTCTTACTATATCAGAGGAATGATCTATTTGACTCTCAGAAAAAGATCATCAAATTTTGATAAACTTTAAAAACTTGGCTATTTAGAAGAAATGATCATGGGTCATTTTCCCAGATTCTAGCCAGAGAAAGTTAGATACAGAGAATTCAGGATTTCTGGTTAACGGAAGCAATAAGCTACAGGACTTGAGAGATCATGGTGTAGGATGCACTGACTGCATCTGAGTTAGGTGTAAGGGTTTCCTGGGATTTTTTTATATACATACTCCCCAGAACACAGTAAACCACAGTTTTAGAACTAAACATATCTGTGAGACTAAATATAGCATGGAAAATCTAATTTGAATAAGTCATACTTTCCTAGTATTTAAAAACAAAAAACTCCCTCTGGAAAGAGTGGTCACACAGACAATCATGTGCCCTATAAAAGTGAGTGTTTTTAGGACTTAAAAAGAAAAAAACCTTTTAGTAACTTTTTAAGGATATTTTTTGTTCTTATATAAATACATTTAAATATTACTTTATAACTTTCTTTTTCTGACTCTGCTCTGAACTATAGCAGCCCTCACATGAGCAAAAGGGCTTTTATCTCAAACTTTTCCACGTTTCTTCAAGTGTGCAGACAGAAAGACTAAAGCAAGAGCTCTGGCAGTTGCAAATAGTGGGAAAGAGCATTTTTACTGGCACTGTATCTCTGAAATACCTCATAACTTGAGTTTACATATTTTCCTAATTTTTTTGTATTTTTCTTATTCACCTAGAGAACTCTTCTTCATGGATTTTGATCTATAGTTTTTACCACTTAAGCTGAAACAAAATCCTTCCTAATTCAGATATTATATCAGAAGCATCCCTGGCCAAAGAAAGAAAGAAAGAAAGGCATCTACTAGTTGTGTGCACACAACAGGAACAAGCTAACTAAAATAAAACCCACAGAACAGAAATGTGTTTTTTTCTGTGTAAATCTCCTTATAAAAATAAAATTTTCATATTCTTTATGGTCTTGATGCTTCAACTGAGGTAGGTAAACCCAAATTTAGAATCCAAACTGGTATCTTTGTCAATTTTTAACAACGTAGTACATTTATTAGATCATAGAGAGTTTTTTAAATTACATTTTAAAAGGCCACACAAAAGTGACAGTACTGGGGATTTTGGAAACCTACTTAAGCTCATCCACCTGTGAGAACACAATCTTTGGGTATGCACTAAAGAAAAGTGTGCACCCCAAGAAACTTCTACAAAACGTTTTGCTGAAAAGACCTAACGACTACAAATAGTCTCATTTGCATAGAGAACCACACTTCTGCTGTTGCTTACTTGCTACTGCTACTAACGTTGGAGGAAGCTTTTCTGGGAAAAAAGTCAGATTGGAAGCAAGCTAAAAATTTAATTGTACATGGCTACTTTACTGTGTCTATAGCTGAAGAAAAGATTATTTTAAGAAAATCACTTCATGAAATAGACGTTTATACTCCAGTAGGTGAGAAATATAAACTTTTAAGCGAAGAACAAACAGTCCATCTCTCTTCCTGGCTTTAGTTCATCCTCTACCTGAAGACAGGCCCAAGTGCATAGGTTTCTTCCACCTCAGAATTGTCTCTAATTTAAAAAAAATTAAAAATAAAGTTTCATTCTATACCTGATTTAACAACCTTAAGAAGAGTACAATACTTAAAAGTGGGGGAGTAGAGATCTGTTCCATCTATGGTTAATGTGTTCCTTTTAGGAGTAATTTTTCCAAAATCTGTGCCGTGAGTAAAGCTAAAGAATTCCACCTCCGAGTGAGGGCAGATTTTTATATATCGTAAATCTATATATATCTTGAATTCCTATCTATCTTGAATCTATATGTGTCTTGAATTTATAACTCTTGAATATATACGTAAATAAGTTAATATATGTATGCATGAATGTGTATACATACATACATGTATACATATATGGGTACATATATACATATTCATATATATAAATTCTTGGTTATAGCTATTTATCTGAACTGATTTGAGATCAGACCCAAACTTACCCTGAAGCTTCTGGTACCGAGGCACTGAATTAAAATTTCTTGATGAACTATTTTATTTTAAATTAAATTTTCTATGTACTGGAATTCTTGTTTGATTTCTCTTAAAAATTCTATTGTATCTTTATACACATCTTTACACAACTTATCTAAATGTCCAACTACCAAATAATATGGCTTTAAAAAAAAAAAGGAAAGAATAGTAACCCTTCTGTAGTGTGACTATGAGGAGCTAGATGTAAAAGTAACATTCTAAGGACTTTTGTGCAAGTAGTTAGATTTCGATTAACATTGTCTCATCCAGATTATACATCTTTTCCCCAGAATACCTCCTTTGTTGTCCAGGGTTCAATCGGTAAACCATACACTGATACAGGGACCAGTGTAATCCTACACACAGTCATCCAGGAGAGTTGCTCTCCTTTCCCTGTGTGCCCCATTAATAGGTTTACTTGAAGAGAAGAGGCTTGTGGGAAGAAGACAGTGAAGGAGATAACATATCTTCCCTTCTGAAATAACTATCAAAGATTAAAAGGAAGAGGCACCCTTGGGTGTTCAAGAACTTGCCTGCTTCACTACTGTGTTGACATCCCCTTTGACCACCAGCCCCCTGATTTCAGCAACCATATCTTACACATCCCTGTGAAAGAGCATTCGTGGGCCCTGAGGCCATCAATTAACTACATCATCTTATTTGAATTCCTCAAAATCAAATTTCTGTTAAGGTGTATTTTGAGGGGCACAAAAATTTCTACTTTCAACATGATTATTTTTTCCTATAAAATGTATCTCTAAGTTATTATGTGTACGTGTTCATTGAAAGGTAAAAAGACTTAACTAATGCAAAATGTTATTAATCATTTTGTTGGTGTCCTCACTGTCAACAAAAGTTAAATACATCCCAGGAAACCACTTTTCCAATGGCTGTCTCCTGAGGATATGGAAAGCATAAAGTATAGAAGTAATATGTCCTGAATGTTGCAAAGCAAAATTTATGCTGATTTCATAAAATTTTTAGTTAATGTGCCGGAAACCCATCTGAAGCTTTTGGGATTTGTTTTGTTTTGTTTTCTTGCATAATTTACTGATGATTTTACTTATATTAAATAGAAGAAACTTAAAATAACCAACTTTGAAGTAAGCAAACCTGGCAACTAATGAATATTATCTAAATTGTTATAATTATTACACTGATGAAAATTTCTGTTAATTATAAATCAAATATGCATCATCTTGCACAACTAAAGGTACTTCTGCATGATGCCAAATACCTATTTGAAAATATTAATTTATAGAATTAATGAATAGCTTTTGATGTATTTCCCAATTTTATTTTAATTCAAAGATTTGATATTGATAGCCATAGCCAGAGTCCCTATATTTTCCTCTGGACCAGCTCTGCCTTGTAAGATGCAACCCACTCTAATATTAGAATTTGTTTTACTTTGTTTGAGGACTACTATTTTATACATTTGACAAAACTCTTTAGAAGATAGTGATATGCTAAGATGAACAAGAGAAGTCTGCCTTCAAGGAGTTTAGAGTAAGGGGAAAAAACAGGCAAATATAATTCCCATGAGGTAAGTGCTATGATATTCATTAACCAAAAGTAGACCCTCTCTACCTTAGAGAGGATGGTCAGGGGAGAGAGATTTTCTGAATTTTGAGGTCTCTAAACTGAGTCCTGAAGAACCCATATAAATTATCCAAAAAAAAAGTAACAGCAGTAGAGAAGAAAAGCGGATCACGTGGGGAACAACATCAAGAAGACCCTGAAAGAGATAGCATGGAAGAATTCCAAGAGAGCATGTCAAGAACTGGGAAGATGAAGGTTCCCATTAAACTGATCCAAGGAGTCTTATCTTTGTACAACTATCATGGCAAAAATTTTAAACAATGAGTTACAAAATTAAATTTGCACCTTTCAAAAATCACTTAGTATGAACAATGATTGGAGGGCAAAGGCCAGAGGATTTCATGAGGATTTCTAACTTACATACTGGGATTCCTACCAAGAAGTAGATAGATGGGACACCTGGGTGGCTCAGTGGGTTAAGCCTCTGCCTTCTGCTCAGGTCATGATCCCAGGGTCCTGGGATCGAGTACTGCATCGGGCTCCTTGCTCGGCAGGGAGCCTGTTTCTCTCTCCACGTCTGCCTGCCTCTCTGCCTGCTTGTGTGCTCTTTCTCTCTCTTTCTAACAAATAAATAAAATCTTAAAAAAAAAAAAAAGAAGTAGATAGATATAGGGGCAATGTAGAGAAAGAGGAACCTGGAATCATTCCAGGTTTCCTGACAGCTAAGGGATGGTGGTGCCCCGGAGAAAAAGCAAACTACAGTTGGAAGGAAGTTGAAGCCAGTTGGAGAGACTATAGGACATCCAAGAGGATATATAATCAGGCACTAGATACACACACTGAAGCTCAGGAAAGGAGTCTGAGCTAGAATTCTAGTCTAGGAATCTGCAACATAAAAGTAGTAGTGCCCATATTTGAACAATATGGGTAGCCTTTCATGTTGAAGACCTCAGTGAGAAAGTTTCAAAAACTAGAATCCTCTACTCCAGTAAAGTTTAAATCCCCCAAAAGTTCTTTACTCCCCATCCATTCCTCCATCTCAGGCTGGAGGGTCTCCATCAGCTACCTGTATTCTTTCAATAGGTGCCATCTAAACCATCTTTTATTGAAATGGGTAGTTTCTCATTTGTTCTACATTTAACAGTGTCCAAAGGGTCAATAGGATAGATTATATAGATAGATATATACATGATAATGTAACATTGTCACAGCACTAGCCCTTCTTTCACAAAATGTGCAAACTTCACTCTTACAGCACAAAGCAAAATTACATTTCCAGAAGAAGTACAGTTCAGAACTACATTACAGTTGACTGCTAGACCATAGCATGGATTTCTACTCATCACAGAGAAGGGTAGCAAGAAAAGGCTTGAAAAGAGAAAATGTTGACGTCGGCCTCATTAGGACTGATTACAAATGCCATAGATGTATTATGTTTTGAATCCAGATATATGACCTCCACTGGGCCCTCTAGGGCAGCACAGAGTTCACAGAAGATCAGAACCCATATATTGGACTATTAGTAAGTCATTGTTAACCTTACTAGAAACAGTTTCAAAGGAAAATAGGAGTGGAAGTCATATCATAGTGGGTTGAGAAGAGAATGAAAAGTGAGGAAATAAAATGGTCAGTATAGGAGGCTTGCTGTAGTCTGAAGTTTTTTCCTCCCTAAAATTCATGTGTTGAAATCCAAATGCCCAATATAATGGTATTAGGAGGTGAGATCTTTTGGAGGTTACTAGGTCATGAGAGTGGGGGCTCCACTCTCATGGGATTAATGTTCTTATAAAAGACCCCACAGAGATCTCTTGGCCCTTCCACCAAGTGAGGACATAGCTGAGAAGGACCAGTTATGAACTAGAAAAAAATCTCTCACTCGAATAAGACCATGGTGAGCACCATGACCTTGAACTTCCCAGCCTCCAAAATAGGTTTCTGTCATCTATAAGCTACCCAGTCTGTGGTATTTTGTTATAACAGCCCAAACAGATTAAGATGGAATTTTTACACACACACACACACACACACACACACACACACACGCGAATAAGAAGTCAAAGAGAGAAGAGCAAATAAACAGAAGGCTGTGCAGGCTCACAAGAAGATCCTAGGTCTTCTAAGATCCTAAGATTATTTAGTTGTTGTTGCTTTTTCTTTTTAATTCAGGAAGAGATTGAAGAATGATTCTTGCTGAGGAGATCTTGCTGAGGAGAGAAAGTCAATAAATAGGAAGCAAGAGAAGAGAAAACAGCAAAGTCCTGGAGGAAATGCAGAATGGGATCTTTTGAAACTAATGGGAAATATGCCAAAATGCGGGAGGGGATCTTTTGAAACTAATGGGAAATATGCCAAATCAGTCAGTAATCTTTAGTTGCTAGTGTCAGAAACCCAACTCCCACTAGCTTAAGCAGTTCTGATTAAAAGTTACAATTTCATTTAGAATTGAAGCCAGCTTCTGATTAGACTCAAATGATATCATTAGGTCTCTCTCCTTCACTCTGTCATCTGTGTTGGCTTTATTCCCAGGCTGGCTGTTTCCAGCAGATGCCAAAGATGACCAGTAGTGGCTCTAGGCTCACAGCTTACAAATCCCAACAGGGTTTTGTCCTCTTTGCCCAACAGTTACAATAAAAGTCCTGAGACTGACTCTGACTAGAAGAGATCAGTTCACATGCTCATCCCTCAACCAGTCAGGGTCGGTTGAGCCTAAATATCATGTCTACCTCCATCATCTGAATTGAAAATGTTGGTTGGGGTGGTACAGGGTGAGGGACACTTAGAGAAAGGACACACTATACTTGTGGTCCCAATGAGAGTCAACCCCTACTCAATCATCAACATCCTAACTTTCCAGGAGGAGCAGCCCCCACCCCCAGACCCAGATGCTGAAGAAGCAAACATGAAACTGCCCATGCCCAGCAGGTACTCCATGCCCTGTGGCTGTGCTGCACACTACAACCTGCCACTCCACCTGCTGGCCTACTCTACCCCTGATGTCATCTCTGGGTCCCTGAATGAGGAAGTGCACTCCCAGGAGACAATGACCTTAAGTATCATAACTCGCACACTGGGAATTTCATCTGTCAGGAAAGACACCTCCAGAAAGACTTTTGACCTCACAGGACAGGCCCATAATTATCAGGAATTGCTAACCACCTTTGTGCTGCCAAACTCCAGGTAACAGACTCTTGGATTCACATGATGCTTCTGAAGAAAGGACCACAGCCTGACTGCACACCATCTGGTGACCTGAAAGTAAATATTTCCTGGAATTGAAGTAGACACATGACAACCAGCTTTTCCAAGATGTCTGGACAGGCCTATATACCTTTTTCTTACACTGTTTCTTTTCTCTGCTTCTTCTATTTCTTCCTGGTTCAGTTGTGGTAGTTTATATGTCTCTAGGAATGCATCCATTTCTTCCAGATTGTCAAATTTGTTGGCATAGAGTTGCTCATAATATGTTCTTATAATTGTCTGTATTTCTTTGGTGTTAGTTGTGATCTCTCCTCTTTCATTCATGATTTTATTTATTTGGGTCCTTTCTCTTTTCTTTTTGATAAGTCTGGCCAGGGGCTTATCAATCTTATTAATTCTTTCAAAGAACCAGCTCCTAGTTTCGTTGATTTGTTCTATTGTTTTTTTGGTTTCTATTTCATTGATTTCTGCTCTGATCTTTATGATTTCTCTTCTCCTGCTGGGTTTAGGGTTTCTTTCTTGTTCTTTCTCCAGCTCCTTTAGGTGTAGGGTTAGTTCTCTGCTTCTTCTGTGGAAAGACTCCTTTTCTGCATTTCCCAAGCCCTTGCAAAAGAGAAGAACCCGGTCTATTGATTATCGCCTTTCAGAAACACTTCATTATTCACTTCAAATTCACACTAATTCTCACTTGCTTTTTCTGAAGGGTTAGAATTTTCAGAGTTCACAAAAATTTTCTTTTATCTAAACTATTAACTGACTTTGGATTTTTATCCAGACTTATGGTTTATGAATTTGCAACCTTACAGGTTGTGTTATCAATAACACATTTGGCTTCAAGCAGTTCTTTTGAGATAGTGTTTTAAAACATCTTTGAAGTTCTGCTATTTTTCAAAAAGTTCATCAACTACTGCTTCATGCTTATATCTGCACTCTGTCTTCCCAAATGCACTCAGTTAATTCTTCCAGGGTGCTCCTGCAGTACTCACTAGTCTGCTTTCATGGTCGCTTTAAGCAGAGACTTCTAGGAGGCATGCATGACTCCAGGTTTGCCTTCACAGGGAGAACAATTCTCCCCATAACTGGAATAAATGCCAATAAATATTTCAGTTGGTTATTTTCAGATCTAGGGTCCTGGTTTAAAACCATCATGCAATTTGGAATTATTTCTTTTGCATATAATTATGTTAAGTTTTGTATTTTCTTTACCATCAAACTTATTTTAAAAACCACTTATCCAATAAAGTGATGTTACCTTCTGGGTTACTTCCAACACTTAAAACCTTGAAAAAAATGGGCTTTTTTTTTTTTTTTAAAGATTTGCTTACTTGTGAGAGAGAGCATGGGGTGGGGGAGAGAATCTCAAGCAGACTGCCCACTGAGCACAGAGCCTGGCACAGGGCTCAATCTCACAACCCTGAGATCATGAGCTGACCCAAAATCAAGAGTCAGGATACCTAACCAACTGAGCTACACAGGTGCCCTGAAAAGATAGACTTTAGATAAGAAGTACCTGAGAGTGTCTCCCTGCTAACCTTCCTTGCTGCTCAGATGTGACCAGAAGTGGTTTCTAACCGTTATGCACATTCCCTCTGACATATGACATGACAACCAGGAAAAGTACTTTCTGGTACCAAGGGACAAAACCATAAAATAGAAAGAACTTGATTTTTGATCAGTGATGCTTTCAAAGAAAGATCTTGATCAAAATGTGAAAATTAATAAAAGGAAATTTTGTTCAGAGGGGGAGCTCTCATGCCCCAACATGGTTTATCAATTTCAGGTTCCATGAAAGTCATATGTAATTAGTGCCAGTTAGGTTTGAACATCAGACATTTTACTCATTAGTCAAAGATCTATGTTTGATACACAGTTTTTAGAGGGGATGTTATAATCCTGCAGCTTTAAGTGTTCATGTTATCAAATGATATGAGAACTCAAACTTCCAGATTAATATTTAAAGACTATGCAGATGTCAACCTCAAATATTAAAGTAAGCATAATGTGGACCCCTGACTTGGTATATAAATGTACAACTATTCCCTCCCCATTGGCAGAACATGAGCTTGGCACTAATCCATTGACACTACCATCTGTACACACACACACACACACACACACAGAGAGAGAGAGAAAGAGAGAGCTACACACACTATGTACTGAATGCATGTAGACATTTACAAAATTTCCCTCTGAATGCAGCCAGTGACTGTGGGATACAGCAAAGCCAACCATTCCAGCTGATAATTGATTTTTACCCTAATGGTAGCAGTTTAGACAGAGAGAAATGGGCAAATATAGGATAAATCATCTTTTTGAGGTCAAGTCTGCAGGGCACTAGGTCTGTCTCACTTCACGCATCTATTGAAACCATGAAAGAGTACCTAAGGAAGGAAGAAAAAAAATAAACAGCCACTTACCAAGCATTTGCTGGAAAATAGTGTTTCAATATTGACAAAGGTTTAAATTAGAATTTAGGATGATTCTATGCTATTTAATCCCTTAGCACTCTTCCCCATCCCTAAAATCTTTCATAACCATACTAATTTTTCAGGACATCAAAAGCCAAAGCAGCACAAGTTGCTTTTGGTATAAATACTGAGAAATGTCTCCTATTACCTGAAAGAATACAAAGGATTTAGACTTCCACATGTAAAATGATCATGGCCTCTTTTCTAGGCTTTTGGGGTATAACTTTCATAAGTCAGTTGGCCCATCAGAGTAATTAAATTAAAGAGAACAGTTTTTAGAATAGAATATACTGTCTGCTGAGTTTTGGTTAAGATCTATCCTGTGCATTTGAATAACTAGAATAAAGTGCTATGTTGCAGATTTCACATATTTTTTACCTTCCATGTCTTCTCCAGTCCTGCTTCTAGCTTGTGGATGCAAATGTCTCCAGTACACTGATGCTCTGTGTTGCTTCAGTTTCTGATCACATTACACTTATAACTCTGCAGCATCCCTACATCCATTTTCTATGTCAAGACAAACCTCATGTCATGGTCTTCTGTTAAAGAAAGCCAGCTCAAAGCTGCTTTTCGTTAGTATTTCATATCCCTCTTTGCCATTTTACCTGCACTGTGCCCTTTCATGTGGAAACTATCCCTCATATGAGTTCATAAGGCTCTTTCACTCACCTTTTCTTCTAAAGCCCATAGGCTCTCTGATGCATGTGTGGGTATGGGTTTGGGTGAAAGAGTACTCAAAATGTACACAATGTGTTGTGAAATATATTCACATTTTATTAATTTTATTCCAGGTGAACACATTTAACTGAATTGCAAGTTACATCACTGTAGAAGTTAGATAGAAAATCCCACCATATAGGACTTCTGAGGTTTGGTACAATAGTTTGTCTTGATGGCCTCATGTATACAGTCACTGTAGTCAGTATTACACTTGCCACACTTACAGCTTACAGCTACAGGGTAGGAGAAATAGGGAGTGACATGGCGTGGGCATCCTGGTATTTCTACAGTCTTGTACATGAAGTCTCTATACGTACAAACATCCTGGGACAGAGCATATTTGGGAAGAAAGAGTTTGCCATTGATATCCTGAGGAAAGAACAGAACAGAAAAGGGAGTATAATGTTAACTCACTTATATTCCTTTGACACAAATAAGACTGAGGGAGGATTCCTTAGTCCCCTTCCCCAGTACCAATTCAATATATTCACACTGAATTCTTTATCACACACACACATACACACACACACACACACACCTTCCTTTTATCCTGATCATGAGAACAATATAAGGTTTAAATAAATTCTGGGAGTAAAATCTGTACCAATTGTGTTAAGTAGATCCATATAATATTATAACCAGGGGGCTCTACCTCTAAGGAGCCAATAACCATTAGATTTAGGAATTAACGTTGTTATTTATCTCATTTCCTTTCTGGATAGAAATGGACTGAGTCTAGGTTTATCTAATTTACAGCCAAAAGAAGTGAGATGAACTACATACCCGTGTCATACAATATCCAGCACAGATGGTAGTGTTGATGGTTAGGCAATAAGCGCACTCTTTCCTTTCAACATGCATTGTATACTCAGTTGGAAAACAAAAAGACATTACTTGCCCACATGCAAGGCCAAAAAGCATGGACATCAGGTAGATAGCAGTCATGCTAAATCAAAGAAAAAATTAAAGAATCTATTACATATATCCTTTAGGACATACAGAAGGGACTTTTTTTCATTTTATTTTATTTTTTCAGTGTTCCAGCATTCATTGTTTATGCAGCACACCCAGTGCTCCATGCAATATATGCCCTCCTTAAAACCCACACTGAGCGAAAATGTGTGTGTGTGTGTGTGTGTGTAAATATTTGTAGCTATTGAATGCCTACTTCGTTCTATGCCCTATGTTGGGTGCTTTTGCATAGTTAATACTCTTAGTAACCTTTCTTTATGCATTTAGATGTGACTATGAGCCACATACCTCATAACGTAGGAACTCACATAGTGAAGGTCCTACTTGCAAGTGCCACTTAGCAACACTGGGCAGTGGAAAGGAAAGCCTGAAACATCACAACAGAACAGTGGCAGAGACACATAATGTCAACTAAGTGTAAAACAATTCACTCAGTGGAAAAAATCCAAATACCTGCCTCTAATTGTAAGAAGTCCGCTAAAGGAGCACCTGGGTGGCTCAGTGGGTTAAAGCCTCTGCCTTCAGCTCAGGTCATGATCCCAGGGTCCTGGGATCGAGCCCCACATTGGGCTCTCTGCTCAGCAGGGAGCCTGCTTCCTCCTCTCTCTCTGACTGCCTCTCTGCCTACTTGTGCTGTCTGTCAAATAAATGAATAAAATCTTTAAAAAAAAAAAAAAGTCCGCTAAAAGTGAGACCTCAGTAGGGTCTTTCTCAGAACTGTAGTTTTCTAAAAACTTAACTTCCTTAACTTAAAAGGCCAACAAACTGGTTATAATCAGAAAGCCTAAAGAAACCAAGAAAAAGTATAATCCAACTTCATTACCATCTCAGCACAAATCACCTTGCATATAATTCTATCCAATGTCTATAAAGGAAGACAAAACAAAGCTGGAGAACATTCAGAATAGGTCAACTAAAATCACCACTGGTGATTTAGATAAAGGGCTAACCCAGAAATCTAGAAACTCCCCTTTTTACAACCCTGAGGATATTCTTTGATGGTTGAAAGAAGTGGAGTTGGACAAATAAAAATTATTTTACTAAGAAAATGTATGGAATGTATTATCTTAAAAAAAACTATAGAAGCAAAAAATATAGGTTGACACAGAGAAATACTATCAAGGACATACCCACTGTGGGTTAGCCAGGAAAAGTAGAGTAAGTTTTGGCTGCATGGACGACAACAGAGGGTCCATTGTGAATCAGACAAAGGAGAATATGTATCTCAATAGAACCTGTGTAATGAATAGTTTGTTCAATATCAATTGATTATTATAATGAGCTGGGTAATATTATTATAACTAATGGTAGATAAATTAGATAAATATATCCTGAGCATTTATTTGAACCAGGCAAAGAGAAATATAAAATGGATAAGCTATGGTCCTTCACATCAAGGGCTGACAATCTAAGCAGAGGAGGTACTGACAATCTAAGCAGAGGTGGTAAGTATGAGCACTAATAAGAAAAATATTGTTCTAAGTGCTCTGAAAGAATAAAATTATGACTCTGAGACACAAAATTATCAAAAATTTCATCTGTATAAACAAGGAAGTGAAGTAATACATTAAAAAGTTTTCCTGGTTAACTCCTTTAGATAAAATGTTGCATATTGAAGTATTCTTCAGAATTTTTTGTATTTCAATTAAAGAGAAAAATGTAAGAATCCCTTAGCTCATGGAGTCTGGCTTTCTCAAGTGCTTCACAAATGTGAGGTCCCTCTATCATACAGAATTGATTTCATTATTTTAGATCCATAGACCTAGAGGATCCTCTAAAAATGATAGAAAATACTCAGCCATCATGATCATATGGTTCTTGCCTCTCTAGCCAGCCAACTACTGGGGTTTTGCATAAAAATAATTAATTCACATATTTTAGCTCTGTAATTCTACATAAGGTAGATATGTGGTGATCTAATGTAGAGTCCTCGAGTTAAGGAATAGAATTCTATTTCAAGATCTCTCATGAAGCTATTAGAAATTGACTAAAAAAGAATTTAATCTGTCTGGGCCTTATTTTCTCATCTGGAAAACACAGAGAGACAAGTAAACCCAACCCTATTTTTTTTATTGTGTTATGTTAGTCACCATAGAGTAGTACATAATTAGTTTTGATGCAGTGTTCAATCATTCATTATTTGCATATAACACCCAGTCATGTGCCCTCCTTAATACCCATCACTGGGTTCGCCCCATCTCCCCAACCCCCCTTCCTTCTGAAACCCTCAGATTGTTTCCTGGAGTCCATAGTCTCTCGTGGTTCATCTCCCCCTCTGATTCCCCTCCCTTCAGGTTTCTCTTCCTATTTTTAATTATAGGATAAAACACCATTTTAGAACTTTTACCCATTGTTGTCATATTCATTATGGATACTACATTTTTTCAAAGTTCCTCTTTGTAAATGTAAATCTCTAAACTTGCAAAAGGAAAAACTAGAAATGCTGAATTACTAGCAATGTTGGCTGTATAATTTTGTGGATACAAAAAAAGTAAGAATTATTCTTTCCCCTTTATTGCAAATAATAAAACTTTACCCACAGAATCTTTCTGAGCCTCAATTTCCTCATCTATAAAAGGAGGGCTTAGAACTAGAAGATGATTAAGAGGGTCTTTTCAGACAAACAGACTGTGATTCTATGTGATAAATTAGTATTAGGTCCCTATTCTATAAGAGTCAGTCGTCTAACTTGTGGAGCATAAGGAATAACATGGAAGGTATTAGGAGAAGGAAAGGAAAAGTCAATCGGGGGAAATCAGAGGGGGAGACAAAGCATGACAGTCTGTGGACTCTGAGAAACAAATTGAGGGTTTTGGAAGGAAGGGGGAGAGGGGATGGGGGAGGCTGGTGGTGGGTGTTAAGGAGGGCACGTATTGCATGGAGCACTGGGTGTGGTGCATAAACAATGAATCTTGGAACACTGAAAAAATTAAATTTTAAAAAAAGACTCAGTGATCTAGAATTCTGCTTCTAGATTTCATTATACTTATGTGTAACTTGAGCAACTTAATATCTTTTGCCTTCATTTTTGCATATGTTCCTTCCTAAAATCATTAAAAGAATAAAACAATATATGTGAAACTCTTGGAATGGTATGGAAGAAAGCCTAGTAATAACACTATATAAATCAGTATTAGTTAATACTTCCCTATATTATCTGCCATAATTTCTCCTTTATTGTCACCTGGACTCCAATCTCTGCAACTTAATTGCCTCTTTTAAAATCATGATAGATGATTTATTTAGAACTTAAATACAGAAGACCCTAATATGATATGATTTCAGGCCCTGAATAATGAGAGATTCCTTTTTCAGTGGCATGACCATCTGTCTACACTTTCAACATTTTTCTTTATTATATCTTCTTTCCTTTACCACTTACACCGCCTTAACCTCCTTTCCTCCTTTTTTTTTTTTGCTCTTACTACCTTCATTCTTAATAAACACATTGCTCTCTATTCTTCTCATTTTCTTTGCCCATCTTTTCTCACCAAATTCCTTACTATGCTATGAAAAGAATCAATTGTCCACCCTATGAGCAATCCAGGAGCTTCTAAACTAAAACAACATATTTTTCTGGAAACCAAAATGTACTATAAGGCAAGGAACGTACATTAGACACTATCCAAAGTGAATTTACTATAAGTTCTCACAGAAGTATATAATCATCAAAGATAGCCATTAGTAATTGACAGATTTTAATATACAGTTAATTTAATTGATAAAAATGTTGAAATCAAAATAGAAAGAGAAAGAGAAAGCCAGGTACATCAATTAGCCTTCATTAGGGAATTGACCAGTTGTTCCTCTTATTTTAAGTCAATGAAATTTTTCTTTTCCTGATACAGCTCACCTACCTTTACTCACCACTGAACAATTTTGGAGAAATAACTGGAGTTCTTAGATTCTATAGAAGCAAATTACCACTTATCATTTGCCATTTTTGAATATCAACTAAAATGGTGAAAATGAAAAAAAATAATTAAAATAAGAACATTTCATTTCACAAAGCCTTCTCAGTGTAGACACCTACCTTACTTTGCTTTGGGGAGCTGATCGTATAATGACCCAGACTAAAAGCTCTTGGTTCATTTTATACCCTTCAGGATAAATCCTCTCTGATCTCCTTGTTTATATAATTGAGTTTGAATTACTGCCTTCTTATCTGAAAAAACATCTATTAAAAATTCATACTGAACCCCAAATAAAATGTGTTTAAATAAACAATTTCACAACATACTCCTCTGGAAACTCTGACATTATTACAGCATGAATTTTCCTCTCTCCTATTTCAAAATAAAATTACCCTTTTAAATACATCCTTTATAAATATTAACAAAGGATATACACAGAAGGAGAAAAAAAAACAACATCATCTAGTAAGTCTTGGGAATAAAGAACTTATTTCGGGCTTGAATGTCCCAAATTTTGCGTAAATGCTCATTTACAGATATATAAAATTATTGCTTACCTATAATACAAAGGCAATTTTCAATGGAAACCCAGGCAAATAACATATATGTTGCTAATTAAAACAAAAAAGAAATCATTAATATTTTATTGTTCTCAAAACAATATTTTATTTTATTGTTTTATCTTTGGATTTTAAAAAATAATAAATACAATTTATATGTGTGAAAGAACAGTCATGTAAGTAAATGACCAAATCTGACAAGATGTCAAACTGATCTGAAATCAAATCCTGACTCTGCCATCTACTCTGACATTAGCATATTTGAACTTTATTTCAGTTTTGTCACCTATTTAAAGGTAGTATCAGCGTCTATGTAAAACACTTAACACAGCATTTGCATATAATAAGTACTTAATAAGTGATAGCTAATTTAATAATTCAACACTTATTTGTTTAGTAACTATTTAGTCAGAAAGCCTAGTATGTAACAGACCATCATTATATATGTTTAATATGTAAATTGCTGAGGGAGTACATGAATAAATAATTACTGAATTTTTTAAAACAACATACACTTTTCTCCATTTCCACGGCTATAACTCAGTTTTACTTCTTTCAATCCATTTTCCTCTCTGTGCAATGTAATATGACAAAAGTTCAATAAGAATTTTCCACTGCCCTCAGAAAAAAGTCCAAACTCCTTAGTATCATTTACAAATCCCTTGGAATACATCTTACCTCTCTGATTTTATCTGTTACCCTTCCCCCTATCTTCGCCACCCTCCCTCCACTTTTTAGGTTCTTCAGCCAAACAAGATGGAATTCCTCAAATTTGCCACTTTCTTTCTTGCCTCCAAGCCCTTTCATATGCCATTCTCTCTGTCTAGAACATCTGCCTGATGCCCCACTCCATGCCTCATCTCACCTAATTCCTACTCATCCTTCATTAGTTTACTGAGAAAGCAGACCTTCTGGAAAGTCCTCTCTTGATTCCCCAAGGCCTTCCTCATGGTTAGTGGTATTAAAAGAATTAGGGAAAATAATAGAACCTCTGCCACATGGAAGATACTCAATAAATTATAAGTATTATTCTTGATTATTGACAACCCCATTGATTTTGATTTATCCTAGTCTTTATCAAAAGTTAATGAAAAAAATGAAAGATGGTTAGATGAGTCTCCCTGGAGGTGACATGGAGAGATCAAGGCAGAATCTGGTATATGTACCAGGAATACTCATTCCAGAGGTCTCCAAATCTCAGAAATATAAGTTACCTTGTAGCAAGAGAAAAACTCTGAAAAAAGGAAAAGTGGAAATAAAGATACCAAACTTAACCTGCTTCATGTGATTCCAAGCATGTTAAGACAGGAGTATACAGGAAAAAAATGAGGGTTGCTGGAGGGGAGGGAGGTAGAAGGGATGGGGTGGCTGGGTGATGGACACTGGGGAGAGTATGTGCTATGGTGAGTGCTGTAAATTGTGTAAGACTGATGACTCACAGACCTGTACCCCTGAAACAAATAATACACTATATGTTAATTTAAAAAAAGAGTACAATAACTGGGAACATTAGATGTTTGTTTCTAGTAGAAGTAGTACCTCTGTTGTACAAATTATTGATTCAGGAACTCAGTTACTAGCACATTTACATACATACCCCTGAGAAATATATATACATATAACAGAACTGATATAAACTTGGCCTATTACTTTTAAAAACTATTAATATATATCATATATTTAGATAATTATTTTCTTTTAAAGGGAATATCATGTATAGGATCTCATACTTTTAAAACAATCCAGGCAGACTGAACTTTCACCTCTGGCCCAGATTTACTATCTCATCTAAGATAACTGTAAGCAGGACAAAATATATGAAACAATGCTTTACATACAGTGGACATTAGGCAGCAACAACAACAAAAGTGCTTCCAGAGAGACAGGAAACAAACAAGAGAACTACAGCTTACTGCCTGAAGAAAGTTTCTGGCAGGTGGTAGAGGGAGATGTACTATGCATGGCTGAGGACAGAACTATCCCTAAATTGAGGAGATGGACTTGGGAGTCCATGGAATCCAAGGTCTTAAGAGTTCACAGGGAGAAATATTGGAGAGAGAACTACACACAGAATTCTGGAGATCTGCAGAGGATCTCTTCAGTATTCAGCTGAAAATGAAAAACTCATGCATGTGAGAAAATCAGATGAGGCTAGGAAAAGAAATATCTAAAAAGATTAAAGAGAACAGTCCTGGGATTCACACAGGGATAGGCACAATGCTTGTATCTACCAGCAACAGTGAAAAATCTCCTAATTCATGGGAAATCAGGTAGTATCCTCAGAAGGGTTTTGCATCAATTAGGGGAAAATTAGCCCTAAACTAAATGCTGCCCAAAAATGCTTAAAAACAAGAACTAAAAGGATCAACTGTTTGCAAGTAATAACCATCAGTGAACAAAGCTGAAGAATATTTATAGGAATGCAACAATATTTGGAACCAAAGGAGGTATAATCTCCAATATGTGGCATTTATTTAAAAAGTTAGTAGTCAGGCAAAGTAGCAAGAAAACACAATTCATAATGAAAAGGAAATTAATTAATTGAAATTGACCCAGAAATGGTACAGATAACAGAATTAGTAGATCAAAAGAAACAAAATAAACAAACAAACAAACAAAAATCAAAACATGACTCTACTAAAGGAATACAAAATTTTCTAGTAACTAATCCCAAAGAAATAGAAATTTGGGAGTTACCTGAAAAACAATCCAAAATAATTATTTTAAGGAGACTCAGGAAGATTCAAGGGAATGTAGGCAATTCAATGAATTCATGAAAAAGCAAGAAGTTTAACAAAGACACAGAAATAATAGAAAATAACAAAACAAGGGTTCTGGAATTGAAGAATCTGTAAGTCATATTGAACTCTAGTATGTAAGTTAGAAGAGAACTGCTGAAAAAAATTTTGTTAATGGATACACAATATATAAATTGGGGCACCAAAACATAAAATGAGGTAAGTCAGTAAATATGCAGAACTTTTTATGCAAATGAAGTAAAGTTGTCAGCTTAAAAAGACAACTATAAATATTGGATATTTTATATAAGTGTCACGGTAATCACAAAACCAGTAATAGATATAAAAATAATAAAAAGAAAAGAACCAAAGCATACCACTATAAAAAATCACCAATTCACAAACAAAGATGACAAGAGAAGAAAAGGGGGACAGAAAAAGAACTAAATGAGAAAACAATTAACAAAGTGGAGATAGTAAGTGCTTATCTATCAATAATCACTGTAAATCTAAATGGTTTAAATTCTCCAATTAAAAGACATAGAGTAGCTGAATGGAAAAAAAAAAAAAAGAAGAAGAAAAAGACCAATGATATGCTGCCTATAAGAGACTCACTTAAGCTTTAAGGAGATTCATAGGCTAAAAATGAAGGGATGGAAAAAGACAGTCCATGCAAATGAAAACCAAAAGAGAGCAGGAGTAGCTATACTTGTGTCAGAAAAAGTAAACTTTAAGTCAAAACTATAACAAGAAACAAAGAAGGTCATTATGTGATGATAAAGGGGTCAATCAAAACTATATAACAATTGTAAATATATATGCATCCAGCATCAGAGTACCTAAATACATTAAACAACAAAGAACAGATCTGAAGGCAAAAATAAACAATAATACTTGAAGGCATCAAAATCCTTGAGGAGAACACAGGCAGCAACCTCTTCAGCCTTAGCCACAGCAACTTCTTCCTAGAAACATCACCATAAGCAAGGGAAGCAAGGGCAAAAATGAACTATTGAGATTTCCTCAAGATCAAAAGCTTCTGAACAGCAAAGGAAACAGTCAACAAAACCAAAAGACAGCTGACAGAATGGGAGATGATATTTACAAATGACATACATAAAGGGCTAGTATCCAAAGTCTATAACAAACTTATCAAACTCAACACCCAAAGAACAAATAATCCAATCAAGAAATAGGGAGAAGACATGAACAGACATTTCTGCAAAGAAGACAGCCAAATGGCCAACAGACACATGAAAAAGTGCTCCACATCACTAGGCATCAGGGAAATACAAATCAAAACCACAATGAGACACCACCTCACACTAGTTAGAATGGTTAAAATTAACAAGTCAGGAAACAACAGATGCTGGTGAAGATGCAGAGAAAGGGGAACCCTCCTACACTATTGGTAGGAACGCAAGCTGGTGCAGCCATTCTGGAAAACAGTATGGAGGTTCCTCAAAAAGTGGAAAATGGAGCTACCCTATGACCCAGCAATTGCACTACTGGGTATTTACCCCAAAGATACAAATGTAGTGATCTGAAAGGGCATGGGCACCCCAATATTTATAGCAGCAATGTCCATAATAGTCAAACTATGAAAAAAGCCTAGATGTCCATCAGCAGATGAATGGATAAAGAAGATGTGGTGTATATGTATATATATACATACACATATATACACACACATATATACATACAATGGAATATTATGCAGCCATCAAAAAATGAAATCTTGCCATTTGCAACAACATGGATGGAACCAGAGGGTATTATGCTAAGCAAAATAAGTCAGTCAGAGAAAGATTATCATATGATCTCACTGATATGAGGAATTTGAGAAACAAGACAGAGGATCATAGGGAAAGGGAGGGAAAAATGAAACAAGGCAAAACCATAAGAGATTCTTAATCTCAGGAAACAAACTGAGTATTGCTGGAGTAAAGGTGGGGCGGGAGGGGTGCAGTGGCAGAGTGATGGACATAGGGAAGGGTATGTGCTGTGGTGAGTGCTGTGAATTGTGTATGACTGAGGAATCACAGACCTGTATCCCTGAAACAAAGAATACATTATATGTTAATAAAACAAAATGAAACAAATAGCAATACAGTGATAATAGGAAATTTAAATACCCCACTTTCAAAAATGGATAGATCATCCAGACAGAAAATCAATACAGAAATAATGGACTTGAACTATAAGCTGGACAAAACAGACCTAACAGATAGATAGATAGATAGATAGATAGATATATCTATATATATATAGATATATATATATATATATTCCATTCAACAGCAGGAGAATACACATTCTTCTCAACCACGTGCAGAACATTCTCCAGGATAGAACATATGTTATGTCACAAAACAAGTGTTAGCTAATTTAAGAAGACTGAAATCATAACAAACATCTTTTCTGCCCACTAGAAATCAGTAATAGGAGAAAAGCTGGAAAATTCACAAACAAGTGGAAATGAAACCATACACTCCTGAACTGCCAATTGGTCAAATAAGTGAAAAAAATCTTTAAACAAATGAAAATGAAAACACAACATATCAAAATTTACTGGATACAGAACACAATCCAGAATGGTCAACATGGTGGTCACTGTAAGATGCCTCGGTAGAGTCTTGATACATCATCAAAAGCATAGTCTTTCCAAGATGGCTTATCGGACACTTTTTCTCCTTGTTCTGTATACGTTCAGGGGCCCAGCAGACATTTTGCTGCTGCTACAAAGCCTGCAAAGAAAACAAAAAAATGCGTGAAAGACAAAGTATCAGATGAGAAAAAAGATGAGATTGAAAAAATAAAGTCATACTCCTTTATGGAAGGTAAACCTGAAGATGATGTCTACTTAAAGCGCTTATATCCAAGACAGATATATGAGGTGGAGAAAGCTATTCAGTTACTTAAGAAATTTCAAATTCCAGACTTTACTAATCCAAAGCAAGGGGGTTTATCTTGATTTGACACTGGATATGGCACTGGAGAAGAAGAAAAAAGTGGAGCCATTTGCCAGTGTTCTTCATTTGCCATACCCATTCGTTTCAGAAATCAATAAAGTTCTGTATTTACAGGGAATGCATCAGAGATTAAAATAGCAGAAGAACATGGAGCTGCATTTGCAGGAGGAATTAATCTGATTCAGAAGATTTTAGATGATGAAATTCAATCAGACTTTTGTGTAGCTGTTCCAGAAATAATGCCCAAGATTAATCCATTAAAGGAAAAGCTGAAAAAAAGATTTCTAAAACTAACTCGAAATTCCATTGGCTGTGACATCCCCAAAATGCTTGAATTATTTAAAACAGGACATGAAATTAAGGTAGATGAAGAAAGGGAGAACTTTCTCGAGACCAAAATAGCAACACTGGATATGCCAAGTGACTAGATAGCTGCAAATCTGCAAGCAGTTATCAGTGAAGTTTGTAAGCACAGACCAATTTGGGACCTTTCACGGTACAAGCTTTCCTTTGTAGTTCAACAAGTGAAAGTTTGTTACTAAAGATCAAGCCATTGTTGCCTAAAGAAATAGAAATCAAAGAAAGTAACAGAGAAGATGCCAAAAATATTATATTATGAAATTATTTTCAGTGGATTAAGAAGCAACAGGGAAAATTATAAAACTGTATCATTTCTACAAAAAAAAGTCTTCTGGATACAGCAAAAGTAGTTCTAAGAGGAAAGTTATAGTGATAAATGCCTACATTAACGAAAAGATATTAAATACACAACTTACAACTATACCCCAAGGAACTAAAAAAAGAAGAACAAAACCCAAAGCTAGAAGGAAGAAAATAATAAGTTTTAGAGCAGAAATAAATGAAATAGAGACTAGAAGAAAAAAAAAGAAAAAGAAAAACAATAGAAATCAATGAAATTGAGCCCCTGGTGGCACAGTTGTTAAGCCTTTAGCTCAGGTCATGATCTCAGGGTCCTGGGATTCACCCCCTGGTCAGTCTCCCTGTTCAGCAGGAAGCCTGCTTCTCCCTCTCCCAATCCCCCTGCTTGTGTTCCCTCTCTGGCTGTGTCTCTGTCAAATAAATAAATTATATCTTAAAAAAAAAAAAAAGGAAATCAATGAAACTTGAGAATTGAGTTTTTGAAAACAAACAAAATTGACAAACCCTTAACTAGGCTCACCAAGAAAAAAAGAGAGATGACACAAACAGTAATTACAAAAACAAACAAACAAAACAGTAATTACAAATGAAAGAGGAGACATTATAACTGACAACGGAAATGCAAAAGACCACAAGAGACAGGTTGAATAATTACAAACCAACAAATCAGATAACCTGGAAGAAATGGATAAATTACTGGAAACATACAAGTTACAGTATACAGTATACAGTAATAGAAAATCTGAACATACCAATAACAAATAAGGAAATGGAATCAGTAATCGAAAATCTCCCAATGATAAAAGCCCAGATGGCTTCATTGGTGAATTCTACCAAATATGTAAAGAAGAATTAATATCAATTCTTCTCAAATTCTCCTCATAACCAACACTACCCTGATACCAATCTAGACAAGGACACCATAAGACAAGAAAATGATAAATCAACATCCCTGATTAACAAAGATGCAAAAATCCTCAAAGAAATGTTAGCAAACCAAATTAAAGAGCACATTGAAAGGATTATACACCATGATCAAGTGCAATTTATCCTTGGGATGTAAGGATGGTTTAACATATACAAATCAATCAGTGTTAATCTATTAACAAAATGAAGGCTAAAAATCACATGATCATCTCAATAGAAGCAGAAAAAGCAATTTGACAAAATTCAACATTCTTTCATGATATAAACTCTCAACAAATTAGGTATAGAAGGAATGCATTTCAACATAATAAAGGTCATTTATCACAAACCCACTGCTAACATCATGCTCAATGGTTAAAAAGTTAAAAACCTTTCCTCTAAGATCAGAGATAAAACATCGAAAACATTATTGTCAAGTCAATAAAGTACTGGAAGTCTTAGCCACAGCAAGTAGTAAAGAGAAAAAAAATAAAGACATCCAAGTCAGAAAAGAAGAAATAAAATTACCTGTTTGCAGATGACATAATCTAATATATAGAAAATCCTAAAGTCTCTACCAAAAATGTATTAGAATA
This sequence comes from Lontra canadensis, assembly GCF_010015895.1. Classification (NCBI taxonomy): domain Eukaryota; kingdom Metazoa; phylum Chordata; class Mammalia; order Carnivora; family Mustelidae; genus Lontra; species Lontra canadensis. Next base: position 5,067,326 of record NW_022631069.1, read on the forward strand.
ATGAATTCAGTAAATTTGCCACATATAAAATCAACACACACAAGTCACTTGCATTTCTATACACTAATAATAAACTCTCTGAAATAAAAATTAAGAAAGCAATTCCATTTAAAATAGCATCAAACAATAACAAAATACTTAGGAATAAATTCAAACATGGAGGTGAAAGACCTATATGCTAGAAACTATAAGACACTGATGAAAGCAAATGAAGAAGTCACAAATTAATGGAACAATCCTGTGTTCATGGATTAGAAGAAATAATGGTGTTAAAATGTCCATTTACCCAAATTATTCTACAAAATCAATGCAGTCTGTGTCAAAATTCCAATGGCACTTTTCACAGAAATAGAAATGATCCTAAAATTTGTACAAAACCACAAAAAACTGAAACACTAAAGCAATTTTGAGAAAGAGAAACAAAGCTATAGGCATCACACATATTGATTTCAAACTATATTACAAAGATACAGTAATCAAAACAATATGATACAGATATTTTTTAAAAAGCACATATAACAGTGGAACGGAACAGGGAGCCCAGAAATAAACCCACATGTATATGGTCAACTAATCCTTGACAAGGAGGCAAGAACACACAATAGAAAAAGGATAGTCTCTTGAATAAATGATACTGAAAAAAATAGGATAGCCACATACAAAGAAATGAAGCTGGATCCTATCTTATACTATTCAAAAAAATTAACTCAGAATGGATTAAAATTTATTTTTTTCATTGTGATAATATCTATGTATTTTTTTAATCATTTTTAAAATTTATTTTCAGCATAACAGTATTGTTTTTGTACCACACCCAGTGCTCCATGCAGTCCGTGCCCTAATACCCACCACCTGGTTCCCCCAACCTCCCACCCCCCCACCTCTTCAAACCCTTCAGATTGTTTTTCAGAGTCCATAGTCTCTCATTGTTCACCCTTCCAATTTCCCCCAAATGCCTTCTCCTAACTCCCCATGTCCTCCATGCTATTTGTTATGCTCCACAAATAAGTGAAACCATATGATAATTGACTCTCCCTGCTTGACTTATTTCACTCAGCATAATCTCTTCCAGTCCCGTCCATGTTGCTACAAAAGTTGGGTATTCATCCTTTCTCATGGAGGCATAATACTCCATAGTGTATATGGACCACATCTTCCTTATCCAGAATGGATTAAAATTTAAATGTAAGACCTGAAACTAGAATTCATGGAAGAAAAGATAGGAAAAAGCTCTTTGATACATGTCTTAGCTATGATCTTTTGGATCTGACTCCAAAAGCATAGGTAACAAAAGCTGAACTAAATAAGTAGGACTCTACCAAATTTTTAAAACTTCTGCAAAGTAAATGAAACAGTCAATAAATTGAAAAGGGAACCTACAGAATGGGGGAAGATATTTGCAACTCAGGTATCTGTTAAGGAGGTAATATCCAATGTATATATAAACTCATACAACTAAATAGCAAAAAGCAAATAATATTATTTAAAAATAGGCAAATGACCTGAATAGACATTTTTCCAAAGAGGGCATACAGATGGCCACCAATAGGTACACGAAAATGTACTCAATATCACTAATCATTAGGAAATGCAAATCAAAACTGTGAAATATCACTCCATACCTGTAAGAAGAGCTATTGCATCCAAAAGACAAGAGATAAAAAATGTTAGCAAGGATGAAGAAGAGAAAATCCTTAAATATTGTTAGAATATAAATGGGTGTAACCACTATGGAAAACAGAATGGTGGTTTATTAGAAAGTTAAAAGTAGAACTAGCGTGTGATACATTAATCCTAGTTCTGGATATAAATCCAAAGGAAATGAAATCAGTATCTCAAAGAAATATCTATACTTCCATGTTCAGGGAAGTATTATTCACAATAGCCAAGATACGAAAACAACCTAGGTGTTTGTCAACATATAACAGATAAAGGAGATGTGGTGTATATGTATGCAGTAGAATATTATTCAGCCATAAAATAGAGGAAAATCCTGTCGTTTTAACAATATGGATGAACCTGGAAGATCTTATGCTAAGTGAAATAAGCCAGACAAAGACAAATCCTGTATGGTATCACTTATATGCGGAATCTAAAAAGAAAAAAGAAGCCAATTTCATAGAAATAGAATAAAATGGTGGTTTCCAGGAGCTGAGGATAGAGAGAAATGGGGATATGTAGGTCAAAGTGTATGAAGTTTCAATTATAAGAAGAATAATTTCAGAGGGTCTCCATTACAGCATAATGGGTATAGCTAATAATACAGTATTGTAAATACTTGAAAGTTGCTGATAGTGGGTGTTAAGCATTCTCAATACATAATAAAAAAAGACTTCACTATGTTAGATGATGGTTGTATTAATTATCTGGATCTTGGTAATTATTCCACAATGTGTGTGTGTGTGTGTGTGTAAGATCATCATGTTGTATAATTTTAACATATATAATTATTTTGTCAATTATTCTTCAATATATAAAGTTAAGGAAAAGATATTATAACTAATTTCCATATATTCAAGTAGTTAGAGGAAAGATTAAGCATATAGAAACATGGAGATATAAAAGACCCAAATTGAACTTTTATTTATTTTTTTAAAGATTTTATTTATTTACTTGACAGATAAGTAGAACACAAGTAGGCAGAGAGGCAGGCAGAGGGAGAGGGAGAAACAGGCTCTCTGCTGAGCAGGGAAAATGATGTGGGACTCGATCGCAGAACCTTGGGATCATGATCTGAGCTGACGGCAGCCGCTTAACCGACTGAGCCACCCAGGTGCCCCCAAACTGAACTTTTAAAAATGAAAACAATGGTTGTGATGGAAAATACATTTAAATGAGTTGACAGTAGAGGAGACATTGCTAAGAAAAAAATTAGTAAAGCTAAAGACATAGCAATTCAAACTCTTCTAAATAAAATACACAGAGAAAAAAAAAATGAACAGTAAAGATTCAGTTGTGGAACAACTTCAAGATCCCCAGAATATATATAGTTGGACTCCTGAAGGTAAGGGATACAGAAAAAAAAAAAAACAACACACAAAATTTGAAGATATAATGGTCAAAAAAGTTTACAAACATGATCAAAACTATAAATCTACAGATTCAAAAAGACCAGTGAGCCCTAAACATTAAAAATGTGAAGAAAATCAAACCAAGACACACTGTAATTAAATTGCTTACAGCCAGTAAAAAAGAGAAAAATCTTAAAAGCATCCAGAGAAAAAGACACATAATGCAGAGTAGAACAAAGATAGTGACAGGAGATTTCTCACTGAAACAATTAAGTCAAACTAAAAGGCAGTGGACCATCATCTTTAAAGTACTGAAAGAAAAAGAAAAAAAACAACTATCAACACAGAATTCTTAAGTCAGCAAAAATATCTTTCAAAAATGAATGGAAAATAGACACTTTCCCAGACATTCACAATCACAATCTGAAAGAGTTTATCACCAACAGATCTGCAACATAAGCAGAAGGAAATGATACCAGATGGAAACCTAGACAAAAGAATAAAGAGCACTGGAAATGGTAATTACATGGGTAAAAGATTTTTATATCATTATTTACATATCTTTAAAAGATAATTGAATGTTTATGGAAAAAATAACAATACTATAGGGGTCATAATATATGAAAAAGTAAATTACATAATAATAATAGCACAATGGCCAAGAGGCAAAAATGTTATAATGTTCTTATAACCCATGTAAAATGATATAATATCACCTGAAGGTAGGCTAAGATTAAGTTAAAGATCAATGAAGACATAACACTTAAACTATTAAAATAACAAAGAATTATAAGTATTAAGCCAACAAAGTAAATAAAATTGAGTTATAAAACATGCTCAATCCAAAAGAAGTCATAAAAAGAAGGAAAAGGTAACAGCAACAACAAAACAGATGGGTCAAATAGAAAACAAGATGATAAATTTAAATCCAACCATATCAATAACTGCATTAACTTAAATAGTCTGTGGTAGGCAGAATTTCAGAAAGCCCCTGAGATTCATGACTCCTATTATGTATACTTTGTATGTTTCCCTCCCCTTGAATATGGGTAGGCTCTTTTAAAAGATCAGAAACTGAAAAAGTCAAAAAGACTCAAAGAGATAGCAGATGCTCTCCTCTTACACTTGAAGAAGCAAACTGTCATGTTGAAGAGAGCGCCAAATGACAAGGACCTTAGAGTGGCCTCAAGGAGCTGGGAGTGACCCCTGATGATAAGCCAGAAAAAGAGAACTTAACTCATACAGTTTCTAGGAACTGAATTATACCTACAACTTGAGGGAGCTTGGAAGCAGATCTTTCCATAATCAAGCCTCCAGGTGAACGATGCAGCCTACTGGCAACTTGATGTCAGCTTTGTGAAGCCCTGAGCATAGAGCCCAGGTAGGATGCACCAGACAAGTGATCCATGTAAACTATGAGATTATAAATTTATGTTTTAAATTGTTGTTTGTGGTAATTTCTCACTCAGCAAATTAACACATGTTTTAAACACATCAATTAAAAGGCATAGACTGTCAGAGTGGAGGGGAAAAAACCCTACTCAATTACATGCCACCTATAACAAAATTACTTTAAACATGAATAAACAAGGTTACAAGTTAAAAGAATATAAAATGATATACTATACTAGCATCAATCAAAAGAAAGCTGGAGTAACTATATTAATATATTACTATACTATATATATTAATATACTTACTATTACATATTAATATAGTTGATATATTATATTGTATATATTAATATAGTTAATATTATATATTACATATAATATAGTAATATATTAATATAGTTACTCCAGTTAATATATTACTATATTATTAATTATTATTATTAATTATAATTAATTATAATCATTGTTAATATATTACTATATTACTAATATAGTAATATATATTATATGATATTAATACAATATTTCAAATACTATTACCAGGGTGTTTTAAAAGGGTCATTTGAAAATGATAAAGAAGCCAATCTATCTAGAGGGCATGTAGTAACAAACCTTCAAATTACATGAAACACTGATAGCACTTCAAAGAGAAATTTGCAAATCCATAATTGTAAATGGAAATTTCAACACCCCTCTCTCAACAGTTGATAGATAAGAACAGCTGATAGATAAGATAGATAGAAATTTACTAAAGATAGAGAAGATTTAGGGATGCCTGGGTGGTTCAGTCATTAAGCATCTGCATTCAGCTCAGGTCATGGTCAGCCCAGAGTCCTGGGATTGAGCCCCGCATCGGGCTCCCTGCTCTGCGAGGAGCCTGATTCTCCCTTTCCCTCTGCCTGCTGCTCCCCCTACTTGTGCTCTCTGTCAAATAAATAAATAAAATCCTTAGAAAAGGTAGAGACAAAGATTTAAACATTATCCAACATTTCCTAATTGATATTTGTAGAACATTCCATCCAAAAAAACCACATTCTTATAAAAAGATTCAAGTCATACGAAGTATAATCTCTGACAAAAATGGAATTAAATTACATATCAATAATAAAAAGTTATCAAGAATAACCTCAAATATTTAGAAAATAAATAACACACTCTATATAACCCCTGGGTTGAAAAAAAACATTTAAAGGGAAAATTAGAAAGTATTTTGAATAGAATGAAAATTAAACAAAACACATAAAAATTTGGGATATTCAAGTAAAGCACGTAGAGGGAAATTTATACCACTGCATGCCTGGGAAGATAATGCCTTAGAAAAGATAATGTTCTCAAATAATGACTTTAGCTTCCATCTTAAGAACTATAAGAACAAAATAAGCCCAAAATAAGCAAAGGAAAGGAAATAAAGGTCAAAAAGAAAAATCCATTAAATAAAAAACAAGAGTAGGAAAACATAGTGAAACTAAAAGTTAATCACTTGAGAAGATCAATAAGATCAATAATCCTCTAGCCATACTGAAAAGGAAAAAGATAAACACCTATTACTAGGGTTAGAAATAAGAGAGGTGACATCACTACAGACTCTACAGGTATTAAAATCATAAGTGGCAGGGGGCTGGCTGCCTCAGTCATAAGAACGCAATTCTTGATCTCAGGGTCATGAGTTTGAGCCCCATGTTGGATGTAGAGATTAGGTAAATAAAACTTAAAAAAATAAAAATAAAAAATAAAATGATAAGGGAGTATTATGAAGAAAAAAATCAACAATTCAGATAAAATTGACAGATTCTATGAAAGATATGAACTACCAAAACTAATGTTAATAAATAAATAAATAAATAAATAAATAAAAATATTAACTTGAATAGCCCTTTATCTATTAAAGAAATTGAATTTGTAGTTAAAAACATTCCCACAAATACTATTCCAGGCTCAAACGACTTCACTAGGGAAACTCCACAAAACTTTTAAAAAAGAAATACAACAAAATTTACAGAAATACAGAAGGTAAGAGACAATGGAACATTTCTCAACTCATGTGATGAGAACTACATTACCAATTGTATACAAACTCATATTCTTCAAAAATGTGAAGAGAAGGAAGTACATCACAATACATTATATGAAGCCGACATTATCCTGATACCAAAGCTAGACAAAGACATTACAAGGAAAAAAAGGAAAACATAGACAGTAGCCTTCATGAAATTCTTCATAAAATTTTAACAAATCAAATCAAATAATATGTAAAAGGATAAAGCATGACCAAATAGAGTTTATTCCAGGAATTTATATTTAATCAATGTAATTCACTATACTAACAGACTAAACAATAAAAACTATACACTGTGAAAAATAATAAAGAGGTTCCTCAAAAAATTAAAAATTGATATACCACATGATTCAGTAATTCCATTACTATTTACCTAAAGGAAAAGAAAAAAACACTAATTTGAAAAGATACATGCACCTCTATCTTTATTGCAACGTTATTTATAATAGCCAAGATATGGAAACAGCCCAAGTGTCCACTGATAGATAAATGGGTAAAGAAGATATGGTATATATGTACAATGGAATATTCAGCCATTAAAAAGAAAGAGATCTTGCCATTTGCAACATTGATAGACTTTGAGGTTATTATGTGAAGTGACCTAAGTCAGACAGAAAAAGACAAAAACCATATAACTTCACTTACATGTGGAGTATAAAAAATGAAACAAATGAATAGACAAACAAAAAAACAGAAAAAGACCCTTAAATACAGAGAACAAACTGATGGTTGCCAGGGAGTAGGGGGTGTGAGGCAGAATGAGTGAAGGGGAGTGGAAGATACAGGCTTCCAGTTATAGAATAAGTCACAGGAATGCAATGTACAACAAAAAGATAATAATCAATGGTATCATAATAGCATTGTATGGTGACAAATAATAGCTATACTTGTGGTGAGGATAGCATACCTATAAATCACTTTGTATACCTGAAACTAATGTTGCATTGTATGTCAATAAATAAATAAATAAAAGTTCATCATGGGTCTTAGAATATACAAACTAAAACTTAAGTGATGTGCTACCACACAATTCTTGGGATGTCTAAAATTTTTAAAATGACATATCAAGTGTTAGCAAGGATGTGGAACAACTGAAATTCTCATACACTGCTGGTGGAAATATGAAATGGTGTCATTTGTCAAATAGGCAATTTCTTAAAAAGTTAAACATTCACCTATATTATGACCCAGCCATTACACTCTTAGCTACTTACCCAAGAGAAATGAAAGGACATGCTCCTACAAAGACTTGTACACATTCATAACATCTTTATTTGTAAAAGCCAAAAACTAGAAACAACCCTAATGTCCATCCAAAGGGATAAAAAATAATGACATATACATACAATGGAATATTTTTTCAATAAATAGGAATAAACTATCGATACAGTAATAACATGAATGAATCTCAAAAAATAATTATGTGAAAAAGCCAGACCCAAAAGAAAAAAAGTATGTCTCCATATGACTCTGTTTAGAGGAAATTCTAGAAAATACAAATTAATCATAAAAGAAAAAGCAAATTAGTGGGTGCCTAATATGGGGAACAGGAAGAAAGAGCAGAAAAGAGAGGTTGCAAAGGCGCAGAGGAAACGTTGAGGGGGGATGAATATATTTATTATATTGATTGTGATGTTATCTTGATTGTGATAGCATATACATATGTCAAAACCCATCAAATTGTGTCCTTTAAATATACGCAGTGTTATGGTTTGAATTGTGTACCCCAAATTTCACATGCTAAAGTCCTAACCCCTAATATCTCTGAATGTGACCATATTTGGGAAACCAGAGCATTACAGATGTAATTAGATGTCATTCTGGAGTAGGGTAGTCCCCTAATCCAAGATGATTGGTACCCTTATAAAAAGGGGAAATCTGGACACAGACACATGGACAGGGAGAATGCCATGTGATGATTGGAATTATGCTGCCACAAGGCAAAGAACTATCAGAAACTAGGACACAGACCTGGAACAGATCCCTTCCCAGCACCTTCAGAGGGAGCCTGGCCCTACTAACATCTTATCTCAGACTTCTAGCCCCTATGACTGTGAGACAATAAAGTTCCACTGCGTAAGCCACTCAGTTTGTGGTACTTTATTATGGCAGCCCTAGGGAAAAAATACATGCAATTTATTGTACGTCAGCTATTCCTCAACAAAGCCATTTTTAAAAATCCAGTCTGTAGAAATGATCTGTGCCCACTTCTCTGGCTTCATGTCATACAACTCTCACACTCTACCCATTACTTACAATGTTCCTTTGAACATTCTAAACTTGTTCTTGCAACAGGACTTTTTCATTTGCTATTGTTCCTTATGAAGAGCTTTTCCACGTTATCCAAATGGCTTCCTCATCAGGTCAGTTTAAAAACTACTTCCTCAGGGCACTTACCGCATGGAGCACTGGGTGTGGTGCATAAACAATGAATCTTGGAACACTGGGAAAAAAAAAAAAAAAAAAGAAACTACTTCCTCAGAAAAGCCTTCCTTCACCAACTCTACTATAGCACCTTGGACCTGTCATTTATTTTTTTTAAAGATTTTATTTATTTATTTGAAAAAAAAGAAGGCATGAGCAGGGGGAGGTGGAGGGGCAGAGGGAGCAGGACAAAGAGATTCCCTGCTAAGCAGGGAGCCTGACACCAGGCTCAATCCTAGGACCCTGAGATCATGACCTGAGCTGAATTCAGATGCTCAATGAACTGAGCCACCCCAGGGTGCCAACCCTGTCATTTTTTAATTCATTATCTCACACTTTCTTTATAGAACTTAAAACTTTGATGTTTTGTTATTTGTTTACAGGTTTATTTTCTATTTCTCCCCTTCCAAGTAGGATGTTAGCACCCTAAGTGGAGGGGATTATCTGTCCTGGTCATCACTGTATCCTTAGATTTCAAACTAGCCTATTATATATACTAGATGTTCAATTAATATTTATTGAATGCATAAATAAATAGAAATAGATAGCTTTCCCCAGAGTTTATAATTAGAAAATTACTCGAATGTTCTGGATTTTTTTTTTTTTGCATTTTTTTTTCTTTTTAAGTAGTCTCTGCCCAACATGGGGCTTTAACTCACCACCCTGAGATCAAGAGTCACATGCTTTACCAACTGAGCCAGCCAGGCACCCCAACTTCTCTGATGTTCTATAGATAGTTACAGGCAAAGGCAAGCTAAAAAGTTTCCTGATGTCCTTATATTGCATTCAAATTTTAACTCATTTTCAAAGGAAAAAAAAAAAAAAGCCACCCACAATCTTCAATTAGCTAAAGAGAGGAGCAACATTGGAATATGAATCAGACTTACTGATTTTCTAGTTTGCTCTACTTCCATAAAGTTCTAAAAATCTTGTGCAACAGTTTTTAAAAAATCAGTTTATCTATCTGAATTCTGAGTTATCAGTAAGAGTCATGTTAGAATAGTCTGCCATTTGAAGCAAAACCTGTTTATTAAACTCTTTCTAATGCTTTCTTTTAAAACAATACAGATAAATGATAGCAAGTAGAGTTGGACCTAATGTGCATGTTGATCATTTCATTATCATGAAACTCCCAAGTAGAGGGACAAAATTGATTTAATATGTATAAAAATTATGTCAATTTGCTTTTCTTTTCTGGGAACATATTAAAGCCCCTAAAATGGCAGATTTATATGAATTTATAAATAAATAAACTTTTTCCATCCATTTGAAAACATTTTTGAAATTAAGGTTATATATACATGTTAATAGGAATTGCTAGCATCTTCAGTAATAATATTCATAGTGTTATAAAGTCAGATCAGTATCAAGTTTTCTTTCCTGTAAATAAAAACTTATCTGTTGATCCCTTAGTGTAATATCATTCACTCTATTTTTGTTACTTTATATAAACTCATGGTAATTAGATATTATTTCTCTGGCTGTATAATATGAGCAGTATTAACTGTACTCATAATAACATGTGCAGCCATTTCCTAGCAGCTAATCAACAATATTAATCAACAATGTTAACACAAATTTTGGGTTATTAACATTGCCAAAAATTATTTCAACTTTCCTCATCTTTGTTTAGTACACCTTTTATTTTAAAAGAAGTTCATGCTATTTTATATGCAAAAATCAGTAGGATTCTATTAGCAAATTAATCTGCAGTAGCCAAGAAATAATAAATAGTGCAGTTAACTTCCTTCGCTACATGTGTGTATAAAACAACTGAAGTGAGAGAAGCTAGACACAAAAGATCACATATGGTGCAACTCCTTTTATCCGAAATATACAAAATAGGTAAATCCATAAAGACAGGGCACTCTGCCAGTTACCAAGAGCTTTAGGGAGTGGGAATGGGGAATAACAGCAAGTGGGTACAGCAAATGGATATTCTTTTGGGGTTATGAAAATGATTTGGAACTAGATAAAGGTAGTGATTGCACAACATTGTGAATGTACATTTTTTACAGAACAAAAACAAACAATCCTAAAATTTGTATGGAACCACAAAAGAGCCTGAATAACTAAAGCATTCTTGAAAAAGAAAAGCAGACCTGGAGGCATCACAATTCTGGACTTCAAGTTATATTTAAAAAGCTATAATGACTGGAAGACAGTATGGAGTTTCCTCAAAAAGTTGAAAATGGAGCTACCCTATGACCCAGCAACTGCACACTGGGTATTTTCCCTAAAGATACAAATGTAGTGATGTGAAGGGCTATGTGTACCCAAATGTTTATAGCAGCAATGTCCACAATACTCAAACTATGGAAAGAACTTTGATGTCTATCAACAGATGAATGGATAAAGATGATGTGGGGTGTGTGTGTGTGTGTGTGTGCACAATGGAATACTAGGCAGCCATCAAAAAACCCAAAATCTTGCCATTTGGAATGATGTGGATGGAACTAGAGGGGGTTATGCTAAGTGAAATAAGTCAATCAGAGAAAGACAATTATCATATGATCTCTCTGATATGAGGAATTTGAGAGGCAGGGCAGGGGCTCATGGGGAGTAGGGAGGGAAAAAAATGAAACAAGATAGGATTGGGAGGGAGACAAACCATAAGAGACTTTTAATCTCACGAAGCAAACTGAGGGTTGCTGGGGGATGGGGGTAGGGATGGGGTGGCTGGGTTATGGACATTGGGGAGGGTATGTGCTATGGAGTGCTATGAAATGTGTAAGCCTGATAACTGAAGACCTGTACCCCTGGGACAAATAATACATTGTATGTTAATTTTTAAAAAAGCCATAGTGATCAAAACAATATGGTAATAGCCAAAAAAACAGACACATAGATCATGAAACAGAATAGAAAACCCAAAATAAATCTAAAACTATATGGTCAATTAAACCTCAACACAGCAGGAAATATCCAGTGGGGAAAAGACAGTCTCTTCAACATGTGGTACTGAGAAAACTGGACAGAAACATGCAAAAGAATGAAACTGGACCATATTCTTACACCATACACAAAAATAAATTCAGAGAGCACCAGGCAACTTTGACATTGGCCCTTGCAACTTTTTCTGAATAGTTCTCCTAAGGCAAGGGAAACAAAAGCAAAAATAAACTACTGGGATTTAATAAAAATAAAAATCTCTGCACAGTGAAGGAAACAGTCAATAATATTAAAAGGTAGCCCACAGTGGCTCAGTAGGTTAAGCCTCTGCCTTCAGCTCAGGTCATGATCTCAGGGTCCTGGGATAGAGCCCCGCATCGGCTCTCTGCTCAGCGGGGAGCCTGCTTCCCCTCTCTCTCTCTCTCTGCCTACTTGTGATCTCTCTCTGTCAAATAAATAAATAAAATCTTAAAAAAAAAAAAAAGGTAGCCCACAGATGGGAGAAGATATTTGCAAATGACATATTTGATAAAGTGCTAATATTCAAAATATATGAAGAACTTATTAGACTCGACTCCCAAAAAATAAATAACTCAGTGAAAAAATGGGCAGAAGACATGAACAGACATTTCTCCAAAGAAGAACATACAGGTGGGCAACAGACACATGAAAAGACACTCAACATCACTCATCATCAGGGAAATGCAAATCAAAACTACAATGATATATTACCTCACACCTCACATCTTGTCAGAATGGCTAAAATCAACAACACAAGAAACAAGAAGAATTGGCAAAAATGTGGAAATTTTTTGTCATCTCATGGTGACAGATGGTTGCTAGGTTTATCACAGTGATCATTGTGTAATGAGTATAAATATTGAATTTCTATTTTGTACACCTCAAACTAATATTATGTCGCGGCCAGCACAACAAATCGACCAGGGTTGAGAGGGTAAGAGGATGCTGAAAAGAAATTAAGAGACAAAGAGATGGGGGCAGGAAGAGCACCAAGGAGGATGTCCAATAGTGCCAATTTTATTCAAGGCAGCAAGGCATTATATAGCTAACAGAAACAATCATAAGAAAGTATCTATTTTTAGCTGATTACTAAAGAGTTTGCAACATGCACAGAAAATCCTTCAAGCTTTCCCATTATCTATTTCCCAAGCACCAGTAGCAGACCCTCTAGTGCCAGATGTACTGACTTCAAGGCCACTTAAGACATAGTTTATGCAAGCACAGCAGAGTCTTACGGTGGTGTAGTCTATAGCCCGTGCAAGGACAGCAAGGACCAGCCAAGAATTTCTGACCCCGACCAAATCGTCTCTATCTGACTAGCAAATGTGTGGGAAGTCACGTAGGCGAGCGCACAACACAGAGCACAGACCCTTTCTCAGTGCTACTCAACTTTATCGACCTACGCCTTTTGTTTGGCTGTTCAGCCTTTAAAGGAGGCCCAAGTCAGGGCCTGGTTTGGTTCTCATCTCAAGCCTACCGTGGCCTCCCACAATATTATATGTCAACAACACTTTGATTTAAAAATACATATCAGTGGTTATTACGGATTGAGGGAAGGGAGGAATGAATGGGCAGAGCACAGAGAATTTTTAGGACAGTGAAAATATATTTTATGATACAAAATGGTGGGTACCTGTCATTACACACTTGTGAAAACCCATAAAATATACATCAAGAGTTAATCTGAATGTAAACTATGGACTTCAGGTAATAATATTGTATTGATAAAGGTTGATCAGTTGTAACAAATGTAATACTTTGAATAGGATATTGATAGAGAGAAAGACTATGCTTGCATGGGGGAATGTGTATATGGGAAAATTCTGTACTTTCCACCAATTTTGCTGTGCACTTAAAATTACTTTAAAAAATAAAACCTATTAATTTATGCAGAGGGTTGGAAATTCCAAGAAGGAACTAAAAAGAAATGCAAGAGATCAAAAATACTGTAACAAAAATAAAGAATGCCTTTGATGGGTTCATTAAAAAAATTTTTTTGAATAAGCTAATTTGTAAATTTGATTATTTTTTCTAGCCTTGAAACTTGAATTCTATAAAAGCTTTCCTCAAAGCCCTCATTGAGTATCTGGCTGCCCTCCTTTCTGAAGCAAGCCCTCAAAGCCCTCATTTTAATGCTTTGCTAATTTTAAATGTTTGGAAGTGACTTCAGCACCGTGGACTTAAATTCAACTGAAGTGCTTAGATGTTTTTCTTCATGAAGTGACTGTAACAGAAGAAAGGATGAAAAATTGCAGTTCACCTGGCTTCAATCTTTTATCCTTTTCCTTACATTTGACAGGCATTCTCTTCCTATAATCTCTGTGAAAATTAGGAATGATCAGATTCAGAATGATTTAGAGGTTCCAAAAACAGTACTGTATCTCTTGGTTAATATGAAGTTAACTTCTAATGAGAGACTACCTACAGGTTTTTATGTAAACAGTGTTTCCTGAGTTATTGAAAATAAAGGCCCAAAAATATTTTTCTTCAAAAAAAAAAAAAAAGTAAATGATGAAGATAAAATGAAATCATGACAATACTGGGGTGCCTGGGTGGCTCAGTCAGTGAAGCAGCTCAGGTCATGATCCTGGGGTCCTGGGATCAAGCCCCACATCAGGTTCCCTGCTCAGTGGGGAGTCTGCTTCTCCCTCTTCCTCTGCCTGCTGCTCCCCCTGCTTGTGTTCTCTCTGTTAAATAATTAAATAAAATCTTTAAAAAAATGACAATACTAATATAAACCAATTGAAAATTGAAACAAGGGAAAAAGAATAACTAATAAAACAAATAGAAAACAAATGACAATATGATAAACTTAAACCCAACCTCAGTAATTACATTAAATGTAAATGGTTTAAACATTCAAAATTACAAAGCAAAGATGCTCAGATTAGATGGAAAAAAATCAAGACTGACCCTATTCCATCTACAACACAGTTTACCTATAGAGATACACACAGGTTGAAAACAGAAACCAGACAAGGAGACAAACCATAAGAGGCTCTTAACCATAGGAAACAAACTGTGGGTTGCTGCAGGGGAAGGGATTAGGGAGATGGTTAATTGGGGATGGACACTGGGGAGGATAATGTGTTGTAACGAGCATTAGGTATTAAATAAGACTGACGAGTCACAGACCTGTATGCCTGAAACAAATAAAACAATATATGTTAATTAATTGAATTTAAATTTTAAAAAAAGAAAAGGATAGAAAAAAGAAACACTATGCAGACATTAATTAAAAGTTAAACGCTATATGAATCTCAAACTGCAGAACAAAGAATATACCATATAACCAATATAATAAAGGGCCAAATTCATCAAGAACAGAAAAGCAATCCTAAATGTGTATGTAACTAAAAACAAACTTCAAAATATATGAAACAAAAACAGATAGAATTGAAAAGGACAAATAATCTACAATTATAGTTGCAAATTTCAACAGTTTACTCTCAGGAATTGAAATAAGTACACAAAATATCAGAAAGGATATAGAAAATTTGAACAATCATATAAACCAACTTGTCCTAATTGATATAAATAGAACATTCCATTCACCAAGAGCAGTACATTCTTTATGCACCTGAGTGTATATGGGACATTCACTAAGAGAGACTATATCCTGGGCCATAAAACAAGTGTCAAAAAATTTAAAAAATTATAATGATACTGATTATATGTTCTGACCAAAGTGAAATTAAACTAAATATCAACAAAATATATTTGGAAAATTCCCACATATTTGGAAATTAAACAACTTCCAATATACTTCCAATATTCAATGGTTCAAAGCAAAAAAATCACAAAGTAAATTAGAAAATATTTAAAACTGAATTGAAATAAAAACACAACATCAAAATCTGTAGGATGCAGCTAATATAGTGCTTAGAGAAAAACTTATAGTGTACATATTAAAAGAAGACTAGTAAAAAATCAAGTATTTAAGCTTCCGTCTTGGAAGTAAAGCAAAGCAAGCCCAAAGTAAGCAAAATAAAGGAAAAAAATTAAGATGAGAATAAAAATCAAAGAAACAGAAACAGATAAAAATCAATAGGAAAACCAATAAAACCAATTTTTTTTTCTGAAAAGACCAATAAGATCCATAAACATCTAAGTAGACCGGTCAAGAGAAAAAAAAAGACACAAGTCACCAAAATCAGATAAAAAAGATTTAAAAGGAGACTTCACTACAAATCTTACAGACATAAGATGATAATGGGAGAATATTATGAACAACTCTATTGCCAATACATTCAACCACTTAAGGAAAAAAAAAAAGATGCATTTGATGAAAGATAGAAATTACCAAAATTGCCTCAGGAAGAAATAGTAACTCTAAAAAGATACATACTTATCAAATAAAATTTCAAATTAAATATATTACTTCAAAGAAATTTCCATTTCCAGATTTTTTCACTGGTGAATTCTATCAAACATTTAAAAAGAAATAATACTGATTTAATATAGACTCTTTCCAAAATTTACAACGAGGGAATTCTTCTCAACTCATGTTATAAGACCAACATTACCTTGATAGCAAACCAGACAAAAATGTTACAAAAAAAGAACAATAGAGACCATTCTTCAGAAAAATTTTAGCAAACTGAATTCAAGAATATATAAAAAGAATAATAAGTCATGACCAAGGGAGGTTTATTTCAGAAATTCAGAGTTGGTTTAACATTCAGAAATCAGTGTAATTCAACATATTAACAAACTAAAAATAATATACCATATGATCATGTCAAAATGTACAGAAAAAGTGGTGCGTGGGTGGCTCAGTTTGTTAAGCATCTGCCTTTAGCTCAGGTCATGATCTCGAGATCCTGAGATCAAGCCTCACATTGGGCTCCCTGCTCAGTGCAGAGTCTGCTTCTCCCTCTCCCTCTGCTCCTCTTCCCTGCTCATGCTTGCATTTTCTCTCTCTCAAATAAATAATCTTTTTTAAAATACACAGAAAAAGCCCAAGAAAATCCAACATTCATTCATGACACAATTTTTGACAGATTAGCAGTAGAATGAATTCCTTCAATCTGATAAAATATATCTAACATCATACTTAATATTCAATAATTGGGGAAAAGGCAAGGATGTCCACTCTCATCATATCTGTACAACACTGTGCTGGAGTTACTAGCTGGTGCAGTAAGGCAATACAAAGAAAAAGAATATAGATAGGAAGAAGTAAAAATATCTTTAGCTACAGATCCACATAGAAAATCCTAGGGAATCTATAAAAATGCTAATGGAACAAATAAGTGAGTCTATCAAGGTTTGGGATACAAGTTCATTAGACAAAAATCTCCATCATCATCTTCCCCCTGCCACACCATATATGGAGGGGCTGACCATACCACACTCACACCTTGTTTTCGGATCCTAGGCACTATAGATGAGTACTGCTAGGGGGCCATCCTTAGGCCCATCTACCTGCTGTCCTGCTAGGTAACCTGCCTTAGCTCCCATGCACCAAACACAATCTCCTGAGTCCTCTAAAGCAGATGCAGACCTCAGCAAAGCAGACTTCCTCAGTCAGTAGAGCTACAACAGCAGACCAGTGCTCCATGCCAATCTGGCCTTTCATAGACAGTGGCCACTATTACTGGACAAAGCTGCCTGGGGTTAGCCTCTCATGTGTCCATTTTGTGGGAACTGTGGCTGCCAAGTTAACTGTAAGTTTTCAAAGAACCTGGGAGAAGCAGGTGTGTGGAAATAAGGGCTACTGCAGGCACCAGTCTAGCAATATGAGTTTTACTGATATTTCAGGTACTCCCAATACAGGAAAGAGCCTCCAGTTTGGAGCTAGGGAACTTCTAGAGTACAGGTCCTCCTTTCCCAGTGTCCCTCTTGAATTTTCACCTTCATATGGTGAGTCAAATCCTTTAAAACCCACTGAAAGTTCTCCTGTCTTGGGCATACATATAAGACTTGTCTGATTACTGAAAATGAGAGCTAACCATGATTAACACTTGCTTTATGCTAGACACCTTTCAAAATGTCTATTAACTCATTTTCTCTAGTTTTAAGTATCATCATTTTATAGACCTAAAAAAGTTCAGCCACACAGAGGTTATTATTCAGACGATGAACTGAGCAGCGATGCTGGGATTCCAAATTCAGTTGGCCCAAAAAACAAAAATAAAAACACATACTTTAAACTGACACATACAACATGGCAGTCTGGCTTGAAGTATTAGTTTTGACTTCAGTAAACATAATAATCTAATAAACTGTATTTGTAATTTAGCTGATAAACAGAATATGCAAAAGTCTCATATATTATAAGGACTAGAAATTTTTTAATGTAATAGTTGTTAATGTTGGTGAAAAGAGATTCTCTACTTACTGAGACTAGGTCATTTAATGACTATAAATTTACTTGGAAAGTCATTGGGAAAAACATACATTTGATGAATCATAAGTCAGGGAGAGGCTTCTTTTAATACCCACATCAAGGGATGCCTGGGTGGCTCAGTTGGTTAAGCAGCTGCCTCAGCTTGGGTCATGGTCTTGGCATCCTGGGATTGAGTCCCACATCAGGCTCCTTGCTCTGCAGGAAGCCTGCTTCTCCCTCTGCCTCTGCCTGCCTGTGTTCTCTCTCTCTGACAAATAATTAAAATCTAAAAAAAAAAAAAAAGAGCCACATCAAGCAAGTAACACAGCAATACTTTTTAAAAATTAAAAAATAAAGGCATCCAGGTGGTTCAGTCAGTTAAGTGTCTGCCTTCAGCTCAGGTCATTATCCCAGGGTCGTGGGATCGAGCCCCATATCAGGCTCCCTGCTCAGCAAAGAGCCTTCTTCTCCCTCTCCCTCTGCTGCTCCCCTGCTTGTGTTCTCTGTAAAATAAATAAATTTAAAAATTAATTAATTAAAATTAAAAATAAATTGGAAACTTTTAGAATTAAACAATTTGTATTACAGTTTATATCTCTTGGTTAGCACTTTAATAAGAGAATGTTTACATTGTAGAATACATTTTTGTCATAGACTGTATTTTCAACTTTTAATTATATAATGATTTATACATTTAATATATATTTCCACACGGGTGACTACATAACGTTACTATAATTCCTAGACAACATCAATTAAAATTTTTAATATACATAGCTATAGGCCCATCAATTCCAAAATTAATAATTTACAGAAATAAAATCAGTAACATTAGCATTGTTCATAGTGCAGAAAACTGGAAACAAGGAGAATTTACATACCAGTTAAGATAGAGTAGGTTATGCCAACAATCATAGACAGCCCCAAACTCTTAGGGGCTTAACACTACAAAGTCTTATTTCTTATTCATACTACCTGACCATGATGGGGCAATTTTATTCTGTGTACTTTTCATTCACAGACATAGAATGACAGGAGTTTCATCGTCTATAACTCACAAATTGCTGCAGCAGGACGAAGAGTGTGATAGAAGGTCTCACACTACTAATCAAATACTCTAGCACAAGAGTAATTAATGTACAACAGTTCTCCCTAAACTTATTGGCTGGGACTTATCCTATAGGCTCACCAAGATGGGAATGGAAATCTAATCTTTTCACATGCCCAGAAGAAGAAAGGAAAACAACTAGGTATATGTGATCATTAAAGTCTCTACTACAGTTTAATAAGTTGCTGAATTATGATATATCCATGAAATATTTCTACAGCCACTTAAAATAATGAATTGGAAGCATACCATATGTCATAGATTTTCATGAGATACTAAGTAAATTTTAAAGACTCTGAAAAGTATATATATCATCCCATTTTCGTAAACTATGACCAAAGAATCCTGTGTGTATATATGCATATGTAAAAAATACTTAATTAAATACATTATTATCTATATCTATGATTAAGAAAAATAGGAAAACTTTTTTCCACCCCAGGAGGAGGAGATTTGGCAGAAGGGTCCCTAATGTGTGTAGAAAGGGGAATAAAGAGAGTGAGGATAAACAAAAGGGGGATAAAAAGAGGGTATTGAGATTTTATATGATTATATTTATGTACTGATGTAAATTATGTACATGCATTAGAAATCAAGTCATTTTTCAAAACTATCTTTTCCTTTTAATTTTGATTACTTTCATAGGCCTCAAATTACTGATCTGTTGAAATTAAATCTTTTCATTTCCCTCCAGCTCTAAACTCTACGATTTCATAACTTAAATAATGTTAAGTCTTATCTGTCTCCTGTTTGTTATTTCCTGTTTCTAACTCAGAGATGACCTTCTACTGATTAAAGTTCTGGATGTACTTCTCTAGCCTGCAGACTATTAATTATACTGAATTCAGGTTGCCTGAGTTATAAATAATTTATTTCTAACCTTTATATCAACCAAAGCAAGTTGCTCTTTGACATCATGAATTTACATTTACATGAGTGGGAGATATTTTATTTCTGTTAAAGTGACAAAATCATAGATATTTTTCTTAGGCTAGGTATAAAACATAATCTAAAAGTCTGGAACTTAAATTTTTAGTCTAAGAAATCTTCCCATCTCCCACCTGGACTATTTCAATAGGTACAATATCTTTACCTTGTTCCAATTTACCTTTACTGAGCTTTCTAAAGGCTGCTATTTATTCTGGCTTAATTTTCTCTTGTCCTTCTAATATACCTATAACATCTTTTTTTTTTTTAAGGTAGTGAGCACGTGAGTGGGGTGGGGAAGGGTAGAAGGAGAGAGAAAATCTTAAGCAGGCTCCACTCAGGACAGAGCCTGAGGCAGGGCTCATTCTCACAACCCTGAGATCATGACCTGAGCAGAAATCAAGTCAGTTGCCCAACTGACTGAACCCACCAAGGCACCTCTATAGTATTCTTGTTTATGTCCAAAATTCACCTCTTCTAGAAGACCATCTCAGAAGCCAAGACATGAAATTATCTTTCATGTCTCTGTATCTTATATATACATACTATTGAATTACTTACATTATAAGTGATTCATTTGTTTACACATTTATATTTCTTTTATCATGTTCAGTTAGCCACCATATAAACATCATTAGTTTTTGATGTATTGTTCAACGATTCGTTAGTTGCATAGAACACCTAGTGCTCATCACAACATGTGCCCTCCTTAATACCCCTCACCCAGCTATCCCATCCCCCTACACTTCTCCCCTCTGAAACCCTCAGTTTGTTTTCCAGAGTCCATAGTCTCTCATGATTTGTCTCTGTCAGTGATTCCCCCCTTCAGTTTTCCCTCCCTTCCCCTATCATCTTCTGTGCTATTCCTTATGTTCCACATATGAATGAAACCATATGATAATTGTCTTTCTCTGCTTGACTTATTTCACTTAGCATAACCCCTTCCAGTTTCATCCATGTTAATGCAAATGGTGGATATTCATCCTTTCTGATCGCTGAGTAATATTCCCTTATATATATGTACCACATCTTCTTTATCCATTCATCTATTGAAGGGCATCTCGGCTCCTTCCACAGTTTGGCTATGGTGGATATGGTGGCAAGGGGGTCTCTTTAAAAAATGGTGCTGGAAAATTGGACAGCTACATACAGAAGAATGAAACTAGACCATTCTCTTACACCATACACAAAGATAAACTCAAAATGGATGAAAGACCTCAATGTCAGATAGGAATCCATCAAAAACCTAGAGGAGGGGTGCCTGGGTGACTCAGGGAGTTAAGCTCTGCCTTTGGCTCAGGTCATGATCTCAGGGTACTGGGATTGAGCCACGCATCAGGATCTCTACTCATCAGGGAGCTTGCCTCCCCCCTTCTCTCTCTCTCTGCCTGCCTACTTGTGATCTCTGTTAAATAAATTAAAAAACCTTAAAAAAAAAAAACCTAGAGGAGAACATAGACAATAACCTCTTCAACACTGGCCCCAGCAACTTCTTTAAAGAGACATCTCCAAAGGCAAAGAAAACAAAAGCAAAATGAACTTTTGGGACTTCATCAAGATAAAAAGCTTCTGCACAGCCAAGCAAACAGTCAACAAAACCAAGAGACAACCCACAGAATGGGAAAAGATATTTGCAAGTGACAGTACAGATAAAGGGCTGGTATCCAAGATCTATAAAGAACTTCTCAAACCCAGCCCCCGAAAAACAAATAATCCAGTCAAAAAATGGGCAGAAGACATGAATAGACACTTCTCCAAAGAAGACATACAAATGGCTAACAGGCACATGAAAAGATGTTCAACATCACTAGCCATCAGGGAAATTCAAATTAAAACCACAATAAGATACCACTTTACACAGTTAGAATGGCAAAAATTAAGAAGGCAGAACACAACAATGTTGGCAAGGATGTGGAGAGAGGGAAACCTCTTACACTGTTGGTGGGAATGCAAGCTGGTAGAGCCACTCTGGAAAACAGTTTAAAGATTCCTCAAAAAGTTAAAAATAAAACTACACTATGATTCAGCAATCATACTACTAGGTATTTACACAAAAGATACAGATGTAGTGAAAAGAAGGAGCACATTCACATTTATATTTGCTACTGGACTTCAAGTCATTGAAAGCAGAGATTGTATATCATACAGATAATCCCAAATCCAATGATTTATGCTTTCAGGTATTGACACCCAGAAGGATTTGACACAGGGGAATACTCCCTTCTTGAATCTGTAATTACACTTCACTTCCCTGTCCTTAATCTTTGCAGCAACTCCTCTATTGCTTGACTTTTAAATGCTCCAGTATCCCAAGGCTCAATTTTTTTTCTATTAACTATACATTCACTGTCATAAAGAGAGTGCATTCAGTCCCATGCTTTAAATGACATGTATATGTCAATGACTACTAAATAATGACCCTTCTGGAGAATTCCAGATTCATTTGTTCAATGACCTACCAACTGCTCCACTTAGATATCTAAGATATCTCAGCTATTACACAGCACCTCCCCCACAAAAAATATTACATAGCTCAAAACAGAACTTCAAGATCCAACTTTGCTCCTTGTCTTTCCTTCACCTCATCCTTATTTCAGGAAATATGTCAGCAAATCTTTTTGGTGCTTCCCCGTTTGCAGCAACCTTGGAAGCCAGTTGTTGAGCGAGTCAGAACTAAAAGCTAGAAGGAGCCAGGTTTCCTGAATCACTGCCTGGAGGAATGCTGCTTACTAAATAGGAACATTTATGATGGACTTTAGAGAATTGAGAAGTCGATGAATGATTAGCCAGAGAAGCTAGCATTACCTCAACTAATACACTAGTCTTGTTTACTTTAAAGTGTTTGAAAATATATAGCTTTAAATATGAAATATCACACTATCAAGTCTAATAATACTCTAAAAAATACTTTCTCAGGAGACTCATAAATTTTCAATTAAGATATCAGAAGCTGGAAGTCCCAAAACCATGTCCAGGTTCATTTATTTATTGTCTATTTCCCTCACTAAAATATAAGCTGTAGAAGAACAGAGGGTTTATTTTTCTGTTCTGTTCATTGTCATATCTCCAGTATCTAGAACTGTATTTGACTCATAGAAGGCACTCAATAAATACTTGTTTAAATTAATGAGTGTTGAATAAATAATGTTAGGAAGCCATACTGGTATAGCCTTTTTTTTCCTACAACTGAAGGGCACTTGTCAATTTTATAAACAGATAAAACTGCTTCAGAACTGTGAAACTTCACCATAATGACCTTAAGATTTAAAAAATAACATTATGATCAGCTGTTCAGATGACCTCACAGAATCAATGAAAAGCATTTATTTGCATCCAAATATTTTAATAATAAAGAATAAAGAGTACATCTCAATGTGTTCCTAGCATTCAATAGATAACTTCACAAATTTGAAAAATTAAAACAATTTTTATGAATACAAGAAAGATGAAAACAAAATATAATCATCTTATTATCTGAACAGAATTACAAGGTTTCAGGTAATGTGGTAATTTTAGGCCAAAACATAAAAATCATAAAAAACAAATTATGTAAATACAAAAAAGTCTCAATGTCAGAAAATGTTTGGCTCTTCAGAAAATAAAACATCTTTAAATTAATTATAAATCTCATGTTATTAGGCTCCCTAATCACACTGATTTTCTGAGATTAAACAAATAACTTCTCTGCATCCTTTAGTTTTTTTTTCCTATCCATTTTAGCAATTACAGCCCAACGATCTTCCCGCATTTTCCTTGTAGCTCCAAACTTCAGCATAGATCCAGGGGTTGTTAGAGATGAAGGGGTCTGAATAAAAAATCAAATTAAATCAAATCAAAATATGCTTAATTTAAAAAGATAAAGTCCAGCTTCTGAAATTTGATTTCCGAAGGAAAAATTAAAAACTACCTTAAAAAAAACACACTACCTTTTTTGGTGTTCTGACACAAAGATGAGAAGTTGTTGGATTATTATTCTTGTATAATTTTTTCAATGTCTCTTCCTCTGAAACCATGCTCTTAAAGAAAAATACAAAAAATATAATCTGGGGTCTGTCATCACTAATACTAAAATTTTGTCCATATATCACAGAGAGGAGGAGAAACACAAGGAAGGGAAATGGGGGAAGGGAGAAAGAAAGGAGGTGAAAGAAGAGAGACAAGAGAAAGAGGAGAGAAAAAAAGAAGAAAAACTGAAGGCAATGACAAAATAATCTTCCAAACAAGGATAGAGATTTAGATTCTATTAACAATACTGCATTATATGAAATACTAATAACTATATTGTATTATATGAAATACAACATGTATATAAATAGTACTTTTCTACTGATTTCTACTTCAGTTTCAGAGTCTTTATACTACTACTTTTCCTTCCACTTCCCCCCAGCCTACTTACTTAAACTCACACTTTGGCCTTATAATAAGCATGTATAATCCTATAAAAATTATAATGTTATCAACTATCAACAATGGGTATTTTAATTCCCCCAAATAATAATAGCTAACACTAATTTAGTAATTTATGTTAGGAGCTGTTTTAAGCACTTTGTCTATTTTAATTAATTTTAATCCTCACAATAATTTTATAAAGTAGGTATACTATTATTATCCCCATTTTAAAGGTGAAGAACTGAGACACAGAAATGTTAAGTACTTTGCCTAAGATTACACAACTAGTTAAGAGGTGGAGCCGGGATTCAAATCCAGATAGGCTGGCCTAGAAATCCACTCTCTTAATGAATATACTATACAGATTTATTAGTCTGGTGAGCAATCAGTTCACAGTATCTTGTCCTGTTCACTAATGTCACATTTACAGAGGCTTCATGAATAAAAATATTCAAACAGATTTACAGACAGTTTTATCTGCAACATTCATCTTTTCATGTGCTTGTTGGCCATTTGTATATCCTCTTTGGATAAATGTGTATTCAAGTCCTTTGCCCATTTTTTATCAGGTTATATGGTTTTTATTGTTGAGTTATGGGAGTTCTTTATGTATTCCATTTATCCCTTTTCAGATATATGATTTGGAAATACTTTCTGCCATTCTTGAGCTTGTCTTTTCTCTTTCTTAGTAGTGTCCTTTAAAGCACAAAAATTCTTAATTTTGAAGTCAAATTCATCAGTTTTCTCTTTTCTTGCCTGTACTTTTGGTGTCTTACTCATGAGGCCCTTGCTAAATTCGAAGTCATGAAAATGTCCCCAATATTTTCTTATGTTTCATAGCTCTAGCCCTTAAGTTTTGGTTTTTGATCCATTTTGAATCAATTTTTATATGTGGTATAAAAAGTCCGACTTCATTCTTTTGCATGTGGATTTCCAATATCCAGTTCTAACACCATTAGCTGGGGGGAAAAAAAGTCCTTTCCCCCACTGGGTGGTCTTGGCACTCTTGCCAAAAATTAATTGGCTATATTTGTGAGAATTTATTTCTGGGCTCCTTTATTCCATTGATCTATAGATCTGCCCTTATCCTACTACGAATCTGTTTAAATTACTACCTTTGCAGAAAGTTTCAAGGCTGAGAACTGTGAGTCCTCCAGCATTATCCTTCTTTTTCAAAATTATTTTAGCTATTTAGGACCCTTGCAATTCTATATGAATTTGAGTATCAGATTTTCCATTTCTGCCAAAAAGCTGTTGGAATTTTGATTGAGATTGCACTGAATGTGTGGACTGCTTTCAGTAGTACTGACATTTTTTTGTTCAAATAGCCAGCATATAGGACATCTTCACAGGTTTAAGGCTTCACACCCATAAACACAATTTTTTTTTCTAACTCTTAGGTCTTCTTTAATTTCCTTCAGCAATGTTTTATAGTTTTTATTGTATTTCAGTATTTCACTTTCTTGGTTATGTTTGTTCCTAAATATTCAACTTGTTTAGATGATAATGGACATGGATAATTTTCTTAATTTTCTTTAATTATCTTTTGGATTAATCATTGTTGGTATATAAAAATATAACCGATGTCATGTGTTTTTATACCCTTCCACATTGCTGAATTCATTTTTAGCTCTAGTAGCCTTCTTGTGGAGTCTTTGTGATTTTCAATGGATAGGATTATGGCATAAGCAAATAGTTTTAACTCATTCTCATTTGTATGCCTGCTTTTTCTCTCCATCTCCCTTTGTTTTTTTCTAATAGCCTAATAGTTCTGGCTAGAACTTCCAGTACAATGTTGACTAGCAGTGGTGAAAGTGGACATCCTTGTCTTGTATTTTTTTTTTTTAAGATTTTATTTATTTTTCAGAGAGAGACACAGCAAGACCTGAGCTGAAGGCAGACGCTAAATGACTGAGCCACCCAGGTGCTCCCCCACCCCGTCTCATTCTTAATTTAAGGGATAAGTTTTCAATTGAGTAGAATGTTAGCTCCAAGTTTTCGTAAGTATTTTTTATCATGCAGAGGAATTGTTCCTCTATTCCTACCTTTATAAGAGTTTCTATCATGAAAAAAAATGTTGGATTTTGTCAAATGCCTTTTCTGTACTAATTGAGATGATCATATGGGATTTTCCCCCCTTCATTCTATTAATGGTGATATACTACACTGATTTTCTTATATTGAACCATTCTGGCATTTCTTGGATAAATTCCACTTGGTCATGGTAAATACAACTTTTTTTTTTTTTTAAGATTTTGTTTATTTGACAGACAGAGGTCACAAGTAGGCAGAGAAGCAGGCAAAGACAGAGAGAGGGGGAAGCTGTCACCCTGCTGAGCAGAGAGCCCCATGCGATGTGGCAGGACCCTGGGATCATGACCTGAGCCAAAGGCAGAGGCTTTGACCCACTGAGCCACCTAGGCGCCTGGTGAATACAACTTTTAATATGATGTGAAATTTGACTTGCTAATATTTTGAGGATTTTTACACAGACATTCATAAGGGATAATGGCCTTTAACTTTCTTTTCTAGTAATGTCTTTATCTTACTTTGATATCAAGGTAGTACTGGCCTCATATAATGAGTTATCAAGAGTGCCTCCCTCAGAAAGGATAAATACCCAATTTTGTATCAACATGAATGGGACTGAAGGAGATTATGCTGAGTGAAATACGTCAAGCATAGAGTTAACTATCATTTGGTTTCACTTACTTGTGGAGCATAAGGAATAACACGGAAGACATTAGGAGAAGGAAAGGAAAAGTGAATTGGGGGAAATCTGAGGGAGAGACAAACCATGAGAGACTGTGGACTCTGAGAAACACAGAGGGTTTTGAAGGGGAGGAGGATGGGAGGATGGGTGAGTCTGGTGGTGGGGATTGAGGAGGGCACGTATTGCATGGAGCACTGGGTGTGGTACATAAACAGTGAATCTTGGAACACTGAAAAATAAAATTTAAAAAAAAGTTCTCTCCAATTTTCTGAAGTCTGAGAAGATTGTATCAAACATTTGGGGATATAATCTATCAAGGAAGTCATCTGGTCCAGGACTTTTCTTTGTTGAGAGGTTTTTGATTACTAAGTCAAATTCTTTACTGACTATACATAGGCCTGTTGAGGTTTTCTATTTCTTCTTGGATCAGTTTAATTTGTGCATTTCAGCGGTTTTACCCATTTGTTCATTTCTTCCAAGGTATAGAATTGTTAGCATATATTCACAGTATTTTTTTAACTCTAATTAGTAATAATAAACCCACTTTCCATTTCTGATTCTATTTATATCTTGTTAGTCTAGCTAAAGATTTGTCAATTTTTTTAATCTGAAAAGATTTCTATTTGAAAAAATGTATTTGAAAAAATACATAAATTTTGGTTTTGTTGATTTTCTCTATTGTTTTCTATTCTCTAATTTGTTTATCTCCCCTTGAATCTTCATTTTTTCCTTCCTCCTGCTAGTTTTGGGTTTGGTTTGCTTTTCTTTTTCTAGTTCCATAAAGTGTAAAGTTATTGATTTGAGATCTTTCTTTTTTAATATAGGAATTTGGAGCTATAAATTTCCCTCTGAATTTTTGCTATAACACATAAGTTTTGGTATACTGTATTTTCATTTTTATTCATATCTAAGTCTTAACTTCCCTTGTGATTTCTTCTTTGATCCACTGGCTGATTAAAAAGTGTGTTAATTTCAGGGCACTTAGGTGGTTCAGTCAGTTAGGCATCTGACTCTTGATTTTGATTCAGGTCATGATCGCAGGGCCCTGGGATGGAGCCCCACATCAGGCTCCGTGCTCAGCAGGGAGTCTGTTTCTCCCTCTTCCTCTGCCTCCTCCCTAACCCCCTCCCCCCGCCCAGTCTTTCCTCCCTCTCTCTCTCTATAATGAATAAATAAAATTTTTAAAAAAGAAACTTAAATATGTGAATCTTATAACTGAATATGTCTGCAAATCAGATTCTTCCCTTTCCCCAAGGTTTGCTATAGTGAGTTAGTTTTGTCTTGCTTTATGCTGTACAAGTTTCTGTGCCAGGGATTAGCCTGGGTAAAAATTTGGGATCTTTTCACATTTTTTTTTTTTTGAGCCTGTCTTTCCATGGGCATGTGCAGTGGTTTTAAATACTCCAGAAATGTGACTGCTCTTGATGTCCTAATTTTTTTTTAATGTCTGATCCTCCAAAGAATAAAAGTGAAAAAAAAAAAAATAAAAAGAAAACAAGTTGCAGTTCATTTAAATCCTCTGTAAGACAGCTCCAGCCAGGGAGAATTGAATGGCAGCGTTTCTGTGCCTGCACAGTGATGAGAAGCAGCAATGATAACAGAACACTCAATCTTGATATTCAGAGAAAAAGTCCTTATTGCTCACCTTGGCTACAGCAAGATATGAGCATTGTTGTTTGCCATAGGACAATGGATTGGATGACAGGTAGCCACTACCATTCTTAAGGATGAAACTGACCAAAATTAACTATAATTTACCAAGTTTCAACCCTGCAAGTTGCAAGCATTCAAACAGTCTACAGAGTTCCAAAATAGTTATTTCAGACAGTTTCTGTAAGTACAATTGCTGTCTAGGTAGAGAAATTTGTGGTATTTTCTACTCCACCACCTTCTGTCAGGTCACTCCAGATAATCCATTTTTAAATCTAACTTTTTATAATTATTTGAGTGTTCACCAAAATTTAAATGCAACAATAAGAAAATTACAAAACAGTAACTTCGAGTGATAATTATAATCAAATAAACTAGACTATGAAATGTATTTTTAGGCAAGTATAAATAACTGTGCATACTTCTAGAATACTGTAGTATGCCTATTGTGTTACAAAGCTGTGATTCTCTTTTTAAAAATGAAATCATGAATCATTCTGAATCTCAGTTAAGAAACTAGCTTAAATTCACACAGCTAGAAAAACGGTATGGATTCCAACCCTGATTGTCTAATTCCAGATCTCATAGTCTTTCTACTAATTCTCCTTACATTTTTATGTATCTGAACTTCAGTTTGAGCTGGCAGTTATTCTGTATAACAACATACATAGGCTATGGAGCTAAACTGTCTGTGTTCAAATTTTGGCTACATGCATTACTAGCTATGTAATCTTGGGCAAGGTACCTATATGACTCAGTTTTCTCATCTGTAAAATGAAAATAACAGCACTGTATATACTTCTAATATGGGATTATTCTAAGAAATACCTATATAATCTTTGCAGTGGTGCTTGGTTCACAGTTTTTATCATTAAAATGTTAATCATTATCTATAAAACAAAGAGGCACTTAAGGATTCTATAAGTTTTAAGAATTCAACTACTCATTATTCCAGAACAAATGAAAATAGAGGGTTCCAAAGTAGCTTCAAAAGCTTGAAGGATCTCAAAAGTTAAAAGTGACAATAATGAAACAAACTAGCACCTTTAACTGGAATTTTGTAATTAAGAATCTTTGGTATATTTCTTCATTTTGTGTGATGAGGTTTCCTTTTAAATTAAGTGATCTAAATTTATTCTCAATAAATATTATGACAAGAAAATACTGGTAGGTGTGGATACACTCACAGAAGGGAATAACTAGTAATACAAACTGCTAGGGGTAATATCTTCTTTAAACAACTCATCTTTAATACATTAACTCTTTAAGAATGATAAAAATGCTATATTTGTCAACTAATACCTTGATACAGATTTCAACCAGTAAGTGGTATAAAATTAGGAACAGGTATAATATGCAAAATCAAGAGGGACCCTAAAATTTGGCCATAACAAGATTCACCTGACCTTTCTTTAAAAAGAAGGAAAGAAAAAGAAAGAAAGAAAGAAAGAAAAGAGAAAAGAAAAGAAGAGTATGTGGTAAAAAACTCCTTTATAACAATCTGCTGGAAAACAAGATAAGTTAATCATCTCATGTGCCAACTACATTACATCAAGTATTTGAAAATGCCATGTTTTCTGAAGTTAAATTATTTAAACCCTGTTTCTCCAAAATGCAGCAAAAGCATAGGGTTCTGTGTTATGGAGTCCCATATTTTAGTATTGCAATAGTAGATACTATGTGTATATATTATACATATACATAAAAATGTGTAAAAATGATAATGTAAACAATAAATACTGATTTGTAGTATTTTTACCAAGAGATCAGTCGTTTCTGAGCTATCTGAATTGATATCAAACTCAAAGACCATTTTTCTCTTTTTATTACTTTCTTCTGTGGGTACATTCTTGCTTTCGCTTTGCTGAATTTTTAGTTTCGTTGGTGTCTTCACAGTATATGCCTATCCAAAAAGGAAAACAACATATTATCTTATCAAAAAACCCAATACTGTTGATAACTCAAGTTGAATCTTTAGTAATCAATAACTCTCCATTATCAGTGGCATATATATAGAAATTTTTATAAGAATTTCATTCAGATATTTTTGATACAAAAACTTCTAATTTCTTCAAACAATTTATTAACAGTAGACTTTTTTTCCCCCTTCCCTTCAACTTACTGAAGAAAATAATGGCAAGAGAGAGTGGGGAGAGAGATACTCTCTAGCATCAGCAGTCAACAATCTTAAGGAAAGAGGGACTTTAATTTTTCTACCAATAATTAAGACCAAAGAACTGAATGAGCTTTGCTCTTTCTACAGAAATCCTTACTGATTTATGAGAAAATAGGTATGCTTATATTTTGTTCATAAAGTAATTCACATTAGTCAAGTTTTATAATTTTTTAAAGTATCTTTAAAAAGTTAAGTCAGTGACATCAGCAAAAATGGCAAAACAAGGTATTCCAAAAATCTGCTCTTCCATAAAGCAATAAAAATACTGTAAAATGGTCAAAGTCAGCTTTTTGAGAACTCCGGAAATTAACCAAAAGCTTGCCACAAACTGTAGTGCTTATCTTTTTTTAATGGCCGAACGTCTGTAATAGCAAGCTTTGTGGTTTTTTAACTTTTCTTCATCCCAACCCCTGCCCTCTATGTTACCCTTAAAAAAATAATATCCCACACTCTTTATCTAGTCTGAGAGCCATTAGATAGAGCAGAAGAGAACTGAGAGCTCTTCCAAAGCTTTATTCCCCAAAAGTTGTCATTTTAACTTGTCTAGTGGTTCTCTGAAAGACCTCACTTACAAGGCTGATTGTATTTAACCTGACTTAGAGCTCATTATTACAAAAACTTTCTCCTTCTTGTGAAGTACAGCATAGCATTTGTCAAAACAATTATAAACAAGCATTTTAACTTTGCAGCTCTATGAGGCAATGGAGCTGGGCAAATGACAGGGCAAATGACAGACTAATGAAACAAGATGAGATCGGGAGGGAGAAAAACCATAAGAGACTCTTAATCTCACAAAACAAACTGAGGGTTGCTGGGGGGAGGGGTGTGTGTGGAGACGGTGGTTAGGTTATGGACATTGGGGAGGGTATGTGCTATGGTGAGTGCTGTGAAGTGTGTAAGCCTGACAATTCACAAACCTGTATCCCTGAGGCAAATAATACATTATATGTTAATAAAAATAATTAATTAAAAAAAGAAAACTTCAAACAAACATGTAGGAAATGAGACATCCATAAGGGCTTTGAAAAGCTGACATTAATGGCAAAATAAAATAAAATCTAAACTTAACAGTAATGTACCAATGTATGTTTCCTAGTTTTGACAAATGTACATGGTAATGTAAGATGTTAACAATGTAGAAAACCAGGTGATAGACATAAAGGAATTCTATGTACTAACTTTGCAACTTTTCTATAAATCTAAAATTATGGTAAAAAAAGTTCTAAAAAAAAGTAAGGTCACCACAACTATGAGAATGGCTAAAATCAAAAAGATATAAAATACCATGTAGTGGCAAGGATGTGGAGCAACTAGACTTCTCATTCACTGCCAGCTAGGATATAATTTATGTAATGATTTTTTTTGAAAAACATGATTGGCAGTGTGATACAATAAGAAATATATATTTAGTCTTTGTCCCTAGTTCCTGACACAGAACTTTTAAAACCCATGTAATTTCCTGAGTGATAGGGGTGATCAGCGCATCTTTTGATACGATATTCAGTCTTTGTCCCCCAGTAATGTGATAGGAGTCTTTCATTATTCAAAATAAGCTCCTTTCAACTGGACTAAAGTGAACACTAATGAAATAACTGACAGGAAGGGGCTTCTAGATAACTTGAGGATGGTGGCTAGTAACCAGAAAAACCAAGGCTTGATTACAAGTTTGTAAATCAACTACACCCTTTAACCAGGATCCTGGGAGAGGAGAGGGGATGCAGATTGAGTTAAACATCAATGACCAATGATGTAATCAGTCATGCTAGGTAATGAAACCTCCATAAACCCCCCTAACTGATGGGGTTCTGAGAGTTTCCATGTTGGCAAACACACAGAGGTACTGGAAGTAAGGCACTCTTGAAGAAGGCATGGAAGTTCTGTACCCCTTCCCTCACACTTTGTCCTATTCATCTTTTCCATCTGGCTGTTCTTGATTTGTACCCTTTATAATAAACTGTAATAGTAAGCAAAAGAATCTCCTGAGTTCTAAGAATCATTCTAGCAAATTAGCAAACATGAGGAGGGAGGTTATGAGCACCCCCAATTTAGAGCCAGTTGTTCAGTAGTACAAGGGGCAAACCAGGATTGTAACTAGTGTCTAAAATGAAAGCAGTCTTGTGGGAGTGAGCCCTTAACCTGTGGGCTCTACATTAATTCCAGGTAGTGTCAGAATTTAATCAAGTTGTAAGACAACTAATTGGCATCTGAAGAATCAGAGAACTGGTATAGTGGGGGGGATCCCCACATATTTTGTATCACAGTAAAAAAAACAAAAAACAAAAAACAAAAACAAAAACAACTCAGTCAGTATCTATTAAGATGGAACATAGTATACATAACCCTATAACCCAGAAATTTCATTCCCAAAGACATACCCAACCAAAATGCATACAGGTCAAATACCAGAATTTTTATAGCAAGACTATGCATGAAAGCACAGTCTGGAAACCACCCAAAAGTCAACTAATAATACAATAGATAAATAAACTGTGGTATATCACGCAATGGAATACCATATAGAAATATAAACAGAAAATCTAAAACTTCAAGCAACAATATGGATGAGTCCCACAAACATAATATTAAGTGGAAAAAGTCAAAATAAAAATGATTCTATTTATGAAAAATGCAAAAACAGGGAAAAGAGAAAATACAAAAACAGGTACAGCTAATATTAGAGTTGGGACAGTATATGGCCTTGGAGGAGAAGCCAGTGACTAAAAAGGGGGCAGGAAAATCTTCAGAGGTGATAGTAAGATTCTGTGCTTTAATCTGAGTGCTGGTTATAAAGTTATGTTTAGTGTGTAAAGAATCATCAAGTTGCATAATTAATATCTGTGCATTTTTCTTGCATATATTTCAATATAAAGTTTTTTTTAAGTAAGTTCATTCTATATGAAGATCACTTCACACTCTGAATAATATAAATACAACAAAATAATTTTATGTAAAAACCTCTCTAAGCTATGTAGTTTACTAATTTTCATAACTTCCATGGTGTGGATAATATTGCATATGTAGCAGGATGTGAGAGAGACTCTTCCTTTTGCTCTGGAATTGTCAACTGGGGCACAAAGCTGCGGAAAAAAATGCTAGTAACCCATATTCTAAAGAAAGCAACCTATGGTTAAAGCCAGATCCTTCTCTAGGGCTTATTAAAAAGTGGTTAAACTGGCCCTACAATCACCAAACACCTCCTTTCTTCCCAGTTATTTTAAGGAAACTGGAAGGGGAAGGCATAAAATTTCAGCATAGAGAGAGGTCGAAATATTTTTCTTTGAATTTCTAAGGCAGGTGAGCAGACAACTCTTAACAGTAGTCTAACAAAAAATAGGGGTGCCTTCAAGAAGGATTGGCATCTCATTCCCTTGCTAGATATAAACTTAGGAAGAGATTTTATGTCTTTGTGTCTGACTGGATAGTTTAGAGTAAAAAGAAATTAGAGAGAGATGGATGGTAGGAGGTGGGGTCAGAAATGTAGCATTCTGTACTGCTATTTAGCATGGAAAGGTTGAATGAATTCCCCATGGATTAAGTGAACATGTGAAAGATAGTAACTGAGCCATATTGCTGTTGTCACCTGACACATTGAGGGCTGACTGCTAAGTAAAAGACTGGCAACAAGATGATGTAAAAGTATACAGCAAAAGGAAATAACTGGGGTGATACTGAAAAATGTTAAGTCAGAATCACATCACCCACATCAGGGAATGCTATCTGGTGAATGACAGAAAATTATGTAATCTGCCCCAAATATCTTTAAGTTGTGGATAATGATATTTTAGAAAAACAACAATTTCATGCTGGTATCACAAAAATTGAATTTTTTATTTCAATGTGTGATACCAGATATATATGATACCAGAAACTTCTTTTTTAACTAAAAAAATTATGACCTTCTGGGAAATTTTAGCAACCAACCTTTGGTAATGGTGTAGATAAAGTACTTTTGGCAGATGTCCACAAACAGTCTCTTTTATCTTTGGATTTGCCATGGTCACCTGATGTGAAGTTTCGAGATATATTTTGTGAAGGAGCAGTTTTAGAATCAAATTTCCAATAATGAGTTTCCGGTGTTTCCAGTAAAGGTGTCTGTATTTTCTATATTGAACAACAAAAGGGAATAAAATCATCACTACATGTCATTTTAAAGTGCAGCAATTAGTAGAAATAACACTGGAATAAACTAGAATTTATCCTCAAATTTACTATTAATTGGATAACTTTGAATAAATTATCCTTATTTTGTCACTTTATTTCCCCATTGAAGATGAAAATGCTATCTGCCTGTCTTCACAGAGCTGCTATGAAAATAAAATGTCTCAACTCTTTAAATGACCAAACGTTGAGGATTTGCTGAAGAAAAAAATCTCTATTCCTGGTGGCAAAGAGCCTTTCTTTGTGGTTCATTACACTAGCCTAAAAGCCACAAGGCAGTTTATTCTCATTTCTATCCATTCTCTTTTATGCTTTCATATTTCAACTCTCTCATCTATAAAAATATCAGCCTTTCCTATCCACAAGCCTTATTCCCCACAAAAAAAAAAAAAAAAGAGAGAGAGAGAGAGAAAAGAAAAGAAAGAAAGGAATATAGGGAAGAAAAATTACAAAAGTAGAGAACCAGAAAAATTTCCAGGAGGAAAAAAATGACTATTTTCTTCAATTCTGAAGATATATTACAAATTTCCTCTAAATACTTAGAATTTATTTCAACTTAATTTCTTCCATTTTCTTTCTCTCTACTTTTATATGTATCTTCCCTTTAGCACCTGACCTCTTTCTAGTGAAAGTTCATAATAACTGCTTTAGTGGAATTGTGTTAGGTGCTTTCTAATTTTATCACTTTCTTTGATCACCACCATCTTCATGAATACAATCACAGCAGTTACAAGAAAAAAATGGAGTTTGTACATGCACACACGCACACATACACACACACACACACACACAACAGAGCTATTCTCAAAAGTTCAGTGGTTAAATCTGCAGTAGATTTAAGTTAGGAGCATATAGGATGTGGTATTAAGAGGTGACCACATGCGATATAAAAACACTGGACTGATGGGTGAATAGATAAAGGTACATGTGGTATACACACACACGGAAGAATATTACACAACTATAAAAAAGGCTGAGATTGTGCCATAACCATGGATGGACCTAGAAGTTATACTAAGTGAAATAAATTAGACTGAGAAAGACAAATACCATATGATTTCACTCACACGGAATAAAAAAATGATAAGTGAATAAACAAAAAAGCAGAATCAGACCTATAAATGCACAGAACTGATGGTTGTCAGATATGTGGAGGATGGGCAAAACAGATAAAGGCAAGTGGGAGATACAGTCAGGGAATGAATAAATAATGGGAATAAAAGGCACAGCATAAG
This sequence comes from Lontra canadensis, assembly GCF_010015895.1. Taxonomy (NCBI): domain Eukaryota; kingdom Metazoa; phylum Chordata; class Mammalia; order Carnivora; family Mustelidae; genus Lontra; species Lontra canadensis. Next base: position 5,103,811 of record NW_022631069.1, read on the forward strand.
GAAAACAGTCAATGATATTGTAATAGCAGTGTAACAGGACAGATGGTAGCTATACTTGTGACGAACACAGCATAATGTACAAAATTGGAGAATCACTATGTTGCACACATGAACTTATGTAACATTGTGTGTTAAATACATATATATGTATATGTGTGTTAAATATTTATATATTTATATATAAAATTTATATATATTATATATATATGTGTGTGTATCCACACACACACACACACAAACACATATCCATTGGACCAGGAGTCAGGTAATATGCTCTTTTCTCCTGAATCTTAAACTATCTTGGCTGGGAGACATTAAGTAATCTCTAAGTACCTCTAGGCTTAAATTTATCCGTCTATATAATCAAGGGACTAAATGAGATATTCGTAGGTTTCTGCCCAGTTCTAGTGATCTCACTTCATAATCCTCTTTCCAGCAGATAGAAATTTTGGTAGCATTTTTTCACACAGTGGTATTTCTGTATCCTCATTCCTATATATTTCTGTCATAGGTGGTAACACAGTTTTGATGAAAACAATTTTTTTTCTCTCTCTGAATTCATCATTCTCAGAATCTCCAAAATGTAACTGTTTTCATGGAAAAATTTTTCCCTCCTGAAAGAACTCAGAATGACAACTACACCACCTTGTGGCCAAATCTGGGAATTTAACACTTCCCTGATAGAATAGCAGCTTGAAAGAAAATGCACCCCCATTCTAGAATGCTGAAATAAACCTCTTCATGATAAGTCATGGAAATGTATGTACTTTCCTACCAGTCACATTCTTTCTGATTGTTACATTTCCAGTGATGCATATACAAGCAGATCTCATTTCATTGCACTTCACTTTGTTGTACTTCATAGATGCTGTATTTTTTGGTGTTTTGTTTTTGTTTGCAAAATGGAAGGTCTGTGGCAACTCTGACCCAGGCAAGTCTATCAGCACCATTTTTCCAACAGCATTTGCTCACTTAGTGTCACTTGTGTCACTTTGTATCACATCTTGGTAATTCTAAATATTTCAAATTTCTGCATTATCATTATTATTTGTTACAGTAATCTGGGATTTGGTGATCTTCAGTGTTACTATTATAATTGTTTGGGAACACCATGAACCACATCCATATAAGATGGAAAACTTAAAAGCTGTGTGTTCTGACTGCTCCACTGGCCTACTATTCCTCATCTCTCTCCCTGTCCTTGAGCCTCCCTGAAACAAAACAAAACTGAAATTAGGCTAGTCAAAAACTACAATGGCTTCTATGTGTCCAAGTGAAAAAGAGAGTCACCCATCTCTCACTTTAAATCAAAAGCTAGAAATGACTGAGCTTAGAGAGAGGAAGTCATGTTGAGAGCTGAGATAGACGGAAAGTTAAGCCTCTTGCACCAACCACTTAGCCAAGTTCTGAATGCAAAGGAAAAGTTCTTGAAGGATACTAAAAGTGATACTTCCAGTAGGCACACAAATGATAAGAAAGTGAAACAGTCTTTACGTATATGGAGAAAGTTTTAGTGGTCTGGATAAAAGCTCAAACCAGTCAAAATACTACTTTAAGCCAAAACCTAATCCACAGCAAGGCCCTAACTCATCAATTCTATGAAGGTGAAGAGAGGTGAGGAAGCTACAGAAGAAAAGTCTGGAACTAGCAGAGGTTCATTCATGAGATTTAAGGAAAGAAGCCATCTCCATAACAAAAAAGTACAAGATAAGGGGTACCTGGGTGTTAGTCATTATCCCAGGGTCCTGGGATCGAGTCCCACATCAGGCTCTCTGCTCAGCAGCAGCCTGCTTCCCCACCCCCACCCCGCCCTCTGTCTGTCTCTCTGCCTACTTGTGTTCTCTCTCTCAGATAAATAAATAAATAAATCTTTAAAAAAATAAAGAAGTAAATTGCCCAAATCAGAAATATTTGATAAACCTAATAATTATAACATATAAGGCTTATGATATTATTTCAATACTGTTGGAATAAAGTATAGCAAATAAAAGCCTATTTAAATGTATTATTTCTTTTATTGTTCCCTCATTATTTGTAATTTATATATCCATAACCTCAGATAAAATATGTCATTTACTAATCTACTTGAAAACAAATAAATAATGGGCATATTATATTGGAATTATACATGACTCAAAACAACTCCATAAGAATATGGGATATCTATTTTCATAATATGAATGCATTCTATATTTGGAAATGAATATTAGATGCTCCTTACTTATTTATGAACCAAAAAATTTTCCAGGGAGATGTCAGAAAACAAGTTTGGTTATAAAGAAAAACCAGGAGAATTATATAAATCTCTTACCTTATCTTTTTTTTCAGGAGTAACGATGTTTTCTTTTGCCTCTCTTTTGAGTTTTTCCTATTAAAAATGAGTGCACACAATGTAGTTACTGCTATTATCAAAAATTAATGCTATTATCAAAATACTTCTAAGAAGTATTAACAAAGAATACTAAACTCTAAATCTTATAAAATAATGAAAAGAAAAAAAAAGAAAAACAAATTAGTTTCTTTCTACAGAGCTTGTTATTTAGTTTTGATTATCTTTTTTTTTAATTCTGATCTGGGGGCACCTGGGTGGCTCAGTGGGTTAAAGCCTCTGCCTTCAGCTCGGGTCATGATCCCAGGGTCCTGGGATGGAGCCCCACATTGGGCTTTCTGCTCAGCGGGGAGCCTGCTTCCTCCTCTCTCTCTCTGCCTGCTTGTTATCTCTGTTGAGTAAATAAATAAAATCTTAAATAAAATAAAATAAAATGCTGATCTGACCAGTATATATCTGTGGAATCTTGGGTAAGTCTTTTAAAACTCTGAATCAACTTTCTCATTTGTAAAATGAAGTAGATGGATCAGATTATAAACTAAGGAATACACACAAGTAATTAACTGTGAAGAACCATAAAGAGATCCAGAATATTATGGGCTTTTAGAGGCAGATATTAATTTTTTCTGTGCATTGAGAAAGGGTACATTTCAGTTGGACCTTGAATAATGAACTTTTAACATGAAATAAATGAGGATGGGGGGAAAGAAAGTACAAAAAGTACAAAATACTTAGGAAAGAACACATCACTTTTGCTGGAGATTAGGGCATATATATATTTAGTAGAGAAAAAAGAAAAATTAACTCTGGCCTGCAGAAAAGAATATGTACTTTGCCTTTAATATGAGAGTCACCTAGGGAACAGAATTGTTAGGGCCCCTAGAAGCCTTAAAGGACTCAGAGAAGGGGAAGTTCCAATACACAGAACTTTAATCAGACTTGCCTTTCCTGTCTATGATGCCTATGCCAATATCAACCTTCCTGAATGCTTTGTGTACACCATGCTATCTCTCCCAGTGTTGCTCCTAACCAGAGAACTCACTTCACCATGAAGCTTATAGTAAGCTAATGTAACAGTAGTCACTATTCTTATTCTGTATCCTATCAAAGACCAATAGTCTTGGATATTGGGGTCTACAATAAAGGGCTAGAAAGCTCTCTTCTAGGATAAATTATATCCTCAATACTAGCAAAACTGCACTGCCTCTCAGAGGACTTCTAGAAGCTTTCAGAAGACAGAAGGGAGAAAGCACCTCCCATGACTGCACTGTCTTTATAAAATTCTGGAAACTTTTGCTGGTCTGGAGATCTTACTTACAGTATGTTCTAGTACAACATGTATTTCCAATGTGTGAATTATCTTAGCTCATACACAAACATGCATCTTTGGTAATGGTTAATTAATTATGAGTTCCCTAAGACCAAAGAGATAGGCAGTCCACTTATGGACCCTATTTAAATTGAATAACTCAAATAGGTCTATAATATGGTCTGACAAACAGACAATTGATTTCAGCCACAGGAACAGAGAATGATGGCCCTGTACCCAAATTTCATACTTGAATAAATTTATAAACCTAGAAACATCCAAATTAAAAGAAAGCCTGGTAAATGTTGTAGAAGGATTTTGCAATAATATCACAAATACATAAGGTATCCTTTCTGCTATCACATCTCACCTAGGCAGAGATTTAGGTCCATCAAACCATGAAAGATGTAGAGAAGGTGATTTATCACAGTCCCACAAAGCCAACTTAATTGGAAAATTAAATTGACTGTTATCCAGTAACAGTTTTGTCATACCAATGGGCAAGTAACATAATAGGTCAAAATAGGGATTGTGTATTGACAATGATCAAAATTGAGAAGAAAAAAGTTTCATATAAAATATATATTGTATAAAATATATGTAAATATAAAATTCAAATTAAATACCAGAATTATGGTTAGAGAACAAAAAAAAATATCAAAATTGTATATGTGGAGGAAGAGGCAGTATGAGAAAGCATTAGATACATTGTTTAAAAACATAAAGGTAACCAGTAAAATAATTCAAAGTACTACACACCTTTTAAATCAACCAGACATACATATACACTTAAGAGAAAACTACAAAAAATATTACTATATAACATAAAGATAACAAAAACATGATTCAATTACATGTCATATCGATAAGGGGTTAATACTCATAAGGAATTCCTATAAGTCAGCAACAAGAACAGCATATAAAAAATGGGAAAAAGATTTGAATAGACAATTCTCCTAACAAGATATACAAATGGCCAACAAGGGTAGGAAGTAACTTCTTTAAGAACTTCAAAAACAATTCAACAACAAAAACATATAATCTTATGCCATAATTTGTGATTCTAGTAAGGCTCAGCATGAGAGCCACAGAGTGTACTTGTGCTGATTTGACTCTAGTCAATATAGTTTCTTAACCTAATCACCACTTACACAATACTGGTGAAAGTAGACACTTATAACAATGAGAATAACTGTCACTAATATACCTGAAATGATAAAAAGTATCTGAGGGGTAAGCAGGCAGTCTATAAAAAAAGAGGCCTAGAAAATGGATAGAGAGTGAAAGTTACAGAAAAAGTGACTAAATTTTTTCATTTTGGTCTCTCTAGTCTGGACAAAGAAAGCATACAGTGAGGCCCATAAAGAATTAATTATCCTTGCCAATATATAGAACATACTAACAATAAAGTCAAAGGCGAGTTTCAAAAAACAAACAAACAAACAAACAAATGAAAAAAAAAAAAACAAGAATGAAAAGATCCCCCTGAAGGAGCAGAAAACACAAAAAGAGATTCACTGGAAAAAAAAACAAAAAAAACACAAAAAACAACAACAAAACCACACACATGAATTTTGTCCTTTTCTTTTGTACCCTCTTATCACCCTGTAATTAGAATATACCAAATCATAATAATTTTATCTTTTCCCTCATAAAATTGGATAAGGAAATATAGCTTGAAGAGAGATTGGTAAAATGGCAAAAAGCAAGTAACGGCACACATATGTACATATATACACACAAACAAATGCACTAGGATATTACTCAGCCATGTAAAAGACATCTTGACATTTGCAACACCATGAACAGACCTAGAGAATATTATCCTAAATGAAATAACTCAGAGAAAGACACATGCCATATGATTTCACTTATATGTGGAATCTAAAAAAACAAATGAACAAACAAAGCAGAAACAGAACCATAAATATAGAGAACAAATTGATGGTTATCCGAGGGTAGATGGGTGGGGGGGCTGGCAAAATGGGTGATGGAAAATAGGAGATACAGGCTTCCAGTTATGGAATGAATAAGTCACGGGGTGAAAGGTAAAGAATAGAAAATATAGTCAGTAATATGATAATAGCATTTTATGATGACATATGGTAGCTACACTTAGGGTAAGCATAGCATAACAAACAGTTGTCTGAATTTCGATGTTATACACCTGAAACTAATGTAACATTGCATGTCAACTATACTTCAATTTTAAGAAAAAGAATAACCCAAATTATCCTCTCAGATAGATACATGGGTTTAAGGCTTCACATTGAATTGGTGAAAAGATCCAAAGCCTGAGGATAAATATATCACAAGAAAACTACAGACCAATATCTCTATGAATACAGATGCAAAAAATCCTCAAAAAAATACTAGCAAACTGAATCTAGCAAAATATAATTATTATATATCATAACCAAGTAAGATTTTTCCCAAGAATGTAAGACTGGTTTAACATCTGAAAATCATCTAATGTAATATTGTGTATTAATAGAATACAAAAAACCCACACACAATCACCTCAATATACACAGAAAAAGCATTTTGCAAATTCCAACACCCTTTTATAATAAAAACACTCAACAAATTAAGAATTGAGAAGAACTTTCCCAAATTGATAGAGGTAAACTGAGTTTCATCAAGATTAGAGAGTCTCTGCTACAAATAATACCATCAAGAAATAAAAAGACAATCCATAGAATGAAAGAAAACATTTGCAAATCTTAGATAAGGGACTGATTAAGAATATATAAAGAATTCTTAAAACTCAAAAAAAAAAACCCCTAATTTTTAAATGGGCAAAAAGCATCTGGATATACATTTCTCCAAAAAAGATATACAAATGGCCAATACCACATGAAAAGATGATCAACAATCATTAGGCATTAAAAAAATACAAATCAAAATAACGATATACCATGTCACACTGACTAGAATGACTAAAATTCAAACAAGTGTTTCTGAGGATGTGGAAGTTGGGACTTCCATGCATTGATAGTAGGAACCCAAAATGGTAAAATTGGCTTGAAAAGCAGTCCGGTAGTACCTTAAAATATTAAGCACAGAAATATTATATTATCCAGCAATTCTATTTCTATACATATAACCAAGAGAAATGAAAACATACCCCTACAAAATTTGTACACAAATATTCACAATAGTCAAACTGGAAACAACCCAAACTTCCATCAACTGATGAATGGATAAATAAAACCTAGTATATCGACTTCAGGCTGAAGGATCGGTCATGGGATCAAGACTAAGCTCTGAGTCAGTTTCTGTGTCTGTGAAATGGAGAGGATAACGGTCCCTTCTCACAGCCCTGGCTGTCATGGGATTAAAGGAGTCAAGACATGAGAAATACTGAGCAGGGTGCTTGGCACAGAGAAAGTGCTGGATAAACTTTGGCAGTTAAATTCTGTCTTCATTGGGTTTCCTCAGAAGCAGACTCAGAATTTTTTTTTAAAGATTTTTTTTATTTATTTGATATAGAGAGAGAGACTGAGAGAGAGAGAGAGAGAGAGAGAAAGAACATAAGTAGGGGGAGTGGGAGAGGGAGAAATAGGCTTTCCAGCAGAGCAGGAAGCCTGATGTAGGGCTCGATCCCAGGATCCTGGGATCATGACCTGAGTGGAAGGCAGACACTTAACTACTGAGCCACCCAGGCACCCTGCAGACTCAGAATTCAAATGCAAGATATTCTTTCAGGAAATGATCCTGGGAAGCACGGGAGGGTGAGGGGGTGGTTGTGGTGAGACAAGTAAGAAAGGAAGCCTCTGGAGGGTATGTTAATGAGTAGGCCGCCCCTGCAAGCACTGAAGGGTTAGGGGCTGGGGTATGGGCCCTCGGTGTTGGGGGAGGCAAGGCTGCTCAGCCGTGGCCTTCTGGACTACCCTGTGTGCAGGCAGAATGTGGGATTGTCGGGACTAAATTTAGTCATGACTTCATTCATGAGCACTCACCCTGTGACCAGGTGACTGGGATCGACTGGGAAACAGAACTGGCTCAGGCTAAAGGGGTGCAGGTGGGCCCCGGTGTAGTACAGACATCACACAAGGTTAAAAAAAAGAAAAAGAAAAAAACCCTAGTATATCCATATAATCCATACAATAGTATACTATTTAGCAATAAAGAGGAATGAAGTATTGATCTATGCTAGGATGTGAATGGACCTTGAAAACATAATGTCAAGTGAAAGAAGCCAGTCACAAGACCATATATTATATGATTCCATTTAAGTGAAATATCCAGAATAGGTGAATCAATAGAGACAAAAAGTAGATTAGTGGTAGCCTGGAGCTGTTGAATCTGGTGATGGAAGAAAAAAGGAAGGGATAACTGCTGACGCATATGGGACTTCTTTGAGGGGGTGATACATGTATTCTAAATTACACAGCCTTGGAGGCGCCTGGGTGGCTCAGTGGGTTAAGCCACTGCCTTCGGCTCAGGTCATGCTCTCAGGCTCCTGGGATCGAGTCCCGCATCGGGCTCTCTGCTCGGCGGGGAGCCTGCTTCCCTCTCTCTCTCTGCCTGCCTCTCGGTCTACTTGTGATCTCTCTCTGTCAAATAAATAAATAAAATCTTTAAAAAAAAAAAGATGTTTAAATTACACAGGCTTGATGGTTTGCACAACTATATTAGAAACCGTTAAATTGTACGCTTCAAATGGGTGATTGAAAGGTATATAAATTATGTCAGTGAAACCGTGTTTTTGTTTTTTTTTTTAATGACAGAGTTGAGGAGTGTCTGGGTGGTTCAGCAGGTTAATAAGCAAATGACTCTTGATTTTGCCTTGGGTCATGATCTCAGGGTAGTGAGATTAAGCCCTGCATGGGACTCTGTACTGGGCATGGAGCCTGCTTAAGATTTCTCTCTCTCCCTCTGCCCCCATCCCTCTCTCACCCTCTCTAAAAAAAAGAAAATGAAAGAGCTGAGCAGGGACATGGACAAAGTTGGGGACATTAACACCTCCATTTCAATAAGTGAAATACCTATCACCAAAAAAATCAGCAAAAGTATATACAATCTAAACAATACAACCAACTAAGTGGTTGTAACTGACATTTATAGAACACTCCAACAACAGTATAATATAAAATTGTTTCAAGCACCCATGGATCATCCACCAAGACAGATAATATGCTGGTCCATAAAGCAAATCTCAACAAATTTAAAAGAATGGACTGACCGTTTTTGTTACCCCAAAATTCATACATTGGGGCCTTAATTCCTATTATGATATGGTGTTTGGAGATGAAGTCTTTAGGAAGTAACTGGTTTTGGATGAGGTCAGGGAGGTGAAGTCCCCACAATGGGATTAGTGTCCCCGTGAGGAGAGGAAGAAACTAGAGCTCTCTCTCAGCCATGTGAGGTCACAGCCAAAAGGCAGCTGTCTAAAAGTCAGGAAATGAACTCTGACCAGAACATGACCATGATGGCATCCTGATCTCAGATTTCCAGCCTCCAGAATTGTGAGAAATAAATATTTGTGTAACCTATTGAATCTAGAGTATTTTTGTTATAGTAACCCAAGCAGACTAATACAAAAATCATACACATTGTGTTCTCTGACCATAATGGAATCAAACTAAAAATTAGTAACAGAAAGACTACAGGAAAATCTTAGAATATATGAAAATTTAAAAACACATTTCTAAATAATCTATGGGTCAAAGAAGTCACAAAGAAATTTAAAATTTTATACAACTGAATGAAAACAAAAACACAACGTATCAAAACATGTGGGATATAGCTAAAGCAGTACTGAGAGAAAAATTTAAAGTACTAAATGCTTTCATTAGGAAAAAGGGAAAAGTGATGTCAGCAAAATGGCAGGAGTTTTCTACCAACCTCCCTACCAAGAAAACAGATTTTGACCATCATCCTCAGATGAGAATACCTTTATGGAGGTTCTAGAATCCAGCAGAGAAGTTCTAGCACACCACTGGAACAAAAAAGTCATAGATTGAACACACTGTAGAGGATAACAGGAACAATTTCACTTTACCCTTGTCACCCCCTCTCCTAAGGCAGAAAGTTTCGTGCCAAGAAAGATCGATCTCTCAGCTAGCAATTTTTCCTTTGGGAAAAAGTGAGAGCAAAAGAGGGATCCCCAGCTTCCCCAGTTATGCAGGATGCTGCAAAAGAGGCCCATTTCTTTCCCACTCCATCCAGAATACTAGGGTGAACTACATGACTGAGAGGTGAGAAGGGTTTGGGAATACAGCAACAAAAGCTCAGAATGTATTTAAGATACACATATCCTCATCACTTCATGGACTCCATGGGAAGACTGCCCAAGAGCTTCTGGGGATACCTTGCCTGAAGATCAACTGGCCCAAGGGCACTCCCTCAATGCTTCAAACATCTCACCCACATACCTAATACCCCATTGCCAACCTGCACATGCCCTTAAGGGTGGCAAGCATAAGCCTTTGAAAATGGTTAGCGAATATGTGAAGAAAGCTGGCCCAATGCTTCAGAACTAAGATAAAGTATACAAACCTGATCATTCAACAAAGACCAAGGGAGAACAAAGAGGAGGCTGCCAGCACTACCTGCAGCATCAAGAGAAAGCATACGGTCTTAAGAATTCCTCTTAAAGAGCAAACAAGAAATGTAGAGTGGGCAGACAGAGATACAGAAATAGACATAGACATAAATATATATAGAGAGATATAGAAAAGATCCAAGAAAACCTCAGAATCCCTAGCAGAGTTGACAGAAGATACTTCTCTCCTGAAGGTAACCAATTAAAAACTGGAAGAGATAACCATCCTTCAAATGTGAAGACAGTGATACCAGACATGAAAAATCAAAGCAACATGACACCATAGAGAAATACAAAAATTTTCAGTAACCAACTCCAGAGAAATGGAAATCTGCAATTTGCCTGATGAAGAATTCAAAATAGTTGTTTTAAGGAAGTTCAATAAGCTATAATAAAACACAGAAAGACAATTCAATAAAATCAAGAAAACAATAAATGAACAAAAGAACTTTAAGAGACAAAAATCATAAAAAAGAATTAGACAAATTCTAGAGATGAAAAGTAGAATGAATAATGGAAAAATGCAATAGGGAGAATTAAAATGAGACTTGATCAAGCTGAAAAATCAAATGACTTATTGTCAAGTTCATAGAAATTATCTAATTGGGACAACAAAGATAAAAGAATGAAAAATGGTGAGGGAAGACTACATAAATTATTAGTTACCACTGAATGAAACAATTTATACACTTTAGAACCCCAGAGGAACTAAGATGGAGGAGGGGGCAAAAAAGTAATCTAAAGAAATGATGGCTAAGAACTTCCCAAATCTGAAGAAGAAAAAGAGAAAATGGAACAGAAAGTTCATTTCAGTAAATCATAACTGAAAACTTCCCTAATCTGGGGAAGGAAACAAACATCAAAATCCAAGAAGCACAGAGAGGTCCCATTAATTTCAACAAAAGCTGGCCATCACTGATTTGTGGAGCATAACAAATAGCATGGAGGACAAGGGGAGTTAGAGAGGAGAAGGGAGTTGAGGGAAATTGGAAGGGGAGGGGAGGTGAACCATGAGAGACTACGGACTCTGAAAAAACAATCTGAGGGTTTTGAAGGGGTGGGGGGTGGGAGGTTGGGGGAACCAGGTGGTGGGTATTGGAGAGGGCACGGATTGCATGGAGCACTGGGTGTGGTGCAAAAACAATGCATACTGTTACGCTGAAAATAAATTTAAAAAATTAAAAAAAATCACTTGGAAAAACACAATTACCAAAACATACTTAAAATTGTGATGAATTAAATATGATTAAATAAATATCACAGTTACTGGAAATTAATTTATTTAAAAAAAAAAGCTGCCCATCACCAAGACATATTATAGTCAACTTCACAGAATAAACAGAAAAGGAAAGACTCCTGAAAGCAGCAAGGGAAAAAAAGTCCTTAACTTACAAGGGACAACAGATCAAGTTTACAGATCTGTCCACAGAAACCTAGCAGGCCAGAAGAGAATGGCATGATACAGTCAACCCACTCAACGGGAAAAATATGCAGCCAAGAGTACTCTATCTAGCAAGGCTGTCATTGAGAATAGGAGACATCGTTTCCCACCCAAAACCTATAGAGTTCACGACCCCTAAACCAGCCCTGCAAGAAATATTAAAGGGGACTCCTGAGTAGGAAAGAAAGACTAAAAGTAACAAAGACTAGAAAGGAACAGAGAAGGGGTGCCTAGGTGGCTCAGTCAGTTGACTGTCTGACAAGATTTTGATTTCGGCTTAGGTCATGATCTCATGGTTGTGGGATCAAACCATGCATCATGGTCCCTACTTAGCATGAAGTCTGCTTGAGATGGTCTCTCTCCCTCTCTCTCTGCCCCTCTCACCATTCAATCTCTCTCTCTCTCTCTCTCAAAATGAATACAATCTTAAAAAATATGGAATAAAGAAAATCTCCAGAAACAATGACTTAACAAGTAATACAATGGTACTAAATTCATATCTATCAATAATCACTCTGAATGTAAAGGGACTAAAGGCTCTAATCAAAAGACACAGGATATCAGAATGGATTTTAAAACAACAACAACAACAACAAAAAAGTTCATCTACATGCTGCCTACAAGAGACTCATTTTAGACCTTAAGACACCACTAGATGGAAAGCAAGCAGATGGAGAACCATTTATCAGGTTAATAAAGGTCAAAAGGAAGCCAGAATAGTCATACTTATACCAGACAAAGTAGATTTTAAACCAAAGACTGTAACAAAAGATGAAGAGTGCCACTATATCATAAAAAAGGGTACAATCCAACAAAAAAATTTAACAATTTTTTAAAATATTTTTATTTTGGAAGACCACAAATACATGGAGGTTGAAAAACAACCTACTAAAGAAGGAATGGGTTAACCAAGAAATTAAGGAAGAAATAAAAAAAAATACATGGAAACAAATGAAAATGAAAACACAATAGTCCAAATCCTTTGGGATGCAGCAGAGTCGTCTTAAGAGGGAAGTATATTATAGCAATACAGTCTCACCTCAAGAAGCAGGACAATCTCAAAACAGCCTAACCTTACATCTCAAGGAGCTTAAAAAAAAAAAAAAAAGGACAACAAATGAAGCCCACAACCAGCAGAAGAAGGGAAATAATGAAGATCAGAGCTGAAATAAATGATACAGAAACAACAACAACAACAACAAAAACAGTAGAAAAGATCAATGAAACTAGGTGCTGGCTGTATGAAAGAATTCATAAAATTGATAAACCCCTACCCAGATCTAGCAAAAAGAAAAGAGAAAGGACCCAGATAAATAAAATCACCAATGAAAGAGGGGAGATCAAAACCAGCACCACAGAAATACAATTATAAGAGAATATTATGAAAAATTGTATGCCAACAGATTGGGCAATCTGGAGAAAAGTGGATAAAGTCCTAGAAATATATAAACTACCAAACCTGAAATAGGAATAACTAGAAAATTTGAACAAACTGATAACTAGCAAAGAAACTGAATCAGTAATCAAAAATATCTCCAAACATGAAACATCCAAGGCTAGATGGCTTCCCAGGGAAATTCTATCAGACATTTAAAGAAAAGTTAATACCTATTCTTCTCAAACTGTCTCAAAAAATTAAAAAGGAAGGAAAACTTCCAAACTCATTCTATGAGGTCAGCATTACATTGATTCTAAAACCAGACAAAAACTCCACTAAAAAATTACAGGCCAATATGGACGAACATGGATGCAAAAATTCTCAACAAGATACTATCAAATCAAATCCAACAGTACACTAAAAGAATCATTCACCATGATGAAACGGGATTTACTTCTGGGCTGCAAGGTTGGTTCTATATTTGCAAATCAATATGATGCACCACATAAATAAAAGAAAGGTTAGAATCATATGATCCTCTCAATAGATGTGGAAAAAGCATTTGACAAAGTACAGCATCCATTCCTGATAAAAAACCCTCAAAAAAGTAGGAATAGACGGAATATACCTCAACATCATAAAGGCTATATATGAAAAAACTACAGCTAATATAATCCTCAATGGGGAAAAACATAGAGCACTTCCTCTACAGTCAGGAAAAGAAAGGAAGTCTATTCTCACCACTGTTATTTAACATGGTACTAGAAGGCCACAGTAATGAGACAACAAAATGAAATAAAAGGCATCCAAATCCAAAGGAAGAAGTCAAACTTACACTATTCACAGAGGACATGATATTCTGTGTAGAAAACCCAAAAGACTCCACCAAAAAATTGCTAGAATTGATACATGAATTCAGTAAAATCAAAGGATACAAAATCAATGTACAGAAATATGTTGAATTTCTACATGCCAATAATAAAGCAGCAAAAAGAGAAATCAAGGAATTGATCCCATTTATAATTGCACCAAAACAAGAAGATACCTAGGAATAAACCCAACCAAAGAGGTAAAAGATCTATACTCTCAAAAATATAGAACACTTATGAAAGAACCTGAAGATGACACAAAGTAATGGAAATACATGCTCTGTTCATGAATTGGAAGAAAAAATACTGTTAAAATACCTATACTATCCAGAGCAATCTATACATTTAATGCAATCCCAATGAAAAACCATTAGCATTTGTCACAGAGCTAGAATTATGCTGAGTGAAATAAGTCAAGCAAAGAGTTAATTATCATATGGTTTCACTGACTTGTAGAACATAAGGAATAACACGGAGGCCATTAGGAGAAGGGAAGGAAAAGTGAAAGGGAGGAAATGGAAGGGGAGATGAACCTTGAGAAACTGTGGACTCTGAGAAACAAACTGAGGGTTTTAGAGGGGAGGTAGATGGGGGATGGGTGAGCCTGGTGGTGGATATTAAGGAGGGCATGGATTGCATGGAGCACTGACTGTTATATGTAAACAATGAATCTTGGAACACTACTTCAAAAACTAATGACATATTGCTTGGTGACTAACATAACACAATAAAAAAATAATTAAAAAACTGAAAAAAAAAAAGAATAAACAATCCTAAAATTTGTATGGAACCACAAGACCCCAATGGCCAAAGCAATCTTGAAAAAGAAAGGCAAAGCTGGACACATCACCATTTCAGACTTCTAGTTATATTAAAAAGCTACAGTCATCAAAACAGTATGGTACTGGCACAAAAACAGATACATAGATCAATGGAACAGAATAGAAAACCCAGAATTGGACCCACAACCATATCATCAACTAATCTTTGACAAAGTGGTTAAGAATATCCAATGGAAAAAAGGACAATCTCTTCAACAAATGGTGTTGGGAAAGCTGGACAGCAACATGCAGAAGAATCAAATTGGACCACTTTCTTACACTCTACACAAAAATAAATTCAAAATGAATGAAAGACCTAAATTTGAGACAGGAAACTATCGGAGTCTTAGAGGAGAATACAGGCAGCAACCTCTTTGACCTCAGTCATAGCAATTTCTTACTAGACATGTTGCTGGAGACAAGAGAAACAAAAACGAAACTGAACTACTGGGATTTCAGATATAAAGCTTCTGCACAGTGAAGGAAACAATTAACAAAACTAAAAGGCAGCCTATGGAATGGAAGAAGATATTTGCAAATGACATATCCAATAAAAGGTTAGTATCCACTATCTATAAAGAACTTAACAAATTCAACACCCCAAAAACAAATAATCCAGTTTAAAAAAGGGCAGAAGACATGAATAAACATTTTTCCAAAGACATCCAGATGTTTAACAGACACATGAAAAGATGCTCAACGTCACTCATCATTAAGGAAAGGCAAATCAAAACTACAATGAGATATCACCTCACACCTTTCAGGATAGCTAAAATTAACACAAGAAACCTCAGATGTTGGTGAGGATGCAGAGAAAGGGGAACCTTCTTACACTGTTGATGGGAATGCAAACTGGTACAGCCGCTCAGGAAAACAGTATGCAGGGTCCCTCAAAAATTTAAAAATAGAACTATCCTATGATCCAGCAATTGCACTACTACATATTTGCCCAAAGGAAACAAAAATACAGATTTGAAGAGACACATGCACCCTGATGTTTATATCAGTGTTATCAACAATAGTCGTATTATGAAAACAGCCCTAGTGTCCATCAACTGATGAATGGATAAAGAAGATGTGGTGTATATAAACAATGGAATATTAGCCATCAAAAAGATTGAAATCTTGCCATTTGCAATGACATAGATGGAGCTAGAGTTTATTGTGCTAAGCAAAATAAGTCACTCAGAGAAAGACAAATACCATATGATTTCACTCATATGTGGAATTTAGGAAATAAAACAGATTAACATTTGGGGAAAAAGAGAGACCATAAAACAGAGTTTTAACTACAGAAAACAAAATGGCAGTTGCTGGAGGGGAGATGGGTTGGGGATGGGCCAAATGAATGATATGTATTAAGAAGGGCACTTATTGTGATGAGCCCTGGGTATAACATGTAAGTGATGAATCACTAAATTCTACTCCTGAAACCCATATTATACTATATGTTGACTAGAATATAAAAACTTTAAAAAAAAAAAGAAAAAGAAAAGGAAAAAGAAAAAAAGAAAAAAGAAGCCTCCTGTGCATTGTTGGTGGGATTATAAACAGGTACAGCCACTGTGGAAAACTATAAGAAATTCTTCAAAAAATTAATGAAACTACCATATGATTCAGTAATTCCACTTCTGGGAATATATCCAAAACAAACAAAAACATCATGCTGAAGAGATATTTGCACCCACATGTTCACTGCAGCATTATTTCCAGTATCCAAGATATGGAAACAACCTAAGTGATACCAACATATTAATGGATAAGTTAAGTATGATACGCACACACACACAGAGAAATATTATTTAGCCATAAAGAAAGGAAATCCTGCCATTTGCAGTAACAAGAATGGATCTGGAGAGCATTTTGCTAAATGATTTAAGTCCAACAGAGAAAGCAATATTTGTATGTTCTTATTTATATGTTGTCTAAAATTAAAGAAAGAACTCATAGAAAACGAGATCAGATTTGTGGTTACCAGGGGCAGAGGTGTTGGGGTTCAGGAATTAGATGAAGGTGGTCAAAGATTTGTACCTTTGTACGAGTTAAAAGATAAATAAGTACTAAGGATGTAGTTTATAACACAATGATTATAGTTAACACTGCTATATGGTATATTTGAGAGTTAAGGGAGTAAATGCTGAGCATTCTCATCATGAGGAAAAGAACTCTTTTTTTCCTTTTTTTTGCATCTATATAAAATGATGGATAGTAACTAAATGTATTGTGGTAATCATTTCAGAATATATACAGGTCAAATCATGCTGCATAACTTAAATTTGTACAGGACTGTATATTAAGTGTATCTCAATACATATGGAAAACATTTGGAAAAAAAGAACATTAAGAGTAGTTAAAGTGAAGGAGTCCTCCTCTTCCACTGCAATAGTAGGATAAAGGTAAGTATATTACTATTATAGGTGAAGAGAGAGACATTTAGTCATTCCTTTGACAACATTCATTAAAAACAGAAAATTTTCAAAGAACTGTTCTCAGGTAAAGGGAAAACAAAAATAAATAAGATATAATCCTTACCTCTGAAGAGCTTGAAATATAATGGAAGTACAGACTGATATAACTATTTTGATATAAAAACAAAGTGCTATGAGAATACTTATATACAGTAAGTTCGCCTTTGATGAAATGAAATTCATCAAATTTTAATATGAAAAATGTGTCAGATTTTCCATAGTGGAGAAAGGAAGAAAGGAATTAAGTACAGGAAACAAAGTGAACAGAAAGGATCTTGAAATTGAAAGTGCGTATTACTTAGGCTGTTGCTGAGTGATTAA
This sequence comes from Lontra canadensis, assembly GCF_010015895.1. Lineage (NCBI taxonomy): Eukaryota > Metazoa > Chordata > Mammalia > Carnivora > Mustelidae > Lontra > Lontra canadensis. Next base: position 5,121,297 of record NW_022631069.1, read on the forward strand.
GAGAACAGGTTTTGGAAACATGAAAGATTTGGACTGAATTCTAAGCCATTCTACTTTTTTACTACGTGATCATGAATAAATAACCTAACCTCTATAAAAATGAAGGTAATAAGTATTGCTTTTAGCACCGTTCTAAGAATTAAATAGATGTAAGTAGGATAGTCAGCATGGTATCTGTCCTATAGAAAGTAAAAAGATAAATGATATTTGTCATTTTAAAGTAAGTCAATTTATTTTGTAAACTGCAAAACACTACACAAATATAAGGCATTATTTTTTTCTGAAACCTAATGAATAGTTTAAAAACACATCTAAATATGTAAGCATTTTATAATATATGAGATAATATTTCCCAAGTACTAATATCTAAAAGCACTCTACTCTTAAAGCATGCTTATATTTATATTTGTTCAATATTCAAACAAAGGAATACACTACATACTTCTGAAAAAAACTAGATGTTTTAATCATAATTACCAAAATATATTTCCTAATATTTATAAAAAGTTGCAGTTAGGGGTGCCTGGGTGGCTCAGTCAGTTAAGTGTCTGCCTTCACCTCAGGTCATGATCCCAGGGTCCTGGGATCAAGCCCCACATCAGGCTCCCTGCTCAGCGGGGAGTCTGCTTCTTCCTCTCCCTTGGCCTGCTGCTCTCCCTGCTTGTGCTCTCTCTTTCTGCCAAATAAATAAATAAAATCTTTAAAAAAAAAAAGTTGCAGTTATACTTCAGTTAAAAAAATTAAACTAAAAAAACCCCAGAAAGTTGCACCTAAATATTATTAGCTACTTTATCCATAATGCCACAAAACCTACCTTTTCTTCTCTTTCTATTTCAAGTTGTTTCTTAACAGACAAAAGTTCATTTTTGAGATTAGACAATTCAGACTCCTAAAGGAAAAAAAAAACATGAAATTTATAGTGTATCCATATATTTCTCAAAACAGTGAAAATGCTAATGTTTCATATATATTTAGTTTTACAGAGAAATAAATTCACTTATAAAATATATACACTTTTTTACTATGTTCAGTTAGCCAACATATCGTACCTCATTAGTTATTTATGTAGTGTTCAAAGTTTCATTAGTTGTGTATAACACCCAGTGCTTACTTTACTCACTGATATGAAGGCTGCTAGTTGAACATAACTAAAGATTTCATTTAGACAAATTTTTATTGTTTTCTAAAGAAATATTTAACATTACGTATCTCTCCTTCTCACCTTCTCCCAATCTATCCCATTCTTCCTCTCCCAATCTCTATCAAGCTCCAAATTTATTTGTAACTGGAGTTTGTATTTATTCATTTGAAAAAAAGAGTTTATCCCACATTTCAGAAAATAAAACTGGAAAACCATTTAACTATAACACCTGTAAGATCTTTTTTAAAGATTCTTTGATTCTACAGCTCAAAAATTATGGTTTTATTTAATATTATTCTTTACCACCAGTCATGCTGATATGAAAATTGACTTTATTGCTATTTGTTCTGTATCTCACCAAAGATGCTTTCACTGATGACTGTTCTTGTTCTTTGCTTTTATAAAGTCCTAGTTCTGAGTCTCTTTCTTCAACTATTTTATCATATTGGTGCTATATTAAACAGAGAAAATATTTTAAGTATATTTTTTGAACACAAAAAAAATATGGCTTTTTTTTAAAAAGATGTTTATTTATTTATTTAACAGAGATCACAAGTAGGCACAGAGGCAGACAGAGAGAGGGGTGGGGAAGCAGACTCCCCACTGAGCAGAGAGCCTGATGCAGGGCTCAATCCCAGGACCCCGGGATCATGACCTGAGCCAAAGGCAGAGGCTTTATTTAACCCACTGAGCCACCCAGGTGCCCCATAAATTATGTTTTAATAATACTAGTATCCTTACACATTTTATATTCACAGAAAATGTCAATAAATTCCACATTTATATATATATATATATATATAGAGAGAGAGAGAGAGAGAGACCTTTTTTCTAATTTTTAAGTCATTTTTATTCAAATAAACAATGAAACATAGAAAACAGTCTTGAAAATAATCAAACACAAGAACAACAAAAAATTCTTTTTAATTGGAAATGTTGAGTTTCATAATTAAAAAAAAAGGGTAGAAAAAAAAAAAAGGTAGAAGAGTAACTGATTCCAGACCCAAATCTGGGGCAGGAAATACAAGATGAGACTTGAACATGTTGTTATAATAGAAAGCAAAAAAGCTGTCAAGTCAAAAGGACTGGCCAACTAGTTTGAAGAGTCTCCCACTGGCCAAAAAAGGAACAATTTGGGTGTCAAGGATTAGACTGGATTGAGAAATGCCAAATATGTTTAAATCTCTGAGTTCATAATATTTTTATGAATTTTTAAAATATTATGAAAATATGTTCAATCTTCATTGGTTACCTCATATGTTTATATTCCACCAACAATTTTAAGGATGAATAGGTAAGTATAGCCCACCTCTTATTCCAAATCTTGAAGGGAATAAAGCTGAATTCAGTAACAGAATGATTACTTTTATAACAACAAAAAATAAAGGACAAACACAACAAACATTAAGTCTTTCATCTATTTATACCACTGATAAAAATTTGTTTAGCCTAATGTGTGTTAGACACACATAATGGATATATTTATATCCTTTACCAGATACATATTCTGGGGATGTACTTAAATAAATATAAGGTGTAAAGTGCTATAAGAAGAGTACTAGGAAAATTCAGAAGAAAAGTGATTACTTCCATACATAACAGATGACAAGGAGAGGGATTCTCAAGGAAGGGACACTCAAACTCAGCTTTGTGTGGTTAAGACCTAAACTTAGAGAAATGGAAGATCAAGAGTATTCTAGCTGTAATCAGTCATTATTGCAAATTTTCTGACAAATCAGACTGCTATCCTGATTTCACCATCTTTATGCATAAATATAGCTGCAATTAATAGTTCTCATTACACACACACATTACCTTATGTTTTTCCATAAGTGCTACCATTTCAGCTATTTTATGTTGACATCGTATATCAATTTCTTTCTGTAATTTCACTGCTTCATTGGCTGTTACTTTTGCTTTCTCAACCTATCAAATAAAGTATTTCTTAAAATTAATGCACAAAAAACAAATTTAACTTAAATGCAAAGACCATATATACTACTTACATAAAATGCAGAAATCAAACACCAGAAAATTAGGAAAGCCAAGTAAAAGATGCATTACTGTTTGGGTTTATTTTAGGGTGTCCTATCAAGTGCGATGATAGTATAACACTATAATGACCACTTAATCTTTTCAAAATAATACATTACTTAATACACACATACTTAGAATAACAAAGATACTTTTTAACTGTCACATATAAATTTATTAAATCTTTTAAAAATCATAACTTCAGAATTGCTTTTCTCTTAAAATGTTGATAAACAAATAGAGTTTTAATATAACAATTTTTCAAACATATTTAGTTTTTCCCACCTCTTCTAAAAGATTTTCTTCTGATATCTTTTTGTCCTCAATTTTTTTTTGATAGCTGTCAGTCATTTCCTTAAATTTCTGTTTGGCACCTTCTAGTTCTAATTCTAATTTACTGACCTTTGAGTAAAGAAAATAGCATTAACATTAGTAAATGTGCACTACTTGAAAATATTCTATATTCACTTTGTGGTTTTGTGACTCTTAAAACATTACTTATTCATTAAAATTTGGCTGGTTCATTTTCCTTACAGTTTTCATATGGTGAGATGTGATTTTTCACAAAACCCCTAAAATACATATTTAGTCTGACAAGTAATATTTTTAAAGTAGCCATATTTTCATTTATGATCTATATCTCAGAAATATTTAAATTATTTGTTCTGAGGTTCAGGTTTTGTTACAGTGACTATTCCATTTGGATAGAACACCCATGTGATTCAAAGAAAAAGCATGTTCTGGGCGCCTGGGTGGTTCAGTGGGTTAAGTCTCTGCCTTCCGCTCAGGTCATGATCTCAGGGTCCTGGGATAGAGCCCCACGTCAGGCTTTCTGCTCAGCAGGGAGCCTGCTTCCCCCTCTCTCTGTCTGTCAAAGAATAAAATCATTTTTTTAAAAAAGCATATTCTTTTTTAAGATTTTATTTATTTGACAGAGAGAGATCACAAGTGGGCAGAGAGGCAAGCAGAGAGAGAGAGGAGGAAGCAGGCTCCCTGCAGAGCAGAGAGCCCGATGTGGGACTCGATCCCAGGACCCTGAGATCATGACCTGAGCTGAAGGCAGAGGCTTAACCCACTGAGCCACCCAGGTGCCCCAAGCATATTCTTTTTAAAAAAGCAGCTTTATTGAGGTATAATGGATACACACAAAAAAAACTATGCATATTTAACGTTCACAATTTGATTAGTTTAGACATATGCATACACCATGAAACCATCACAATTAATATAATGTATCACCTCCAAAAGTTTCCTTCTAGCCCTTTATTTTCTACCATAAAAACAATTTAACATGAGATCTATCCTCTTCACAAATTTATAAGTTCACAATATAGTATTGTTAACTATAGGTACTGTGCTGTACGGCAGACATCTAGAACTAATTTATCTTACTTAACTGGAAACGTTATACAAGTTGAAGAACTCTCCATTTCCCCCTGCCTTTTACCTATTCTAATCTCCATTCTAATCTCTGCTTCTTCTAATCCTTGCTCTTCTTTATAGCTCTCTGAATAATTATATATTAATATTTGTTTTTTTAACTATTTTTATTGTTTTATGTTACTCACCATACAGTACATCGTTTGTTTTTGATATACTGTTCCATGATTGTTTGTGTATAACACGCAATGCTTCATGCAATTCATGCCCTCCTTAATACACATCACTGGGTTCAACCACGCCCCACCCCCCTCCCTTCTAAAACCCTCCATTTGTTTCTTGGAGTCCATAGTCTCTCATGGTTCATTTCCCCTTCTGATTCCTCCCCCTTCATTTTTCCCTTCCTTCTTGTAATGTCCTCCATGACATTCCTAATGTTCCACAAATAAATGAAACCATATGATAATTTAGACTTTCTGTGTTTGACTTATTTCACTCAGCATAATCTCCTCCAGTCCCATCCATGTTGATGCAAAAGTTGGGTATTCATCCTTTCTGATGGCTGAGTAATATTCCATTGTATATATGGACCACATCTTCTTTATACATTCGTTTGTTGAAGGACATCTTGATTCTTTCCAACAGTTTGGCCATTGTGGACATTGTTGGTATGAACACTGGGGTGCATATGGCCCTTCTTTTCACTATGACTGTATCTTTAGGGTAAATATCCAGTAGTGCAATCGTAGAGTCAATGGGTAGCTCTATTTTTAATATTTTGAGGAATCTCCACAGTTTTCCAAAGTGGATGCACTACCTTGCATTCCCACCAACCATGTAAGAAGGTTCCCCTTTCTCCACATCCTCACCAACATTTGTTGTTTCCTGTCTTGTCAATTTTTGCCATTCTGACTGGTGTAAGGTGGTACCTTAATGTGGTTTTGATTTGAATCTCTCTGATGGCTAATGATGATGAACATTTTTTCATGTGTCTGTTAGACATTAGTATGTCTTCTTTGGAGAAGTGTCTGTTCATGTCTTCTGCCCATTTTTGATGTGGTTATCTGTTTTTTGAGTGTTGAGTTTGAGGAGTTCTTTATAGATCTTGGATATGAGCCCTTTATCTGTAGTGTCATTTGCAAATATCTTCTCCCATTACGTGGGTAGCCTCTTTGTTTTGTTGACTGTTTCCTTTGCCATGCAGAAGCTTTTGATCTTGAAGTCCCAAAAGTTCATTTTTGCTTTTGTTTCCTTTGCCTTTGGAGACATGTCTTTTTTTTTTTTTTTAAAGATTTTTTAAATTTATTTATTTGACAGAGAGAGAGAGAGAGAGCACAAGTAGGCAGAGAGGCAAGCAGAGAGAGGGGGAAGCAGGCTCACTGCCGAGCAGAGAGCCCGATGCGGGGCTCGATCCCAGGACCCTGAGATCATGACCTGAGCCGAAGGCAGAGGCTTAACCCACTGAGCCACCCAGGTGCCCCTGGAGACATGTCTTGAAAGAAGTTGCTGTGGCCGATGTTGAAGAGTTTATTGCCTATGTTCTCCTCTAGGCTTTTGATGGATTCCTGTCTCACATTGAGGTCTTTCATCCATTTGAGTTTATCTTTGTGTATGGTATAAGGGAATGGTCGAGTTTCATTTTTCTCTATATAGCTGTCCAATTTTCCCAGCACCATTTATTGAAGAGACTGTCTTTTTTCCACTGGATATTTTTCCCTGCTTTGACCATAGAGTTGTGGGTCCATATCTGGTCTCTCTATTCTGTTCCATTTGGTCTGTGTCTGTTTTTGTGCCAGTACCATGCTGTCTTGGTGATCACAGCTTTATAACATAACTTGAAATCGGGCAATGTGAGGCCCCCGGCTTTGTTTTTCAACATTTCCTTGGCAATTCTAGCTAAACGCAGGGGACTGGTTGAAATGGAGTCCCCCACTCCTTTGCCATCTTGGGAATCTCTCTGATGCTTTTTTAAAGTTTCTATTTCTTCACTGAGATTCTCCATTTATTCATTATAAACATACCCTCCTTTTCGTCTTTGAATATACTTATAAAAACTACATAAATGCTCTTATCTCCTAATTCCAACATCTGGGTCACCTTAGAGTGATTTCCTATTGACTTATTTTTAATACTACTAATGGTTATCTGTGTCATCTTCATTTTAGGGCTACCACAACTAATGCTGCTATGAATATTTTGTGTATTTCTCTTGATTCTACCTATAGTAGGCTGAATTACAGGATATATGTTAGTTACTTTTCTATATGATTCCAGAAGTTTGAGAATTCTTTTCATTTTTAACACAATGTTTATATATTTTTAATCTCAGATAGTATTAAAGGAAGGTATAAGATTTTTGTTTTCCTAGAAAATGAACATCTTTCAAATACTGAGAACTACTGTTTTCCATTCAAGACTCAAAAACTATTTGAGTACTTACTGTCAGTTGCTATTCAAGGACTTAGGAATATGATAATAAACAAATTAGGGCTCTTGACATCATGAGCTGACATTCCTTAACTTTAACTTTTTTCTATAAAATCAATGGTTCTCAAACTTCTTGTGCAGCAGGATAACCATATATAGACCTTCTATAATATGTAGATTCCACGGCTCTACTCCAAACCTACTCAATCTCAAATTTAAAAGTATGGGTAAGGAATATGAATACACACATATACCACACATATTCATATATTTAAGCTGCTTAGATTGTTCTGATACAGCTAAGTCACAGACAAGCACTCTATTAAAAAGAACGATTCCTACAATCTCAAAAGAATTTTTGAAAATAACTGCTACAATAGAAGAGTATGAAATTCCTAAGTTTTCATCTACTTACTAGTATTTTAAAAACAAAAATAAATATTCCAAATACCTTTATCTCATAAATATTCAGTTGCTTGCTTTCTGCTGTGCCCCTTTTTTTTAAGGCCTTAGTCTGTAAAAAATTGAAATAAAGAATTATGCTTAGTAACAACATGATCCCATTTTGCATTGCCACTGACTTAGACTGAAATTACTAAAGGAAAGGAAAGCATTATTCTCTAAAAATGTAGTGAAAAAATTAGGTTTTTTTAATAGTTTATGTTGGAGAATCAGTACCTACCTCCTGCTGGAGTTCTTCAATACATTTGCTTTTATTTTCAACTTGTTTCCTTAAATTGTTACACTAAAAATTATGAGAAATTATAATTATTTTATTCAATATTCCAGTCAAAATAAGTAACTTTAAACTAATAAAAATATTGCATAAAATAACATAAAGGTCACTTCAAAAATTATGTAGTTTAGTAATTCCATTAGTGTCTAAAATTATGTGATCAAGTAAATTTTAATAAAGATTTTTCTCAATAGAAATTTGAAATTCTTCACATTTCTTAACTTACTTAAAGAACACATGAATTCAATTACTTTAAGGAAAATGTGCCTCTTGCTCAATCCTATACAGAAGGCTGAATTGTATTATTAATTAGATTTTGAAAAGCTATAGCCAGAGGTAAGATTGACTGTAATTTGCCTTCATCCTTATTCATTATTCCTCATTTCTCATTTCTGAGTCTCTTTTACTTTTATATTTGGGGAAAGGGAATAATGTGATACTATCTCCTCATAACTGCATTCTAACACATGTTATAGAAATACTACCTAACACTTTTTTATATCACACTTTGGGAGACTATTTCACCTGAGTACACATGCATGATTGGACTAAGAGGCATTAGGCTAAGAAATAATTGGACTACCATAAAGCAGAACAGGTTCCTAAACAGTCCTAAAACATTACAGATAATGTAAGTTGTATAAATTTCCATCAAAGTAGAAAGAAACTCCAATGGAAAAAAAAAATTTAATCTCTCAGCACAAAATACTCTGTTAAATATTTTTATTGCAAAACCCATGTGTAGTCATAATCAGCTATTATTCTAAAACAGTAATACATGGCACAGCTGCTTAATAATCTTATTTTTAATATGCCCAACCCCTAAAGTCTATTTCAAAAACTCAAAAGAAAACAAAGGAAGAAAAGCTACAGAAAAATGAGAGACATTTTGGTGATTTTCATGCCAATTTTACTGGTATAAATACATTAGCAGGTGCAAATATTTGTGTATACAATTTTAACTTTTTTTTAAAAATCAAGGATTTCCAATTCTGGCTGAAAAGCCACCTGTATATTCTGAACAACCTTCCTGATAAAAAATAATTTTAAAAAGGAAATGGCTACAAAATGAGGAATCTGCTTACTTGAAATTATAACTTTAATAATAGCAGGTTTGGGGTAGTACCAAAGCCAGCTATGGACATCTGCTGAAACTACCTAGTATAAGGGAGATAGAAGATAAAACTTAGAGCTCACTAAAGGTAAGGAATTCAGTAAGACAACCCTGCATAAAGCCACAAACTCAAAAGACTACCTATTCTATGAAAATATTTTTTAAAAAATAAATCTGCCACACAGAAGGGTCACAAGAAAACTTGTCTGTCTTGACGCTAGCACTGAGTGAAAGTTATCAAAATCTTCCCCGAGAATTTGTAGCCGTGAGGTAGCCTTATATGAGTTTATAGCCTAAATTCATGCTATCTCTATGATTTGGAAAAACCTAAAATGGAGAATTTAATTTAAAATGGTTCCTGGTGAACAGTGATCCCAAGACAATGTTTTTGGGAAGATACAAACTCCAACACAAGCCTCAAAGAATTCCCATGGATAAAACTCCAAAGAATCATAAAAACAACAACAAAAAACAAAATAACAAAGAATTGAGACTCAATGAGTAAACATCAACAGAAAGAACAAAAAGCCTAATCAGACCTGAAATGACTTCAGACACTGGTATTCCTATAAAGCCATCTTTATAACTGGCATTACTACAATCCAAAAATAAGTGTATATCTTACTAAAATAATGACACCAAAACTATCAACTTTGAATGTAATTTGACTGCCCATCTCACTCTCCCTTCTTTCTGAATAAGACAATGAAAATTAAAATAACTTGTCACACCTTTTAAATTTAAACAATCTCCAAATTTAGGGCTAATGAAGGTAAATATATTTGGTAGAATGTCGAAAATTCTTGGAAAGGATTTAAAATACCATAGTTTTTTTCCCCCCAATCACAGTTCATTTCTAAGTAAAACAATTCACATGCATAGAAACAAAAGAATTTTACTCACCAGAATTCTAGGCAGAAGAAAATGGTATTATCAGAGGTCAAAACTTCAGAGAGTGAACTAAACTTTTCCAGAGGACTACTTACTATAGGTAAGAAGTTCAAGTTTAGGATAAATATATGGAGACAGGAGAAGTGAATTGTGATGGACAGCCAGGCAGTAAAAACACTTCACAACTTCACATCAAGGGAGCAGAAAATTTTCTGTAGCTCCTTTGATTATATGAATGAGAAATATGTCTAACAATAATCTTTAAAAGCATCTTGCCACTCTAAAGATTCTGCCAACAAATGCAGCTGCTAAGAATGTAAAATTTGGGGAAAGGAAGAGATAACTAAAGAAGAATTTCATGAAACTTTGCTCTTTGAAGCACTGTACAAAGCTCCTAAACCCAGAGCTTCTTCAAAGAAACCTGCAGTAAAAATCCAAAATTATTCCTTAAAGTCTTCAAAGAGATTTGATATCTCTTTGTACAGGACAGTGTAAAGACTGGTCTTAAAGAACGTAGTCATACTTTTGCTACAAAGTCTCTTTTCTCAAAAATGCTTTTTGCAATTTGATAATACCTTGTTTTCTAAGATCTTCATTTGTTTTTCTTTTTTTAAAACTTCACATTCAATGTTGCGTGCCTAAAAAACATTATTTTCCATCATATTTAAAATGTTAACAGAATATCTATTTTCTTCTTAGTATCTTTCAGAAATAGAATTATAAAACTTAGTCTTATATTTCTATAAAATATACATACTTCCAGTTTATTGCTGTATCCTTTTTTAAAAAATAAATTGTCTTTAATGCTTTTATGTTAATGCTTATCACTTTTAATTTTAACCCAATATTATTTTGTGATTTTTATCAACTTTCTCAGTCTACCTTGAATTTTTTAAAGTTGTCAAATGTCTATAATCTTCTAAATATGTCTTTCACAAACACTTTTAATCTGAACCTCAGAACAACCCAATGATAAAATCAGGTATTATTATCTCCATTTTAGGGATGAGAAAATAAGCTCAGAGAAAGCAAGTATGAAATAATATAAATGTCTATACTAAGATAGTGGGTTGCAGGGGGAAAGGTATAATGAATGTCAGGTAAATTTCTGAGAACTACTTGCAAATTGGATTCTTTCTAGGAAACTGTTTGAGTAAGTAAATTGAAATCCAACCACGGAAAAAGATTAAATGTGCCAACTTGTCTTGCATTTTGAGTTTTTTTCCTAACTCATCACTAATATCTTGTACATTGGTAAAATACATTTAAATTCTTGATAAAGGATTTTTACTTTAAACACCAAATTCATGTTTTTTCCCCATCACAAAAGGATTAGTGTCGTGAAGCAGCCTCTGATGCAAATCTTAAAGTAGTAAATTACATAGCAAATTTTCAGGAGATTAAATTCCTTTTTAATAAATATGAAACTGAAAGAAAAAGTACCTTTTTGAAAGAAAAAAAAATGTGGTATAGTTTAAAGAATGCCAGAAAGCCAGCACTACTACTTCTTAGTTACGTAGCCTTTCAAACTTTTTTACCTTTTGGAGGCCCAATTTCTTAATTCATAAAATGAGGACAAAAATAACTTGCAGTTAACTAAGAGAACATATACAAAGAACTAGAATGTTCCTGATATACTGTAGGCCCTTAAAAATACTAGCTCATCTCGTCCTTAGAATCTTAGTTGTAAGATAGTCTTACAGCTTTCTAAAAATAAATATGACACTCCTCATGTCAAAACTCTTCAATAATGTCAAATTCCTAAATATAGTTTATGGGGCCTTAAATAATCTGTCCTTATCTCTCCCAACCTCATTTCCCCTATCCTTCATCTCCCCATGCTTATCTCTACCTTCAGCTTTCCCTACTCCCTCCACTATTACTACTATTTTAAACTCCACCTTTCAGCCAAGATGAACTTTCCATAGTTTTTTAAATATGACATTCTCCAGGTAGCTGGCTGCCTCAGTTGTTAAGCATCTGCCTTTGGCTCAGGTCATGGTCCCAGTGTCCTGGGATGGAGCCCCACATCGGGTTCCCTGCTTGGCAGGAAGCCTGCTTCTCCCTCTCCCACTCCCCCTGCTTGTGTTCCCTCTCTCACTGGGTCCCTCTCTGCCAAATAAATAAAATCTTTAAAAAATAAAAATTAAAAATGAACAAATATGACACTCTCTCATACTCTGTATGTAGTGTGTGTGTGCTTATAATTTATAATATTCCCTGATATATTTGTGTCCATCCCTCTGCCTTCCAGTAATTTCTATTAATCTTAGGTTTCAAAGTGAATGTCACTTCTTCCAGGAAGGTGTCCTGACTCAACTTTTGATTAGATGCTCCTTGTATACGCTCCAGGAGGAGCTACTTTGGTCTGGCCACCATTCTTTCCTGAGAAGACTCTGTTAGTGTAAATTCCATAGCAATCCTGTTAAATCCATGTAGTTTGATGGAAACTGATCTGTCTCCAGGAGTAGATAAGTACATAGCTCAGGCTTCACCAAATTACTCTATCCCCTAACCACAATGACTAACTTAGGAATAAGTAAGTAAAATTAAACTAGAGCAAAGTCCTCTCCAAGATGTTTTTCGGAGCTTTCAAGACACTTTTTTTTAAAGCTTTCCAACTAATTCCAATGCCTTTCACATCTTTCCCATTCCATTCTTAGAAACTAAAATGTGACTTCCCTAGTAATAATTAAAAAAAAAAAAAAACCCACCTTAACTGAACCACACATTATCCACCAGAACAAATGAAGTCTAAACTGGGCACCGAGAACAGTGCCTGGCACGAGTAGATAGCTAATAATACGTGCTGAGTGAATGAAAAAACACAGGCAAGGCCTTCACAATCTAGCTTCATCTATCTCGGCAAATCTTCTCCCCACTATGTATACTGTATACTATAATCATGTCACATACTTTGTACCATTTCACTTTTGTGACATTCTTCCCTAAAAACTTTCTTATCTCAACTTGTTGAAATAGTATCCACCAAAGCACAACACAAACTTATCAATTTATCAGTATGTTCTTTACTACGAAAATATGAATCTTTTTAGCCTAAAAATGTATATCATCATTAAATATTAAGCATTTATGAAAGAAATCTGTAATTATGTCACTATTTCTTCTACATATAAACCATATAAGCAAAATAAACTAACGCTGCCTATTGCTTTAAGGTCAACTGCATACAACAGTCCCTATATCAATAGCATACTTTATTTTTTTTTAGACATGTGGTGTTGATTTTATGATTTGAAATTGGTATACAATTTATTACTATAACATACATTTTCTTCACTCTTGTCCAATTTACATTTAACTTCATCTCCTTTCTGTTTTAATTCTTCTCTCACAGATTCCAGTTCATTTCTTAAAGGAAATGGAAGAGTGACATTATAAAAAAATATATTGTATTTTTGTTTTACTGCTTTTCTGGGATTTCTTAAAATGGTTGATTATTATATTTTTTATTGGTTTAAATTATTTTGTTTAGTAATTTTTCATGCATTAATGTCAATAGGCATACTTCCCCTCCTATACTTAAATTACCTTATACATTTAATTTGAAACTAATTATCTAGATCCTTTAATCCATTAAAAAAAGAAATACTTATTTCTTATTTAAGTCAAGATTTCACTTTACTCTTTTCTTTAAGAAGTCATAAATTAGTCATCATCTAAGATGTAGTCATAATTTTATACAAATAAATTAGGGACATAAATGTAAGTGATTTTAATGAAGGACTACATGACTGAGATATTTACATAGACAAACATCCTTACATAGAGAGAAGGTATCTCTGGAAACACACACAAAAAACAGTGATACTCCTGGGGAGGAAAACTAGATAGCAGAAAGACAAAGAGAAGATAGTTTCCTTTCCCCATGTTTCCCCTTGTTGCTTTGAATTTTGTGCCATATGCATATATTGTCTTTTCAAAAGTTTTTAAATTAAAAATCTGCCCACTGCACATGAATGCAATGGTATTTTTGTCTCAGATACTTGAAGCTATTTCTAATTATAGTTTCCCTGGCTAGCATTAATATGTTGCTGGGTTTAGGCTGTATGCACAGAATACTATTCAATCATATGGAATAACTGGCTTTGTAAAAACTGAATCCATGATATTTACCCTTTAACTGAGTATTAATTTTTAATTGACATATTCTTACTTTTCCTATATATTTATATTTAGAGTTCTATAAGTCTATATACAAAAAGATATAATCAAAATAACCTGAATTCTCTTAAATAAAAAGCAGCCTTTCCTCAAAATAAGTCTTCACTTTTTATCCTCAAAATGTACAGTGCCTTAGTCACTGAGATCCAATCTAAAAACTTCTCAGCTGCTTCTCAATGAGAAAATTGAGCAAAAACAACTAAAGCAATCAATAGAAATACAATAAAAGATGATTTTCCAAACCTAGAAAATAACAACAGTTATGTGGCTAGGAACTGTACATAGCACTTTATTCACATTATCTCAATCCTAAATGTTAACAAAATATAAAAAAACAAAACTTAATACTTCAGACTGTAAGTACAAACAAGAGCCCCCAAATATTTGGAAATCATCTAAATTATTAATGGATTAAAAGGAAACAAAATACAAAAACATGTTACTTAGAAAATAAACATGAAAACACTATATATGAAAACCCAAGTCATAGATCGATAGTTGTGTTAAGAAGTAAGCTATCTTGAAATGTTTTTATTATTTGAAAAAGAGAAAGAAAAACTGAATATCAATATATCAATTTGGAAAATAACTAAAGAAAAGATTAATATTTGATTTCAAGCAGACAAATTTCTAAGTAGAAAAGCAATAGGAAAAATTATCCCCCCCAAAAAAAGACAATTAGATCTTATACAAAATGAAAAAACTTATGCACAATAAAAAAATTACCCAAAGTGAAAGGAAAACAAGTTGGGGGAAATATGTACTGTAAAAAAAACAAGGTAAGGGATTACTATATTTTTTAAAGCTTAAGTAAATCAGTAAGAAAACAATTTAGACCTCAAAATATTAATGGGGAACAGATATAAGCAATATTAGAAAAAAGAAATTTGAGCAAGCATAAAAAATTCCAAAGCTTAGCCAAAAAATAAAAATTACAAATCATAAGAACAATGAGTTGTTTTTATCTGTTATATTATCAAATAAATTAATGCTAATTCCCAAAACAAAAGATTTTGGAACCATCATTTTCACACAATAGTGGTTGTACTATATGGTTTACAACAAGTATAACTTATTAAAAACCATTTGAATATCAAAAGTCATTGAAACAATTATTCCAGTAACTCAGTAAATTCTATTCCTTGAAACATATCCTATCAAATTCAAAATAAGAAAAAAATCTGTATGCACCAAGTTGTTAACTATAGTATTGTCGATGTTAACTACAGTATTGTCAATGATAGTGAAAAATAAGAAAATGTAAGTATCTAAAAACAAAAAGAATTAAAATAAATACTGTTATATTCACTTGACTGATTTATAGGCATTAAAAGAGATGATTTGAAAACACCTAGAAACATGGACAATGCTTTTAAAAATATTAATTTTTAAAAAATTTCTCTT
Source organism: Lontra canadensis (assembly GCF_010015895.1). Lineage (NCBI taxonomy): Eukaryota > Metazoa > Chordata > Mammalia > Carnivora > Mustelidae > Lontra > Lontra canadensis. The sequence continues at coordinate 5,136,609 of NW_022631069.1, forward strand.
CTAGGCTCCATAGCTCTGGGGTTAGAGCACTGGTCTTATAAAAATTTCTCTTCTAAATTTTCTTGTATACAATTACTTTCTTAAATATTAAATATAAGAAAATTCAGAATGCTTTAAAATTAATCTCAAAGTCTAATCTTACTATTTCAACACTAAGAACAAAAGATATTACAATTTTAAGAACTCTAACATAGTAATTCTAATTTTTTACTTTATACCATACTTAACATTAAGTATTATCTAAATTGACTCTAACAAATTAACAGAAAAGAAGTACTAAAATCTTTTGCCAAAAAAAGCCAATTCATTAGTCTTGCCTTAACTGTGTTTCCGTTTCTTCCAGTTTTTCTATTTGTTTCAACATCCTTTCTTCTTGCTTTTTGCTATTCTAAGGAAACAATGTTGTTTATATTGTTTTGTTTCAACAAAAATAAAAACTATTATTTAAAAACCTTTAACCATCAGCATAAAATTTAGTTGTATGTAAAACAAGACAATGGGCTATTTATCTTGCATAGTTTCATACTATTTTTCCAGCCTTATTTTAATTATTACCCTAACAATCTCTACATAGCAGCTAAAAACAAACAAACAAAAAACCACAAGTTTTACTTGCTGTTTCCCAGTGATAATTTAAGCCTTTTATCCTCTATTCATATTATTGTGGCTTAAAGGAATGGTTTTCCATTTACTGATATTTACTGATCTCACAGTTGTTCATCTTTCAAGGCCAAAATCAACACTATACTCCCTCTGAAACCTGCTCTTTCACGAAGGCAGAAGAGCAATTCTGTCAATTCTGGTAACACTTGGTCCCCAAACAACACATATAATGTAGTATTTTGTTTAAGTTACTTGAGTATTTAGTTTTTCTATTGAGCCATAAGAACTTAAAGAGGAAGATAGTCTATTCACCATTGTATCCTTCACATTCTTACATGATTACTTAATAAATACTTGTTGAATAAATACTTCATAAAAATCTTGATGCTTAAAATTAGATTAACTATATCAACAGATATAGTCTCTATATTCTGTTCCCCATTATTCATCACCAAAATCAATATGTATTTTTTCTTTTGAAACAAAGTATCAGCTCTAACATAATCAGATTTGTGAAGGTGAAAGAATCTTGGAAGGTTATCCATTCTAACACCCTAATTGTACAGGTTAGAAAACTAAGTCACTGGTACTATCTTTATCAACTCACATCAATATCTTCTTGCTGTTTCTTGATTTCTAGGGCCATATCACTTGCTTCTTGTGCTAGTTCTTTGTTCTCCAGTGAAAGCCTGTTGCAGCTTGCATTTAGTTCAGTAGTCTTAAGCCTATTATTTAAAAACATGTCAGACCTAAATATTTACCTATTAAATTATATGATGTGGAATTTAATTCAAGATAATCTTAGGGTAAAGAGAGAAAGAAAGGACTGGGAGTATAATAAGATTGGCCATTACTTAATTTTTGAAGTTGAGTGATAAGTACATGCTACTTCATTACATTTTTTTCCTCCACTTTGTACATGTTTAAAATTTTCTCCAAGTTTTACAAGATGTCATATTTTCTTGAATATTCCCTATATACCTCATACTCCATATTTTTCCACAAATTTTGAAGTATATATTATTTTCTTCATATAATTTTTTTGTCTATAGTATACTATCTCTTAGAAACTGTTCCAAACTTCTGGTGATTTGATTAAAGTAGTCATGAGGCATGAACTATCTTTAATAAAATATTTTCATTAAAATAAATAAAACTTGGTTTAACTTCTGTACACAACACTTGAACTGCTCTTACAAGGTCTCAAATGCTCTACACTGGAAGAGAAATTACTGCTATTATTGGTGGCAGTCAAGATCAATTTTAAATGAAAGAAGGGGACTGTGTGGCTCTATGAAATGATTTCAGCAGCATCTATTATTTTCTCCTAATTACCAGTACTGGAAATTCATCAAAGAGTAGATTCAAAAAATGAAAGTTTGAAAAAGCAAACATATCAAAGATTATATAAATTTATACTAAGTATAAATAACTAACCAGTCCATTTATTAAAAGGAATTTTGGTTAATTATGAATTTTACCCATAATTCAATGACCTGTATTTTAGTCACTTCAACAAAACAAATCTATGAAATAATTTAACAAAACAAGCAAAATAACTAGGTAGAACTGCAAATGATTATTTTTATCAGGAACTAACTATCTCCAAGAAAAGTAATATAGTGATCCTCTAAATAAGTTTTCAACTTTGTGATGTACTTTTTATGTTTATGATATATACATATCACTGCTAATTTAATTAACAGTGAAATTAATAAATTATTTTTATCTCTAATTAGGAATAAAACACAACTTTAACTTCAAATGAACAGTGAATATAACTTACTAATTTATTATTAACTATCAGAAAGCTAAGAAATTGAATACATAACTTATTTATAGAGAAAAAACTTACTTCTCATTTTCAAGCTCAGTTTTCAGCTCTTTAACCTGTTTGGAATAATGCTGTTCACTTGACACAATGGCAGTTAACCGTGTTTCCAAATCATGTACTTTTTCCTGGAAAATATGTATAATCACAGCAAACATTTTTTTTATAATTTTCTTGTTTAAAATATGGCCACTTGTAATCAAGTCAAATATTTGACAAGATTTTGGTTAAAAATGTCAAATTTTAAAATATAATAGATTTAATGCCAAAACCATTCTAATTATAGAAAAAGGAGCAATGACAAATGTAATTTAAGTGAATTCCATCTTGATATTCTAAAGCTCAACCAGTAAGATTATATTTATATATTATAAAATATTTTCATCAGTTTTACTCTAGCAGGTAATTAATCTCAATTAAAATGTTCTATTAAGAAAAAATATATTAGTTAATGAAACCAGGTAGAATCTTAAAAACTAATCTGTTCTGGGGGCACCTGGCTGACTCAGTCAGCTAAGTGTCTGACTTCACCTCAGGTCATGATCTCGGGGTCATGATCGAGCCCCACATGCAGCTCCATGCTCAGCAGGGAGTCTGCTTGTCCCTCTCCCTGCTTATGCTCCCTGCTTATTTCTCTCTCAAATAAATAAAATCTTTAAAAAAAAAACCTATACTGTTGTTACTATTATAAAAATATAATTCCAATGTAATGCTATTACGTACTGAAAAAATACCTTTTTAAAATAAAAATATATTCTAAAATTACAGTATGAGAACTGTAAAAATTATTATAAACAAAGAACTTAATAAAAGTAAAATATTCAATCTATAAATACTAAAGACATCAAAAATGTGATTGTTATAAATTACAGCATTATGTATACTATTGATATCATAATGTCAATCTTTATCTCCATTATAATATGAAGATTCTCTAGATTTGTTTCAAATCAATCACTAGTATATTAAATGTAGCAGGAACGCTTCCTTCGAAGGAATTGTGAGAAGTCCTACACAAAGCAAATCCTTCACAATACCACAATCTATTCTGTAAATCTGTATTTTACTAACAAAATGTTGGAAAGAAAATCTTTTTTAAACAAACCTCTCTGGTTTGGAGAAGACCAGTTAGTTCTTGTTCTGCTCCTTTTAATTCTTCAGCAATCTTCTCAAATTGTTTCTTTTCATCTAAAAGCTTTTGGTTTTCTGCCTATTTAAGAACATTAACAAATCATGACAGCCAAAGCACATACATATGCAAAATAATCAAAATGCCTAACTAGAGCAAAGACAATTATGAGTTTCTCACTGGCTAAATAAAAAATTAAAAAAAGAGAGAGAGAGAGAAATCAAGTCATAATTAAATAAATTCCAAAACTATATATGATGACAGAAGATTCAACGGACAAAGTCCTGAAGTTTTCATTGAAAAAAAAATCATGCTGGTCACTGAATTCAAACTTTATCTTATACATAAATCACTCCAATTTATTAGCATTTATTAGTCACTCACTAGTCCATCAATCTTGTTTCCTTACATTGTACTAAAATGTGCTTCCCTGTAACTTTCATGCAATGGTGATTGTTCTGCTTTCCTTAGGCACATAGAAGTCTAGTTCCTTTTTCACACGATAGCAAAAACAAATATTTGAAGAAAGTTATCAACATTCCCTAACATTTCTCTTAACTATTCTAAAATCTCTAATTCTTATTATCATTCTTCTGATGAAATGGATTTGCTTTATTCTCTCAGGATGTACTCATTTTGTCAATACATAGTTTTAAATAAGGTAGCAAGAATTAAATTCAATGTTCTAAACAAACAAGGTGAACAACTTACAGTCCACAGGTAAAATCCAGCCACTGCTTGTTTTTAATAAAGGTTTACTATAACACAGCTAATATGTTTATGTATTATATATTCCCATTTTGCCTTATAACAAAGTTGAATAGTTACAACAGGGATTAATATGGCTCACAAAGCCTAAAAATTTGCTACTGGATGTTTAGATAAAATTTTTGTCAACCTCCACTTTAGATGAATCTTATAAAATTAGACTTTCTGGCATAATAGGAACAAATGGTAGTAACTAAGCACTTCAAATGTGGCTATTGGAGCTGAGGTACTTTTAAATCTGGTCCACTTTAAATTTGCAAGACAGGAAACAACGTGTGTTGGAGAGGATGTGGAGAAAGGGGAACGCTCTTACGCTGCTGGTGGGAATGCAAGTTGGTGCAGCCACTTGGGAGAACAGTGTGGAGATTCCTTAAGAAATTAAAAATAGAGCATCCCTATGATCCTGCAATTGCACTACTGGGTATTTACCCCAAAGATACAGATGAAGTGAAAAGAAGGGCCATCTGTACCCCAATGTTTATAGCAGCAATGGCCATGGTCACCAAACTGTGGAAAGAACCAAGATGCCCTTCAACGGACGAATGGATAAGGAAGATGTGGTCCATATACACTATGGAGTATTATGGCTCCATCAGAAAAGATGAATACCCAACTTTTGTATCAACATGGACGGGACTGGAAGAGATTATGCTGAGTGAAATAAGTCAAGCAGAGAGAGACAATTATCATATGGTTTCACTTATTTGTGGAGCATAACAAATAACATGGAGGACACAGGGAGATGGAGAGGAGAAGGGAGTTGAGGGAAATTGTAAGGGGAGATGAACCATGAGAGACTATGGACTCTGAAAAACAATCTGAGGGTTTTGAAGGGGTGGGGGGTGGGAGGTTGGATGAGCCTGGTGGTAGGTATTATGGAGGGCACATATGGCATGGAGCACTGGGTGTGGTGCATAAACAATGAATTCTGTTATGCTGAAAAGAAATTAATAATAAAACAAAAAAGACAGGACCCATTCATATGCTGTCTACAAGAGATTCATTTTGAACCTAAAGATACATCCAGGCTGAAAGTGAAGGGATGGAGGACGATATTTCATGCCAAGAGTCTTCAAAAGAAAGCTGGGGTAACGATTCTCATAACGGACAAATTAGATTTTAAGTGAGAAACAGAGATACAGAAGGACACTACATCATTCTGGAAGGGTCTATCCAACAAGAAAACCTAACAATTGTAAATATCGATTCCCCCAACATGAGAGCAGCCAGTTGCATAAGCCAACTGTTAAGCAAAATAAAGAGACATATTGATAAGAACGTGTTAATTGTAGGGGATCCTACACACCACTCTCAGCAATAGATAGATCATCTAAGCAGAAAATCAACAAAGAAACAGTAGCTTTCAAGGACACATTGGACCAGATAGACCTCATAGTGATATACAGAACATTCCACTCTAAAACACCAGAATACTCGGGGCGCCTGGGTGGCTCAGTGGGTTAAAGCCTCTGCCTTCAGCTCAGGTCATGATCCCAGGGTCCTGGGATCCAGCCCCGCATCGGGCTCTCTGCTCCGCAGGGAGCCTGCTTCCTCCCCTCTCTCTCTCTCTGCCTGCCTCTCTGCCTACTTGTGATCTCTCTCTCTCTGTCAAATAAATAAAATCTTAAAAAAAAACAAAACAAAACACCAGAATACTCATTCTCTTTGAGTGCACATGGAACTTTCTCTAGAATAGACCACATACTGAGTCACAAATCAGGTCTCAACCGATATCAAAAGATTGAGATTATTTATTGCATATTCTTGGACCACAATGCTTTGAAACTGGAACTCAATCACAAGAAAGAGTTTAAAAGAAATTCAAACACTTGGAAGCTAAAGACCATCCTGCTCAGGAATGTTTGGGTCAACCAAGAAATCAAAGTAGAACTTAATCAATTCATGGAAATCAATGAGAACAAAGACATATTGGTCCAATACCTATGGGATATGGCAAAGGTGGTCCTAAAGGGGAAAAAATGTAAATTTAAATGCCACATTTGGTTAATAGTTATCATACTGGATATCAGAGCTTTAGAAACTGAACAAGACCAAGTATAAAACAACCATTATTTCTTTAGTTATGGGTACTTAATTACTATCAATTCCTCCTATTATTCAACAGAGTATGTATGTGTGTGTGCGTGTGTGTGTGTGTGTGTGTGTGAACTCAGTTTTTATGTTCTTTATTCAAGCATGAGATCACAACAATTTCATTAAAGGTCTGACAACAAATGTCCTATATTAATAATAAAAACTAATAACTGACACCAAACCCTACCTCCCTGTGCACTGGAGGTGCACTTCCACCAGAGCAAGTCTACCAGAGAATCAGCACAACAGGCCCCTCCCCTGGAAGACCAGCACCAACAACTCACACCAAGTTTACAGATCATAGAGGGCTGCAAAGCTTCAGCTCTTGGGGAAAACAGTATATAACACTGTTTATATTTTTATTCTTTAGCCTTTTATTATTATTTTTTTCAGTTATTTTTTCAATTCTTGATTCTTTTTTAATTTCTTAAAAATATTTTTTTCTTTTCTTTAATTTTATTTTATTGTGTGTGTGTGTGTGTGTTTCTTTAATATTTGGGGTTTGGGGTGTTTGTTTTTTTTTTTTTTTCAATGAGCAGACCAAAACAAACCCAGGATCTAGGGGTTTTTTTGGTTTTGATGTTGTTTTTGTTGTGTTATCATTGTTTTTGTTGTCTTTTTCTCTTTCTTTATTCTCTTCCTTTCTCAATGAAATGATGACACAGAGAAATTCAGCCCAAAAGAAAGAACAGGAGGTAGTATTCACAGCTAGGGATTTAATCAATACAGATATAAGTAAGATGTCTGAACTAGAGTTTAAGACAATGATTATAAAGATACTAGCTGGGCTTAAAAAAAGCCTAGAAGACACCAGGGAATCTCTTACTGTAGAGATAAAAGAACTAAAATCTAGTCAGGCCAAAATTAAAAATGCTATAATTGAGATGCAGTCCCAAGTGGAGGACATAAAAACCAAACTGAACAAATCAGAAGAGTAAATCAGTGACACAGAAGATAAAATTATGGAAAATAATGAAGATGAAAAGAAGAGGGAAAGGAAACTATTAGATCACAAAGGTCAACTTAGGGAACTCAGCAATTCCGTAAAGTGAAATAATATCCATACTATAGGAGTCCCAGAAGGAGCAGAATTTGGAAAAAGGGACCAAGGTTTATTTGAACAAATTATAGCTGAGAACTTCCCTAATCTGGGGAAGGAAACAGGCATTCAGGTCCAAGAAGTACAGAGAATTACCCTCACAATCAACAAAAATGGGTCAACAACTCAACATATTTTAGTGAAACTTGCAAATTACAAAGATTAAGAGAAAAACCTAAAAGTATCTTAGGATAAGAGGTCCTTAACAAACAAGGGTAGACACACATGGCTGGCAACATACCTGTCCACAGAATCCTGGCGGGCCAGAAAGAACTGGTAGGTTATATTCAATGTGCTAAATGGGAAAAATATGCAGCCAAGAATACTTTACCCAGCAAGGCTATCATTCAGAATAGAAGGAAAAAGAAAGTTCCCAAGACAAACAAAAACTAAAGGAATTTGTGAACACTAAACCAACCCTGCAAGAAATATCAAAGGGGACCCTTTGAGCAAAAAGAGAGACCAAAAGTAACAAAGACCAGAAAGGAACAGAAACAACCTACAGGAACAGCAATATTACAGGTAATACAATAGCACTAAGTTCATACCTTTCAATAATTACTCTGAATGTAAATGGACGAAATGTTCCAAACAAAAGATATAGGGTATCAGAATGGATTAAAAAAAAAAAAAAAGACCCATCAATACGTTGCTTACAAGAGACTCATTTTAGACCCAAAGACACCTCCAGATTGAAAATAATGGCTGGAGAACCATTTATCACGCTAATGGACATCAAATGAAAGCTGGAGTAGCCATCCTTATATCAGATGAACTAGATTTTAAACCAAAGACTTACTAAGAGATGACGAAAGACACTATATTAAAGGGGTCTATCTGACAAGAAGATCTAACAATCGTAAATATTTATGACCCCAACTTGGGAGCAGCCAAATATGTAAATCAATTAATAACATTTAATAAACCCATTGATAACAATAATAGAGAACTTTATCACTTCACTTAGAGTAATAGACAGATCATCTAAGCAGAAGATCAACAAAGAAATAAGAGCTTTGAACAACACACTGGACCAGATGGACCTAACAGATACATTCAGAACATTTCATCCTAAAGCAGAATACACATTCTTTTCAAGTGCACATGGAACATTCTCCAGAACAGAGCACATACTAGGTCATAAATAAGGACTCAACCAGTACAAAGACTGAGATTGTACCATGGGTATTTTCAGAACATAATGCTATGAATCTTGAAGTGAACTGAAAGAAAAAATTTGGAAGGTCCAAAACTATAAGGAGATTAAAAAGCATCCTACTAAAGAATGAATGGGTCAATGAGGATATTAAAGAAGAATTTAGGGGCGCCTGGGTGTCTCAGTGGGTTAAGCCTCTGCCTTCAGCTCAGGTCATGATCCCAGGGTCCTGGGATCGAGCCCCACATCAGGCTCTCTGCTCCGCAGGGAGCCTGCCTCCACCTCTCTCTCTGCCTGCCTCTCTGCCTACTTGTGATCTCTGTCTGTCAAATAAATAAATAAAATCTTAAAAAAAATAAGAATTTAAAAATACATAGAAATAAATGAAAATGAAAATATGACATTTCAAAACCTTTGGGCTGCAGCAAAGGCGGTCCTAAGAGAGAAGTATATAGCAATACAAGCCTTCCTCAAGAAGAAAACTCTTGAGTACACAACCTAACCTTACACCTAAAAGAGCTGGAAAAAGAAGAGCAAATAAAGCTTAAATCCAGCAGGAGAGGAGAAATAATAAAGATTAGAGCAGAAATAAATGACATAGGAATTTTTAAAAAAATAGAACAAATCAACAAAACTAGGACTGGTTCTTTGAAAGAATTAACAAGCTTGATAACTCCATGACCAGAATTATCAAAAAGAAAAAAAGGACCCAAATTTTTTTTAAAAATCACTAATGAGGGGCACCTGGGTGGCTCAGTTGGTTAAACGGCTGCCTTCAGCTCAGGTCATGATCTCCAGGTCCTGGGATCAAGCCCCAGGACAGGCTCCCAGCTCAGGAAAGAGTCTGATTCTCCCTCTGCCTTTGCCTCTCCCCCTGCTTGTGCTCTCTCTCTCAAATGAACAAAATCTTTAAAAAAAAAATCACCAATGAAAGAGGAGAGATCACAACCAACACCACATAAATACAATTCTAAAAGAATACTATGAGCCATTATATGCCAACAAATTAGGCAATCTGGAAGAAAGAGCATTCCTAGAAACATATAAACTACAAAAACTGAAACAGGAACAGAAAACTGAACAGACCCATAACCAGCAAGGAAATTGAAGCAGTAAACAAAAATCTCCCAACAAACAAGAGTCCAGGGTCAGATAGCTTTCCAGTGGAATTCTACCAAACATTTAAAGAAGAATTAATATCTATTCTTCTGAAGCTGTTCCAAAACTTAGAAATGTTAGGAAAACTTCCAAATTCATTCTATGAGACCAGTATTACCTTGATCCCAAAACCAAACAAAGATCCCACTGAAAAGGAAAATTACCAATATCCCTGATAAACATGGATGCCAAAATTCTGAACAAGATACTAGCTAATAGGATCCAACAGTACATTAAAAGAATAAGTCATCACCCTGACCAAGTGGGATTTATTCCTGGGCTGCAGGGGAGTTCAACATCCACAAATCCATCAACATGATATATCACATTAATAAAAGAAAAAATAAGAACTGTATGATCCTCTTAATAGATGCAGTAAAAGCATCTGATAAAATACAGCATCCTATCTTGATAAAAACCCTCCACAATATAGGGATAGAGGGAACATACCTCAACACCATAAAAGCCATACATGGAAGAACCATAGTGAATAAACCTCAACAAGTGAAAACCAGAACTTTTCCCCTAAAGTCAGAAACATGACAGGGATGTCCACTCTTACTACTATTGTATAATGGTACTAGAGTCTTAGACTCAGCAATCAGACAACAAAAGAAATAAAAGGGATCCAAACGATCAAAGAAGAAGTCAAACTTTCACTCTTCCCAGACGACAGGATATTCTATGTAGAAAACCCAGAAGACTCTACCAAAAAACTGCTAGAACTGATATAGGAATTCAGCAAAGTTGCAGGATATAAAATCAATGCCTAGAAATCTGTTGTATTTCTATAAACTAACAATGAAGCAGCAGAAAGAGAATTCAAAGAATCGATCCCATTCACAATTGCACCAAAAATCATAAGTACCTAAGGAATAAAACCTAACAAAAGAGGTAAAAGATCTGTATTCTGAGAACTATACACTTATGAAAGAAATTGAGGAAGACACAAGAAATGGAAATATTTCATACTCATGGACCAGATGAACAAATATTGTTAAAATGTCTAGCTACCCAAAGCAATAGATTACCCAAAGCAATCTATAGATTCAGTGCTATCAAAATGCTACTAGGATCTTCCACAGAGCTGGAACAAACAATTCTAAAAAAAAATTTTTTAAAGATGGTATTTATTTGACAGCAAGAGTGAGAGAGCACAAGCTGGGGGAGCAGCAAACGGAGAGGGAGGAGCAGGGATTCTGATGTGGGGAGCAAACCCCAGGACCCTGCGATCATGACCTGAGCCAAAAGCAGACGCTTGATGACTGAGCCACCCAGGCACCCCCAGAAACAGTTCTAAAATTTGTATGGAACCAAAAAATACCCCAAATAGCCAAAGTAATCTTGAAAAAGAAAAGCTGGAAGAAGCATCACAATTCCAGACTTCAAACTATATTACAAAGCTGTAATCATTAGGACAGTATGGTACTGGCACAAAAACAGACACATAGATTAATGGGACAGAATAGAGAATCCAGAACTGGCCCCTCAACTCTATGGCCAACTAATCTTTGACAAAACAGGAGACGATATCCAATGAAAAAAAGACAGTCTCTTCAACAAAGGATGCTGGGAAAATTGGACAGCCACATATAGACAAATGAAAGTGGACCATTTTTTTTACACCATACACAAAAATAAATTCATAATGTATGAAAGACCTAAATGTGAAACAAGAGTCCATCAAAATCCTAGAGAACACAGGCAGTAATCTCTTTGGTCTTGCCCGCAGCAACTTCTTGCTAGACACATCTCCAGAGGCAAGGGAAACAAAAGCAAAAATGAACTACTGGGACTACTTAAGGATAAAAAGCTTTTGCACAACAAAGGAAACAATCAACAAAACTAAAGGCAACCTACAGAATGGGAGAAGATATTCATAAAAGACAGATCAGATAAAGGGTTAGTATCCAAAATCTATAAAGAATTTATCAAACTCAAGACACAAAAAACAAAAATCCAATCAAGAAATGGGCAGAAGACATTAACAGATATTTTTCCAAAGAAGAATGGCTAATAGACACAGGAAAAATGTTCAACATAACCTGGCATCAGGGAAATACAAATCAAAACCAAAAGGAGATACCACTTCACACTTGTCAGATGGCTAACATTAACAACTCAGGAAACAACAGATGTTGGTGAGGATTCAGAGAAAGGGGAACTCTCTCACACTGTTGGTAGGAACATAAATTGGTGGAGCCATCCTGGAAAAGAGTATGGAGGTTCCTCAAAAAGTTAAAAACAGAACTACCTTTCAACCCAGCTATTGCACTACTAGGTATTTATCCAAAGGACATAAATATAGTGATTCGAAGAGGTACATGCACACCAATGTTTAGAGTAGCAATGTCCACAATAGCCCACATGTCCATCAGCAGATGAGTGGATAAAGAAGATGGGGTGCATATGCAATAGAATATTACTCAGCATCAAGAAGAATGAAATCTTGCCATTTGCAATAATGTGAATGGAACTAGAGGTTATTATGTTAAGCAAAATAAGTTAGTCAGAGAAAGACAAATACTGTATGCTTTCACTCCTATGTGGAATTTAAGAAACAAAACTGATAAACATAGGGAAGGGAAGGAAAAATACAATAGAATAAAAACAGAGAGAGAGGCAAACCATAAAAGACTCTTAAGTCTAGGAAAGAAACTGAGGGTTGCTGGAGAGGAGGTGGGTAAGGGGGATAGGGTAATTGGGTGACAGGCATCAAGGAGGGCACTTGATGTATTGGGCACTGGGTATTATATGCAACTAACAAATCACTAAACTCTACCCTTGAAACTATTAATAATACACTATATGTTAACTAAACTGAATATAAAACTTTCTTTAAAAACCTACTTATTGCATTTAAAGAATCTGAATTTTATCAATAGGAAATGTGGAGATATTTAAAATTTTGATACAGCATACAACATGATCATATTTGTGATCTAAAAGACTAACTCTAGCAATAGTGCATAGAAAGAATCATTTCTATATAGGCTACATATATCCATATATATAAGTATTTACAAATATAAAGACTAATACAGGTTGAAAGATACACCATGAAAATCAAACATTCATCAAGAAAAAAGGATACTATCAGAGACAAACAAAGATATTTAATAATGACCAAAGGTCAATATGTCAGGAAGATATAATAGTTATGTATGAATGTGAGGTTTATAACAGAAATTCAAAATATGTGAAGCAAGCACTGACATAATTAGAAAGAAACAATTACTAAATCAAAATAGGAGCTCTTAATACCTCTCTCTCAGTAAATAATAGAACAGGACAAAAAAAAATCAACAACACAGAAGATTTTCAAACACCATCAATCAATTGAATCTGATATTTATAGGACAATATACCCAACAATAGCAGTGTACGCATTCTTTACAAGTACAGATGGAACATTTACTAAGATATTAAATTCTTAACAAATTTAAAGAAGAAAGTATATTCTCTGACCGTATGGAATTAAACTAGAAATGAATAACAGAAATAACAGAAAAACAGGAAAATCTCCAAACACAGGGAAATTAAATAACAGACTTCTAAATAACCCCAGGGTCAAAGAGAAAATCAAGAGAAATTAGAAAATATTTTAACCTAAATGAAAATGAATATACAATATAACAAAATTTGTAGAATGCAGCTAAAGAGATGATTAAAGGAAATTTATAGCACTAAATGCTCATATTGGAAAAGCAAGTTCTCAAAACAGCAATCTTTTTCCATCTAAAGAATCTAGAAAAAGATCAAAATAAACCCAAAGCAAGTAGAAGGAAGGAAATAATAAAGAGAAGAAATCAATGAAACTGGAAATAGAAAAACAGGAAAAATCAACAAAACAGAAATCCGGTTATTTGAAAAAAATCAGTAAAATTAATAAACTTTGTATTGGAGCACTGGGTGCGGTGTGGTGCATAAACAATGAATTCTGGAACACTCAAAAGAAATTTAAAAACTAAATAAAAGTTTAAAAAATAAAATTAAAAAAATTTTAAAAATTAATAAACCTCTATCAAGACTGTAAAGAAGAAAGAAGACACAAATCGCCAATATTAGTAATGAAAGTAAAGGCAAACACTGTAAACTCCAGAGACATTAAAAAAAAAAAAATCCAAGTAATGGTACATATAACTCCATGCACAGAAAGTTGACAACTTCAATGAAATGGGACTGATTGCTTAAAAATCACAAACTACCAAAATCATCTAAGATAAAATAGGTAAACTGAATAGTTCCACAATAATGAAAGACATTAGAGTCATCATTTAAAATCTTGCCAAGGGGCACATGGGTGGCTCAGTCAGTTAAGTGTCTGCCTTCAGCTCAGGTCATGATCCTGAAGTCCCAGGATCCAGCCCTGCATCAGGCTCCCTGTTCAGTGGGGAGCCTGCTTCTCTCTCTCTCTCTGCTGCTCCCTATGCTTGTGCCCTCTTGCTTGCTCGCTCTCTCTCTCAAATAAATAAATAAAATCTTTAATAAATAAACAAACAAACAAACAAATACAATCTTGCCAAAAAAGAGTCTCTAAGTTCAGATGATTTCACCCAGAAAATTCTACTAAATGTTTAAGGAAGAAATAATACTAACTCTACACAATCTCTTCCAGAACACAGAAATGAAAGAAATGCTTCCCAACTCATTTTCTGAGGTCAAGAACAGCCTAATTCTAAAACCAGACAAAGACAATTGAAGAAAACTATAGACTTCCCATGAACCCTAAATTAAAAATCAACAAAATATTAACAAAACAAATTCAACAATAAAGAAAAAGAAAAATATACCACACCAACTGGGATTTATACAAGAACGCAAGGCTAGTTCAATATTTGAAAATCAATGTACTACACCATATTAATATTCTAAAAAAGAAAACTACATGATTGTATCAGTAGACATAGAAAAAGCATTTGACAAAATTCAACAGATTCATAATCAAAAAAACGGTCAAAAAACTAGGAAGGCAAGGGCACTTCTACAAAAGAAACTCCTATAATTAACATACTTAATGGTGAAACACTGCATGTTTTTTCCTTAAGATCAAAACAAAGATGTACATGTTCACTACTCCTATTCAAGAACATCATATTAGAAGTCTGATCCAGTGCAGTTAGACAAAAATAAAAGAACTACAATTGTCCTTATTCGCAGACAAAATGACTCTCTACATAGAAAATGATAAGAAATGTGCAAAAAACTCCTAGAACTAATAAATGATTTTAGTGAGACTGCAGGATACAAGGTCAGTGCATAAAGCAATCATATTCCTATCTACAGCAATGTACAACTGGAAAAATACTTTTAAGTACATTTAAAACACCTTCAAGAAAGGAAATATTTAGGTACAAATATAACATGTACAGATCTGTACACTGAAAACTACAAAATGCTAATTAAAGATTCAAGGAAGATCTATACAAATGGACAAATTGATACCATGTTCCTGTGTTAGAAGACTCAACATAAGTAATTACAGCAATTCAACTTAACTTGATCTATAGATTTCTCACAATTATATCTTAATTCTGGCAGGATTTTCTCAGACACAGACAAGCTGAAATTCTATATGATAAAGGAATTAGAATAGCTAAAAACTTTTTAATAATAAAGCTGGAAGAATCAAACTACCCAAATCTAAGATCAATCATAAAGCTATAGTAATTAAGATGCTGATACATTGGTGAATTGATAACAAATAGATCAAGAAAAAAAATAGTCCAGAAACAGAGCCACACAAATATGACCAATTGATTTTTAAAAATGTGCAAAAGCAACTCAATGGAAAAAGGAATCTTTTCAACAAATGGTAATATCCCCCTAGATCAATCCAAAGTATTTAAATCTTTAAATCTTAAATATTTCTCAAAACCATCCATTTTTTTCTCACCATCACCTCCCAGCCTAAGCTATAATCATCTCTCCTTTGTGTACTTAACTGTTCTACCTTAATATACTGTTCTCAATATTCCAAGCCAAATGAGCTTTTCAAAACACAAACCAAGTCACTCCCTACTGAAATTCTTTAGAACTTCCCATTCCTCTTAAAATAAATATAAAATTATCTTTTTTTTTTTTTTAAGATTTTATTTATCTGACAGAGAGAGCACAAGCAGAGGTAACAGCAGGCAGAGGGAGAAGGAGAAGCAGGCTCTCCCCTCAGCAGGAAGCCCGATGTAGGACTCATTCCAGGACCCTGGGATCATGACCTGAGCCAAAGGTAGCTGCTTAATTGACTGAGCCACTCAGGGATCCCTAAAATCATCTTGATAGGATTCACAAGGCCATGAATTACCATGCCTCTAGTACCTTAACTCTCTAGCCTCATTTTGTACTACTCTCCGTTCACTCCACATTACACAAA
This sequence comes from Lontra canadensis, assembly GCF_010015895.1. Lineage (NCBI taxonomy): Eukaryota > Metazoa > Chordata > Mammalia > Carnivora > Mustelidae > Lontra > Lontra canadensis. The sequence goes on from NW_022631069.1 coordinate 5,152,817, forward strand.
CCATATTCCTTCCTATCAAAGGAACTTTACACATATGTCCTCTACCTGATAAGCTCTTCCCCCTTCCTAATCTGAATTTCAGTTCAAGTTTTACTTTAAAAAAAAAAAAAAGGCTCTTCTGACCTAACCAACTAGTTCAAGTCCCTTTAAGACCTCATACCTCATACCTCTGCCTTTATTAGCACTTTCCTTTATTGCCTTTGTCACCATTTTAATATTACCTTTGAATAACTGCTTATATTTAAGTGTGATATTTCATGACATAGATACATGAAAGCAGCATATGCAACCATTTGCTCCCAACTGTACCCTCAGGGTACAGAAGAGAAACTCAAAATATGTTTGTTAAATGGGCAAATATATTGTTTTATTTATTTCTTACAACTACCCCATTACATATATATAATTATTTTCCCTATTTCATAGATGGAAAACTAAGGCATCGAGAGTTTAGTTAATTTGCTCTCAGTCATATAGCTAAGAAGTAAAGAGTTGGATAGCAATTGAAACATTGTCTTTTAAAACAATATTGTCTTTAAAACTATCTTTTTAAAGACTTTAAAGTTTTAAAGACTTTAAAACTTTTAAAGACTTTAAAGACTTTAAAACGTTAAAACTTTAAAGACTTTAAAGTCTTTAAAACTGTCCTTTTAAAGACCAAGATAATTGTGGTTTTTAAAAATTTTTTTTTAAATTTTATTTTATTTTATTTGGCAGAGATCACAAGTAGGCAGAGAGGCAGGCAGAGAGAGGGAGGGGGAAGCAGGCTCCCTGCTGAGCAGAGAGCCTGACGAGGGGCTCAATCCCAGGACCCTGAGATCACGACCCGAGCAGAAGACAGGGGCTTAACCCATTGAGCCACCCAGGCACCCCAATAATTGTGTTCTATTGCTGTCCAAATATAACAAAACCCTAAACCAATCCTTATCTGCATAGGAGTGAATCTTTATAGTAAAAATAATGCTTACTATTCATTCATTCAACAAATATTTATAAAGTGTCAGTCACTGTGCTAAGCAAGTACTAAAGCTACAAGGAAAATAGGACATGGGTTCTTAGCCCTTATGGGAGCATACCTTCATTCCACTATTTACTGAGGACCTACTATATACCACCTACTGTGCTAAGTAAGGGGAATTCAGAAAGGTGAATAAAGTTTTAAACAATGATGCAAAAAAAATAAATTAATTCCACTTGTGTTAAGTGCTATAAAGGAAAAGTTCAGGTGGCTATAGGAACAAGCCATACAGAGACCTAAACTAGATAATAGAGGTTTATAGATAATATCAAAAGAGGTTACCAAACTGATATTCAAGTAGAGACTTAAACTATAACAACAACAACAATAAATAAGTATGCATTATCAAATCTGAAAGCAATGTGAACATTATTATTCACAAGAGTTGAAGCAAAGCAATTCAATGGAGAAAGAATTTGGAAATAATGATGCCCAAGAGATGGAAGAATTAGGAGTTGCAAAACCAGGTAGAGATACAATAGTATCTGTAATTATAAACAAACTACAGCCTGCTAGGTAAAATCAACCTACAATTGCTTTTTGTAGGCCCTTGATCTAAGAATAATTTTTACATTTTTGACATTTTTACAAGGCTGCTAAAAATAAAGAGAAGCAGAGGACAAGAAGGGGCAGGGAAGGTGTGGAAATAGGAGGAGGAGGAGAAGAGAATTAACATTCTGTATATAGGCTACAAAGACTAAAATATTTACTCTCTAGTCCTTTAAAAAAGTTTGTTGTCCATGCTCCACATGTTGTAAACAATTAAAACATAATTAAGCCTATCCTAGGGACGCCTGGGTGGCTCAGTCGGTTAAGCGTTTGCCATCTGCTCAGATCATTATCCCAGGGTCCTGGGATCAAGTCCTGCATCAGGCTCCTTGCTCAGCAGGGAGCCAGCTTCCTTGCCTTTCCCTGTGCTTGTGTTCTCTGTCTCTCTCTGACAAATACATAAATAAAATCTTAAAAAAATAAAAAAACCTATCCTAACAAATTCATTAAACATGATTCTATCTGAACACTAAACATAGTTACTGAATATATAACATATAAATCTTCCCCAAAACTGTAGCTTTTTGGCTCAAAGTTTTCACAAGCATACCAAATTTACTATCAATAAATCAATAACATCACACACATACTTGATCTTACTTAAATGTACTGCCAACACACAAATAATAGAAACACCTTCATCAAGAAAATTTTCAAAATATATTAAATTTGGTATGATAAGAATGTGGCTTTATTAAAACACAAATGTATTTTTTATATTTTAGCTGAAAACACTAATATAAAACATTTATAGTGTGAGAGTCTAAGTCTGTGGATTCAATATTATTTTGAAAAGTAACTGCTCTATACTAATAAGAGAAATTATGTACTTACCAAGATTTTTTTCAATTCTTCAAGTTCTAGTTCTTTGTTATTTTTAAGCTTAGTCATCTCTTCTAAAATAAACAAAAGAATAAAAAGGTATTAAAAATCAGATTAAAAGAACAGGAAAGAAGAGGCAAGAAATAAGAATATCATCATTTTAAAGGGAAAAAACCAGAGATGGTTTAATGAAACTAAACTACCATAAAGCATAGAGGACGTCTAAATGGGACTATGCAAAAATGATAAATATTAATAGTAATGTTTCTAGAAAGTAGAATTCCACAACCAAAAGAACTCAAGTTCATTAACCAAAATAAGCAATGGAGCTATATAAAATATATTCGGAATGAGGTTACATAGCACATGGCTTTACCTTTACTGCATCACTAAGTATCTTACTTTTTAATCTTTGCTCCAAATTAAAAAGGAGAAGTGATCCACTTTTCTCAAGCTAATTCTGACCATTGTACTCTGGACCTCAATATTCCTACCTCCTCTGAGATTTTAATTCGCTATGTTACCGATATACATGGACTCTCTTACAGGAAACTTTTAATTTCCCTTATAAACATCTATTTGAATACAAAACAATATCTGATTGACCTGTCTGTCCTTTCATACTACTGTCAAATTTCTTACTTTGCAGACAAACTTGTGTTTGTTATGTATACATTTCTTTTTTAGCTCCACGCAAAACTAATGCCTATCTCATTACATTAATTACATCTCTTGTTACATCAACCAAACTATGATCTCAAAGATCACCAATAACCATTTTGTGGTAAAATTCTCAGTCTTCTTTATTCTGGAGCTTTCTGGCATTTGATGCTATTAAACTACTCTACTTTTCTCCCTTTGATTTTCAAGACTTTGCATTATTTGCATTTCCTGTCCTAACTCTTGTTCCTATTTTCATTGCTGACACCCTTCTTTTTTTCTATCCTAAATAACACTCTACAATGCTTTTCTTTCTATCTTCTATTAATTCAGTATTAGGCTAATTAATTTTAGAACATTTCCAACTCAAACCTCCTGCTTTTTTCTCCTTCCTTAGATTTTTTTTAACTGCCTACAAAATTCCAAAATTGTCTAGCTGTCACCTAAAATTTTATTCTATCTGAAACACTGTCCTTCCTTACTGTTAAGGGTTTTTAATAACTGGAGATATAAGAGATTTGCTGAAAGTTTCCCAGACTCTGTACATTAAAAATAAACACAAAATTTATAATAATTGCCCATAGTTTTTAAGGAAAAGATCAACAAAATATAAAATCCCACCACATATTCTCAAAGAAAAACCTGTCACAAGCAAAGCTTATTTAACCACAACATTTCATTTTAGGTAAAAAGAGTTTATTTTTTCAAACTCAAGGACTGATTAAAGACAGTAGACTGAGCATGTCTCCACATTCTTTTACCCCCAATCCCTTTATAAAAGACAAAAAATATATATATTTACAACATTAATAAAACCAGGCTACCATGAACAAACCAAAAAGTCGAAGAATTTTGGCAGGGAGAGGGAAGACCAACATTAATTCAAAGAAGGCTATGTGAAACACCTACACCATACCTTCCACCACACAGTGCAACTCAATTTTAATCAAAGATTTAGGAATTGGAGGCAAAGTGATGCAGCAATGCCCCAAATAGCTCATGATCTCTAAGCAAGATAGACATTTCCTAAACCCAAAAGATTAGCTACCAAGCCCACCTTTCTTTATAATACCTTTTATGTCCCCCCCACCCCACCCCATATAATCAAATATTTAGATAAGTAAATAATCAAGAATCAACAATTACTGAAGAAAAGCAAAACCATAAGAGAGGCACCAAATTCATCTAAGAGAACTAAAATAAATCCAAGAAGGAATTAATAAAGCAAACAGAAGTAGGTATTTTGCTAAGTATAGTATGTTCCAACAGAGTAAAGATCCATGAAATAAGTCACCTAAAGCTCTTAGAAATTCAAAATTTGACAACTTTAAAAATAACAAAATAAAGACTGAATTAGCAGGGAGAAGTAAAAAAAAAAAAAATTGTTCTCCAAATCCCCCACCCAAGAACTAAAAGAGAAAAAAAATTTTTTGAGAAATTATAAAATACAAAGGATAGAGCCAAAATTTCTAAAATCCACCTATCAGCACTTACAGAGAGAATGATGACACTAGAAAAGAAAAAATAAGAGAAAAATTTTCAGAGCTGAAGGCAGACAAAATGTCCTTAGATTCATGAGCTCACCAAATGCTACTAGCATAAGTGTGATATGATTCCACTTTTAAAAGATATTCTCTCATGCCTGTACCACTCAAATAGCTTCCAATCTAATTTCTCCAATTCTACCTTTTTCCTCACTATAAGCAATCCCCACCCACCATCAAATTTATCTGCCATACAGAAGTTGCAGCGACCCTTTAAAAGACATAAACCAGAACATGTCATCTCAATAGTTCAAATTTTTTAATGGTTTTCCTTCAAGGTTAGCATAAAATCAAAATCCCTTTCCTTGTTCCTACCTGATTTTGTCCTTATCAGCTCATACTTATTACCCTTTTCATATCACTTCTTACATTCAGGCACATAGGCTTTCATTCAGTCCATTGAATTAACCAAGCTCCTTTACAACTCAGAACATTTCTACATGTGTTTCCTTCTGACTGAAAAGCTCTCTCCAACTCATATCCTTTACTTCACTAAATCTCACTTATTTATGAGGTCAGCTAACAGTCATACCTTATCACCGAATCTACATTAGGCCCTATTATTTTCTTACATGGTTTCATTTTCATTGTCTTCATAACACTTATCCTCATTTTTAATCAAATATTTATTTTATATGTCTTCCTAAATAAAGCACAGATCTCATCATCAGCACAAAGACCATGTCTTTAATGTTCCTACTTAAATGTCCAAAGCTAAACAAGGAATAAACATCTAAGTCTAAATCTAATAATCAAATAAGAAGCAATACAAAACACTAGAGAGAGAATCTGTTATATAACAAAGTAAAAACAAACATGGGTACAGATACAGAAAAATGACCACAGGAGTAAAACCTGTTTAGAGCAACATCAGATTAAATTGAAGAGAGGAGACATATGAAGAAGCAAAGCAAACTGTACCAAGTCAAAAACCGAGAATAAAATTGACAAAAACTTTGTGTTTACAGTTGGTTTTAATTTGCTTTGCATGCACTACTTTACTCTTTAAGTGAGCAATAAAACAGGTGATATTTAAAGAGTTCGAACTCAAGTGATGAGATGACTCTTAATTTAGAACACAGAATAATCAGATTTGTATTTTTAAAGGAACACACTAGCATCAGTGCAGAGAATCAAAAAGAGACAAGACCAGAAACAAAAATACTGATTCTCAAACTAATACAATTAGTACTGGTCAGAGGTGTGTGGTTCAGACCTAATATCAAGATATAAGAGGTAAAACAGGCTTTATTTGTGGAGGGAAAAAAGTGGTCTTAGTATGAGTCAATGACTGAGACTCCTGAGGGAATGATGGAGGCTGATGGAGGGCTATTCTAACCAAGAGGTAAGTCTAAGAATGTGCCATCGAGGAAGAATGCAAAGCGTAATAGGGAAATAAAGCAATAAGTATAAGAACTATTGCAGTAAGAAAAAAGTTTATGAAAATAAGTCAAAGTTTGTTTGTATCCTACTAAATACAACAAGGGATGAACAAAGATGAAGACAAATGAGGGTGATCTGAAGCATGGTTTGATGATTAATCTGCCAAATACAATTTGTGTTCCATTACATTACTCACGTGCATCCCTCTGGTAGACTAAGAGAATGTGCTGGAATCCTAAAACCAAGAAAGAAGAAATAAGGGCTAAAACTGTTCTAGGTCTGTGGAGATGAAGAAAAAAGGAATGATTCAAAAGATAAAGTTACATTAGTTAGATTTTATGAGCTAGATATTAAAAGTTAGAAACAGCAGCACTGGATAACCAATTAGAAATGAAAGATAAGGGAGAAAAAAAGAGAAAAGAATATCATCCAAGATTCTTTTTTTTAAGATTTTATTTATTTGACAGACAGAGATCACAGGTAGGCAGAGAGGCAGGCAGAGAGAGGAAGGGAAGCAGGCTCCCTACTGAGCAGAAAGCCTGATGCGGGGCTCAATCCCAGGACTCTGGGATTACGACCTGAGCCAAAGGCAGAGGCTTTAACCCACTGAACCACCCAGGCGCCCCTATCATCCAAGATTCTAATTTTGAGAACTATACTTTCAACCAAGCTAATGCTGAGCACTTATGTCAGTTATGCTGCTCTCCTACACATAATGCTTTCCACGTTCCACCACCATTCTCTACAACTACCCAAAGCCTCTTTATACCTTAAAGACTACTTTTAAAATCTACCTCTTCTATAAAGTCTTTTCCAGTTCTGCAGACCACACTGATACCTTTGGCTTCCTCTTGTCATCAGCATTAACATATCTCCAGCAATAACAAATCTGTGAGCATTCACCCCAAATACACAAATATGTATGAAACACAAATATATTATTCATAAATCATATAAATTTTAATATAAATGTGTCTTATGATATTCATTATAAAACATATGAAAAGCATAAAATTTAAAAAGTTACAATATTTCCTTCCCTTATCCTAACAGAAGTCTTGCTCATCCCCACATTTTGGAAACACTGTTCTAATGATTTTATGTGTTCAACATTTCTCCCACAATAACAAGGGATTTCTCAAGAGCATGATATTTTATATCTTGTATGTGTTCCCACAACACCTAAGATAATGCTAAGAAACACACACAGAACTTCACAGTTCTAGAAGAATTCCTTATCCAAACATCTCTTAATATATTGCTCTGTTATGAGAAAAATCACCTTATGCATCTGTTTATCTGATAATAAGAGCGATTTAATTTCAATATCAGAATGAATTATTACAAATAAATAATCCATTAAAGATATTTTAAGTTATTCCTTAATATACAACATTCAATTGAAGGAAGATTTAAAAGTTAGATGAAAAATACATTTACAATCATTCTAATATAAAATAACATCAAAGAAATTATTTATCATTGAATAGTACAATTTTGGATGCTCAAAGATTGGTCTCATCTATAGTAGGAAACTAGGCATTGCCAAAGGAAAAGCATAAATAAGTTTCAAAATTTCAACCAAACATCCTACCAATACAAAATTTCTTGCAATTATTTTAATTACACAAGTATCCAAAGCTAATAATAAAGCTGACAGAAAGTTGTGAGATAGTTTAGAAAAACACCTGCTAATTCATGAGTTATTTTAATTTATAAAGATAATTCTTTTGGGGGCACCTGGGTGGCTTAGCCAGTTAAGCATCTAACTCTTGAGCTCAGCTCAGGTTATGATCTCAAGGTCATGGGATTAAGCTCTGTGTCAGGCTCCATGCTCAGAGGCAGTCTGCTGAAGATTACCTACCTCTCCCTTTGCCTCCCGCCCCCACTCTTGCACATGCTCAGTCACTCCCTCTCTCTAAAAATAAAATATAATAAATCTTCTAAAAATAATTTTCACCAAAATTAGAAAATAAAAAAAAGAAAAATGTTTTTCTATCTTTGTAATTCTCCACATCTGTACATATCTATAAATATAAAACATAGGAGTTATTAGGATTAGCTAATTAAAGGGTCATAAATTCACAAAATAACTACAGAGCTTCTCTTTTGGCCATGAAATCTGTTAAATATTAACAATACCATATGACAAAATGGGATAGCATTTTCCTATAAATAGTTAATAATCCAACATGACAAATCAATAAAATTTCAAAATTCAATTAAAATATAAGACATTTTCCACTAAGAATTATTAAGGCCTCTAAATCCTAAAATAAGAAATACAGACTACAAATATCTTTTAGCCTCCTTACACTTCTAGGTATCTATGAACTGCATAATGGAACTTAAGTCTTTCTTAAGGTTTAAGTTTTCTGTCTTTGAAAAGTCAAATTAAAAATTACAAAATAATCATTATTGATAGATGACCGAGGAGAAACTGTATTTTATTCTGAAATAGTTAATGTTTTTATAATTGGCTAATATTATCATGTACACATGTTATTCTCTAAATCTTACCCAGTTCACTTGATTTCTTCTGAAGCTCCACAGTAAGTATTCTCAATTGATCATCACTTTTTTCCAATCTTGTAAAATATATTAGTTTATAATGTAAAACATTCTTTTAATCAGAATTCATCTAGTAACTACAATTGGTGCAGTTTAAAAATATATCTTGCATAGATTCACTCATTCAATTATGAAACTTTTTTTGAGTACCTACCATGCCATATAGCATAACACTTCAAAATTAGATATTATTAATACATAGCTGTATATTAATTACATCTGCACAAAAGTCTTAAAGCTTTTGGTGACAATTTATCACTTAGCTATTGATGATAATCAAATGAATGCGTCTTAGAACTTTGAAAGAGATTGAATATGTAACTACTATTACATCAAATTCTGTCTTAGGAACAATATAAATGTGAGAATTGTGCAATTCACTTAATTCCTCCGGCTTTCTGCTTCCTTATCTATAAAACTAAGGTAATAGGAACAAATGATATTTAAGATCACTTACAGTTTCAAAATTTTTAAAAGTTGTTTGGATAGAGCAACCAAGAATATATAAGATGAGCTGAGCTTTTTAGAAGATCTAGCTTTTCTTCCTCCACCATACATAAGCAGTAAAGAAAAAATACTGGTCATGACTTCACAGAAAAGCTTGTTCCTCTCTTTCATCCTACCAGACTTAAATAACCCGAGTGCTAATGGGACAAAAACAATCACTTAGGCTTCTTAACACAGCTTTATAAATACAAATATAAAAAAGTGAAAAAAGGGTAAGTTTTTAATTCAATTTTAGAAGAGCTGTTATTTAGATGAAATGCAAATGAATATTTTATAGTTACTCATATTCATTAATTCATTAATTTAATAAAAAGTGCTTGAGAACCTACTCTGTTCCAGGCTAGTTACTAATTTTATATATCAGAAAGATTACAGAAAGCAAACTCAGTAAAACAAACTCACAGCCTATGAAGTTATTTCTACGAAGCTAATAATAATCCACAGTTTAATTAAATATGTCCTATCACTGCATCAGCACTTGATGAGCTTGTCTACTTGAGTCTGTGACAAAGTATGCATGGAAACTATCCTAGAGAATACATGCTGTCTCTTCCCAGGATACCTGCTTACCTAATACAAACTTTTAAAATGTATTCCCACTTTTTACATTAAAAAAAACACATGGGGGTTGCCTGGAGGGCTCAGTGGGTTAAGCGTTTGCCTTCAGCTCAGGTCATGGGATCAAGCCCGACTTCAGGCACTCTGCTCTGCAGGGAGTCTTCTCCCTCTCCCTCTGCCACTTTCCCAACTCATGCTCTATCTCTCTCTATCTCAAATAAATATATAAAATCTTTTTTAAAAGAGAGAGACTTGTTTACAGATGTTATAGGAAGTCAGTTGACAATGAAAATACAATGAATATTGCAAATAAGTTGTTTTTATTCAACTAAATAAAAAAAAATTTTTACCTTTGTTGTTCTGTTGTCAATAATTCTTTCAAGTTGCAGATAGAAGTTTTAAGTTCAGTAACCACAAATGAATGACCAGCTTTAGCTTTATTAAATTCTTCCATTTGAGCTTCTTTTTCAGCAGTGAGCTGATATATTTTTTTTGTTGCTACCTGTAAATCTTCCTCTAAAGCCTTTTGAGTACTCTAAATAAAACAAAGTACAAAATAGATGCTATAATCCAAGGGCCTTCAGAAAAAAAAAAAAAACTGAAGTCATCTGCTTCTATAATTTGCTGCCTCTCCCTCCCTCCTTATTCAATTAACCCCCTCCACTGCCCCACACTGACCAATCTGAAATGCCCATTCAATACTCTTATTTCAATACACCATTCTTCCAAAGCCAATCTATAGTCCCAACCTCCCAATGGAGTCTTCCTTGCCTGCAGTGTTCTTTTAATTTTTAGAACTACTATAGCAATTTTTGCCTGAATCACCATTGACATCTAGCATGATCTTGTATTTTAATTATACTTCTGATGTGTTTTTAGTCAATGTTTTCAATTAAACTATAAGCAGATTGTAAGCTGGGATTTTATCTTCTCTATTTGAAGTTCTGGGTCCTTGTCCATAGCATTAGCATTCAATAAATATCTGTTGATTCATACTGTGAGGCTTGTCACACACTAATCGTTTTTTTTATCATACCACACTTCTTTGCAAAGACATTTTAATATCTTCTAGTTCTGATGTCAAATGATCCTGCTTCTCATTTGATTCTTTTAAGTTTTCATTCTGTAATTCTAGAAAAGAGAGTTGTGGATTGGTATTACTTAATAAAAAATATATAACAAGAAAGCAAATTGTTATAATTTTTTCCTCCATGAGGTACTCTAAAATGAAGTATAATTATGCAAATATAAGTCCACTGATATTGGTCATCATCTACTTTTATGATTTTTCAAGATTATTATCTCCCAAGTACTCAATGGTGAATATATGAGGATTTTTGGTCCTATATTTTTTAATAATAAACATTGGAAATAACCTAAATATTCAACAGGAGATAAAATTAAATTATGATGGTACATACACATAATGGTAAACCATGTAGCCACTACAAATGATGACAGACTTTATTAATCACTAATTTGGATGTATATTCACAAAACATTACATAATAAAAAGGGCATGTTTAAATAGTATCTATATAAATAGTGCATGTGAAAGGAAACAATACACACAAAAATATTATAAGTAATTTATCTCCTACTGGTGAAATTATTCCATTGCCCACCTTGAGTTTCAGATTTTTCTAAAATATTACACTCAGGGGCGCCTGGGTGGTACAGTTGGTTAGGCATCCGACTCTTGATTTCAGCTCAGGTCATGATCTCAGGTTTGTGAGATGAAGCCTGGCACTGCACTCCATGCTCAGCATAGAGTCTGCTTGAGATTCTTTCTTCTTCTCTGCCTCTCCTGCTCATTTTTTCTCTCTCTCTCTCCCTTTCTCTTAAACAAATAAATCTTTTAAAAAATAATTTAAATATTATATTCATATGCTGAAATATTATTTTAAAAAAGCTTTTGACTCTATAGCTGGTGTTTATTAAATACTAAGTGTTAGGTACTAGTCTATGTGCTTTATCTGTATATATGCATTCACTTTTAAACATCATAAAAACAGCAGGACAAAAAAAAGAAGTTCATGTTCTCTTCCCTGGGTTCAAATTATTCTATGCCCTCTTACTAGCTACCTAACCTTGGGCATGATACCTAACCAGTCTGTCTCCACTTTTCTCAACTGAAAAAAGGGAATAATGATAATTATTCATATCTTGAAAGGTTGTTATTAGGATTAAACAAAATAATGCAACCTAAAATGTTTAACAACAGTGTTTAGTATATAGTCAATAATTGTTATAGATTATTATGACAATGGTAATGATGGTGTATACTAGAAACTGGACCTTAAAATTCATGGTATTTACAATGTAACTGGGCAAGCAGACAAATAATCAATTGTAAGTACAGACGGACACTCACTCAGAAATTCTGGAAATTAATATAGAGAGGGGGCACCCAAGCCAAAAAAGATTAACAGAAGACAGAGCCAAGGGGAAGCTGACATAGAGAAGGTAAGTTCAAGGAAGGCTTCCACACAGTATCCGCACAGTTCAAACATTTTGAAAGCCAGTAAGATTTAACAAGAGTAAGTGGGAGTTGGGAGAGAAAAAGTATCACAGGTGAAAGAGCATGTACAAAGACAAAAATTATGGAGACAAGATGACACATTCTGGGGTCTAAAGGAAATTTATTTCAATAGCATGAAACTTAAAGTATGAGGGAAGAATCAAAGCAGATATGATAGGAAAAAATAATAAGGACAAGATCATAACAGGATTTACAGGACTTGTTCAAAGGTATATAGCTCCTAAGCCATAAAGACCATAAAAAATTATGAAGGATGTTAAGCAACAAAATGATGTTTCAGGTTTATATTTTTAAAAGTTCCATTCTGGGGGCGCCTGGGTGGCTCAGTGTGTTAAAGCCTCTGCCTTCAGCTCAGGTCATGATCCTGGGGTCCTGGGATCGAGCCCCACATCGGGCTCTCTGCTCAGCAGGGAGCCTGCTTCCTTCTTTCTCTCTCTCTCTCTCTGCCTGCGTTTCTGCCTACTTGTGATCTCTGTCAAATAAATAAATAAAATCTTTAAAAAAAAAATAAAAGTTCTATTCTGAAAATCTGTGTAGAAATGAAAGTGTTAGTGGTCCACCTCTGCCGTCAAATGCTCTACCACTGAACTATAGCCCCAGTGGTCCACCTCTGAAAACAAAATGGGAAAAGGAGATCTGGAGGGAAGAAAATGACAATCAAAAACTGTGATGTCCACTATGTCCACTATGATACATTTCTTATAGTCTGGTAATCAATGTCTCCTCTGAGAAATCGTAATTACAAACTAGACCTTAGGCATGAACTAGAGCTGAATGTATGGTGTTTCAGTGTTTTAAAAAAAGTTCCAAACCAAAACTTAATTTGAAGTGCCCCTACGTTTACCCAGGATCCCAAAGCTGCTAAGGCAAATTTTCTCTGTAAAAATGTACTTCCAATCCAAGTCTTAAAGAATTTCCACAGATGAAGTTACATGACCTCACAATCACAAGAGGAAACAGCATCACGAGCAGAGTCAGGAGAATAACTGAAAGGCAGACTTGGATCTGCAAAGATTTCAGATATTACAATTACTGGCTGTGGATTTAAAAACTGTATTATATCATTCTTTAAAAACTAAAGAAGGAAGATATCCATAAACTAAATAAAACTCTTAGAAATGACATATATAAAACTAAAACTGAAAACTCCATCGGTATAATGGGTAATGTATGTCATTCAAACATTCCTCTAAAAGGAATAAAAATCCAGAATCAAATACTAAGAATATTAACATCACTAAGCTCCTGACAGAATAAGAAAATACCAGGCCGAAAGGGAAAATGGAAATGGGGAGAAGATAAGTACAGAATCAGCTTTTGCCCTGAGGGCATTTGCAGATCCTGGCAAAGCTAAACTTTTTTTTTTTTCTCACCATAGAACATACCCTCCCCAATGTCCATAACCCCACCCCCCCAAACCCCTCCCCCCCGCAACCCTCAGTTTGTTTTGTGAGATTAAGAGTCACTTATGGTTTGTCTCCCTCCCAACCCCATCTTGCTTCATTTACTCTTCTCCTACCCCCTTAACCCCCATGTTGCATCTCCTCTCCCTCATATCAGGGAGATCATACGATAGTTGTCTTTCTCTGATTGACTTATTTCGCTAAGCATGATACCCTCTAGTTCCATCCACGTCGTCGCAAATGGCAAGATTTCATTTCTTTTGATGGCTGCATAGTATTCCATTGTGTATATATACCACATCTTCTTTATCCATTCGTCTGTTGATGGACATCTAGGTTCTTTCCATAGTTTGGCTATTGTAGACATTGCTGCTATAAACATTCGGGTGCACGTGCCCCTTCGGATCACTACGTTTGTATCTTTAGGGTAAATACCCAGCAGTGCAATTGCTGGGTCATAGGGTAGCTCTATTTTCAACATTTTGAGGAACCTCCATGCTGTTTTCCAGAGTGGTTGCACCAGCTTGCATTCCCACCAACAGTGTAGGAGGGTTCCCCTTTCTCCGCATCCTCGCCAGCATCTGTCATTTCCTGACTTGTTAATTTTAGCCATTCTGACTGGTGTGAGGTGGTATCTCATTGTGGTTTTGATTTGTATTTCCCTGATGCCGAGTGATGTGGAGCACTTTTTCATGTGTCTGTTGGCCATCTGGAAGTCTTCTTTGCAGAAATGTCTGTTCATGTCTTCTGCCCATTTCTTGATTGGATTATTTGTTCTTTGGGTGTTGAGTTTGCTAAGTTCTTTATAGATTCTGGACACTAGCCCTTTATCTGATATGTCATTTGCAAATATCTTCTCCCATTCTGTCAGTTGTCTTTTGGTTTTGTGAACTGTTTCCTTTGCTGTGCAAAAGCTTTTGATCTTGATAAAATCCCAATAGTTCATTTTTGCCCTTGCTTCCCTTGCCTTTGGCGATGTTTCTAGGAAGATGTTGCTGCGGCTGAGGTCGAAGAGGTTGCTGCCTGTGTTCTCCTCAAGGATTTTGGTGGATTCCTTTCTCACATTGAGGTCCTTCATCCATTTTGAGTCTATTTTCATGTGTGGTGTAAGGAAATGATCCAATTTCATTTTTCTGCATGTGGCTGTCCAATTTTCCCAACACCATTTATTGAAGAGGCTGTCTTTTTTCCACTGGACATTCTTTCCTGCTTTGTCGAAGATTAGTTGACCATAGAGTTGAGGGTCTATTTCTGGGCTCTCTATTCTGTTCCATTGATCTATGTGTCTGTTTTTGTGCCAGTACCATGCTGTCTTGATGATGACAGCTTTGTAATAGAGCTTGAAGTCCGGAATTGTGACGCCACCAACTTTGGCTTTCTTTTTCAATATTCCTTTGGCTATTTGCGGTCTTTTCTGGTTCCATATAAATTTTAGGATTATTTGTTCCATTTCTTTGAAAAAAATGGATGGTACTTTGATAGGAATTGCATTAAATGTGTAGATTGCTTTAGGTAGCATAGACATTTTCACAATATTTATTCTTCCAAACCAGGAACATGGAACATTTTTCCATTTCTTTGTGTCTTCCTCAATTTCTTTCATGAGTACTTTATAGTTTTCTGTGTATAGATTCTTAGTCTCTTTGGTTAGGTTTATTCCTATAAACTATCTTATAGTTTTGGGTGCAATTGTAAATGGGATGGACTCCTTAATTTCTCTTTCTTCTGTCTTGTTGTTGGTGTAGAGAAATGAGACTGATTTCTGTGCATTGATTTTATATCCTGACACTTTACTGAATTCCTGTACAAGTTCTAGCAGTTTTGGAGTGGAGTCTTTTGGGTTTTCCACATATAGTATCATATCATCTGCGAAGAGTGATAGTTTGACTTCTTCTTTGCCGATTTGGATGCCTTTAATTTCTTTTTGTTGTCTGATTGCTGAGGCTAGGACTTCTAGTACTATGTTGAATAGCAGTGGTGATAACGGACATCCCTGCCATGTTCCTGACCTTAGAGGAAAAGCTTTCAGTTTTTCTCCATTGAGAATGATATTTGCGATGGGTTTTTCATAGATGGCTTTGATAATATTGAGGTATGTGCCCTCTATCCCTACACTTTGAAGAGTTTTGATCAGGAAGGGATGCTGTACTTTGTCAAATGCTTTTGCAGCATCTATTGAGAGTATCATGTGGTTCTTGTTCTTTCTTTTATTAATGTGTTGTATCACATTGATTGATTTGCGGATGTTGAACCAACCTTGCAGCCCTGGAATAAATCCCACTTGGTCGTGGTGAATAATCCTTGTAATGTACTGTTGAATCCTATTGGCTAGTATTTTGGTGAGAATTTTCACATCTGTGTTCATCAAGGATATTGGTCTGTAGTTCTCTTTTTTGATGGGATCCTTGTCTGGTTTGGGGATCAAGGTGATGCTGGCCTCATAAAATGAGTTTGGAAGTTTTCCTTCCATTTCTATTTTTGGGAACAGTTTCAGGAGAATAGGAATTAGTTCTTCTTTAAACGTTTGGTAGAATTCCCCTGGGAAGTCGTCTGGCCCTGGGCTTTTGTTTGTTTGGACATTTTTGATGACTGTTTCAATCTCCTTACTGGTTATGGGTCTGTTCAGGCTTTCTATTTCTTCCTGGTTCAGTTGTGGTAGTTTATATGTCTCTAGGAATGCATCCATTTCTTCCAGATTGTCAAATTTGTTGGCATAGAGTTGCTCATAATATGTTCTGTATTTCTTTGGTGTTAGTTGTGATCTCTCCTCTTTCATTCATGATTTTATTTATTTGGGTCCTTTCTCTTTTCTTTTTGGTAAGTCTGGCCAGGGGTTTATCAATCTTATTAATTCTTTCAAAGAACCAGCTCCTAGTTTCGTTGATTTGTTCTATTGTTTTTTTGGTTTCTATTTCATTGATTTCTG
This sequence comes from Lontra canadensis, assembly GCF_010015895.1. Classification (NCBI taxonomy): domain Eukaryota; kingdom Metazoa; phylum Chordata; class Mammalia; order Carnivora; family Mustelidae; genus Lontra; species Lontra canadensis. The sequence goes on from NW_022631069.1 coordinate 5,169,300, forward strand.
CTCTGATCTTTATGATTTCTCTTCTCCTGCTGGGTTTAGGGTTTCTTTCTTGTTCTTTCTCCAGCTCCTTTAGGTGTAGGGTTAGGTTGTGTACCTGAGACCTTTCTTGTTTCTTGAGAAAGGCTTGTATCGCTATATATTTTCCTCTCAGGACTGCCTTTGTTGTGTCCCACAGATTTTGAACCGTTGTGTTTTCATTATCATTTGTTTCCATGAATTTTTTCAATTCTTCTTTAATTTCCTGGTTGACCCATTCATTCTTTAGAAGGATGCTGTTTAGTCTCCATGTATTTGGGTTCTTTCCAAATTTCCTCTTGTGATTGAGTTCTAGCTTCAGAGCATTGTGGTCTGAAAATATGCAGGGAATGATCCCAATCTTTTGATACCGGTTGAGACCTGATTTAGGACCGAGGATGTGATCTATTCTGGAGAATGTTCCATGTGCACTAGAGAAGAATGTGTATTCTGTTGCTTTGGGATGAAATGTTCTGAATATATCTGTGATGTCCATCTGGTCCAGTGTGTCATTTAAGGCCTTTATTTCCTTGTTGATCTTTTTGCTTGGATGATCTGTCCATTTCAGTGAGTGGAGTGTTAAAGTCCCCTACTATTATTGTATTATTGTTGATGTGTTTCTTTGATTTTGTGATTAATTGGTTTATATAGTTGGCTGCTCCCACGTTAGGGGCATAGATATTGACAATTGTTAGATCTTCTTGTTGGACAGATCCTTTGAGTATGATATAGTGTCCTTCCTCATCTCTTATTATAGTCTTTGGCTTAAAATCTAATTGATCTGATATAAGGATTGCCACTCCTGCTTTCTTCTGATGTCCATTAGCATGGTAAATTCTTTTCCACCCCCTCACTTTAAATCTGAAGGTGTCTTCGGGTTTAAAATGAGTTTCTTGTAGGCAACATATAGATGGGTTTTGGTTTTTTATCCATTCTGATACCCTGTGTCTTTTGATTGGGGCATTTAGCCCATTAACATTCAGGGTAACTATTGAGAGATATGAATTTAGTGCCATTGTATTGCCTATAAGGTGACTGTTATTGTATATTGTTTCTGTTCCTTTCTGATCTACTACTTTTAGGCTCTCTCTTTGCTTAGAGGACCCCTTTCAATATTCTCCCGAGAGGGTTTCTCTAATATCTTCCATGCCTTTTTTGAGCCCGGCTAGAACCTTGAGAATCGTCATTCTGAACTCTAGATCTGACATATTACCAATGTCTGTATTGATTAGGTCCCTAGCCTTTGGTACTGCCTCTTGTTCTTTTTTTTTGTGGTGAATTTTTCTGCCTTGTCATTTTGTCCAGATAAGAGTATATGAAGGAACAAGTAAAATACTAAAAGGGTGGCAACAACCCCAGGAAAATATGCTTTAGCCAAATCAGAAGAGATCCCAAATCGTGAGGGGTGGGGAAGGGGATAAAAAGAGGTTCAGAAAGAAAAAAAGAAAAAAAAAAGAAACAAATAAAAAAAGAAAGCCATTAATGAAAAAATATAAAAAGAAAAAAAAATATATATATATATATATATTAGATAAACTAGTTAAAAAACGTTAAAAAAAGAAAAGGGTAAAAGTTAAAAAAAATTAGCAGAAGAAGAGAAAACAAAAATTGAAAAAGAAAAAAAAATTAAATTAACTGCAAGGCTAAAGATCATGGGGAGAAAGCCATGAGGTCTGTGCTTTGCTTTCTCCTCCTCTGGAATTCCGCTGCTCTCCTTGGTATTGAAACTGCACTCCTTGGTATGTGAACTTGGTCCTGGCTGGGTTTCCTGTTGATCTTCTGGGGGAGGGGCCTGTTGTAGTGATTCTCAAGTGTCTTTGCCCCAGGCGGAGTTGCACCGCCCTTACCAGGGGCCGGGCTGAGTAATCCGCTCGGGTTTGCTTTCGGGAGCTTTTGTTCCCTGAGCGCTTTCCGTAGAGTTCCGGAGGACGGGAATGAAGATGGAGGCCTCCTAGTCTCCGGCCCAGAGGAGCCGAGAGCCCGGGGCCCCACTCCTCAGTGCGCCCTCAGAGAACAGCACCCAATTACTCCCGTCACCCTGGCCTCCGGCCGCGCTCCAAGCTGACCTAGCCTGCGACCGGTTCAAGGTAACCCCGAGCTGAGAGTCACTCCTCGGCTCTGTCTCTGTAGCCAGCTCCCCCGTTCTAATACCTGCAAGCTCTGCGACACTCAGACACCCCCGATCCTTCTGTGACCCTGCGGGACTTGAGGCCACACTGACCCCGCGTGGGCTTCACCCCAGTTAAGCCTCTGGAGCGATGTCCCTCAGTGGAACAGACTTTTAAAAGTCCTGATTTTGTGCTCCGTTCCTCCGCCGCTTGCCGGGAGCCGGCCCCTCCCCCCGCGGTCTAGCTTCCCGTCGCTTTGGATTCACTTCTCCGCCAGTCCTACCTTTCAGAAAGTGGTTGATTTTCTGTTTCCAGAATTGCTGTTCTTCTTCTCTTCGATCTCTCGTTGGATTTGTAGGTGTTTGCAATCTTTAGATAAGCTATCTAGCTGATCTCCCGCTACCTGAAGTAGTCTCAGCCTGCTACTTCTCCGCGATCTTGACTCCGCCCCCAAAGCTAAACTTTTGATTTGAAATAGTGAAAAGAAGTTAAGAAAAATAAACATGAAAACCCAAAGACTATGTAAGACAGAGGCCCAAGAATTAAACCTTTGTACAATAAACTGAAACACTCTTTATGTAAGGGGGAAGCAAAAACAAACCAATCCTCAAGCATATATGCAACCCAGGTTCACATGATCTGAGGGGTCCAAGGAGCCCCAGGCCTTGAAATTGATTTAAGATTGTATCAGACAGGTAGAGGCACCATGCACATGGCAAAAGTAAATGGGAATCTTCCAGGAGGAAGATATGTTATCCATGTACTAAGCAGGCTTTAAATTATTCCTACAAATAATTTTTTCAAAAAAAATATTAAGCATGGAGTCAAAGACAACAAAGCACCCAATAAAACAGGGCACTCTGACTAAAAACTATCAGAAACAAAAGACAGAATGAGGCTCACAGACATTTAAGATAAAGATGATCAAAAACAAACTATAACTTTAAAAATAATTTTAAAAACTACATAAAGTAGAATAGCAGATTTGAAAAACAAGAATAACATCTTAATATAAACATCTTAGTTACTAAAAATAAAATGTAAAGGATGATAGTGGGTGAGAAACAAATGAAAAGAGAATTAGTGAACAACAAAACAGGTTAAAAGAAATCATCCAAGGTAAAGCATAGAGGGGCACCTGGGTGGCTCAGCCATTAAGCATCTGCCTCCAGCTCAGTTCATGATCCCAGGGTCCTGGGATTGAGTTCCACACTGGGTTCCCTGCTCAGTGGAGAGCCTGCTTCTCCCTCTCCCACTCCCCCTACTTATGTTCCCTCTCTCACTGTCATTCTCTCTCTCTCTCTCTGTCGAATAAAAAAAAACAAAAATCTTTAAAAATTAAATTAAAAAATAAAAAAATAAAGCATAGAAAGGCAAAACTCTGAAAACATGGAAAACAGATTAAAGGCCACAGAAGACAGTTAGAAAATTAATCTTTTTTACTCAAAGTTCCAGAAAGAGAGAAAACAGAGAATAGGGCAAATACATTTGAAGAAAAGCAATAATAAAGGAGACTAATTTGCAGAATTAAGCTGCAAAATAAAACCCATCTTTTATATCATACTGAAAATGCTAAAAATCAAAGAAAAAAATCTAGAAAGGCACATAAGAGGGAAAAGACACCTTATCTTCATAGATTCAAAGTTACATTGACAAGCAACTTCTTAAAATCAATAAAAGAAACCAAAAGAATGCAGGACGATACCCTCAGTGTGCTAAAAGAAATTCCTAGAAATAACAGTGTGCAACCAAGAAATATGTGTCATGCAGTAGTCTTTGCAGATGAGAATAAACAAATGTTCAGACAAATAAAATGGAATACAAATTATTATAAGCATATCCACAGTAAAGGATATTATTCAAAACATTCCTTTCTAAGGCAGAAATAATATGATCCAAGTGAAAGATCTGACACATAAGAATTTAAGAGCAAAGAAAAACATATAGGTAAAACCAAATACAGTCTACATAAAACAATAATAATGTCTCATTATAGAATTTAAACATACAACAAAAATAGAAGGAGTTAGAACCAAATGGAGTTAATGTTCTAAATTCCTTGAACAACCCAGAAAGAAGGTAAATACATTAACTTTACATTTAAAAATAATACACATTGTAATTTCTCCAGTAACGAGCAAATAAAAAAATGGAAACAGATCCCAAAACTTTCAAAGCAGTCAAGGGGAAAACCTAGAACAATAAAAAATAATGAAACTATGGTTTCCACTTCCAGGAAGATGGAGTAGATACATTTTTCCTATTCCTTCCCAAACCCTTAACTTTATATGTAAAATAAACATGAGAGACTTTGAAAGATGTACAAAATAAAGTAGACCAGTCACAAACCTCTACATCTGAGAAACAACATAATAGTAAGACCCTGGGACAAAGTGGGTGTCATTTGGATTTTTTTTTTTTTTTTTGGTTTGGAATTTTGTTTTGCTTTGTGTTTGTTTGCCTTATATATCCTGGTCTTAAAGCTGAAGAAGCCTAGAAACACCAATTGGCCCACATGAAAAAGCTCTGAAAAATCTGCTCTCTTTAGCAAAAGGACAAGAAAGGGACACCCTAATAAGACTCAATACCAGACTGGGGTGCCTGGGTGGCTCAGTGGGTTAAGCCTCTGCCTTCGGCTCAGGTCATGATCCCAGCATCCTGGGACCGAACCCCGCATTGGGCTCTCTGCTCAGCAGGGAGCCTGCTTCCCCCTCTCCCTGCCTGCCTCTCTGCCTACTTGTGATATCTCTCTCTCTCTCTCTCTCTCTGTCAAATTAAAAAAAAAAAAATGGACTCAATACCAGACAAGCATGACAGAAAAAACTGTGACCTCCACCCCACCTTTGGCCCCAACAAAGGCCAAAAGGTGAGCCTACACCTCCAACCTTAGTAAGACTATGGTAAGGCACTAAAACACTCCCATTAAAGTGGTTCCAGATAAGATCAAATAGGGAGCTGTGTCCCTCATCCCCAGCCAGTAGTGAGTACCCCAACCCTAGCTGTGGTGGTAGAAATTATATGGGGAGCCTGGATGTCTACCGCCATCCAGTAATAAAAAAGTGCTTCTCCCACTCCCCATTAAGGTGGTATCACAGGAGGCCTAGTAAAGAGCAACAAATTTCACCAAACCCATGGTAATGAGGCCATTACCACATGGTGTCACTGGGACCACAGAGGGAACCAGAACTCCCAAAGCAAATAGTACTAACAAGAACACCACCACCATTCAGGTGTCAACAAAAGCAAACTGGGAAACCTGGCTTTGACCTCCACCTAGCAAGAACAAGGCAGCAACCACACTTCATCAGACAAAGAAGTTAAAAGGAAGCTAGCTGATCTAGAGTCTCATTAAATCTTGTAAAACCATCCAGATTTCAATAACAATATCTTGTCATAAGAACCAGAACAATCTCAAACTAAATAAAAAGATCATCAATAGATGCCAACACCAAGAGAGAGAAATTATCTGACAAAGACCTTAAAGCAGCCATCACAGAAATGCTTCAATGAAAAATTATAAACACACTTGAAACAAAAGAAAAATCAGAAGGCCTCAGCAAAGAAATAGAAAGTCTCATTAAAGATATAAAAGAGAACCAAATGGAAATTTTAGAATTGAAAAAAAAAAATAATCAAAATGAGAACCTCACCATCTGGGCTCAGTGACAAAAGAGAGGGACCAGAGGAAAGAATAACTGAACTAAAAGATAGAAAAACAGAAATTAGCCAACTGAACAACAGAGACAAAACAAATTGAAAAGTTAACAGATTTATGGTTTCCAGTTTCACATTTAAGGAGCTGGGAAGTGCCACTCATCTTAAGACTAGTAAAAAGCTGAACAAACTTCAAAATCAACAACTCTTCTTAGATCCACAAAAGAAGCAAGATCACAGGGCAAACCACCACCCTCAAAATTGGAGACACTGACAGGAGAATACAGAGAAACAGAACTTACCTTGGAAAAATATTATAAGCTGACAACTCCTTGGGAACCAGTGCTATGGTAGACAAAACCAAACTCTAATAGATAAATTGCTGGAGGCTCAGGAATCAAGTCTGAGAGTTAAAATCAACACGGGGACACAGTTATAGCAGGGACCTCCATTTTTATGAGTTTTACCACTACAGCCTTAACTAGTTCTCATAATAAATACTGTAGAAAAATCCCCTCATGATTTCAGCAGGGTAATAGAAGGAATTATTTTGAAATACAGCAGAGCACTCTATTTTTAAGATCTGCCCTCAGGAGAAACGATTTTACAAGACCCAAAACTGCTGGCGTTTTATCAGAGTCTAACTGACCTGGAGGAACTCCAGAAATGTCTAGTCTCCATCTGAAAGAAGAGAATACTCACTCCAGACTACTCAAGCCATCCTGTCCCATCAAAGGAGGGTGGAGAAGCAGGGAAATAACTAAGAAATAATTGCAAAATTCGTGAGTCTGAGGCAAAGACTCACTGAGAGATTGAGACCTAATCATAGGACTAGAGAACACTCCCTCTCCCCTCAATGCATTACTAAAGGTTTATTTAGAGCCTTTCCTTTTACCCACTACATCATGTCCAGCTCTCAAAAAATTACAAAGACAAACAAAACAGCAAAAACACAGTTTGAAGAAACAGAGCAAGAATCAAAACTACAGGGACACCTGGGTGGCTCAGTCAGTTGGGCGTCTGCCTCTGGCTCAGGTCATTATCCTGGGGTCTTGGGATCAAGCCCAGCATCAGACTCCCTGCTCGATGGGGGGCCCGCTTCTCCCTCTCCCTCTGCTCCACTAACAGCTTGTGCTCGCTCTCTCTCACAAATAAATAAAAAATATTTTAAAAAAAGAATCAAAACTACACATGACAGGTATATTGGAAATATTAGACATGGAATTTAAAACAATGGTGATTAATATGCTCCGGGCTCTAATGGATAAAGAAGATGGCAGTGCGTTAGGAGGACTCTCATCTGGGCTCATCTCATGCCACAAACACAACTAGATAACTATCACATCATCCTAAATACAGCAGAAATTGACCAAAAGAGTGACAGAACAAACTTCACAACTAAAAGGAGAGAAGAGGCCACATCGAAGAAGGTAGGAAGTTTGGAAATGTGGTTTAGTGGAGAAAAGGATTATAGGAGCTGAGGAGGGGAAGGAGGCTGAAGAAGCAGCAGAATGAATGACACAAGAAAAAAAAAATAACAGGAAATAATTAAGCTGAACAAAAGACAAAAAGAAGAATTACACAGCACAAGAACAGGAGTACCTGGGTGGCCCAGCTGGTTAAACAACTGACCCTTGGTTTCAGTGCAGGTCATGATCTCATAGTCATGGGATCAAGCCCCACATCAGGCTCTGCGCTCAGCAGGGAGTCTGCTTGAGATTCCCCCTTCCTATGCCCTGCTCTCCCCTCACTTATGCTCTAAGATAAAATCTAAAAGATAAAATAATTAAAAAAACAAGACTTATCAATATGATCCCTACAAGAGACTAACTTCAGACCTGAAAACACATACAGACTAAAAGTAAAGGGATGGAAGAATGTGCCATGCAAATGGAAGGTCGGGGGTGGGGGGAGGCCTGGGTACCAATACATATATCAGACCAAATAGACTTCAAAACAAAGACTATGGCAAAAAACAAAGAAGGACACTTGTGATGAGCACTAGGTATTGTATGTAAGTGATGAGTCCCTAAATTCTATGCCCGAAACTATTATTACACTTTATGTTTACTAACTTAAATTTAAATAAAAATTTGGAGAATTCAAAACAAAAGGGCAATACATAATAAAGGGATCAATCTAACATGATGATATAACTGAAAGTACCTACCCACCCAACATAGAAGAACCTAAATACAAAAAACAAATATTAGCAGACATAAAGATAGAAACTGATAGTAATATAACATTAAGTGCTTTAACACTCCACTTAACATCAGTGGAGAGATCATCCAGACAGAAAAAAATCAATGAGGAAACAGTGGTTTTGAATAAATATTCAAATGAATAGGTCAGATGTACCTAAAAGACATACACAGAATATTCCACCCAAAAACAGCAGAGTTCACATTTTTTTCAAGCACCTGGAACAATCTCCAGGACAGATCATACAGTAGGCCACAAAACAATTTTCCATAAATTTGAGAAGATCGAAATCATATCAATCATCTTTTCTGACCACAATGCTATGGAATTAGCAATCAATTACAAGGAAAAACATCTGGAAAGAACACAAAAACAGTGAAACTAAACTACATGTTACCAAACAACAAATTGATTAATAAAGAAGTCAAAGGAGAAAAAGTATTAAAAAAAAAATAAAGAAATCAAGAGCAAATTGAAAAAATACATGAAGACAAATAAAAATGAAAACAACAGTCCAGGAATTTGAGGGAAAATGCTGGAAAAGTAGGGGAACCTTGTTTCATCTTGTCCCTTGAATTCAGCTGCATATCAATCAACTCATTCTGAACACCTGTGAATTCAACCTAAGATCTAAGAAAAGAATCACTGCAATTTTACAAATAAAAAAGCAACCACTTTTTGCAAGGTAAGAGGTGCAGATAAGTGAATCTGAAGGGATATACTGGAAGATAAACCATGGGGATTAGAAGTCTTCACAATATGACTACCAAAAAGTAATACAGCAGCTGGGCACAAAATCAGAACTTTTAGAATTCTGCTTCAGTAAGGGACATTCCTGTCTAAAAGGTATTCAGGTGGCAAAGCAGGGCAGAATCCCAGGTGGGACAGTGTGGTCTCAGGATCCACAGGGTCACAAAAAGAACAGAGATGACTGAGTGTAGTGAGTTCCCAAGCACTGGAGCAAAGAAGCCAGCTACAATCAGGGAACGGGCCTCAGCTCCAGGCTGCCATAAACCACAAACCCCAGCACAATTGGGCAACTACTCTCCAAGCAGGGAGACCCAACAAGTGGCAGAACCACAGGAAGAATCTCCTCCTTCCCCCAGGGAGGAGCCATGTGGGTGCACATTGCAGGAGTCTGCAGAGTTTGGCCCCACACAAGAATGACTGACTGCTTTTCCCTGAGGGTGCAAATGAAGAGTAGGGGAGAGGGGTGGTCACGATTTTTCAGCTCTGGAGCTGGAGATCAGAACACCACCATTTTTACTTCCATCCTCTAAAGTGACATGGGAAGTCTTCAGGGAACAAAACCACATATAGCAACCTGAAGCAGCTTACCCTGAGCTGAACTCCCTGTCAAAGTCAGTGCAACTCCTCCTAGGTAGATGCACCTGAGAATCAGCGCAACAGGCCCCTTCCCCAGAAGACCAGCAGGAACATCAGGCTAATACCAAGTTTACAGATCACACAGAACTGAAAAACTCCAGCATAAGGTGAAAATAGTATAGAATTCAAGTTTTTTCTCATGATTCTTTAGTCTTTCAGTTTAGAATTATTTTTTCTTTTTTCCTTTCAACTAGTTTACTGCATGAACTTTAAGTCTTTTTTTAATTTTAATTTTTACATTTACATTTTATAAATATATTCATTTTGGCTTCTTTTCACTGTATTCAATTTTGTTTTGTGTACATATGTATATGTGTGTGTGTGTATATACATATACACACACAAACACACACACACACATATATACACACATACAAACACACACACACATAAAAGGTTTTCTTTCTTTACAATTTTGGGATCTAGTATCTTCTAACAGACCAAAATGCACCTATAAGGACGCTGAGGAAAAGAGAGAAAAACAATGACTGGATCATGAGGGAAGGCTTCTAGAAATCAGTGATACCATAAAGCAAAATGGTATTAGAATAATTGGGAGTCCCAGAGGAAGAGGAAAGAGAAAGAGGGACAGAAGATACATGTAAGCAAACCATAGCTGAGAACTTCCCTAATGCAGAGAATGAAACACACATTCAAGTCCAGAAGGCACAGAGAATCCCCATCAAAATCAATAAAAATAGATCAACACACAGACTTATAATAGTGAAGCTTGCAAATTTCAGAGCTTAAGAGAAAATCCTGAAACCAGCTAGAGACAGGAGGCCCTTAACCAGAGGTCCAATATTACTCTGACAAGAGACCTATTCACAGAGACCTGGTAAGCCGGAAAGGACTGGCATGATATATTCAAGGCACTAAATGAGAAAAACATGCAGCCAAGAATGCTTTATCCAGCAAGACTGTCATTCAGAATGGAAGGAGAGAAAAAAGGGCTTCCAGGACAAATAGAAACTAAAAGAATTTGTGATCACTAAACCAGCCCTATGAGAATATTAAACAGGATTCTGTAAGCAAAGAGAGAGCCCAAAAGTAACATAGACCAGAAAGGAACAGAAATCATGAGAGACTCTGGACTCCAGGAAACAAACTGAGGTTTACAGAAGGGGTGGGAATGGGGTATGGGATAGCCAGGCCATGTGTATTAATTAAGGAGGTGATGTGTTGTGGTGAGCACTGAGTGTCACACACAACTAATGAATTCATTCTCATGATTCTTGTTCTTTTATTTTTTTTTAATACTAACCAGTTTAACTAGATATTTAATACGACATATTCCAAAATAACTTTATAACTTGAAATTTTTCATACTTACACCTTTGTTTCTTTTTTTTTAAAGTTTGTTTTTAAGATTTTATTTATTCATTTGACAGACAGAAATCACAAGTAGGCAGAGAGACAGACAGAGAGGGAGAAGCAGGCTCCCTGCCAACTGGAGAGCCCGATGTGGGGCTCGATCCCAGGACCTCAGGATCATGATCTGAGCCAAAGGCAGAGGCTTAACCCACTGAGCCACCCAGGGGCCCCTACCTTTGTTTCTTTTTTTTAATAGATAGATAGACAGATGAATCAAGGTAGTCCTTTTTCCCCATTCAATACTATATCTATCTATCTATCTATCTATCTATATATGGATATATATATATATATATATATGGATATAGATAGATAGATAGATAGATATATCAGTTCTAATTTCCCTGTACCTCTAAAAAGTTGAGTCCTTTAACAAAGATAACAAGATACACCCAGGAAGACTGGAAATAACCTTCCTCACCCACATCGAGGGTTTTTAACCACCTTTCTGTCTTATTCTTTGTCAGTGTTTCTGTGTGTTTGTTTTTGTTTTTGTACTTTATAAATCTTATTCTTTTTTGGCTGGGTTTTTCTTTTCTCTCTCTCTTTTTTTTTTTTCTCTTTTTTCTATTTTCTTTCTTTTTGATGGTGACATCCGATTCCTCCAAAAATATCCACGGTGCACCTTGCCTATATCATGGTTGATATTTTCAGCTATACATCCCTTCAACCACCTCTCACCAAAATGACTAGGAGAAGGAACACCCAACAGAAGAAAAATTCAGAGACTGTGACCTCTGCCACAGAACTATTGGATATGGACATAAACAATATGTTGGAAATTGAATTCAGGGTAACAATTATCCAGACAGTGGCTAGGTTGGAGAAAACCATTAGCGGCAACATAGAATCTCTAAAGGCAGAAGTGAGAGCTGATCTGGCAGAACTTAAAAATGCTATCAATGAGATCCAATCTAATCTAAATACTCTAACTAGGGTAAATGAAGTAGAAGATTGAATTAGTGATCTAGAAGACAAACTGATAGAAAAGAAGGATCAGGAGGAGGCCTGAAACAAATAGCTGAGAAGCCATGAAAACAGAATTAGGGAAATAATTGATGCCATGAAACATTCCAATGTCAGAATTATAGAGAATCCCTAAGGGTGGAGAGAGAGAGAGAGAGAACTAGAAAATACAGTTGAACAAATCTGGATGAAAATTTCCCTAATCTGGGGAATGGAACAAGTGTTAGTGTCTAGAGGCAGAGGACATCTCCCAAGATCAATGAGGGTAGAAAAACCTCCAGGCATGTGATTATGAAATTCATGAATTATAAATTCAGAGATGTCTTAAGGGCAACTAGGGGTAAGAGATTCCTTGTGTACAGGGGGAGGACCATCAGAATAAAGTCAGACCTGTCCACAGAAACCCAGCAAGCCAGAAAGGGCTGGCAAGACATATTCAGGGCACTAAATGAGAAGAACACACAGCCAAGAACACTTAATCCATAAAGGCTGACATTCAGAACGGATGGAGAGATAAACAGCTTCCAAGACTGGCAAAGTTTAAAAGATTATATGACCACCAAACTGGCACTACAAAGGGGGTTCTATAAAAGCAGAAAGAACCCAAGAGTGACATCAACAGAAATTTACAGAGACAATCTACAGAAACAAGGACTTCACAGGCAACATGATGACAATAAAAACTTATCTTTCAAAAATCACTCTCAATGTGAATGGCCTAAATGTGCCCATAAAATGGTACAGGATTGCAGACTGGATAAAACAACAGGACCCATCCATATGCTGTCTACAAAAGACGTGTTTTGAACCTAAAGATACATCCAGACTGAAAGTGAAGGGATGGAGAACCATATTTTGTGCCAACAGACCTCAAAAGAAAGCTAGGGTAGTGATTCTCATATCAGATAAATTAAATTTTAAGCGAAGACTGTAGTCAAAGATACAGAAGGATACTACATCATTCATAAAGGGTCTATCCACCAAGAAGATCTAACAATTATAAATATTTATGCCCCCAACATGGGAGCAGCCAACTACATAAGCCAACTGTAAATCAAAATAAAAAATCAAATTGGTAAGAATACATTAGTTGTAGGGGATCTTAACACACCACTCTCAGCAACAGACAGATCACCTAAGCAGAAAATCAACAATGAAACAAGAGCTTTGAATGAAACTTTGGACCAGATGGACCCCATAGATATATACAGAACATTCCACCCTAAAACAACAGAATATTCATTTTTCTTGAGCACACATGAAACTTTCTCCAGAATAGCCTACATACTGGGTCACAAATTGGGTCTAAACCAATACCAAAAGATTGAGATTTTTCCCTGCATATTCTCAGACCATAATGCTTTGAAATTGGAACTCAATCAGAAGAAAAAGTTTGGACAGAATTCAAACACTTGGAAGCTAAAGATCATCCTGCTCAAAAATGTTTGGATCAACCAGGAAATCAAAGAACTTAAACAATTCATGGAAACCAATGAGAATAAAGACACATGAGTCCAAAACCTATGGGATACAACAAAGGCAGTCCTAAGGGGGAAATACATACCCATCCAAGCCTCACTCAAAAAAGCTGAAAAATCCTGAATACACAAACTCTCTTTACACCTTAAAGAACTGGAGAATTAACAACAAATTAAACCAACCCCACACACAGGGAAGTAATTAATTTCAGAGCAGAGATCAAGGAATTAGAAAAGAGATACAATGAAACACATCGACAAAACTGGTTCTTTGAAAGAATTAATAAGATCAATAAACCACTGGCCAAACTAATCCAAAAGAAAAGAGAAAGGACTCAAATTAATAAAATTATGAATGAAAGGGAAGAGGTCACAACTAATACCAAGGAAATAGAAACAATCATTAGAAATTATTATCAACAGTTACATGCCATTAAGTTAAGCAACCTAGAACTGGATGCATTCCTAGAAACAAAAACTTCCAAGACTAAAACTGACAACCTGAACAGACCAATATCTAGTAACGACATTGAAGCAGTGATCAAAAACCTCCCAAAAAACAAGACTCCAGGACCTGATGGATTCCCTGAGGACTTCTATCGAACATTTAAAGAAGATAATACCTATTCTCCTGAAGCTGTTTCAAACAGTAGAAACATAAGGAAAACTTCCAGACTCTTTCTATGAAGCCAGCATTACCTTGATCCCCAAATAAGGCAAAGACCCCAACAAAAAGGAGAATTTCAGACCAGTATCCGAGATGAATACGGATGCCAAGACTCTCAACAAGATCCTAGCTAATAGGATCCAACAGTACATTAAAAAGATTATCTACCATGACCAGGTGGGATTTATCCCTGGGACACATGGGTGGTTCAACATTTGCAAATCAATCAGTGGGATAAAACAAATCAATAAGAGAAGAGAAAAGAACCACACGGTCCTTTCAATTGATGCAGAAAAAACATCTGACAAAATACAAAATCCTTTCCTGATTAAAACTTTTCAAAGTATAGGGATAGAGGGAACATTCCTCAACTTCATAAAATCCATCTATGAAAAACCACAACGAACATCATTCTCAATGGGAAAAAGCTGAAAGTCTTCCCATTGAGATCAGGAACACAACAGGGTTGCCTACTCTCACTGTTGTTCAACATAGTAGTAGAAGTCCTAGCAACAGCAATCAGACAACAAATAGAAATAAAAGGTATTCAAATTAGCAAAGAAGTCAAACTCTCTCTCTTTGCAGATGACATGATACTTTATATGGGAAACCCAAAAGACTCTACCCCTGAATTACTAGAACTCATACAACAATTCAGTTATGTGGCAGGATACAAAATCAATGCACAGAAATTAGTTGCTTTCTTATACACTAACAATGAAACTATAGAAAGGGAAATTAGAGAATCGATTCCATTTACTATAGCACCAAAAACCATAAGATACCTTGGAATAAACCTAACCAAAGAGGTAAAGAATCTATACTCGAGGACCTACAGAACACTCATGGAAAAAACTGAAGACACAAAAAGATGGGAAAACATTCCATGTTCATGGAGCAGAAGAATAAACATGGTTAAAATGTCTCTACTGCCCAGAGCAATCTATACTTTCAACTGCCATCCCGATCAAAATACTACCGGCATTTTTCAAAGTGCTAGAACAGACAATCCTTAGATTTGTATGGAACCACAAAAGTCTCTGAATCACTAAGGAAATGCTGAAAAAGAAAAACAAAGCTGGGGACTCACATTGCCTGATTTCAAGCTATATTACAAAGCTGTGATCACCAAGACAGCATGGTACTGGCACAAAAACCGATGCATTGACAAATGGGACAGGATAGAGAGCCAAGATATGGACCTGCAACTCTATGGTCAAGTAATCTTCAAAAAAGCAGGAAAAAAAAATATCCAGTGGAAAAAAGACCGTCTTTTCAATAAATGGTGCTGGGCAAGTTGGACAGCTATGTATAGAAGAACGAAACTTGACCATTCTCTTACACCATACACAAAGATAAACTCGAAATGGATTAGAAGACCTCAATGTGAGATAGGAGTCCACCAAAGTCCTAGAGGAGAACATAGGTAATAAACTCTTCAACATCGGCCACAGCAACTTCTTTCAAGACATGTCTCCAAAGGCAAAGGAAACAAAAGCAAAAATGAACTTTGGGGACTTCATCAAGATCAGAAGCTTCTGCACAGCAAAGGAAACAGTCAACAAAACAAAGAGGCAACCCACAGAATGGGAGAAGAGATTTGCAAATGACACTACAGACAAAGGGTTCATATCTAGGATCTATAAAGAACTCCTCAAACTCAACACACACAAAACAGATAATCACATCAAAAAATGGGCAGAAGACATGAACAAGCACTTCTCCAGTGAAGACATACAAATGGCTAGCAGACACATGAAAAAATATTATCATCATTAGCCAACAGAGAGATTCAAATCAAAACCACATTGAGATACCACCTTACACCAGTCAGAATGGCAAAAATTGACAAGACAGGAAACAAGAGAGGTTGTGGAGAAAGGGGAACCCTCCTACACTGTTGGTAGGAATGCAAGTTGGTGCATCCACTTTGGAAAATAGTGTGGAGATTCCTCAAAAAATTAAAAATAGAGCTACCCTATGACCCTGTGGTTGCACTACAGGGTATTTACTCCAAAAATACAGATGTAGTGAAAAGAAGGGCCATAGGTACCCCAATGGTCATAGCAGCAATGTCCACAATAGTCAAACTGTGGAAAACCCAAGACTTCAACAGATGAATGGATAAATAAGATGTGGTCCATATATACAATGGAATATTACTCAGCCATCAGACAGGTTGAATACCCAACTTTTGTATCAACATGGACAGGACTGGAGGAGATTATGCTGAGTGAAATAAGAGAAAGTCAACTATCATATGGTTTCACTTACTTGGGGAACAAAAGAAATAACATGGCGGACATTAGGAGAAGGAAAGGAAATGTAAATTGGGGGAAATCAGAGGGGGAGACAAACCATGAGAGACTATGGACTACGAGAAATAAACTGAGGGTTTTGGGGGGGGATGGGTGAGTCTGGTGGTGGGTATTAAGGAAGGCACATATTGCACGGAGCACTGGGTGTTGTACATAAACAATGAACCTTGGAACATTGCATCAAAAACTAATGATGTATTTTATGGTGATAAAATACTAATGATGTATTTTATGGTGACTAACATAACACAATTAAAAAAACAGAAACAAAAGGAAACAATCAAAAAAACTAAAAGGCAACCTATGTATGGGAGAAAATATTTGCAAATGACATATCCTATAAAGGGCTAGTAGCCAAGATCTACAAAGAACTTATCAAACTCAACACCCAAAAAAACCAAATAATCCAATAAAGAAATGGAAGATAGAACAGATATTTATCCAAAGAAGACCTACAAATGGCCAACAGACACATGAAAAAACACTCTGCATCACTTGGCATCAGGGAAGTACAAATTAAAACCACAATGAGATACCACTTCACACCATTCAGAATGACTAAAATTAACAAGTCAGGAAACAACAAATTTTTGCAAGTATGTGGAGAAAGGGAAACCCTCTTACACTGTTGGTGGAAATACAAACTGGTACCACCATTCCAGAAAACAGTATGGAGGTTCCTCAAGAAGCTAAAAATAGAGCTACCCTATGACCCACAAATTGCACTAGTGGTATTTACCCCAAAGACACAAATGTAGTGATCTGAAGGAGCACCTGCATCCCAATGTTTATAGCAGCAATGTCCACAATAGCCAAACTGTGGGGAGAGCCAAGATGTCTGTGGATGGATCAATGTGCAAAGAAGATGTGGTATATACACACAATGGAATATTAGTAAGCCATCAGAAAGGATGAAATACTACCATTTACAGCGACATGGATGGAACTGGAGGGTATTATGTTACACGGAATATATCAATCAGAGAAAGACAATTATCATGTGGTTTCACTCATATGAAGAATATAAGAAAGAGTACAAAGGATCATAAGGGAAGAATGGGAAAAATGGAATGGGAAGCAATCAGAGAAGGAGACAAACCATGAGACACTCATAACTAGGAGGAAGAATCTGAGGATTGCTGGAGGGGTGGTGGGTAGGAGGATGGGCTAACTGGGTGATGGGAATTAAGGAAGGCCTATGATGCAATGAGCACTGGCTATTCTGTGCAACTGATGAATTACTGAACTCCACATCTGAAACTAATGATGTACTATATTTTGGTTAATTTGAGATAAATTTAAAAAAGAAAAAAGAAAAAAAAAAACAGTCCAAAATCTTTGGGACAAAAGCAGTTCTATGAGGTAAGTTTATAGGTATAACCAGCCTACCTCAAGAAACAAACAAACAAAATCAGAGCACCTGGCTGGCTCAGTCAGTTGAGAGTCCAAATCATGGTTTCAGCTCAAGTCATGATCTCAGGGTCGTGGGACTGAGCCCAATGTTGGGGTCCACTCCTAGCACAGAGTCTGCTTGGGATTCTCTCTTTCCCTCTCCTCTGCCCTACCCCCACTTGCACTCTCTCCTTCTAAAATAAATAAATTTTTAAAAAAATAAATCTCAAGTAAACAACCTAGCTTAACACCCAAAGGAGCTGGAAAGAAAGTGCAAAGCCTATAGCCAGTAGAAGGATATAATAAAAACTAAAGCAGAAATAATGAAACAAAATCTTAAAAAATATATATATAGAAATCTCAATGGAACCAAAGCTAGTTTTTTTTTAAAGAAATGATATTGACAAACTTTAGCCAGACTCCAAGAAAAAAAAAAAAATAAAGGACTCAAATAAATAAAACCAGAAATAAAAGAATAGAAATAACAACGAACAGGAACTACAATAGATTGTAAGAGAATATTATGAAAAATTATATGCCAACAAATTGGACAACCTAAAAGATGCTGATAAATTATTTTTTAAAAAAATCTTCACAAACTTAATCAGGAAGAAATAGAAATTTTGAACATGCTGAATATTAGCGATGAAATTGAATTAGTAATAAAAAAACTCCCAACAAACAAAAGTCCAGGCTCCACAGGTTAATCTGCCAAATATTTAAGGATCAGTTAATACCCATTCTCAAACCATTCCAAAAAATAGAAAAGGAAAATTTCCAAATTCTTTCTATGAGACTAGCATTACCCTGATAATAAAACCTAATAAAGACACCACACACACAAAAAAGATAACTGCAGGCCAGTATCTCTGATGAACACAGATGTAAAAATCCTCAACAAAATATTAGCAAACCAAATCCAACAAGACATTTAAAAAATCATTCACATTGATCAAGTGGGATTTATTCTTGGTATGCAAAGGTAGTTCAATATTTGCAAATCAATCAACATGATTACACCACATCAACAAGAGAAAGGATAAAAACTTTATCACCACTTCTATAGATGCAGAAAAGCATTTGACAAAGTACAACAGCCATTTGTGATAAAAACCCTCAACAAAGTAGGCTTAGAGGGAACATTATCTCAACATCATAAAGGCGATATATGAAAAATCCACAGCAAACATCATACTCAAAGGTGAAAACCTGAAAACTTTTCCTCTAAGATCAGAAACAAGACAAGTATGTCCACTCACTACTTTTATTCAGAGTAGTCCTAGAAGCCCTAGCCACAGCAAGCAGACAATAAGAAATATGAAGCATCCAAATTGGTCGGAAAGAAGTGAAACGTTCACTATTTGCAGATGACATGATACCACAGACAGAAAATCCTGAAGACTTCACCAAAAAACTACTAGAAAGGATATATTAATTCAGTAAAGACACAGGATAAAAAATATACAGAAATCTGCTGCATTTCCATACACTAATAATATTAATAGCAGAAAGAGAATTAAGAAAGCAAACCTATTTATAATTGCACCAAAAAGAATAAAATACCAAAGAATAACCAAGGAGAAGGAGGTGAAAGACCTGTACCCAAAAACCATAAGACATTGATGAAAGAAACTGAAGAGGATACAAACAAAAGACATTCCATGCTCCTGGACTAAAATAATTAATATTATTAAAACATCCATGCTACCCCAAGCTATCTATATATTCAATGTAATCCCTATCAAAATACCAATAGTATTTTTAACAGAACCAGAACAAGCAATTCTAAAATTTGAATGAAACTACAAAAGACCCTGAAGAGCCAAAGCAATCTTGAAAAAGAACAACGAACCTGGAGGTATCACAATCCCAGATCTCAAGATACACTACAAAACTGTAGTAATCAAAATAGTATGGTACTGGCATAAAAAAAGACACATAGATCAATGGGACATAATAGCCCAGAAATAAACCCACACACATATAATCAACATACACCAAAGGAGACAAGAATATAATAATGGGAAAAAGTCTCTTCAATAAATGGTGCTGGGAAAACTGAACAGCAACATTTAAAAGAATGAAATTAGACAACTTTCTTACACCATACGCAGAAATAGACTCAAATGGGTTAAATACCTAAACGTGAGACTTGAAACCATAAAATTCCTAAGTAAAAACACGGGCAGTAACCTCTTGGACATTGTCCTCAGCAATGTTTTTTTTTTAAATTTTTTTATTATGTTTTTAAATTAGTTTCAAAGGTAGAATTTAGTGATCCATCAGTTGCATATAAAACCCAGTGCTCAATACATCAAGTGATCTCCTTAATGCCCATGCCTTCTCCCATCCCACCCCTCCCCTCCAGGAACCCTCAGTTTGTTTCCTAGAGTTCAGCATCTTATGGTTTGCTTCCCTCTCAATTTTCATCTTATTTTTCCTTCCCTTCCCCTATGTTCATCTGTTTTATTTCTTAAATTCCATGTATGCATGAAATCATACAGTACTTGTCTTTTTCTGACTGACTTATTTCACTTGGCATAATACCCTCTAGTTCCATCCACATCATCTCAGCAACATATTTATGCATATATCTCCTTAGGCAAGGGAAGCAACAGCAAAAATAAACTATTGGAACTACACCCAAATAAAAAGGTTTTGCACAGCAAAGGAAACAATCAATAAAACAAAAAGGCAACCTATTGAATGGGAGACGATATCTGCCAATGACATGTCCAGTAAGGGGTTAATATCTAAAATATAAAAGAATTTACACAGCTCAACATGGAAAAAAAATCCAATTAAATAATGAGCAGAGGACCTGAGGCACCTGGGTGGCTCAGTCAATGAAGCATCTGACTATTAGTTTCAGCTCAGGTCATGATCTCAGGATCCTGAGATTGAGATCCAAGTTGGGTTCAGTGCTCAGTGTGGAGTCTGCTTGAGATTCTTTCCCTCTCCTTCTCCCTCCCCCTCTGCTCCTCCTCCCCCTACTCATTCTCTCAAATAAATAAAATCTTTTTTAAAAATGAGCACAAGACCTGAATACACATTTTTCTGAAAAAGACATACAGATGACCAACAGACACTTGAAAAGATGCTCAACATCACTAATCATCAGGGAAATGCAAATCAAAACCACAACAAGGTTTTACCTCACACCTGTCAGAGAATGGCTAGAATCAAAAAGACAACAAATAACAAGGGTTGGCAAGGATGTGGAGAAAAGGGAACTCTCATGCACTGTTGCCAAGAATGTAAATTGGTGCAACCACTGTGGAAAACAGTATAGATATTCCATCGAAAATTAAAGATAGCATTACCATAAAATCCAGCAATTCCTCTTCTGGATATATACTCAAAGAAAACAAAAAGACTAATTCAAAAAGATATATGTACCCCTATGTTTGTTGTAGCATTGTTTACAATAGCCAAGATATGGAATTAACCCAAGTGACCATCAATAGATGAATGGATAAAGAGGATATGGGATATATACACACACACACACACACACACACACACACACACATACATACATAATGGAATATTACTCAGCCATATAAAAAAGAATGAGATCTTGCCATGTTTGACAACATGGATGAAACTAGAGGGTAGTATACTAAATGAAATAGAGTGAGACACAGAAAGACAAATACCATATGATTTCACATATATATGTAGAATCCGAAAAGCAAAACAAACAAAAAACAGACTGTTAAATACAGATAACAAACTCAATGGCTGCTAGAGGGAAGGTGGGTGAAGGGAGATGGGTAAAATAAAGGTGATTAAGAAGTACAAACTTCCATTTATAAATAAGTAAATCATGGAGATAAAAAGAATAGCATAGAAAATATAGTCAATTATATTGTAGTAATGTTTGGGGACTACACTTTGGGGACTACACTTACAGTGAACACTGAGTAATGTATAGAATTATTGAATCATTGCATTGTACATCTGAAATATAATACTGTATATTAATTATACTTTGATAAAAAATAAAAATAGAAACATACGGTATGTACAGCAAGACAGAATTTAACCAGAGAATTGGAATTTGAAAACCCAACTTTTGTAGCAACATGGACGGGACTGGAAGAGATTATGCTGAGTGAAATAAGTCAAGCAGAGAGAGTCAATTATCATATGGATTCACTTATTTGTGGAGCATAACAAATAGCATGGAGGACATGGGGAGTTAGGAGAAGGGAGTTGGGGGAAATTGGAAGGGGAGGTGAACAATGAGACTATGGACTCTGAAAAACAATCTGAAGGGTTTGAAGAGGTGGGGGGTGGGAGGTTGGGGGAACCAGATGGTGGGTATTAGAGAGGGCACGGATTGCATGGAGCACTAGGTGTGGTACAAAAACAATGAATACTGTTATGCTGAAAATAAATTAAAAAAAATGATTAAAAACAAACAAAAAAATAATAATAAAATGGCTATTTTAGAAGGAAAAAAATATGATTAATCCAAAATAAAGAATTCTGTAGGTAGGTTTAAAAGCAAATTAGACAAAGAAGATGTGGTACATATATACAATGGAATATTATTCAGCTATCAGAAACAATGAACATCCACCATTTACATCAACATGGATGGAACAGGAGGGGATTATGTTAAGTGAGGTAAGTCAAGTAGAGAAAGACAATGATCATATGGTTTCACTCATATATGGAACATAAGCAGTAGCACAAAGGACCAAAGAGGAAGGGAGGGAAATCCAAATGGGGAGAAATCAGAGAGGGAGATGAACTACAAGAGACTATGGGCCCCAGAAAACAACCTGAGGGTTTCACTGGTTGGGGAAGGTGGTTAACAGGGTGATCGGTACTGAGAAGGGCACATGTTGTGATGAGCACTGGGTGTTTTACTTAGCTAATGAATCACTGAACACAACATCAAAAACTAATTATGTACTATACAGTGGCTAACTGAACATAATAGAAAAAAACTAAATAAATAAAAGCAAATTAGACACAGAAGAAGGCAGGATTATGAAACAGGTCGATAGATCTCCAAAATGAACAGAGAAAAAAAGAATAAGAGATACATATAGGACATAATAAATGAATACAACTTAAATGTTACATAAATGTAACTTAAATGAATACATTTCAGTGCATGAGTCTGCAGAATCTCACAAGAATTGGTTACTTACTGCCAGTAAATTATTTCCAGTTTTATATGATAAGATTAAATATCCATTCATCCTAATATCTATTTGACTACTAGGTACATAGCAATATGCTAGACACTGAGTTACATAGATATTTAATGGACAGAGTCCCTGCCTGCAAGACACCCTTAGTCACAGATGACTAATGGTTAAGCCATTCTTAAGAATAAGGAGCTCACTGGAATTCAGGCAAAATATTTGGATTCGAGGTAAGAGGCTCCTCCTTTTGCGTAGAGGAAGTAGTGAAAGTGTCATGGGGACATAGAAAGAATGGCAAATGTAGGGGAAGTTCATTTTGTGATGTCTAGAGTATAGGATATATTAATAATTGTAAGATCAAATGAGCAGGCATAGTTTCACAGGAACTAGATAATTATTCGTCATATGCAAAAGAGGATGTTTTTAAGAGAAAAGTGACAAATATCACAAAATCCGTATGATGCTCTGAAAGGTGCACAGTGTTTCATAAGTGTATTATGCCTTCCAAGTGCCTTAAACAAGTTTAAAAACTATTCAGTAAGATAGTCTTAATTGACATTCAAGATTCTTTATAATCTGATCCATTCTTTTCCGGTCTCACCTACTGAGTTCTCTAACCAAGACATACCAATCAATGTTTCAAATAGAAACTTTGACAGTTCTAGGGCTTGCACAAGACATTTCTTCTGCCTACATTCTCCCTTCCAATTCACTGTCTAGTAAAGCTTTAATCATCAAAGATTTAGTTCAACAAACAATTTTCCCTAATGCCTTTCCAAATGTCTTGCTCCAGGATCACTCACTTCCTCTATAGTGTTCCAGTGTATTCAGTCATTCATGAAATAGTTGAGTGTCCTGTGTGCCATGTACTGTTCTAGGCACTTGGAATGCATCAATAAACAAAAAGAAAACCAGATCCTTGTTTTCTTGGAGTATTGTGTTGAAATTCTAAAGAAGAGGGGAGTGTGGAAAAGTGAAAAGAAGAGCACATGTACAATGAAAAAGTTCCCTAAGTGACTCTATTACACCCCTTCTCCAACTGATCCAAACCAGGTTGAGAATTACAGCACTGGAAAACATTACAACAAAACTACAATGAAAGCCAAAATTTTAAATATAATAAGAGTAATACATAAGACACATTATTGTATTTTCTTATGTAAATTCTTACTTGTCTTTTCCTCTAATTGATTAACTTTATCTCTGGATTCCTCTAGCAGAAATATTAAATCTTTCATTTTATTTTCTTTCTCAGTATTTTGGAGCAATAGCAGTGATACCTAAAATGAAATATTTAAGTAATACATTAGAGATATGAAAAATTACACATGACACCTTAGCAATTACCACCACCTATGATTATTTTATGTGCTTGTTTCTGTGCTTTTCAGCTAATTGTGCAAGGGCATTTAGTATATGCTTGCACAATGTTCATTCAAAAAATGTTTAAACTAATATGATCTACCCAATATTATAAGGTTCATTTTAAGTTAGAACTTAGAAGATATATAATAAAATGTATTGTTTCATTTATTCCATAAATATTATGGAGCACCTCCTCTGTTCCACAAACCAAAGTACTGAATATACAGAGATGAGGGAACTTAAAGAAACACAGAGCCTAGGGAATGTTCCAGAACATTAGGTGGGAAGCAGAGAAGCAGCGGCTGCCTGAGTTCTGCCCACCAATGCACTCCTTCCCGCTCCTCCACACTGACCTCAACATGCTCACTGGCTTTAGAAAATGGTGAAAGAAACAACTTACTATGATGCTTTGGGGGTCAAACCCAATGCCAACCAAGAACTAGAAAAGGCTTACAGGAAACTGGTCTTGAAGTACCATCCTGAGAAGAATCCAAAGGAGGGGGGAAAGTTTAAACAGATTTCTCAAGCTTATGAAGAACTCTCTGATGCAAAGAAAAGGCAAGTATATGACAAAGGAGGAGAGCATACAGTTAAAGAAGGTGGAGCTGGTGGTGGTTTTGGCTCCCCCATGGACATCTTTGATATGATTTTTGTAGGAGGAGGAAGACTGCAGAGAGAAAGAAGAGGTAAAAATGTTGTACATCCACTCTCAGTAATTAGAAGATTTACATAATGGTGCATCAAGAAAACTAGCTCTGCAAAAGAATGTGATTTGTAACAAATGTGAAGGCTGAGGTGGTAAGAAAAGAGTAGAATGTTGTCCTAATTGTGGAGGTACTGGAAAGCAAATAATAATAACAATTTATCACATAGGACCTGGAATGGCTCAGCAAATTCAATCTGTATGCAAGGAGTGCAAGGGCCATGGGTAACAGATCAGTCCTAAAGACAGATGTGAAAGCTGCAATGGAAGGAAGATAGTTTGAGAAAGATTCTAGAAGTTCATACTGACAAAGATTTGAAAGATGGCAAGATAACATTCCATGGTGAAGGACACCAAGAACCAGGACTGCAACAAGGAGATATTATTATTGGTTTAGGTCAGAAGGACCACATTGCTTTTACTCAGCAAGAAGACCTTTTCATGTGCACGGACATATAGCTGATTGAAGCACCCGGCGGCTTTCCAAAGCCAGTATCTATTTTTGACAACTAAACCATCATCATCACCTCTCATCCAGGTCAGATTGTCAGGTATGGAGCTATCAAGTGTGTGCTAAATAAAGGCATGCCAATTTATCATAGACCATATGAGAAGAGTTACCTAATCATCAAATTTAAGGTAAACTTTCCTGAGAATGCCTTTCTCTCTTTGCTGGAAAAACTCCTACTTGAGAAGTAGGAAGAAGAAGAGACTGATGAAATGGACCAGGTAGTTGCTGGACTTAGATCCAAATCAGGAGAGACAGTGCCATTACAATGGGGATGTATATGAGGATGGTGAACATCATCATAGGGGTGGTGTTCAGTATCAGACCTCTTAATGGGGCCAGTGAATAACACTGCTGGCAATTTACATGCTGTAGTGAATGAGTGATGGAGTATAATCATAGCTCACTGCTTGCTTTTGCTTTTGCTTTTGTTTTAATATTCAACCATAGTAGTGTTTTAAAAGTTAAATGAAGAATAAATTCAAATATAAAAGTTCTGACTTTGCCCTGTATATGAGGACTTCAATGTGCAAGAAAAGTTTAATACTTGTAAAAACTGTTTTTTTAAAAATTCTCACTAACATTTGTTAGGCCATACCTTGTAACAGATTTCAGCTCTATATATATGAAACAGCTCAAACTGAAATGTTAGGTGTGTGTATTGACTTCAGTATATGACCCTTAATTGTTGAGCTATGAAGTTAAAATTTGTATTTAATTGACAATCAAAGAACGTAATTTGTAGAGAAGTGTTGGTCTGTAGTTAAGTGGGATTCATCATGATGCCTCTGCATTTATTCTATTGTCTCAACTGTTTACTTGAAGATGGTCTGCACTTGTAGAACTGCATTCTCTTCTTCTGTGCCATCTTTTTTTTTTAAATACATATATCAGTCCTGATTACACTTTTTTCCTTCTCTTTGGACTATGATAAGCTTCAGAGAAGTGACTTTAGGAGAAGGGTAACTTAGAGTGGAGAGACATTTATGTGGAGAAGTTAATTTGCATGTATGAGACAGGAAAGTGTTTTTTAAGTTATATTACAGGCTTACTTTAAACCATTTAACTTATGCTCTGAAGTAACTAATTTAATGTTGTAGTATAGCAAATTATGATGAATAGCTTTAATTTTATGTTTAAAAGTCATGTTCATAAGCTTGGGGCGCCTGGGTGGCTCAGTGGGTTAAGCCGCTGCCTTCTGCTCAGGTCATGATCTCAGGGTCATGGGATCAAGTCCCGCATCGGGCTCTCTGCTCAGCAGGGAGCCTGCTTCCCTCTCTCTCTCTCTCTCTCTCTCCCTCTCTCTCTGCCTCCCTCTCTGTCTACTTGTGATCTCTCTCTGTCAAATAAATAAATCTTTAAAAAAAAAAAGTCACGTTCATAAGCTTAAATAAAACAACAACAACAAAAACCCCTCAGAACCTAGACCAGGAGACAAACAACTATACTTGAATATTATTAGTTATAGGACAAAAATTTATGAATCAGGAAAACAATTACCTCGGTCTTAGGGGATGTAATAAAAATTAATCCTTCTCAGAGTACTGCATTGAGTCTTGATAGTCAAGTAGAAATTAATCAGGCAAACCCAGAAAAATGAACATTTTAACTTGTGTAAGAACACAAAGGATCAAGAGATCATGCCGCATTTAGAGAAGTGAAAATATTCAGATGATTAGAATATAGAGTCCAAGGGCACCTGGGTGGCTCAGTTGTTAAGAACCTTCCTTCAGCTCAGGGCATGATACCAGGGTACTAGGACAGAGCCCCGTTATCGGGCTCCCTGTTCAGCACGAAGCCTTCTCCCTCTCCCACTCCCCCTGCTTGTGTTCCCTCTCTGTGTCTCCCTCTGTCAAATAAATAAATAAAATCTTTAAAAAAATAATAAGAAGAAGAATATAGAATCCATGTGAAGAAAAAAGACAAAAAGACAAGCTGAAGACTTCCAGATTCAAGATGGCAGAAAGACCTCACTGCCCTATTTTCATCTGCCCATGTACCCAGAACCCAACAAGTTTTTTAGCACTTCCCTCTACTTTTGTGTTCTTTATAATACACACAATTTTAACTTTTAAAAACACCTTCTTTCAGAAACTAGTTTAAAATTTCAGCTAAAATATAGAAAACTGTTAACTCATTTAAAAGATCGAAACGTAACATATAAATTTAACCAGAACTTAAAGAAAACCCTATCTTCTCTGTACTTTCAATTAACTTTTTAAGTAGACAATCTTGTTATCTATCATTACAAAGTATCCTGTGCCAAATCAAAGAAGAAAAACTCTGAAAAAATAGGGGGGAAATAGAAGAGGATTCCTTTCGATGAATCGTTTTCCATTGGAAAGCACAGGACTTCAAACTGATAAATTTGTCACAGTAATAACCTGGTATTCTTGTGAATAACAAACAACACAGACTCATTATTTTCAAATTTTCCACTATATGACAAATAGAAGGGAAAGAACATTTTAGTTCCCCATCAATGGTGTCATGAATAGTAAGTGCATTTCAAAATAGACTGCAAAATGTGGATTAAGTTGTCAATGATCATCTTTACATTTTATAAGGTTTTTATCTGAACAAAAGTTATTTATTTTTGCAACAATGACCTATTTAAATACTGTAGAAAATTCATTGATTTTTTTTTAAATTCTGGTATTAAGTGCATGCCTGTTTGAATCAGTGGAAATTAATTCTGCTAGGCAAAAGGCTGTATGTTTGATATGTAAAATACTAAAATTCTCTTATAGAAATTTATCATGCAGTCAGCAAGTAGATTTCTTTTGTATTTTATGAGTTAATAAACATTAAAAAATACAAAACTGATTTTTAAAAAATACCTGCTTTTCCTTGTCATTTACTTCCTTCTTGTATTCCTCTTCAAGGTGCTGTATTTTTTCATAATCTTCTTTTACTTTAAAAATAAAGCAACTATACTTTAATAATTTAATATAATTATATAAAAACAAAATTTAAAGCTTCTGGTATTTTAGCTCACCTCCTTATTTATCTAGATACTAAGCCTCAAAGGTTTCTAACAAATTTAACTGCTATTTTCTTGCTACTAACTTTCTTTTGAGTAAAGTAGTGAATTTTTAAAACATCAAAGTAGAATAAAATTCTGTACTTTTTACAATAGTACATATGTAAGAGTTTATTCCTTATAACACGCTAATCTGAAATAACGCATTTTAAATGTATATATATAGTTGACCCTTAAACATTAGGGGTGCTGACCCCTACCATAGCTGAAAATTCACGTGCAACTTTTGACTCCCCAAAAACTAAACTAATAGCCTACTGCTAACCAGAAGTCTTACCTGTAACATAAAGTTGCTTAACACACATTTTGAACATCATACATATTATAAGCTATACTCTTACAATAAAGTTAGAAAAAAGAAAGTTTTTATTAAGATTTTTACTTATTTATTTGACAGACAGAGATCACAAGTAGGCAGAGAGGCAGTCAGAGAGAGAGGAAGGGAAGCAGGCTCCCTGCTGAGCAGAGAGCCTGATATGGGGCTTGATCCCAGGATCCTGGGATCATGACCTTAGCCGAAGGCAGCGGCTTTAACCCACTGAGTCACGCAGGAGCCCCAGAAAAAAGAAAGTATTAAGAAAATCATAAAGAAAATACATTTATAGTACTGTTATTTATTGAAAAAAATCCAAATATAAGTGGACCTGCACTGTTCAAACCCAGGTCATTCAAGTGTCAACTTATTTTGACATGAAACTTTATCAAAAAATGTAAAAATAAGACCAAATCACACTTCTAAAAAATAAAGTACAAATCATAATAAGTTTAATTTCAGGGAAAATGTAGCTTTGAAGCCAAAAGGGTATTTTCAATATATATCAATTACCTTCCACATTACACAAGATTTTGAGGGGCTTACAAAACCACAAATACAAAATTTGAAACAGTTGGGGCATCAAACTGAAGCTGTGAAAACATTAAAAGAATCTAATAAGTCTCCATCAACAGATGAATGGATAAAGATGTGGCGTACATAAATACACACACACACACACACACACACACACACACACACACAAAATGGAATACTATGCAGTCATCAAAAAACAATCTTGTCATTTGTGATGACATGGATGGAACTAGAGGGTATTATGCTAAGTGAAATAAGTCAATCAGATAAAGTCAATTATCATTATGATCTCACTGATATGAGGACTTTGAGAAATAAGACAAAGGACCACAGGGGAAGGGAGGGAAAAACGAAACAAGATGAAATTAGAGAGGGAGACAAACCATAAGAAACTCTTAATCTCAGGAAACAAACTGAGGGTTGCTGGAGGGGAGGGGGATTGGAGGAATGGGATGGCTGGGTGATGGACATTGGAGAGGGTATTTGGTATGGTGAGTGCTGTGAAATGTGTAAGACTGATGAATCACAGACCTGTACCCCTGAAACAAATAATACATTATATGTTAATTAAAAAAATAAAAGATAATATAAATTTTTAAAAAGAATCTAATAAAATATAAACATCAGTAGAGTAATATGAAAATTAAATAAGATCCGTACATTTAAAATGCATTTCCAATCTGGAATTCTCAGCTTGTACACGAAGTTCCTCAAAAGCTATTATCATTTTCTGAAACATAAAGTTCAACTTTTAAGAATCATACTTATATTTTTTAAATAGGTTCTTCCAACTATGAAAATATTAATAAATTTGTCACAGGATCATTAAATTTAAAACTATTCAACTTTGAATAATGAAATCCCTATAATTTGTAATAATTAAATATTTACTAAAAACCCACTGACTGCCTATTATATTTGCTTCCCAGAAGCTTAAATTATATAATACCAAACAACAGCAAAATGATTGTTGGTATTCTAGTTATTTACTTAATGGCTCTTAACAGAATCTGTAATTTTATTTTTTGCTTACTTATTTAATTTCTGTCTTCCTCCACTAAAGTGTAACCTCTCTGAGGTCCCTCCCCATTAGAGTCCAAATTACACTTTCATCATCTGGCAGCATGAGTTCATTCAGTATTCAACAAATCTTTATTTGCAAAATTGTATGAATTCATTTATTTGTTCAATAAATAGTTACTGCTTATCTATTATGCGCCAACCACTGTTTTAGACACTTGAGATTAAGAAAAAGTCCTTACCCTACTGGAACTAACTAACATTCCAGGTATACATACACATGTATATCAAATAAATGTCATGTATTTTCAAGTGCTCTTCAGAAAAACTAAATGAGGTGAAGAGACAGAAAATAATTGAATGGAAAGGTATTTTAGATAAAGTAGTAAAGGAGATTTAAAAAAAAAAAGAATTTGCATTAAACCTTGACGCAAAAGTGCTAGACAGAACAAAATCAAAGAACCAAGATCAGAAAGAGGCTAGAAAGTTTCAGAAAAATAAAAAAGAATAACTATAGCAGAGAAGCAAAGTAGAAAACAAAGATGATGGAATAAGAGAGGTAAGCAGGAACCAGGTATTTTGTATGTTTCAAATTAATGTGTATGTGTCATAATATGCTAGTCTCTGACACAGAGTTAATACTTGATAAATTGGTGTCACTAACATGTAAATTCAAAAGCTACTAAATAACAAAACATTAACACTCCTAGTATAGAACCTTAAGAATCTTACTGGATATAATCCTATGTCAACAAATAAATAATAATCCCTTTATCAAGAAGAGTTATCACTCTACTCTGCTTAGAAATGCCTCTATTATACACAACCAATGGATTGTTAAACACTACATGTGAAACTAATGATGTACTATATGTTGGCTAATTGCATTCAAATTAAAAAAAAAAAGAAATGCCTCTGTTTAAAATATTTAACTTTTTACTAACACTTACCTCAATATTATTATTTAGATCCACATATACTTGCCTCGTTTCTTCTCGTTCATTTTCATCTATTATTAATATAAAATATTTCAGAATCAAATTTTAAAGTAATTATAATACCATCAAGATAATACTCAAAATGCCTCAAGAAAATATTAAAATATTTAAAATTCTGTTAATGAAGTGTATTAGTATATCCTCAGTCTCTTAAAGTAGCATCAAATGTATAGAATTGTTGAATTACTGTGCTATACATCTGAAACTAATATACCACTATATGTCAACTATACTTCAACAATAAATTTTTAAAATAAGCTGCTTCATAGTAGTTTCACAGTAAGACACAGTGAGACATGATTGTACTCCAATCTCAAAAGCTCTAATTTTTTATAGAACTACTATCTATGAATTTATTCAAACTTTGTAAAATATATTTACAGTTTTAACCTTTACATTGAGTGGGGATTTAACAATTATTTGCCCAAGTGTATTTTCCTTTGTATATTTACGATTCATAGGATACACATGAAAAGCAAAGCCTATTCTTCTGATCTCTTGCTCTTCCTCTGAGGAAGCAGAAAGGAAGATAAACTTCAAGACCCAAAGAACAAGGTTAAGAATAGGTGTGGCCCAAAGAGAAATCCTCTATAAATCCTTTACAACATTTTTATTTTTCTGGTTTTTAACCTGAGCAATGATTCCCTCTAGCTATAATCTATACAATAAATTCCCTCTATTCTATACTAGAATTAATACTGCACCTAATGCAGAGCCTAAGAGATCAAGATCTGAGCTGAAATCAAGAGCTGGATGTTCAACTGACTGAGCCACCCAGGCGCCCCAAAGCACATTAAATTTAAAGAGGGTACTAGTCCCACATTCTCAATAACAAGCCATAAAGAAGAACAGAGCAGTTATGATAGATTCAACTGTAAATGAGAAGCCAAATAACAAAAAAGAGGGTACATGAGCTAACTTCAGAAGAATATAGGTATCTAAACCTCTCAAAAATAATGGAGAGTGCTCTGAAATTATAGCATATGAAATAGGAACTGAATCATTTTTTATCTGAATATTAAAGGGCTAGAAATTTAAGAAAATAAAGGCAGAACATATCAGCATTTGAACAAAAAGATAGTTCATACTTCTCCATCTATTTTGTTTCATTCATTACCTAACACACTTTGCAACACATCTCTATTCCTCAGAAACTATTTGTGCCAAAGAACTGCATTCTATTGCCAACATCTCCCATCTTCCCATTGCTAATAGCATCAGTACTTTTAAAATACCCTCCAGCCATTTTTCTAATAGGGAAGTCCTGGAAATTGGGTAAGTAAAACTACAGAAAAGAAAATAAATGGGTATAGACATACTTTACAGTTGTCAGAAGCAAGGTCCTACGGGTAGCACAAAGGGCCTCCGATAGCTAAGTGTTTCAATGTAGTGATGTGCAGTACTATAAAAATATAACCTTACATTTTTCATTTTTCTTCTTGATATTTATCTATCCATTGATCTATTTACCTATCTCCCCACCCCCTACCTCACTACCTTCTCCCTACTTCCTTCCCTCCCTCTCCTCCTCACCTCCAGACTTCCCCCTCCCCACTTATTTTGCCCCAGTCCAGGCAACTAGATCTTTCAGCATTTGCTGCCTTAAAGAGATGATTTACCAAAAACAAAGAAAAAAAAATCTTTGGGTTTCAAAAGAACAATGTTGGGGGTTAGGGGAAGGATTCAGAACATAAACTGTAGATTTTTTAAATATATGAGTCAGAACAAATGTTCTTAATGTCTACACCAAGGAAATATTTACTCATTTGTGGGAAGAGGCCTTTAAAAGGGGAAGCTAAGGTGCCTGGGTAGTGCTGCAGTTGGTTAAGCATCCAACTTTTGGTTTCAGCTCAGGTCACAATCTCAGGGTACTGGAATCAAGCCCGAGTCGGCCTCCAAACTTAGAGTCTGCTTGAGATTCTCTCTCCCTCTGCTCCTACCACTCATGCACACACTCTCTCTCTCTAATAAATAAATAAATCTTTTTTAAAAATAAAAAAATAAAAGGGTGCGCTAAGAGAGCTTATCAGGTTCTGGCAGACACTTAAAAAGAGGTTCTAGAGCCCTCTACACTCATCAGACTAAGCCTCAGGGTTGAGGACCATGAAAATCCCAGATAGTTTGGGCAAACCAAGGGAAGAATGAGACTTCTGTTTTTGCTGTTGTTGTTGTTCATTTGTTTTTGTTTTTTTGTCTTCAGTAGGGCTCTAGGAAGATGACAAAACCTGACAAGAAATGACTGTAAAATATATCTAGACAGATTGGGCCTTAGATCATTTCAATTTCCCTTGTCCCAATACTCTGTGTGGCTGAGCATAGTGTGATAAAGAACTGAGAATCAGCAGACCTGAATGGGCCCCCAAGAACAGAAATGAGGGAAAACCCAGCGACAACCTAAGTGCACCAGTGACTGAATACTAACTGAAACAATGAAAACCTCAATAGAAGATGAGTGAAAAACAAATGTCCTTCTCTACCACATGGTATTACATAGGAACCCACAAATTTAGATACAATCCCAGGAGAAGGGGAAAAATTCTCAAATTTATTAAGTTTCTTCTAAAGAGAAAGGACCCAAATTTTAAAAATCATGAATGAAAGATAAGAGATCACAACCAGGGGCGCCTGGGTGGCTCAGTGGGTTAGGCCTCTGCTTTCAGCTCGGGTCATGGTCTCAGGGTCCTGGGATAGAGCCCCACATCGGGCTCTCTGCTCAGCGGGGAGCCTGCTTTCCCCTCTCTCTCTGCCCGCCTCTCTGCCTACTTGTGATCTCTCTCTCTCTGTCAAATAAATAAATAAAATACTTAAAAAAAAAAAAAAGAGAGATCACAACCAACACCAAAGAAATACAAACAATTTTAAGAACATATTATGAGCAACTGTATGCCAGCAAATTTAACAATCTGGAAGAAATGGATGCATTCCTAGAGACCTATAAACTACCAAAACTGAACAGAAAGAAATAGAAAACCTGAACAGACCATAACTAGTAAGGAGATTGAAAGAGTCATCAAAAATCTCCCAAAAAGAACACAGGACCACACGGCTTCCCAAGGGAATTCTACAAAACATTTAAAGAAGAATACTTACTCTCCTGAAACTGTTCCAAAAAATAGAAATGGATAGGAAAACTTCCAAACTCATTTTATGAGGCCAGCATCATGTTGATTCCAAAACCAGACAAACCCCACCAAAAAGCAGGATTACAAACCAATGTCCTTGATGAACACAGATGCAAAAATTCTCACCAAAATACTAGCCAATAGGATCCAACAGTCCATTTAAAGGATTATTCTCCATGACAAGAGGGATTTATTCCTGGGATGCAAGTTTGGTTCAACATCCTCAAATCAATCAATGTGATACAATACATTGATTTAAAAAAAGAACAAGAACCATATGATACTCTCAATAGATGCTGAAAAAGTATTTGACAAAATACAGCATCCTTTCTTGATCAAAACTCATCAAAATGTAGAGATAGAGGGTCCATACCTCAATATCATCAAAGCCGTCTATGAAAAACCCACAGCAAATATCATTCTCAATGGGGAAAAAATGAGAGCTTTTTCCCTAAGGTCAGGAACACGGATGTCCATTATCACCACTGCTATTCAACATAGTACTAGAAGTCCTAGCCTCAGCAATCAAACAACAAAAAGACATAAAAGGCATCTGAATGGGCAAAGAAGTCGCTGAATTCTCACTCTTTGCAGATGATATGATACTTTATGTGGAAAACCCAAAAGACTCCAATCCAAAACTGCTAGAACTCAATACAGGAATTCAGTAGAGTGTCAGGATACAAAATCAATGCACAGAAACCAGTTGCATATCTATACACCAACAGCAAGACAGAAGAAAGAGAAATTAAGGAGTTGATCCCATTTACAATTACTTCCCAAACCATAAGATCCCTAGGAATAAACCTAACCGAAGACGCAAAGAATCTTTACCCAGAAAACGATAAAGTACTTAGTAAAGAAACTGAGGAAGACACAAAGAAATAGAAAAACGTTCCATGCTCACAGATTGGAAGAACAAATACTGTGAAACTATCTATGCTACCTAAAGCAATCTATATATTTAATGCAATTCTTATCAAAATACCATCAATTTTTTTCAAAGAAATGGAAGAAATAATCCTAAAATTTATATGGAACCAGAAAAGACCGCAAATAGCCAGAGGAATGTTGAAAAAGAAACCCAAGTTGGTGGCATCACAATTCAAGACTTCAAGCTCTATTACAAAACTGTAACCATCAAGACCATATGGTACTGGCACAAAAACAGACACCTAGATCAATGGAACAGAATAGAGTGCCCAGAAATAGACCCTCAACTCTATGGTCAACTAATCTTCAACAAAGCAGGAAAGAATGTCCAATGGAAAAAAGACAGTCTCTTCAACAAATTGTGCTGGGAAAATTGGACAGCCACATGCAGAAGAATGAAACTGGACCATTTCCTTACACCACATACAAAAATAGACTCAAAATGGATGAAAGACCTCAATGTGAGACAGGAATCCATCAAAATCCTTGAGGAGAACACAGGTAGCAACCTCTTCGACCTCAGCCTCAGCAACTTCTTCCTCAAAACATAGCCAACGGCAAGGGAAGCAAGGGCAAAAATGAACCATTGGGATTTCCTCAAGATCAAAAGCTTTTGCACAGCAAAGGAAACAGTCCACAAAACCAAAAGACAGCTAACAGAATGGGAGAAGATATTTGCAAATGACGTACCAGATAAAGGGCTAGTATCCAAAGTCTATACGAACTTATCAAACTCAACACCCAAACAACAAAATAAACCAAGAAATGGGCAGAAGACATGAAACACTTCTGCAAAGAAGACCTCCAAATGGCTAATAGACACATGAAAAAGTGCTCCACATCACTCAGCATCAAGGAAATACAAATCAAAACCACAATGAGATACCACCTCATGCCAGTCAGAATGGCTAAAATTAACAAGTCAGGAAACATAGATGCTGGCGAGGATGCAGATAAAGGGGAACCCTCCTACACTGTGGATGGGAATGCAAGCTGGTGTAGCCACTCTGGAAAATAACATGGACATTGCTCAAAAAAATTGAAAATAGAGCTACCCTATGACCCAGCAGTCGCCCTACTGGGTATTTACCTTAAAAATATAAATGTAGTGATCTGAAGGGGCACGTGCACCTGAATGTTTATAGCAGCAATGTCCACAATAGCCAAACTATAGAAAGAACCTAGATGTCCATCAACAGATGAGTGGATAAAGAAGAGGTGGTATATATATACAATGGAATACTACGCAGCCATCAAAAAAAATCTTGCCATTTCCAATGACATAGAGGGAACTAGAGGGTATTAGGATGAGCAAAATAAGTCAATCAGAGAAAGACAATTATCATATGATCTCTCTGATAGGAGGAATTCATACAGATCTGGACTCCATAACAAAGATATTCAACAGATCAGTAAAAATAACAAAAGTACTGAAGAATCTTGAAATGTGTAGGCTAAAGAAGACAAGATTCAAAAAAGACAAGAAGCCAGCTTTAAAGATCTAAAGAGATAGCACATAAAAAAGTGGTCTAGATTTTCCATATGGTCTAAGGAGAATTACAATAAAATAGGAGAAACTCTGTAGAGACTTCAGCTCAATATTAAAATAAGAACTATCCTTAAATGACAATCTTGAGGTTAGTGAGATTCCATCACTGAATATATTCAAACATAAAGAAGACTACCTCTTTGTCAGACATGCTACAAAGGAAAGTAAATCAATGGAAATGTAAGTAGATTACAAAAGCTTTTAAGTCCTTCCCAACACCAACTAATTTAGATTACAAAGTCTACAAAAAAAGTTTATACAGTACTTCAAATGGCAGGCTGAAGAATTAAAAATAATTTTATATTGTGTACAGGATAACACTTAAAGGATTTTTTAAACAATCACCAAAAAATACACTAAAACAAAAGGGTTTTTATAGGTACATCTAAGAACAGATTTATTCATTAACTCATTAATTTATTGCCTACTATCATGAAAGACATTGTCTAAAATGTTAACTATCCTGAATCAAGATATTATCTCTTGCCCTTAAGCTGCAGGAGATGTCTTAGCATGCACTAGGCACTCCATAAATATTTGTTGAAGGAATTCATAAATACATGGCAAAGGTATACTAAGGGTACTAAGTAAAAGAAGAAGCATTTAAATCAGACTGCAAAATTAGGGAATACTTCCCAAGTAACAATATTTATTCTGAATTTTGAAGGACAAATAGACGTAATGAGATGAATAAAGAGGATCAGCCAATAAAAAAAATGCAAAATCTCAGAAGCATAATCTGTTTAGGGAGTAACAAGCAGTTCTCCATGAGCCTGTGTATATGGGGCATGTGGTGGAACATTTGGCAAGGTGGAGGGAAGTAGCAAATACCATGCTATCCATAAAATTATGGAAAGCCATTAAAAGAATTAGTGACATGATTTGATCTATATTTTAGAAAAGCATCAAGGACTCTGTTTTCTGGTAATGGCTAAGTAATTCAGACCAACCACCCTGCTGAAGACAAAAATCTGGACGATCTTTTTTATTTCTTAAAAGAATCAAAGATCTAAAAAGATAATGATGAATCATCAGGCCAAGAATAGATTGAGAATTATAATTCAAAAACACTAAGCTAAATTCCAGTGAGAGTCAAGACAAAGTAATCCCACTATGGCCTTTCTCTCCCACTACTTACAACTAAAAACTCTGAAATACATAAAGCAACTACTTCAGGACTCTGAAAAGAAAGCAAAGGCAGGTAGATTAGGGGAAAAAAGTAAAATCTTGAAGTGACTCATGCGAAGGTAAGTTTCCTGTTTATTATTTTTCTATCTCCCCTCCTAGTATTAGCTAAAGTATAAGGCCCAAACAAAACTGTAACAGGAAACGTGAGCAGTAAAAGGAAATCCTGATTTTTTTTTTTTATTCCTCTCATAGCCCTGTCCAGAATAGCCCTTGTAGTGGAGCTGCGGCACAGACAAACAAAAACTGCAAGAGAAACTCCGTATTTCTAGCAAAAGGACAGGGGAAATGAGCCCCTGTAAGGTTGAGCATGAGGGGGCAATCTTAGAGACAGCTCCAAAAGAGGATTACCTAATTATGTGCATGAATTGGCACAAGTCCCATGGGATAAAGGGAGCACATACATATACAAGACAGATCCAAAACAAATACAGCTAAGTCTTTGAAAACTGAACTCTAACATAAATTACTATTCATATCCCAAACCTAATCTTGAGTGGAGCATACAAGAAACAACCAGAGCAGCATAGCAAAGACTTTGAAAACTGAACTGATATTAGAACCCAGCACACAAAAGACAAGATAAAATTTATGGTCTGAAAAAAAAA
The DNA here is from genome assembly GCF_010015895.1 of Lontra canadensis. NCBI lineage: Eukaryota > Metazoa > Chordata > Mammalia > Carnivora > Mustelidae > Lontra > Lontra canadensis. The sequence continues at coordinate 5,207,912 of NW_022631069.1, forward strand.
AAAATTTTTGTGGTCTGAACCTGAGATGACTGCTAAAAAAATAAACATTCTCCTGGGGATTTTAAAAGGACCCAGAATTTTACAACATAATAATTTCAAAGTCTCCAAGATAAAATCCAAAACTGTTCAACATAAAAAGAACTAGGAAAATGTGAAATCATTCTAGGTCTCAAGCAAATAACCAAAGGTAATGAAGTACACAAACCTCTAGAATCCATAGAACCAACCAGAAATAGATCTCTTAAATAAACTTTATTAAAATCTTAATAAAACATTAACTATATTCATGGAAATAAAAAGATGAACTTAAAAGTTTCAGCAAGGAACACTAATGGTGAGCATAGCATTATATATAGACCTACCAAATCACTATGTTATACACCTGAAACTAACATAACATTTGTCTGTCAACTATATGTCAATTTTTTAAAATTTCAGCAACAAACTGGAAAGTCTACAAAGTGACATTACAGGGACACTTGGGTGGCCCAGTTTGTTAAGTATTTGCCTTCAGCTCAGGTCATGATCCCAGAGTCCTAGGATTCAATCCCGTGTTGGGCTCCCTATTCAGTGGGGAGTCTGCGTCTCCCTCTCCTCTGCTGCTGCCCCAACTTGTGCTTGCACTCTCTCCCTCTCTCAAATAAATAAATAAAATCTTTAAAAATATAATTAAATTTAAAAATTTAAAAAGTGACATTACAGATATTTTAAAAACCAGCTAGTACTTACAGAACCAGAAAAATGCATTCACAGAAAATAAGACCTCAACTGACAAATTCAAAAATAGACTAGAAAAAAAGAGAGAGAGAGAGAGAAACAGACTAGAAATAGCTAAATAGAGAATTGATGTACTAGAAGACAGATTAAAAGACATTATCCTGAATGGTGCACAAGAAAAAAGATTAAGTAAAAAACACAATGCAGAAATATCGAAAGGTACAGCACAGTAGCCTCATTGACTTGAAAAGATCAAACAGGCTTTCATCTAAGGGACTTTGCACTTACTATTTCCCAAAATAGCTACATGGCTCACTCTCTCACTTATTAGGGTCAATAAAATACTTCCTCAACCACGCTATCCCAAAATACTCTCTCTTTAAGCAGTTATCATCACCGTACATATATTTTATTTATGTATGGTCTCTGTGCCTCCACGAGGATGCATACTCCTTTAGAACAGAAATTATTCACTACTGTTTTCTTCAGCATTCAGAACATTTCATGACACAAAGTAGGCACTTTAAAAACTGGTGAATGAGGGGTGCCTGGGTGGCTCAGTTGGTTAACCATCTGCCTTTGGCTCAGGTCATAGTCTCAGGGTCCTGAGATCAAGCCCCACCTCAGGTTCCAGGCTCAGCGGAGAGTCTGCTTCTCCTTCTCCCTCTGCCTCAGCCCCTCTCCTAGCCCACACCCACACAAGTGTGGTCTCTCTCTCACACAAATAAAATATTAGAAAATAAAGAAATAAAAATAAAAAATGGTGGGACGCCTGAGTGGCTCAATAGCTCAAGTGTCTGTCTTCGTGACACTTGGATCATGGATCATGATCCATGATCCCGGGATCCTGTGATCCAATCCAGCATTGGGTTCCCGGCTTAGTGAGGGGCCTGCTTCTCCCTTTGCCTCCTGCTCCCCCAGATTGTGCACACACTCTCTCTCTCTCTCTCTCTGACAAACAAATAAATGAAATCTTTATAAAAAAAAAAAAAGATAAAAACTGGTGAATGAGGGATAATTGGGTGGCTCAGTCAGCTAAGCAAACTTGACCTCAGGTAGTGATCAAATGGATTATAGGATCAAGCCCCATGTCAGGCTCTGTGCTCAGCAAGGAATCCACTTTAGGATCTTCTCCCTCTGCACTTCTCTCCCTCTCTCTCCCCTCCTCCAATAAATAAATAAATCTTTAAAAAAAACTGGTGAATAAATAAATAAGACAGAGAAATCACAAGAGCAAAAGAAAGACTTAAGGCAAGAATCTAGATGGAGTTTACATTAATAACTCTAAAGCCTTTTTTTGTTGAGAGAAAGAAGGGTGGGGGAGAGAATCTTAACCATGCTCCACACCCAACACAAAGTCCAACATGGTGCTCAATCTCACAAGCCTGAGATAACGACCTGAGCCAAAATCAAGAGTCAGATGTTTAACTGACTAAGGCACCCAGACACCCCTAAAGACTTTAAGAAAAACTTTATTTCTCATGAAGATATGGTCATTGGTTCATTTAAGAGAGTACCTAAAAATTTTGTTAAGGTTCTTCAAACCTCTCCCACCATCTGATCTGACTTAGCATAAAACAGAGGAAAAAAAAACTAATAGCCTTGTCTCCATGGACCAGTTCATTTTCTGCAAAGTAGTCAATACATGATCCCTCCCACCCCATCTGTATACTTTTTACGACTTTTTATACATAGATGGGAAAAGCTAATATTGAAAGCTGAGTAAACAGGATGACTTAATGGAGGAGCTGGTAGTGGTACACTACATTCTAGTAAGTCTTTATAGTTCCAAAAATTAAGTACCATAAGCAGGGACCAAGAATAAAAAATGCTAGCAATTGTGCATTCTAGAAATAAGAAGAAGAAGAAGAAGAATAGTTAACATTGAGCACTTTGGGGCGCCTGGTTGGCTCAGTGGGTTAAAGCTTCTGCCTTCGGCTCAGGTCAGGATCTCAGGGTCCTGGGATCGAGCCCCACATTGAGCTCTCTGCTCAGCGGGGAGCCTGCTTCCTCCTCTCTCTCTCTGCCTGCCTCTCTGCCTACTTGTGATCTCTCTCTGTCAAATAAATAAATAAAATCTTTAAAAAAAAAACATTGAGCACTTTGTACTGCTCTAGGCAATTTATTAATTCTCAAAACAACACTAAGAGTCACTTCATTAATCAATAAACAGTGGATCAGAGAGATGATAAAACTTATTCAAGGTCAAGTAGATAGCAACTGCAAGTTTGAATTTGAGCATAAGCTGTCTACTCTTAAGCCCAAGCCTGTATGCAGTAAGCTATGTGATATTAAACTTGTAGCTAAGAAAAATACGAGCTATCCTGGAAAAGCAGGTAGACAGTATTTCTTAAAAGATTCTTGGCAGTGGGGCGCCTGGGTGGCTCAGTGGGTTAAGCCGCTGCCTTTGGCTCAGGTCATGATCCCAGGTCCTGGGTTCAAGCCCCACATCGGGCTTTCTGCTCAGCAGGAAGCCTGCTTCCTCCTCTCTCTCTGCCTGCCTCTCTGCCTACTTGTGATTTCTCTCTGTCAAATAAATAAATAAAATCTTAAAAAAAAAAAAGATTCTTGGCAGAAACAATGTAGAGCTAGTGTCAAATTAATGACAAAGATAAAACAGTTATTTTTAAAATAAGATTTTTATGTTTTTCATCAAAATGAAAAAAATTCATACATCTAAAATAAAAATATGCCTAAAATGAAAATGTATACTTTCATATATATATATATATATATACACATATATCTATATATATACACATATACACACATACATACATACATACATACCACAGCCTTTGTAAAATACTTTAAAAGCATATTTCTTTCTTTAGGAGAAAGTTGAGAATTCTATTTACACTGGAAATAAATATTGTTTATTCTTTTTTTTTAAAGATTTTATTTATTTATTTGACAGAGAGAAATCACAAGTAGACACAGAGGCAGGCAGAGAGAGAGAGGAAAGCAGGCTCCCTACTGAGCAGAGAGCCTGATGCGGGACTCGATCCCAGGACCCTGAGATCATGACCTGAGCCGAAGGCAGCGGCTTAACCCACTGAGCCACCCAGGCACCCAATATTGTTTATTCTTAAGTACTATGCCTTCAGCATAGTCCTCTACCAATATTTTTTTTCTACCAGTATTTTCTATTATAAACATAGCTATATATCAATTCAATTTGCTAGTTGTTCCAGGAAGAAGAGAAAGTTAGTCTCAAGATCATGTTTTAACTGAAGTAAGAACTACAAATGTCATGTCTAGGTATATATCTTTTGAAATATATTATCTTTCAGAACACTTTGAGCTTTCAAAACTCAAAGAACTGAGAATCAAATTATTACTTAGGCAAAGAAAACATATGAAGCACATATAACTTGTTCTAATCAAAATTGGTTCTAAAAAGTGAAAAAATAATTTCTTCCCTTCTCCACCCCCACCATTACAAGAATAAATTGATTTTTAAAAAAATAACATAAAACAGTAAGTATATTTACATTTCTTTGTCTTTTCTGCAGATCTGGCACAGGTTTCCTTGAGCAAATTACACAAATGCCTTGTAGCATTATTCCTGAAAGAAAGCAAAAAGTCTCCCTAAGTGTAATCTGATTTCAAAGCAAATTCATATGTAAAGGTTATGAAACACTGTTTCAATTTTTAAGGAAATTCTTATATTTATATATATATATATATATATATACACACACACACATATTATATATATATATATACACACACACGTATATATCACATCACTCATAAATGATTATATGAAAAAAATGGGTTGACTATACTATTAGCAAAGATGATTTAGTAACTTCCTCCCTTCAAAAGTAAAAAGGCTAATTCCTTAAGAACTTTCTACCCAAGTAGCTAACAATAACATTTCAGTAAATATTTCCAGATTTTGCCTAAGGGGAAAAAAAGGGTTTAGCTTTTCATTTACTAAATGCTTCAGAAATAATCTGTCTTGGGGCGCCTGGGTGGCTCAGTGGGTTAAGCCTCTGCCTTCGGCTCAGGTCATGATCTCAGGGTCTTGGGATCGAGCCCCACATCGGGCTCTCTGCTCGGCCGGGAGCCTGTTTCTCTCTCTCTCTGCCTGCTGCTTTCCCTACTTGTGGTCTCGCTCTCTCTGTCAAAAAAATAAATAAAATCTTTAAAGAAAAAAAAAAAAGAAAGAATCTGTCTTACCCTTAAAACATTAAACAGGTAATTTTCTGACTAGCCTTTCATTACAGGAATAATAAGATCTCTGATCATCTCAATAGATGCAGATAAAGCAATTAATAAAATTCAATATCCATTTATGATAAAAACTCTCAATAAAGTAGGTATAAAAGGAATGTACCTACCTCAACATAATAAAGGCCATATATGACAAGCCCACAGCTAACCTCATAATCAACAGTAAAAAATAAAAAGCTAAAAGCTTTTCCTCTAAGATCAGGAACAAGACAAGCATGCCTACTTCTCACCACTTTTATTCAACATTGTGTTGAAAGGCTTAGTCAGAGCAATCAGGCAAGAAAATAAAGTAATCCAAATTGGAAAGTAAGAAGTGAAACTCACTATCTGCAGATGACATATCATATATGTAAAAACCTAAAGATTCCCCAAAAAACTATCAGAATAAAACAAATTCAGTAAAGTTTGCAGGATAAGAAATCAATACACAAAAATCAATTGCATTTCTGCACACTAATAATGAACCAGCTGAAGGAGAAATTAAGAAAACAACCCCATTTACAATTGCACCAAAAAGAATCAAATACCTAGGATTAAATTTAACCAAGGAGGTGAAAGACCTGTACATAAAAGCTGTAAGACATTAATGAAAGAAAGTGAAGACATGAATAAATGGAAAGATATTCCATGCTCATGAATTAGAAGAATTCATTAAAATGTCCACACTACCTAAACAGGTCCTGATACCAATTTCAATGTGGGAAGGGAGGTTCCCTACACCAACAAGCAATTCTTAGGACACCAGCTGGACGTCCCATAATTCAATGCAATTATGATACTATCTACCTGGAGATAGTCTCAGATTCTACAGGTCAAGGGTTCAGTCTTACACAACTGCTGTCCCCCTAACCCATTTAAGATACCAGTTGCAAGCCCAGGTTTTAACCTGTCTTTCTGTCAAACTAGCTATAAATCAAAAGATCCCATGACTCACTCCTTAGTTTTCAGACACCAGGCACAAGTTCAGATTGTAACCTGAATCTCTGACAGACTACCTAGAAATCTAAGGTTCCTTGAATTTGATTAATTTGCTGGAGCAGTTCACTGAACTCAAATGATTTACTTGCTAGATTACTAGTTTATTATAAAAGAATATAACTCAGGAATAGCCAGATAGAAGAGATGCATAGAGCAAAGCATGGGGAAAGGGTGTGGAGCTCCATGCTCTCTTAGCTCACCACTCTCCCCAAATCTCTTCACCAAGCTGGAAATTTTCCAAACCTGGTCCTCTTGTGTTCTTACAGGAGGCTTAGTTACATAATTGTGACTGATTAAATCATTGGTCATTGATGACTGAATCAAACTCCAGACCCTCTCCCCTCCATAAGGGGGACGAAAATTCCAACCATCTAATATGAAGATAGAGGATTACTCCTACACTATGGAAATTCAGATTGGTGCAGGCACTGTGGAATACAGTATGGAAGTTGCTCAAAAAATTAAAAGTAGAACTTCCCTATGATCTGGTAATCACACTATTGGATATTTGCCAAAAGAATATGAAAACACAAATTTGAAGGGATATATGCACTCCTATTGCAGGATTATATACAATAGCCAAATTATGGAAGCAGCCCAAGTGTCCATTGATAGATGAATGAATAAAAAAGATGTTGTGTGTGATACACACACATACACACACACACACACACACACACACACACACACAGGAATATTACTTGGCCACAAAAAAAGAATAAAATTTTGCAATTTGCAACAACATGGATGGATCTAGAGGGTATAATGTTAAATGAAATAAGCCAGTCAGAGAAAGGGTGGTTTGGTTTGGTTTTCAAAGCCTATGACTATTCTCCAGTACAGAGTAGTAGTTCCCAAAGTATGATCCTTGAACCAGCAGCATCCACATCACTTGTTAAAAGCTCAAATTCTGAAGCCCTACTCCACTGAATCAGAAATTCTGGTAGGGGAGCAGAGGACAATAGCATATATTTTAATAAGCTCTGCAGTTACTTCTGATGTTTGCTAAAATTTAAGAACCACTGGGTCTAGAGATGAACTTTTTTTTTGGTAATTTTTTCTTCAGTGTTCCAAGATTCATTGTTTATGCACCACACCCAGTGCTCCATGCAATACATGCTCTCCTTAACACCTACCGCCAGGCTCACCCAACCTTCACACCCCTTCCCTCCAAAACCCTCAATTTAGAGAGGGACTTTCTTGTTACTGGTTTTGTAAAAATGAAAACAAGTGACCATAAATCTAATTCTTCAATTACAATTTGAAAAAAATTTCAGCCTTTTCCTGTTAATTTATGGTGAGGGGTAGAGGTACAAAAAGTACCTTTACCAAAAGTACCTTGTACCAAAAGGTATGAAAGTACCTTTACCAATATGTTCCCTAGACCACAAAGACTATTTGAACAGCACGGCCTGACAAAAAACCAGCCATATACTCCATATACAAGCAATCATCCAATCAAAAAAGTATTTATTCAAGTCTATGTTCCTACAGTGTCTCAGTTTTAGAATTCTTAAAACTCTTCACTGGCTTCCAAATGGCTATTTGCAGCAATTTTCAAACTTTTTTTTTCCCCTAGAACTAAAATCCTTTTTCAAAATGAAATCTTAACTGGATACACAAGATTTTAAATTATACTTAATGCTGTTCTTGCTGAAGGGAGCCATAACTATAACCATTCAGCCTTTCTTCAGCCCACCCCTCTGCAAACCCTATCTTCCATCTCTACTCCAACATAAAAATCAAAATTCCTTAGCATGTCATGAAATGCTAAAGTAGAAACCTCTAATTCTCCTCCTGGCTAACTCCTATTCATCCTTCTAACCTCCTCATCTTTAGAAAGCCTTCTCTGACGACAACCACCGTCATATGCATGCAACAGGGCTTGACAGGTTTAATTCATTAAATTATTTAAACAAATCCCAGGTAGGAGTCTAACAAAATCAAATGTTGCTTTTTTTTTTTTTTTAAGATTTTATTTATTTGACAGAGATCACAAGTAAGCAGAAAGGCAGGCGGAGAGAGGAGGAAGCAGGCTCCCTGCTGGGCAGAGAGCCCAATGCGGGTCTCTATCCCAGGAGCCTGAGATCATGACCTGAGCCGAAGGCAGAGGCTTTAACCTACTGAGCCACCCAGGTGCCCACAAATGTTGCTTTTTAAGGTTATTTCTGAAAATATGTAATTGTAGATGCTTCAGGTTTCACTAATGAAATTTGAAAATTGAGACTATTACTACATCTAATGGTGGAAATCAGATCACATATAAGGTCCTGCTCCATTCCAAAAAAAGCCTCCAAAATTATCTAAATTATCTCAAAACCTTTTCCTGCTCAAAAATGTCAATAAACCAAAGTGTTCATTCCCTCTCAAACTTCTATTACAGGCCAAGCATATGGTTTTGAAATACCCAAATTCTCTTTCAAATCTACATCCCTTTTAGAAAATCATCAGTGAAGGAGCTGGTCCTGAGCAACTTTATATTAAATCTGTCATTCAATAATCAAGTCGCTCTACCTTGAATGCAACTTTGTTTCTCACCTATATTTTGACAAAGCTCTTACTTAAATGTTAGTTTCCTTCAGATGACAATTGACAATTCAGTATTTGAGGCCTAAATGGATATACAACCGAAACTGCTTAAAATAGAAGGAAATCATACCCAGAATAAATGCACTCCCTCTCACCTCAAAAAAATGGCATAAATTCTATATTATGTCACATTACACTACCTTACACTATACTATGTAACTAAACAGTCACAGTGTTAGCAAAAATTCAACTGTTCATCAATGGAGGCAGTAGCAATCTTAAGAAAGCTCATCAACTATCAAATACTGGTATTAGAGCTACGGTGGGCTTTAGATGTCCTATAAGATACTACGGAAACTCAATCCCATACCTATATAAAAGTGAGCATAAGTACCAAATATACAATAGGCATACAATGTTAGAAACTTTCTCTTCTCTCTCCCTTTTCCCTAATAACCAAACCTCAATTAGGCAGGGAAAAAATTAAGGTTTAGCATTTAATCTTTTATCTGGGAAGTCATAGGCTGTCTTTTTTTAATTAAATAATCTCTAACCCCAATATTAGTCTCAAACTCACCACCCCGAGAACTAGTCACAAGCTCTTCCAACTAAGCTAGCCAGGCACCCCCATAGGTTGTCTTTCAATTGGACTAAAACAATCTAAGAGCCTTTTTCCTTTATCAGCAACTTCACTGACAAAGTGATAAGTCTTCTAAAGCCATGATGTTTAACTTAAACATGTAGGAATAAATAAATTTTGTACTCTTCAGGGACCCATACATTACATTCTAACCAATATTTACTTGACAGATGAATAAAAACTACAGTTTTCTATTACATTCTATATGATATAAAATGAAAGAGACAGTAAGTGTATAAAATAAGGCTTAGCTATTGCCTAGAACAAAGAAAAGGAAAAGCTAAGGATGACACTAAGATTTTAAGCTGACATTAATGGAAGAATCATTAGATCACTGACAAAAACAGGAATTTGAGAGTAAGAATTAGCTTATAATGAAATTGAGCACTATTTTACAAATACTGCACCTAAAGTGCTGCAACAATCAGAAAGGTAGAAAATATACATAGGCAGTTGTAGATACAGTTATCAGATAACTTTTGATAATAAATAATGGTTTCTCCTGACTGATACTTTAATAAGTGAGAAATTATCAGTCAGTGATCACTGTTTGACAAATACAAGAATGTAAAATAAGTATGTCTTCCTTCTTCCACAGTACCCAGGTAGAATTCTACAGATAAGTTAATATTACATAACAATATTAAGTTCAATAAATTTCTGGAAATCATTTTCATAAATCTGGAATAAATTTAGAAAGAAAAATTAAATTATTACTTACTCTTTTATTAAATCTTTATTTTCTTGAATTCCTTCTTCTAATTTCAAACTTACTTTTTCATTTTCAAACTAATTTATAAAACAAAAAAACAGTTCATCACATTTTGCTTATTATTAGCAAAATAAACACGAGTACAATCATTAAGCAGCATTTCTTTGCTAACAACTAAGAAGTTTAAGAATTCTTTGCACACAAAAAGCTTTTTTGTGTCACAGCTTATAGATTTTCCTATAAGAATATGGATCTCACTTTCACAGATCTAAAATTAAGTTTGCTGAATCATCTCCAAAAAGTATCCAACAGTATTTTAATGCAATATTATCTTCCCGAAACATTTTTAAATGTTTTATCTTTGTCCTAACCCAATGTTGCATTTTCAACATTTTTCTTTCCCTCGACCACAAAGCTGAAGCTAAATAGTTCCAAATATAAAATCCACAAATGTCATATTCCAATAAAAGACATTCATATCAAACAAATCATCGCCAGTAATAGGATTAAAATTAAAAATTTATAATTAGAATCATTAAAGAAATCTTTATCTAAAACAATTTATTATTTCCCTAATCATTTGCATTAAGCTTTGTGCAACTTGTCCTCTGTGCTCATCCTAAAGCTGAAACACAGCATCAGTTAAAATTCAAAAAACACCGTCCTTAAAATCCACATCAAAGAAATACTCTATTTTAAAAGTATTACAGAATTATTATAGAAGTATTATAAAATCTACTACCTACATTTTCAATTCCAAATCTCATTATACCTGTAGTTCCTGAATGGCTTTCCGCTGTGCTTCAATTATCTTTCTATTTTCTTGCAACTTATTTTCTTTTTGCTTCAATTCAGATTCTACATTCACTTTCCACTTCTTGATCTTTTCAGCCTCCTTATACAGTTTTGAATATAGTCTGCTCATTGGCTCTGAATTCTGTTAAGATAAATAGATTTTCAGAGTGGTTACACTAAAATTTTGAACAATTAACAAACTACCGCTGCCTATTGCAAATATCCATGAGTAATATAATATCTTAATAGTTGAGAACAATTCTCTCTTCAATTTATGCCCTAATAGCATCTTGAAAACTACATTAACTCTTTAAAAGTTATTAGCTATATTAGCTACTTCACTAAAGTTACCGGTCACTTGACTAAGTTATACGCTACTGAATAAAATCCAATACCTCCAAAATATACCTAAGCCAGATATTGGAAATATTTTAGTCAATGAGAGAAACTGGCTGGTTAAAAGCTAAAATATGTCATTCTACATGATATCTATAAATTTTTATAATGGTCTTAAAACATTTTGGTTATATGGTTTGAAGATTACCTAGAGGACATGAATTTTCAAATACAATGACAAAAACATAGTTAACACAAGAGCTAGCTTTCATTTATGCTAAGGTCTTACTTAGCTTATATCTGGATTTCCTGCATTACACATTTCAACGTTATAAGGTAAATGCCAGTTCATTTTTTTATAAATCAGATTTCTGCTTGCTGATACCTCTTTGTTATCAAAATACATGAATAATTTCCATATTTTTAAATTCTGTGATACTATGATCCAGCAACAGACATACAGTACTTTATCAGGCCATGGAATTTCCTTAAGTAGACTCCATGCTCGAAATGGGGCTTGAACTCAAGTATCTCATGTTCTACCAACTGAGCCAGCCCAGGTGCCCCAGAATTTCTGCTTTCCTTTTTTTTGGGGTGGGGGGTGGGGGGAGAGAGAAAGAGAACAAGCAAGTATAAGGCAGAGGAGGGGCAGAAGGAAAAACAGACTCACCACTGAGCAGGGAGCCTGATGCCTTGCAAGGCTCCATCTCAGGACCCTGAGATCATGACCTGAGCCAAAGGCAGACCCTTAACTGACTGAGCCACCCAGACGCTCCTCATAGACATCTATGTGCCATAAGTAAGAATGTTTTTTATAACAAAAAAAAAAAAAAAAAAAGTACCACACGTTCTATAAATTCCTTAGACAACAAAGGAGCCAAACAATCGTACTCATTAAAGATTCTTTGTAAAATAGTGGTTTGAGTCTTGGCCTTTTCACATATTGTAGCCATATCCCCTCTTCTATTCTTGCTCTTTGTGGTTTAAAGTTAAATTTCCCTGAAAGAATGGATGCTTGCATAACCCAGGAAAATGCAGAAACCTAGTGTTTCAGCAACTTTAAAAGAAAAACGAAGGGGGGTAATGGTTTTAAAGAACAGAACTTGGGCGCCTGGGTGGCTCAGTCATTAAGTGATCCAAGGTCCTGGTATGGAGCCCTGCATTGGGTTCCCTACTCAGCAGGAAGTCTGCTTCTCCCTCTCCCTCTGCCTCCTGCTCCCCCTGCTGTGCTTTCTCTGTCAAATAAAAAAAAAAAAAAATCTTAAAGAAAAAAATAAAAGAACTTAAAACATTAGCCAAATTTTAATCCTTTAGAAGCTTCAAAAAGAAAGGCATATACAAATAACAATAAATGATACTACAATTACAAGAAATTTAATATAGATAGGAAATCTTCTGACCTCAAAATCAGAGTCTTTCAGGCCTTCCTGGTAGTGACAACTGTCAGAATTATCAACCTAAAAAAATGAGTAAGTGTTTCCTGTAAGAAAATATTTCCTTTTTTTTTTTAATTTCTTTTCAGTGTAACAGAATTCATTGTTTTTGCACCATACCCAGTGCTCCATGCAATATAAGAAAATATTTCTGATGAGAGTTTCCAAATAGTAGCAATTAAGTACTGACAACTAATTATCCAACAGCTAAAGAATTTTTTTCCTTTTTCAAACAAGCAAGTCAATACCTAAACAGATTATATCTATGTACCTTATATCTAACTTACCTGTTCAAGCATGGGCAAAAACTTAACTTTTTGTAAAGCTGGATCTGCAAGATAAAAGACAACTGGTATTAAATTCGCTAACCACTTATTTTTTATGTTATTATATCTAACTTCAATGTCAAGGCTCTCAAAATAATACTTGTATTTTCAATATCTAGCAATGTGTATGTAAAAAATACTTTTAAATACAGTGATATATTGCTTTTCCAGTCTCTTACCTGAATCAATGTTTTCCCCATTTTTTGAGAGATTAGTCATTGGAAATGGAAAACTAAAATCATCTTCAATATATTTGCTGAAACTCTAGAAATACAAAGAAGTTCTTAAATATACTGTTCCAAACCACTGTGATAACTAGCAGTGTAATTATATCTGTAATATACATCTGCTTAAAGACATGATTTCAATTGTAAATCCTTTAAGGTAGATATAATATTTAAAATATCAAGTGGTTTTGCTATGTAAAAAAAAAATACATGCTTTGTAAGTATTCAAGAAAAATAATAGTAATTCTAATTAGTAGCTTAATATATTAGTTTTCTTCAATTTCACTATGATCTTTCCCTTGATAAAACTGAGAGTTGTCTTCACTGAATAGCATCTTAGTATTACACTATTAGCTATAGAGACCATAGGAATTTTTCTACAGCGTATAAAATTGAAATATTCATTGCTTCATTCCATCTCCAATATAAAGCTCCACAGAGAAATTTTTAAAATATCAGTAAAAGCTGTTTAACCTGAGAAATTTGGTATAATTCCTCTTTTCTGATAAGAACTCTATTATATAAGTGAATTTCTCTTTTTATCCTCACAACCAGGTGACTCAAAGCCAAATTTTAAGCTTAGTCAGACACTAATTTTTACCAGTATTTTGACATATTTGTTCAAATTTTCTTATTTTTTCCTCGACCCTAATATTCTCTTAACATGTTTTTGTATCTTGCTATTTCATTGTATATGTCTTACAAATTGCCTCAAGTCATTTAAGGACAGAGGAAAGATTCAAATAAGCAGGATTTATTATGTATCCAGAGTTCCAAAGAACCAGTGATTATTTTTTTAAACGAAAGATGCTTACAAATATTACGTAGGCTTATCATTCATTCCAGGCAATATTACTGAAAATTCTTGGGTAATAAAAATCCTGGAAGATAGCACAAGCAGTAATTTCTCTGACAATGGCCATAATCATATTTTTCTAGATAGGTCTCCTGAGTCAGGGAAACTTGAGTCAAGCCAAAAACAAAAATGAACCATTGGGACTTCAAGATAAAAATCTTCTGCATAGTGAAGGAAACAATCAACAAAATTAAAAAACAACCTACTGAATGAGAGAAGATACTTGCAAACAACATATCCAATAAAGGATTAGTATCCAAAATATATAAAGAATTTATAAAATTCAACACCCAAAAATAATTCAACTGAAAAATGGGCAGAAGACTTGAATAGACATTTCTCCAAAGAAGACATATATACAGATAGTCAACACACACATGAAAAGATGCTTAACATGATTCATCACCACAGAAATGCAAATTAAAACCACAATGAGATATCACCTCACACCTGTCAGCATGGCTAAAATGAAAAAACACAAGAAACAACAAGTATTGACAAGGTTGTGGAGAAAAAGGATCCTTCATGCACTGCTGGTAGGAATGCAAACTGGTGCAGCCACTCTGGAAAACAGTATGGAGGTTCCTAAAAAAATTTTTAAAAATAAAGAAAATTCAAAATACAACTCCCCTATGATCCAGCAACTCCCTACTGGGTATTTACCCGAAGATTATGAAAACATTAATTTGAAAAGATGTATGACCCCTGTGTTTATTGTAGCATTACTTATAATAGCCAAACTATGGAAGAAGCTCAATTATCCACTGACTGATGAATGGTTATAGATGAGGTTATAGATGGAATATTACTCACCCATAAAAAAGAATGAAATCTTGCCATTTGCAATGACATGGATGGAGCTAGAGTGTATTATCCTAAGTAAAATAAGTCAGGCAGAGAAAGACAAATACCATGTGATTTCACTCGTATGTGAAATCTAAGAAACAAAAAGATAAACAATCATAGAGGGGGGAAAAAGTGACTAACCAAGAAACAGACTCTTAACTGTAGAGTACTAACTTATGGTTACCAAAGGGGAGGAGGGTGGGAGATGGGTAAAACAGGGGATGGGGATTAAGGAGGATCCTTCTTGTGGTAAGCACTATGGGATGTATGGAGTGTTAAATCAGTATATTGTACACCTATAGCTAACACGAGTAAATTGGATTTAAAATTTTAAATAACTTTGTTTAAAATTCTTGGGTAAATCAGGCCACATTTGCTAGGAAAAAAAAAAAATTATAAAATAACACCCGTAAGAAAGTACATGGTGTCTCCTTACCTGAAGTTA